>NC_134247.1:13620000-14235000 GCF_965152275.1 Natator depressus
AGTCCATGGGGTTAGGACTTCACCTACTGCAGGCGTCATTTTATTAGTCCACTACCTTGATGATTAGACGCTCTATTAATAATCACTGTTCTGAAAGTACTCGGCCCCTGGGACCTCAGGAACAAAGCAGCCTGTATGGCCTGAAGGCCACCCACCATTGAGGTCGAGCTCTCCTTCCCCCTTCTGCACAGCTCAGTGAAGAGGGCTGAGGGCTGGGGAGGGGAAGAGGAGACTTATATCCAGGACACCTGGTTAGATCCCTGCTCGTGAGAGCTTTAACCCCGCTCCCACTCCTGGAGGCTTGTGGGTTACATTCAGGAATGGAAAGTGGAAGATTTTGGCCATTGGAGGATGGAGGGGGGGGTGAGGGTTGTGGCAAGGGGACAATGGGGCACTGAGGGTAGGGGAAGGGGAAAGCAGCACAGCAGAGGACACTCTGTTCAGGAGTGGGAGACACCCCCCTCCCCCCAACAACTGACTAGCACGCAGGTGCATGGTGGGGTGAAGGATGGAGCGAGAGCTGGGTGGGGGGCTTCAGTGGGCGAGGCAGGGAGCATCAGGGAGCTGTGGAGAAGAGAAGCCGGAGAGGCGGCCAGGAATCAGAGAGGAAGGCAGCTGGGCGGGTGGAAGATAACAGCAGGAAGCTGAGCTGGCAGAGTGTGGGTGGATGGGGTGTGGGAAGGAAGCTGCCTTGCCTACAGCTCCCAAAAAGCAGCAGCCTCATGTTGGCTGGCCACTAACTGCGGGGCAGGGAGCTCTCCAATGGGAAGCAGGCATTTGAGGGTTCCTGACACAGGCCCCAAGCCCTAGGCACTGCAGTGAGGGGTGCCCGACGCAGGCCCCGAGCCCTAGGCACTGCAGTAAGGGGTGCCCGACACAGGCCCCGAGCCCTAGGCACTGCAGTGAGGGGTGCCCGACACAGGCTTTGGGTTCTAGATGCAGTGGTGGCGGGCGCCCACAAACACCCCAGACAAACACCCTGCTGGATTCTGAAAACGTGAGTGCTGAAGGCCCCTGGAGCTGAAGCTCAGCCATCACTAAGGGCGAGATTCTTCCTCAGGCTGGTTGGGGGCTCTGCAGCACCTGGGTCCCTAAGCAGAATTCTGGCCGATGGAGCCAGAACTGCCCCAAGGAGCTCCCAGATAGCACACACTGTACTGCTCTGCAGCAGGTGCAGCATACTTCCTGCTCCATCCCTTGTCCATTCTCCTGGCCTTTGCAGAGAGTAGGGGAGGCCATAACCCTGCTCTCTCTCACCACTGTGCAGGAGTGTAAAGTTGGGGAGGAACCCCCTGTGCATCAACACATAGGCTACCAAGAATCTGGCCCTATGCTATTCCCTCCAGCTAGTGACAGAGGGCCTTGCCTCACATCCCTCTTACACCAGAGTAATCCTACTGGTGTCAGCAGAGTTATTCCTGATTTTCACCAGCGTGAATGCAGACTCAGAGCCGAATTCACACAGGGGACACTGGCTTATGGGACAATGAGCTCTTTTAGTGTGGGGTGTTTCAAGTGTATCAAGTTCTACACAGAAGGACATGCTAATAAAAATGAAGCATGGGGGAAAGGGAAGGGACTGCCTCTTTGAGCTAAAACAAGACACCAGAACAGCCCTGCCCTGAGACGCCAGAGAAATACCCTCAATCTATATTTACCCTGTTTTTAAAAGCTGTGTATTTATTGGCTTAGCCCACAAAGGCCTCTGCGGAGAAGCAGAGGAGAGTCACACATTTGTAAATTACTAGGAACCGGATTCACCTCTTTGTAGAACAGCAAATGTTTGCAGAACTGTTAATCAATTAAGAAAGAGGGGAGTGTGGGATAATCCCTCCTCTTCTGAGATGTCCCAGCAGCGCCAGTCCTGGGGGATCTCCAAGGGCCAGGGCTGAACAGGGGCCCCAGCAAAAGAAACACTCACACTAGACCCGTTGTCACCACCACACCACATGCCACCCATGAGACACTGGCATGCACCAGGCAAGCTGTGAACTTCTGTGGCTCATTGCCCGTTTGCTGCCCAGTCCTTACTCATCCCCAGTCAAGGGCTGTGAAATTCAATGAGTAAATACCAGCTCCTGCCTGCCTGGCAGCAAGACACTCAAATACAAACAGCTGGGAGCCCATGGGCCCCTCCCAGCAGCTGTGCGTGGTGCCAGCTTGTGCAGGACGCCAACCTGCTCCCAGTCTCCTGCAGGAATCTGCTCACTGAAGCAGGGGAGTCAAAAACATTAGCAGAAAGAATTTACCTTTTATTAAACTTTTATATGCATTAAAGTGGAACGTGAGACCAGATTCCGTTCCCCTGACGGCAATGTCCAGGCCCCGTCCCCCAGTACGTGTGTTCCAACTGGAAGGCACACAGCAGCCATTTAACCTCTGCTGGGTCAAATGGGCTGTATGAGCTGTGCCCAGCATGGCGAGACCCTTCATGGAATAAACCCGATCACCCAGCTCCTTGCATCTGCATTACTGCCCGGCCCATTGTGTTCAAGGCCCCATTGTACTAGGCGCTGTACACAGACAGAGGGAGAGGCAGTCCCTGCCTCAAAGGGCGTACAATCTAAAGAGAGAAGACAGACACTGGGTATGTCTACAACGCAAAGAGAAGTGGGTGTTCTTAACTCGGGTTAAAACAGCCGTGAAGACACAGTGACTCGGCCCCGAACTCAGATCAGTAGCTTGAGTTCAAACCTATAGAGCTACTAACCTGAGTTAAATGCGAGCTGCCAGGTCTTTGCTGCTATTTTAACCCGAGTTAAGAACACACCTTCGTTTGCAGTGCAGACACACCCACGGGGTGAGAGAAAGGAAGGACTAGCCCAGGGGTCTCAAACTCAAAATGACCACGAGGGCCACATGAGAACTAGTACCTTGGCCTGAGGGCTGCATAACTGACCCCGCCCCCGCTGCCCTGCCCCACCCCCAATCCACCCCTTCCATGAGGCCCTGCCCCCGCCCCACCTCTTCCCTGCCCCCATTCCAACCCCTTCCCCGAAATCCCCACCCCAACTCCGCCTTCTCCCTGCCCCAGGGGGTGCAGGAGGCGTGCAGGGTGCAGCAGGGGGCTCAGGGCAGGGGGCTGGGGTGCAGGAGGGGTGCAGGGTGCAGCATGGGGTCTGGGTGCAGGAGGGGTGCGGCAGGGGACTCAGGGCAGGGGGTCGGGGTGCAGCAGGGAGTTCGGCTGCAGGAGGGGCTCAGGGGGTGGGCTCCGGCCCAGCGTGCACTGGGGCCAGGGCAGGCTCCTCCAGGCCACACCTGGCCTGACCGCGCCTCCAGGCACCACTCCCCGCAGCTCCCATTGGCCGGGAACAAGGAACTGTGGCCAATGGGAGCTGTGGGGGGGTGGTGCCTGGAGGCACAGCCAGCAGGGAGGGAGCCTGCCCTGCCCCCAGTGCACACCGGGCCGGAGCCGCTCTAGGTAAACGCTGGGGCTGCGGGGAGGCCGCAGAAAATAAACATGCGGCCCGCGGGGTTGAGACCCCTGGACTAGCCAAATGGTACAGATGGGGAACTGAGGCACAGGGAAAACGAGTGTCTTGCCCGAGGTCACACAGGGAGTCTGTGGCAGAGTCAGGAACTGAAACCAGGTCTCCTGAGTCCCAGTCCAGTGCCTGACCCCATAGTTATTTATTTCCATCTATGCATTCATCCTCTGCTCTGGGCACCTCTCACGAGACATTAAGAAATACAGAGTACATAAATAGCTGCAAATCCAGCAGGCTATCTTCATCCCATCCAAAGTACCCCATCCCCCTGCAAACACTGTCACTGCACATCCCCTCCCAGAAGACAGTGGAAACAGATGGCGCTCTGCAGTGTCCCCTAGACTGAGGAACGGGGATTCAGCCTCACTGGGACAGGGATGTGAGCACATTCCAAAGCAGGGCCCCCCCAGGAAGAACACCCTCCCAGCGGCTCAAAACCAGCACCGCAAACTCACCCGGAAGGCAAAGGGCAGGTAGCACAGCTCCTGCAGTCGTGTGCATGACGAGATACATGCTCTCAGCAAGCAGGCGGCTGCACTCCGCACTAGCGTCCACTTCTGAAAGGACTGAACGTGCAGCTCCATGCACTGTGGGAATCTAATCTTGCAGCAACAAAGGCCTGGACGAGGGTAGTGGGGTGAGCATCCCAAAAACAGCTGCAATCTCTTGGCCAGATGGAGATGGAAAAAAGCTATTCTGGCAGCTGTTGCTATCTAATCATCTAACAGCAGCTGGAGGTCTGATCCGACTCCAGCTGGCGAACCTGAGATGAGCACTCTTTGCCCAAGAGGCATATATACGCTCTTGGCTCTAGCTTCTCAGCCTGTGCACTTTTATGCTCCCAGTTAACTAATTCCTTGCCTAGTGGTGTCAGACAGATGTCTGGCCAATGGGTACCCACTGGCCTTCATCTGGGGACAAAGATTCCCATCAGCACGTGCAGCGAATTTTGGATTTTCTTCCTGTTTCTTCACACCATCGTATAGGGCTGGGTCAGACTCATGCAACACGTGCATCATTTCAATGGGGGTTTGTGATGGGGGCGGGGTCAAAGTAAAGGCTGTGTCCCTGTTTACCGGGAGCTCCTTAAATCCAAGCATTGACACAGGACAGCAGGGAACAAATCCCAGAGGAGAGCTGGGTAAGAACAGTGAAATAACCACGAAAAATCCTTTGAATTCTGATGCAAACTCTCTTAGATGGCGGCTGTGCCCCTTTTGTGTTTGCTTTTGATGACTATCCTCGTGAACAGTCAGGCTCACTGGCAAGAAAAGCTCAAAAGTAGCCAGTCCGCACCCATATGCCAAGCTGGCACCTCTCTGAGCCTACCGTCTTGTTCTATAAACCCTCAGCTTTCATCTGAAAATGTCTCTAGCTGTTGTGGTTGTGAAGAGAACCTCCAAAATATCAGGGATGCAGGGATAAGGCTGCAGGGAGCCTGGAACAACAGCTCTGAAAGGTGTGAGCTGCCCCGTTCATCTCAGTGAGGGGTTAACCCAGAGGTCCAGTGATGATGGTTTAAGTGTCACCACTGTTAACTATTTTATTGCTGGTGTAAGAAAGGAGAGGGCAGGTGACAGCTGCATGATTTAACTGTAGGCAATGTCTCATTTTGGTGCAGATAGCACCATCTGGGAGGTAGCACCCCTTTATTTCCCTCCCAGCTAGGGAGCAGTCAGGCCCTAGGAGCCTAACAGAGCCCAGGGATATGCTCAAGCCCCACTGAGGGGGAGTCATGCTCAATGAGCCCACTGGCGCCCACAGAGCTGCTGGAGCCAGAACATTTCGAAGAAATAAGCCTGAGTGGTCTAACAAAGCCACCCCAAAAAAGGGGGGGGGCCGGGTTAGAGAGCAGTGTGGGGGCATGGTTTGCATCATCACACTGGGCATGGGGGGCAGGGTTTGCATCTTTGCATCATCACGCGTGGTGCCCACCCAAAAAATGCACAGGAAAAATAGCAGCCCCAGAGTTAAGCGGAAAAACCACCAGCCACAAGTGGGTAAAACACCCCACCCCATCTTTAAAGGGCAAACCCAAGAGTCCCTTACTTTAAACCACTTGGCAACCCACAGGTGACACATATGGGAGGAGCTTATTTTATGGGTGGAGTTTGGAAAAGTACCACTATCTTTATTCTCAGTCTGACCCCTGCTGGCAGGCATGTCCATGGAAACCAAACTGTTAGTCAACATTGTGAGGAAGAAGGGGAAATTGAACGTTGAAAGGTATAAAGCCAACTATTTACACAGGAAACCTAACTCTGAGAGTTACATTTATCCAACCAAGGAACAGAGATATACCATGTGACCTAGGTGTCCAAACAAAACAGCTGCATTTCAAATGCTGCCAATGAACTGTTCACACACAAGATACAGCTCAGGTATTATTAACAGAAATTATTCAGAAAATAACTTGGAGTAAGTCTGAGAAAGCCACAGTCTGTTCACAGATAGAAAGAGAAAGATGAAATTTTGGGAATTGCTTTACTAATCATTCCCATGCTGTACGGGAATTCTCACCGCACAATGGAGCTCCCAGTGGAAAGCCTGGGAAAGAATTTCTGGGGTGCCACTTCTTTAGTTGCTCCAAAGTCCTGATCAGGAATCTCAAAGAGACATTAAATTACGTGGACAAGGTGAGTGAGGTAATATCTTTTATTGGACCAACTTCTGTTGCCTCCCCCATCTTGTCTCTGTAATATCCTGGGACCAACGTGGCTACAACAATACTGCATTAAACTAGGTGTCAGAGTAGTCAATGCACTCGCCTTTCAGTTCTGGAGACCCCGTTTTGAGTTCTTATTAGGCCACAAACACACGTTTTGTGCCATCTGTTTAACAGATGTTTGACCACAGAACAGCTAGCTCGAAAACCCAGGCTTCCTCTATTGTTCCATCTCAGGACGCAAATCAGTGAGAACTCCTCACATACCGAGGATGGAGAAGAGGATCCAGGATTTGATTGGCAGCATGCTGCCTGGCAGGACTGAGGAGTACTGGAAGAGCTGTATGGCAAGGTTTGCACCAGATTGTCTACATTACATCTCCAGTCAGCCAATGTTAGCTGTCTCTAAGGTTCAAGAGAAACAAAGTTCACCCCCAAAATGAAAAAATAAATAGCCCCATTAAAATGTTCATCTGCAAAACAGAGGCTTGGATGCTGTCAGCCAGTTTGCATAACACCCTCTGGAGCATGCTCAGGAGGGATGGCTAATTCCACATCTCAACAATGGAAAAACCCAGAGATCCCTGTGAATAAGTCAGTCTCTGTGTCCTAAGTCAGCCCTTGGATTTCCTCCCTTTCTTGAGACTGTCTCGCCTCCATAAACACTCCGTCGGGGCTTTGTAGCCAGCTTCAGAGGTGGAAGCCTCAACAAGCTCCCAGTTATGTGCTCGGCTCTCAGTTGTTTGCTACTGCCAGGAACTGGCTAGAAACCAGCTCAAAATGTTCCATTTACCACCTCCACACCACAATTCCTCCCCTGATCTCTCCCCTCTCACACTCAGAAAGGGAGAGAGACCTAGAGATCCTACCTTCTTCCCTTAATTCCCCTCCAAGGGGAGAGCAAGGGGCACCCTCCAGATCTTTAATCCACCTCCTTGTTGCTATTCTTTGTAATCCCTTAACCTGACCAAAGCACCCAGCCCCACTTCCTGTGATGCCATTAGCCTGATGTGACATGAGCCCCTTCACCAAAGTCCGAGCCATCATGTCTTCCCCTCTCCCCTACCTCTGTCTCAGAAGCCCCAGGTGCTACCTGAAAACCACACTGCACCTTAGCTACTGCTCCCCAGGGTATCACAGCATCGGGGTCACAACCCCATTATTCCATTCTGGCTACAGTTCTCCCTAACGGGACATCAGCCAGTCTCTGTCCCCACCACATCATGGAGGTCTCAACTGCTGCCCCATCACCAAACGGCAGGGTGTCTGTCCCCCATAGCTCACGCCGCCAGAGTCTTTCCCCACTACCATATCACCATGGGGCTAGCTGCCCTTCAGTCCCAGGCTGGTCAGACTGCGACTAGCTCAGCAGGAACTAGGTTTCTCCCCACCTCATCTTTCTCTGACCATGACAGATCCTGAAGTCCTCATCCATTATTAGCATTACAGTAGCACCCACAATACACCCGGAGCTGTCCATACACTGAACCTACCCCCAATTGCTCCCAATCTCACTCAATCCTCGCACAGGAAATAAGTGGGAGATGGACAGAATAAGGATGCCAGGGTTTGTCCCTATATGACAACAGGGTTCCTCCCTATCTTTAAAGCCTCTGAAAATAGTTCAAGATTCCACCCATGTTAAAATGTCACCAGTAAACACCTGGAAAACATCAGTACAGGAGAGGTGGGCCCTGTACCAGTTAATGGTCCCTGCCATACCCCCTGAGCCTGGCACTGAAGGGGGACATGTTCTGTGTCCTCTATCCCTGGACTTGGTTCTCCATCTCTGAGTCACCGAGGGTTTTAATCACCACCTGCTTCAGTGGGGAGCGAAGAGATCCCCCCCAAAAGGCAGATGCACACGCTGTTTTCCCTGCCCATTTACCTCCCTGTCCCATGGGGAAAACTGCTCCAGCCTGCTGTCTGCAGCACAGCAGTGGAGGTTTGAAGAAGCCCAAAGGGGTTAAAGTCACACTGAACTCCCAAAGTCAGTCGTTTCCAAGTCAGAGTCTGGCTGCTGCCTGCGGTTTGTGGGAAGGGATTTCGTTTTTTAATAACAGCATTATAAATAGGGCTGTGTTCAGCTTGCTGCAGACTCTCACTCGCTCGTCTCCCTCCTCCTGCCGCTGCTCTTCCCTCCTACACGGATCCCTGTGCTGGCCATGGACCGGTCAGCCTTCTTCCTCAGCCTCCTCAGCTTGCTGGTGTGCCTCCCCCGCCTCCTCCAGGCATGCCCCTCGAGCTGCCACTGCCACGGAGGAGAGCTCCAGCACGTCATCTGCGACAACGTCGGGCTGAAGAAGATCCCCAAGGTGTCCGAGCAAACGCGGCTCCTCAATCTGCAGAGGAACAACTTCCCCGTCCTGCCGACCAACGCCTTCAGGGAGATGAAAGGGCTTGTGTCCCTCCACCTCCAGCATTCCCAGATCAAGGAGATCTCCAGCGGCGCCTTCCGGGGGCTGAAGCAGCTTGTCTACCTTTACCTGTCCAATAACGATATCAGCGTCATCAAGATGGGTGCCTTCGACGACCTGTCAGAGCTCACGTACCTGTACATGGACCACAACAAGATCTCGGACCTGCCCAAGGGGCTCCTCTCCCCACTCATTAATCTCTTCATCCTGCAGCTGGGCAGCAACAAGATCCGAGAGCTGAGATCGGGGGCCTTCAGCGGTGCTAAGGACCTGCGCTGGCTCTACCTCTCTGACAACTCCCTCTCCTCCGTCCAGCCCGGGGCCCTGGACGACGTGGAAAACCTAGCTGTCTTCCATTTGGATAAGAACCAGCTGAGCACTTACCCAGTGGCTGCAATGAGCAAGCTGAGGGTAGTGGAGGACCTGAAGCTTTCTCACAACCCCATGAAGGTCATTCCCGACTATGCCTTCCAGTCCTTCGGGCGCTACATGGAGACACTCAGTCTGGACAACATGGGCCTGGAAAAGGTAGGTTCCTTTCCACCCTCCCTCCCCTTTCAAATTGAAACGTAGGGCCTGGTTCTCTTCTCACTTACAATGCAGTCACGCTTCTGTCCTGATCCACATGGGTCTGAGGAAAAGGAGACTCAGGGTCACAGTTTCGGCAGAAGGGTGAAGGGTTCACTAGCAATTAAAAAAGGCACCTGAACCTTTGAACATCCACGTGATGAATAAAAACAAGAGGACCCCCTCCTCTTGTGCTATGGGACACTAAGCTCTCCTGGGCTCACTGCGCCCAGCGGAAGGGTGGTGGGGCCCAGCTCCAATGGGAAATGTATTCTGGTGCTCTTAAATAAATGAGCAAAGACCTCCCAGCCTTGGGTGGTGGGGTGAGGGAAATGAGAGGCAAGGGGCTGCCCCGTGCTCAAACTGGCAGGACACAGTGGACTGGTAGAGCTGAACTGCCCTGTCTCCTGAGCTGCAGCCTGGGTATCTGCTGTCGGTTCAAAGTGTCAGGGGGAGGAGATTCCTCCAGAAGCATTATGAATAGCAGCAGTTTCTTCCTAGTGCAGTGCAGACAGGTACCCAGTGCACACATGTCCATCTTCTACCTTTTTTTTAAAAAAAACTTCCAACTTTACACTCTATAAAGAAAGGTTTGTCTATTGATGAGCTCTCAAGAGAAACTCTTGCAGCCTTTTACAAAGAAGCCCTGTTTCTACCCAGAGAGCAGGAGGGATATTCAGGTAACCCAGCAAAATACTCCTCTTCTTCTCATGGAAAAAGTCAGGGCCACGGGTAGGAGCATCACGCTGAAGGAGCTACTTGCAACAGGACCCCTGGAATACCAGGCAGTAAAGGCACATATCCAGCTCAGGAAGGACAGCACCTCAAAGCAGCAATGTCCCACATTGCTCTGTTGGGATGCAACAGGATGATGAAAGAGCAGCTCACAGCATCCCAAGATGCTGTGCCAAGAAGCACAGGGATGGAGCGTATCCACGGGAAATAGGATAGCACCTCACAGCAAGGCAGTACCCCATCATCTGGTGCAGAGGGATGGAGAACATCCCAGTGAAAAAGATGAGCGCCTTCTAGCAACACGGAGCCAGCATCATACTGTGCTGGGGTGTGCAGAGCATCTGCATTCAGAAGGACACAACCCAACAGCAGCAGAGAGCTGCCCGACGGTGTTGGGAGTTAGAGAACATCCACGTTACAAAGGCAATACAGCATCCCAGAATGCCAAGCTAGGAAGCTGGAATTTATCCAGGTTGAGGAGGACAGTATCTATAGCAGCACAGCGTCCCTTCGTCGATATCTCAGCTCTTTCCTATTCTCGAGATTACAGTCCCCATACGGATTGGTGTAATCAAGCTCATTCACCTGGAAATTATCTGCTGACACATCTATGGAAGGACTCCACAGATGACGAGCATGTCATCCTTCAGTGATGCTGCCATGTCACTACTGGGGGCATCAACTCAGATTCTATCTGGTTTCATCACGCATAAATCAGAAGATACAGATTAAATGTGAAACTAGATGCAGAGACACCAGAGACAAGATGAGATTTAATGAGTCCAAGATGTTGGGATGCTCAACAGATGCAAGTGCTCTTTATACCGTCAAGGAATTAGCTGAACAAACTGGAAGTCTATGAATTCAGTCTAGCTATGCAGTGACCTTGTTAATCTGGAGAACAGTACCTTGGGCATGAGAATGGAATTTTACAGCAAACAGATGTGGATTCAGTTCTTCCATCTGTTTGATCAATAGGTTGCTAGCTAGAGATGAAGGGTTTAGTCATTGCTGACTTACGGGCGTGCATTGCCTGAAGTCCATAGAGTTATATTCACTCTCACCAGTAGTGAACTTGCTCAGTGGATCGATGGTAGTTCTTTGTTATGTGTATTATCTCGTGCTGCATTGCTGTTTTAACGGGGTTGTCTCGGTATAATTCTGCACATTGACTGTCCCTCATCTTTCATACTTTTTGCCATCATTTTAACAACATTCCAATATAAAAAACTACCTCTGATATCATCTCACATCTCCTGTAGCTTCTTTCAGATTGGAGAGATCCAACCACATGTTACTGGTGGACAAGCTGCACAGAAGAACCATTTCATCCACCAATGCAGTCCCTTCTGGGGTGGAACACAGCAGCTGTTTCACAGTGCACACACCACTCCCTTTGTATGCAAAAGTGGAAAACAATGCCAGATTCAACCTAAACTGCAGGAGGGGTTTAGCTAGGCAGAACAGAATTATACAAATTAGCCAAGACACGAGGGTTAACACCGCTAGCTTTGCAAAAAAGTGCTCTTGACACTTTAAGGACTTACTAGTGGTCAGTAATCGACAGGAACTTTGTTTGAGGTCTCATATGAAATATGGCACTTCCTGCAGCCAAGTGCCCTCATAACAAAGTCTGGACCATTTGATTAGTACAACCGAGAGAGGCGTGCCACCAGATGATCATTCCCATTTCACTATGAACACGGTCAGCCATGGTTGCTCCAGGGTTTTCATTTTTTCACTCTAAAGGTATGTCTACACTGCAGCAGAGGAGCAACTGCACCCATGTGTAGACACACCCGAGCTAGCTTTGATCTAGCTAACTTGAATAACAGTAGCAGTGAAGTCGTGGCAAGGCATGCTGTATGAGCCCACCTGGGACCCTGGGTAATTATTTGAGCAGTTAGCCCATGCTGCTATGGCTTTGCTATTGGTTTTTGAGCTAGCTAGATCAAAGCTAGCTTGGGTACCTCTACACGTGCTGCAGCCACACCTCTGATTGCAGCCTAGACACACAAATTAGTTTTCTCCTCACGCTTGCCAAAGGCCTTGTATCCGTATGACCCATGTGATCCATATGTATGTATGTGAGTCTCCCTGGACACAGTGGCCAGGTGATGGTGGTATTTAAAGTATGCAATGGTGATAATATCTGTGTTCGCAAAAAGAAAAGGAGTACTTGTGGCACCTTAGAGACTAACCAATTTATTTGAGCGTGAGCTTGTAGCTCACGAAAGCTCATGCTCAAATAAATTGGTTAGTCTCTAAGGTGCCACAAGTACTCCTTTTCTTTTTGCGAATACAGACTAACACGGCTGTTACTCTGAATATCTGTGTTGCAGCCATTCCCCCCCCCCCCCGCAAATACCATTCTCAGCTCCTCTTCTCTGATAGGGTTGAATTCTTCTGTGTGGTTTCAAAATTCTATAGCCACTCAGATGTGCGAAACTGTTCCAGATGAGAATCCCTGTCACTGTTGCAATTAACATCATCATTGTCACACCAGAAAAGAAAGAGGTCTTAAACAATTTTGCAACTCTAGTAATGGGAAGTCCTCTCACATGCATGGAAACAAAGAGACCTGACTCTTCTCCGAAGCTTTAAACAAAGATATTATGATACCCATTTCTAACAGGGCTCAGGACCATATTAGCTATGTGCCCCCCAAAAAGTGAACAATAATCATCTTGCATCTACATAAGGACCTTCATCTTGAAGGATCCCAAAGTGCTTGAAGCTCCGGGATAAAGCACAGCAGCTGTTTAACAACACACGGCAGCATTACAAAACAATTGGAACAGGAAGTGAAGTAGAATGCCATAGTAGATTGAAACCGCAGGGGGAATTTACGTGGTCAGAACGGAATTACGCAAACTGGAATTTGGCCAGGACACTGGTGTCAAACACCCCTGCTGCACAAAGCACCGGAAGTGGTCAGGACCTTGGTTTCACATCTCATCAGAGAGACAGCACTGGCAGCAGCATAGTAGAACCCGCTGGGATTTATTCTGTGCTGAACCATAGGGGGCTGTCACCTGCTGACTTCCCAAGACTACTCGCTGCAGGACTTCGGAGGTCTCTTATACAAGCACTAATCCAACCCGATGCTGCTTGGTTTGTAAGATCTCCCAGGTTTGCAGCCTGAGATGGCATAGCTGCAGGAGCTGGGACACACACTGAGAGGACATGTCTGAGGAGTGATCAGTGAGACATGAAAATACACAGATGGGTATTTGACACAGAGCTTTCTGGTGGACCGATGGATGCGTCTCTGGAGATAACAAATCTGTTTTCTCCCCTCCCCACGGTTCTGAAAAGAACAGGAAAGGGGGGGGGAAGAAAAAAAGTTTGTTATTGCTAAGAGAAGCACCCATGCAGTCAACAGTTTCCTCTGTAACCAATGGGCTGCAGGGAAGTTTGTGCTGATGGGTTTGCATTTTACACAAATTCTTCCAAACTAAGTGCCTATGGACAAGTAGGATTGGGGTGGGGAGAAGGGGAGATGGCTAACAGGAGGTGCACAATTGCCAATTTTCTCTCTCTGGCACACGCATTTTACTCTCAGTGCGTGAAGGGGGCTATATTTTAAAGCCTGCCCATAGGTCATGAACAGACAGACTTGCAAACAACCCATTAGGGAGGGGAGGGAGAGAGAGAGAGAGGTGAGGAGACCAAGGCACTGGAAGCCTGCCCTGCTGCATCTACAGCGCTCTGAAGCCAAGTGTAACTTTCCACTCAGAGCCCACGGGGCACTGCCAAAGCCTACAGGCCCTTCAGACTCCACAAACACTCCCTCCATCAACAGTTCCATGAGCCGGAATGCAACAGGGACTGGGAGGAATTCCAGCCCTGGAAAGGTTTGTACCCAGGGAATGTCTCGGCCCATTTAGAGAGGAGGAGCATGCTTTAGAAACAAATGGGACTGGCCTGACCTCAGCTTTTCTTTGGGCTATATGGAGGGGCCTGTGGAAGGCAAGGAGCAAATGGGGAGGGGCTTGGGCTTTAGCCACCCTGTGGTGAGAGGAACTAAAATCCATCACTGAAAAAGAAAAACACCTTCCATGCTTCTGCCTCCTGAATCCCTCCAGGGGGCCATGGAGGAAATTCCTTGCTCCTTACCCTCTCCCACTCTCTCCAGCCCCGCTGCTGTCACTAAGAGCCATGAACACAGGCGGCCTGGAAGAGAAAGGAATGGAGAACATCCCCCACTCGCCCGAGTCACAGCGATCCGCATCTCCCCTTGTGCTTTAGTTTTCAGATAAAGCATTTGCTGGAGTGACCACACTGAAGACTGTTCACATCGAGAACAACAGACTTAACCAGCTACCTGGGAACTTCCCGTTCAGCAGCCTGGAGAACCTCACCCTGTCCAATAATCCTTGGCACTGCTCCTGTCAGCTAGCAGCTCTGCGCAAGTAAGAGACACTCACTTCTCTCTCTCCCCTACCCAATCTGGTGCCCACTGACCAGGTCCAGGGGGAAGGTCCCGGTTAGTTGTGCCCGGTGAGCAGGAAGAGGCAATACCAATAACTTGACACTTGGTCAGTAATGCAGTTTCCGGTCTCCTCTGGCAGCCCACGTGAGCAGTAGTCTGTCCCCTTCTGAAGCGTAGGGGTTTTCTGTTTGTCCTTCCCCAGGTGGTTAGAGTCCAGCCGCTCCCGCCCTGATGCGGTTTGTGCCTCACCATCTCAGTACCGAGGGCAGCAGATAAGAGACACCGCCGCACTCCGCAGCTGCAAACTTCCCACCAGGAGGCCCAGGAAAGGAAACCGCCATTAAACAGGTAAGAAGCTTTTCACAACCACACCCTGTTCTTCTTCCTTCTCCTTCCATCTCACACAGACTCAAACCAAGTCCTGGTCCCCCTGAAGTCCATGGGAGTTTTACCCTGGACTTCCCTGAGACGAAGGATCACCTCCAAAACAGTTAATCCATTTACCTGCCACGACCTAAATGTATAGGTTATAAAGCCAGAAGGGATCATTTTAATCATCTAGTCTGACCTCCTGTATAATAGGCCAGAGAACTCTCCTGGGCTAATTCCTGTTGGAAATAGAGAAAATCTTTTAGAAAAACATCCAACCTTGATTTAAAACATTTCCAGTGATGGAGAATCTCCCACAACTCTTAGTATATTGTTCCAATGGTTAATTACCATCATTGTTGACAAATTGTGCCTCATTTCTAGTCTGAATTTGTCTAGCTTCAACTTCCAGCCATAGGATCTTGTTGTACCTTTGTGAGCTAGATTGAAGAGCCCTTTACTGCCAAAGTTTTGTTCACCATGTAGGTACTTACAGACAGATCAAGTCACCCCTTAATCTTCCCTCTGGTAAGATAAATAGAATACACGCCTTAATCTCTCACTACGGTAGAAGCTCAGAGTTACGAACACCTCAGGAACGGAGATTGTTCATAACCCTGAAATGTTTTTAACTCTGAACAAAACATTCTGATTGTTCCTTCAAAAGTTTACAACTGAACATTGACTTCATACAGCTTTGAAACTTTACGATGCAGAAGAAAAATGCTGCTTTTATCCATTTTAATTTAAATGAAACAAGAACAGAAACAGTTTCCTTACCTTGTCAAATCTTTTTTTAAACTTTCTCTTTATTGTTTTACTAGTTTACGTTTAACGCAGTACTGTACAGTATGTGCTTTTTTTTTTTTTTTTTTTGGTCTCTGATGCTACCTGATTACGTGCTTCCGGTTCCAAATGAGGTGTGCGGTTGACCGGTCAGTTCATACCTCTGGTGTTCATAACTCTGAGATTCTACTATAGAAGGCATGTTTTCCAATCCTTTAATCATTCTTGTGGCTCTTCTCTGAACCTTCTCAAATTTATCTGCATCCTTCTTGAACCGTGGACAGCAGAACTGGACACAGTATTCTCGCAGCAATTGCACCAGTGCCAAATACAGACTTACTATAACCTCCCTACTCCTGCTCCAGATTCCTTTTATACATACAAAGATCACTGTAGCTCTTTTGGCTACAGCATCAGACTAGGAGCTCATGTTCAACTGGTTATCCACCATGACCCCCAAGTCCTTTTCAAAGACACTGCTTTCCAGGATAGAGTCCCCCATCCTGTAAGTGTGGCCTACATTCTTTGTTCCTAGATGTATGACTTTAGGTTTGGCCACATTAAAGCACGTATTGTTTGCTTGCACCCCACTTATCAACCAATGCAGATTGCTCTGTATCAGTGACCTGTCCTTCATTATTTACCACTCCCCCAATCTGTGTGCAATCATCTGCAAACATAAAATTATTGCTGATGAAGTTTTCTTCCAGCTCATTGATGAAAACGTTAGCATAGGGCCAAGAACTGATCCCTGCAGGATCCCACTAGAAACACACTCACTTGAAAATGATTTCCCCATTTACACTTACATTTTGAGATCTATTATTTGGCAAGTTTTTAATCTATTGTGTGCCATATTAATTTTGTATCCTTCTAGGGTTTTTTTAAACAAAATGTCACGTGGTACACTAATTTACATGCCTTACAAAAGTTTTAAGTCTATTTCATCAATACCATGACTTCTATCAACCAAACTTGTGATCTCAAAAAGAGATATCAAGTTAGTTTGATGGGATCTATTTTCCATAAATCCATAATTCCATTGACTGGCACTAATTACCTTCCTTTAATTCGTTATTGATCAAGTCCCATATCTGCCATTCCATTACTTTGCTTTGGATTGATGTCAAGCTGACAGGCCTAGAATTACCTGGGTCATCCTGTTTACCCTTTTGAAATATTGGCACAACTTTAGCTTTCTTCCAGTCCTCTGGAACTTCCCCTGTTTTCCAAGACTTACTGTTAATCAACATACATGGTCTAGAGAGCACCACAACCAGCTGTCTGAGAACTCCTGGATGAAAGTTATCTGGACCAGCTGATTCCAAAATGTCTAGCTTTAGTAGCTGCTTTTTAACTTTCTCCCAAATTACTGTTGGAATGGGAATTGTTTCATCATCTATATCATCTAGCTTTTCCCCAAATATGGAACGAATATTTGTTGAACACTTCTGTCTTTTCTGCATTATCATTGACAATTTACCATTTCCATTTAGTAACAGGCCAATATCACTGCTAGGATTCTTTTGCTCCTAATATACTTACATTCCTTAACTCTGCTGGCCATAGAGTTCACCTTCTGTCCTTTTGCTTGCCTTATCAATTTTCTACAATTCCTACCTTTTGATTTATATTCATAACTATCAACTTCCCTTTTCTTCCATTTGGCTTGGGTGTACATAATTATTTTTATAGCTGCTTTCACTTCCCCTCTAAGCCAGGCTAGTTTTTTAACCAGTGTAGCCTTCTTTATTAAATGTGGCTTTTGGGGTATCTTGTAAAATGGTCTCAAACAATTCCTAATCATCATTCACATTTTTCTGTTCAAATTCTCTCTCTCAGCTGATTTGGCTCATAATTGTTTTATGAAACTGGTCCTTTTGAAGAACCAAGTATATGGGTTTGGACTTTATTCTACTTGCACATAACAAATGTGAACAAATCATGATAATTTGTGCCTAAGCTACCATTAATTTTTAGTTACATGATCCATTTCTCTTTGTCTGTCAAGACGAGGTCGAATATAGAACTCCCCCTGGTTGGATGCAACACTTTTTGAGGCAGAAAACTGTCATCTGTAACATTTAGAAATTCGGAGGACATTTTAGTTCTGTCAGATCTGCAACAGGTCATCAGATTGAGGACCCCGTCGATAATGCAGTTTCCCCACCATATACAATACAGATAAGTGCTTAAGGAGCCTGCCATCCTTTTCTCTAGTGTGATTTACAGCAGACACCAACTAGTACCCCTTCCTATGCATTATCTGTTAGGACACTGATTTATTAGCATTCAAGACCATTACCTTCCAAGCTGTCAGTGACTCAGAGACAGGTAATGCCATTTTTGACAGAATGCTGCTCCCCTTCCCGTTTCGCCCACTCAAGCCTTTCTTAATAGGTTATGACCATTGATTTTTACGTTCTAATAATGTGACTCCTCCCCTCAGGTTACAGTAATACCAACTAGGTCAAATTTATGCTCACAACTGAGCAATTCCAATTCCTCTAGTTTAATACCTAGCTCCAGCCTTGGTGTAGAATAATTTAGCAATTTCTTCTCTTCACGTCCTTTGGTGACTTGATTAATTTTGTTCTCAACAGCTTGATTTTCTGCTAGATGAGTGCTCATTTGTTCCCTCTTTTCACCCTTCTCTTGTAGTTTAACGCCCTCCCCTCCCATTAGGCTGGCTCCCTTCAAGAGTCTTCATTGCCCTGGCAACAGTGGATGACACCACAGCCTCTGAGATTGCAGCCTTCTAGAGCCGTGATGGGAATTCTTTCCTGAGCGGCTGTGATGGTGTCAGCTCCACAGAGCAAAAGCAGGCTCTCAAATACAGGCCTTGGAGGGCAAGTAAAGGTGAAATATCTATTTAGGGTATGTCTACGCAGCAAAGAAAAACCCGTGGCTGGCCTCTGCCAGCCAACTCGGTCTCACAGGGCTTGGGCTGTAGGGTTATTTCATTGCTGTGTAGACTTCTGGGCTTGGGCTGGAGCCCAAGCTCTAGGACCCAAGCCCAGAAGGCTACACAGCAATGAAACAGCCCCACAGTCCAAGCCCCGCATCGGCTGGCACAGGCCAGCTGCAGGTTTTTCTTTGCTGTGTAGACATACCCTTAAACGGTATCAATGGAGTCAAACTAGGGATGGATTTAGCCCACAGTCTTGTCTTGACTAGGGATCATAAGCCTTTTATTTTTCTAAAGTTTCCCAGTTTTCTTCCCAAAAGGCCTTTCTGGGGGAAGTGGATGGGACAGGGGATTGGGGATGGGACACTCAACCATTAGCCTCTGTCAGATGTGGGCAAGGTGGGTAATGACCAAAAAATCATTGCCATCAGACAGCTGGGCAGTGGGCTCTATGCAATACGCTGGTGGCCACAGTGTAGTTTTCAGTGGAACACCATCCATGACCCCACCTGCATTCTTGCTGGCACTCTCAGTAAAGAAGCCAGTGACTGCTTGGGCTGCAGAGCCCGAGCTACTCTCATATCCTAGCAAAGGTCTCTCCAGCTCAGCTTTGAAACCCATTGGCAGGGCACAGTGGGGAAAGGTGGCACCACGGCCACCCATCTTGTACCTGGTTCAGTATCTAAGCAGAAGACTTGGCTCTCCTGGGGTCCGCTCAGGACCTCGTTTATTTATTTAAAGCACTGATTTAAAAACAAGGCCTTGTGCCCTGGAACATGGTGTCCTGCTGAGCCCAGAGCTGTGCCCCAGATAAGGGAGAGCGGAGACAACAAATGGGTTTTGAATCAGAAGGTTGGTGCAGGAGGTAGGAAGGTAAGAGCAGGGAGGAGAAAGAGAGAAGGTGACACAGGAGATAGGGTTGCCTGGGCCCTAAGCAAAGATCCTGTTGATCCTCAGTCTGGACACTGAATATGCAAATACATCACAGACCCATCTCCCTCTGTTGAAAGCTGCTGAGTGTATTATCTTAAGGATTCAGAAAACCAAGAACCTCACCAACGTTTTACTGTGCCCTCTTGCACCTCATAGGCTGCTCAGCGTTTTGTTTGTCTGACGGCCTGATCCAAAGCCCACTGAAGTCACTGGAAGAATTCCCATTGATTTCTACGGGGCTTTGGATCAGGCTCTAAGTTTGTAAGCTGTGTGGACAGGGACCTTTTCTTTTTTGATTTGTAACATGCTGGGCACCTTTACGGCACTGTTTAAGTAATAGTGACAACCACTTTTACTGCTCTAACAGAAGAAGTAGGGAGCAGCCACTTGTGGCTCTCCGATTCCCAGTTCACCAGGCCCAAACTTTGTTTTCTACATCCATGGCTAAAGAGATGGTGAAAACAAAGCTGTATGTCCTGAGTGCCAGAGGAGATACCAGCTCTTCTACCCCTTCCCGGAGCGATGCCATTTCTCCTGGTCGGCTGGCAGATGTTATTGATTACAGATGCAAATACCAGCCATTCCAGGCAGGGCTGGTAGACTTCCGCACTGGAAGTGGAAACTTTACTTTTCTAAACCACAGTGCTTAACTTAGTGTATGTAGGAGACTCTCCCTTCTCGGGCAGGAAGAGGAGAAAGCCAAACCCCCATTCCAGAGCCCTCCTCCAGAAGGGTGGAATAACAAAACGACGATGATAATAATACTTTGCCTTGAGATCCTCACATGGAGGGTGCTCTACAAAAGCAATTTCCCAACATCAGTGAACTGATTCTCACAACTCGTGAGTCAGAGAATTTATCCCTGTTGTACAGATGTGAAAACGAAATACCTTCAAGCTAGGCACACAGATATATCCTAAGGCACCTAATTAAGTGTCCTGATCTTTACAAGGGTCAAATACCTACAGTTTCCCCTGCTTGCACTGAGAGTTGTTCTCAGCACCTCTGAGAGGCAAGTCACTTATTGAGATGCCCATATATACTGATTTAAGGTGTAATCTCTATGAATGACTTGTGCCTTTTAGGTGCCCAACTTGAAACATTTTAAGAGGGTCTGATTTTCAGAGGGAAGGTGCTCTGAGAATCAGGCTTCTTTGCAGTGTCTCAGCCCAGGCACCCAAAATCACTTGTTGCTTTTGAAAATCTAGGCCTCAGGTGTGTGTGTGCAGGCAGCCAAGTTTGAAATTTTAGGTAAGTTACTTAAGAGTCGCACAGCAAAATAGTGGAAGAGCCAGGATCACAGAACCCATCGGCCTGGTGTCCAGTGGAAACTGGGGTTGTTTGGCACCTCTGAAAAGGAAGTCAGGTGTCTCCTGACTCACAGTTGTGTATGCCATTCATGAGACCATGAAAAAGCCTCAAGTCCCTGGATCTGCTTAAAAAACCTTTTAACATAGATTCATTTTCTCCCTCCTCTGCCCTAACAGGCCCTGGTATGGCTTGTCCAGGTGACTGGCCGCTTCAACCAATCAGAAAACTACTGACTCCATCCAAGTCCACCCATAAGCTTCTACCATCTGTCAAGAGACATTTCTGATGTATCTGATCACCTCTAGCCTCCTCACAATCCTCGCCTATCTGCTGACTGGAGGATGGAATCCAACTTTTCAATCTTTTCCAACATCTATGTATTTTAAAAGAGGCATTTTTTAAACTAAACTATGCATGACAATGCTAACACAAGCTAACCTAGATCCTGCCCGTAAAACACAGTCATCTTCCCAGAGGCAACCTAAACCCATGTCCCTGATTATCCTGTTTGTCTCCATCTTTCTCCTTCCAGTGGGATGCAAGTGAATAGAAAGCCATAAGGGTTCCTCCCTCCCCCGGCCCCTGACTGCTCCAGGAGGAAAGCCATCCCACCTCAACTCATGCAGACAGAAACCTCCTCCTACCTGAGGAGGTGATCCCTGCAGGTCAGGGCAGAGGACCACAGGTGAAGCAATGTTCAGGGTTCAGTGGACCTGGAGAGTGAGTTTCCCTTACAGTCCAGCAGGGGATGATCTCTCTAGGTCAGGCTGAGGTCTGCTAGTGTTGGGGAACCTCAACATTGAAATAGCTTAGAGATTGGATTCTCTTCTCACCCCGCAGGAAGGTGGTCTCACAAAGTACCTACACATGTAAGGGGATCAGCCTATATCCGTATCAGCCTATATCTGGGGAGCGATCTTGCTCTCCAGTCCTCCTCCTCTTCTCCCCACCCCTAACCCAGAAAGCCTAGCGGGAGAAGAAGATGACTATGGTTTATCGTCATGGATTTTACAATACCACAATTTCAACTTAACTGCATTTTTTTATCTAAAGATTTATATAACTATATATAAATATATATATATTTATTCCTCTGTAACTGAGTGTAAATGACTCTTAGGAGGATGAAAACTCCTCTTACTCTTATATAGAAAACAAACTGTATATTTTCTTATGTACATCTTCTGTATAAAGCTCTCGCTGCAAAGATGCACTCAGCAGGTTTCCAAGTTTCTGCCTGAGGCCTGGTGACTCATGCTGCAAACTGGGTGTGAGTCCAGCTACACAGCTCAATCCAGACCCTAGTCCCCCTTTATCCTGCCTGAAGGTTCAGAACAAAGTCGTTTTAAAGAAAATGGTTTTATTAGCAGCCCTACTACTGTGCAGGAAGCGGTGACTCACATGTTCCAAGTATTGGCCACCTTGTAATAATGGTGGGGAACATCGTGGGAGGCCACGTATAGGCCTGCTGTAAAGTAAATGCCTGCCACCCCATTGAAGTTCATGGAGTTAGGCCACAGCTGAGTTTGGCCCCTGGTGTTTTAAACTCAGCCCTGACAGCTTCACACAAGAAGCAAAGCCGCAGAGCTCCCTTGAGACATCACCCTGTTCTAGAACAGTTGCCCCACACTCCCTTCGTGCTGCTCCCTCCTCCCGGAGCACACAGCAGGGCCGACAAAACTCTTGGTATCAGCACGTTCTGAAGCTGCCAGCAATAAGAGCAGAAATCTGACGCCTAGTCTCGTGTGGTTAACCCATCACATCACTTTGTTTCCTCGGCCTTCACAGGCAGCTTGTTACTTCCTTTAAAGCAAAACAACCAAGCTGTGCGCGCTCACTCGCCTTCAAGGACTCCCAGATCTGTTTCTCAAATGGATAATGAGGGTGGGATCTGGGGCCAACTACACAGAAAGAGACAATGCCCCATTACGCTAAACATAGCTGATGCATTTTGCAGTAAACCCCACTGAACAATGGATGGGACCGGGCTGGACATTCAGAACACACCGTTGTTCATGCACAGGAATGAGGGTACACATGCATGCTTAGTGACGGAGTGCAAGTCCTGCTCAGGCACGGTGTGTGTGTGTGTGTGTGTGTGAGAATACACAAGAAGGGCTACAGTGTACATGGCACTGGATCTGACCCTCCACACGCTCAGGTTCAGGGCGTGTGTGCGAATCATGCAGGAGACTGAACATGTGAGTGCCATCCATGCTGGTCAGCCAGGTGTCTTCCTCAGTGTTTATACTTGAGGATTCAGAGACAGCATGCGCAATAGGGAAAAGAGAATTGTCTGCTGCAACCAGAAAATACACAGAGACATGTCCCAGCCTGGGATACGACCCAATGCGGTCACGCTGGGTGCAATGCTCTCCCTTCTCACAGTAGCTGTCCTTGTAGTTTCCTGTGTCCCTCCCCAGATGGGTTGGGCCTCTGATCCCCAGCCCAGTTACTCTACCCTGTACCCCCTTGAAAGGCCAGAAGGCACGAGGCCTCTGCATCCCATCACACATGGACACATTCATTCAGGGAGCCTCCAGTTCCATCGCTCTGTACACAAGTCACACATGCTCAGGTTCCCGAGTCCCACTGGGAGGGTGTGTGTGGGGAGGGTGTGTGTGTGGAAAACACAACCGAGGCAGCCCAGGCCCAAGCATGGAAATCGACTCACCACAATATCCCTCATATTCATCTTGGTCATAATCTTTTTCATGATCTCTGGGGGCACCGGGGACCCTGCAATGACTCCTGGAAGAGAGAAGGCAAGAGGACTACGTTGGAGACTCTTCCCCTGGAAATCCCACTGAGAGGGGTCGGTACAGTTAGATTTAACAGCTGACAAAGCCTTTGGGAGGCACTCGGCAACCTCAGCCCTGTCAGCATGCCTCCCTCCTGACCTGGTCAATAGAACCTATTTCAATGGTGGGACAGCGAAGGGTAGAACACAACCTTCCGGATGAGACTGATATTGCACAAGATGAGAGATTACAATGTCAACTTTCAGCGTAATCAACAGACTTGACAGGGTCAGGCCCCTTCCTCAGATGCGCTACCCAGGTACCTCTCATTCACCCATCGCAGTAGTCTCTGGGTGCTAACGCTGCCCATAAACTCTACATCACTTGCTTCAGCTGTTGCTACAGGAAATTTCTATTATTGATGCTTTGGGAGGGAAAGGAAAGCTCCAATACAAACGATCTGCACATCAGCTACCTAAAAACTTGGGGAGCAATTTTAAACAAGCAGGGAATTTTACATGTAGGAAATTCACTAATCACTGCAGCATTGCCCGTTGTCACCCTGGGGAACGCGTACAAAGTACAGTACACCAGGCGTCTGCTGCCACATGTTGGTGGATGGAGGTATGGAAGTCCAACAAGTACAATCCTTCCAGCATACCCCATCCCCTCTCTGTTTCCATAACACACCACAGCTGGATAACTCTCCCCTAAATGTTCAAGTCATCAGGCCATTGCTCTGAAGAGAGGAGAAGGGTGCTAGAAATAAGGTAATCATGAGCAGAAGATTGTCAAGGTAGGAAAGCACACCATTGAATTAACAGGGCAAAGGAAAGAGCTTGCAACACAAATTTTTCTTCCTCACTAGTGATTTGCTTGCGCAGCCAAGCCCATGAGCGTCTGCCTGTCCAGCTGGCTTCCTTGAGGAGAAGCAGCAGAGGCCAGTTACCGTGGGTGCTGATGTACTTACCTCCCCGGAGAGACGAGAGGTCATAGCTGTCGAACTCGGGCTGGGAGAGCATGTCTATGAACATGGTCGGAGTGCCGTGTAAAAGGGAGCATCTTGAAGGGACAGGAGAGAAAAAGCCAAGCTGCAGAATCAGAGCCTGCGGCAGTAAGGCCTATGTACCCCGCTCCCCACTGCGCCTGGGTCAGGCCTTTGAGCCCGCCGGGCAGGCCTGGGAATAATGGGTTTATCATGCAGCAGCAGCACCTTTGCTTTACAGACTACACCCGGACAGCACCTCGGAAATGCAGCCACCGCTGGGGCGGAGGGGATGGTGGCGGGAGAAGGCGGCTGGTTATGTATAGACACACACACCAGTCACTAATCCAAACAAGGAGAGGCCAGGCCTTCCAGCCAAGAGTCAGCAGTGACCAGGGCAAGTTGGGACCAGGGCAGTGGGGCATTTCACAGGTTCCTGGGCGCAACAGGGCCAGGACTCAGACAAACAAGAGATTATGCCTCTGCCCCAGTGGGGAGGCCAGGGGCAGGAGCTGCCTGCCAGCAGAGCTGAGCTAAGTGACCCCTCCAGGTGACACTCAAGGGCCCTTGATTCTCACTTCTCTTGAGCCACTGCTTCCAGCACAGCTTTCCCCTCAAAGCTCAAGGATGAGAAGATAGCGGGGGCGCCATGCACAGCCATCACCATAGCACCTCCAACGGAGCCCAGGCAGTGGTAGAGGGGTACAGGGAGGGCAGTACGGGATTCCTAAGATCAAGCCAAACAAAGGCAGCAATGAGGAGATAGCCCTTCTGGTCTGTCTGAACCATTCTGATGCCTGGAGTACATGGGCCTAACACAGGGCTCTCCCAGAGCCACTTACACCCACGAGATATGGGGGCTGGATAGCAGGGGGAAGGAACTGCCTGAACTGTCATTGTGCCTCAAACCCAGCCCTGTGGGAGTGCCCTCTGCTGGCACCCCGGCAGCACTACATTTCTCCATACTCCGTCCTTAGGGCTCCTCACTAACAGTGCTCTCAGCACCCCGCACCCACAACTTGGGGGGGGCCTTTCGCTGTGTCTTGCTGGGGAGTCATCTGCCTTCTCCACGTGTTCAGTCCCCCTACGGCCGGAGCACAGCCCATCCCCGGCCAACCGAGGAGACTCACCTGCTGATCGACTCCCAGCCTCAACCCAATCAGGTTTGCATTATTCACAATATTTTTATGAGAGAGGGTGGCCCCTTTGGGGCTCCCAGTTGTGCCCTGAAAGACAGAGAGCATTACGAGATCCTCTTGTACGACCGTCCGTTCAGAGGGACAGCTGCACAGATTCTCTGTGGTGATCCCTCCCCTCCCCGCTCCGCAGATTTCTGTTCTGCTCTTGTCCTTTAGTCTCCCTCCAGACACGGAGGCCTCAGATCCGACAGCCCAACAAATGATATGACACAGAGCAACTGCAGCTGGGATCAGAGCTCCGTGGCACCGAGGCCCGCCCATCTCATCCCTGCTGTCAGCTCCTGGGGTAGTGGCAAGCCATGGGAGTGGTGGAGAAAAGGGGAAAATCCCAGATGACCTCCTAAATCCTATTCTGAAAGGGCCAGGGAAGATGGGACAGTATCCACCCCAAGTGGCCTGGTGTCAAAGGGAGCAGCCTGCTTAGCACTGGCCACAGGGGTCACCGGATCTGGTGTCCATTGCAGGGCAGAGCAGCGTGCGGTACCTACAGAAGTGAACTGGATGTTGACAGGCTCGTTGCAGGACAGAGTCTGCTGGACATCTCGTAACTGCTTCATATGGCTGCTGTCCCCAGCCTGCATCACCTCGCTCATCTGGAACGCGCCAGGCAGCTTGGAGTCTAAGGTGATTACAATTGATAGGTCTGGCAGCCTGAGACAAAGAAAAATACAGTCAGCAACAGCGGAGTCAGGAGGACAGACTGCCTTGGTGCTTGTGTTCTGCTGGGGTTAACCCCTGGGATGGGCCCAAAGGCCCCTGTATCGCCTGGACACAGGAAGCAGGAGCTGATTAAGGTAGCTCACAGGGGTAATGCCATACTGGACTCTTCTTCCTTTCTCCTCTTTGGAATGCAGGTTACGTGGGAGGAGCTGTGTGTAACACAGGGCACTCAGCTCCAGCCCAGGTGGGTCTAAGCGAGATCTCCTCTGTTTGCTGGGGAAGGATAATGGCTGATTCCCAACTGGGACAGGGTGCGGGTCCCAGATGTTATCAGCCACTGATCTGGGGTCTATTTGATGCTCAGATAACAGGGTGATGGGTGCAGCAGGGTATAAAAGCCTAGACAGAGATATTTGTGTGGGACCCCTTTCCCCCTGGGATTATCCACCAGGTTCAATAGTAGGTTTGTCACCCTGCAAGTGTGAGGACCCAGTGCAGGGCACAGCCCTGGGGGACTGCAAGAGGATCTCTGGTGTTTCTCACTCACCTCTTGCTCTTTATTCCCCCTGGACTGGATTTCTCTAGCTCAGGACAAGTTTGCTTCAGGATCTCATAGTATCTCTGGGTTTTAAACTGAGTGGGGAACACCAGGGCCTTACAGCCAACCTGTGTGGGGAGAAAGAGGGAAGTCAGGCTGCAGTGACACCTGCTGCCCAGGGAGTAATGAACAGTCCCTGGAAACCTGACAGCAGGGCATTTGCATTCACTGCTGATGGAAAACCACCACACACACCCTGAGAAACCAAAAGGCAGGAGTTAAACCTTAACACTACCTGGGGCTCTTCCCAGGACTTGTTTGGCTATGAGTGTGTCTTACAACAGCCCCTGTCTAGACTGAGCTTTCAAACCATGTTAGCCCCTTCCTAGAAGGAACCATCCTGTAAGACGGCTTAGAAGCTGGGGCTGGGGACAGCTCCTACACCACACCAGGAGACATTTAAGGAGTCCAACCCTCCTCGTGCCTTGCTGCGCCCATGAGCAACCCTGTTTCCCAGCAGAACGGTGACCCCAAGATCCCAGGCTCACACCCACCTGCAGCGTTGGGTTTAATGTTCAGCATTCTAACATTTTGCCCAGAGCGGACATCCCTGGTGTAGGCAGGTGCAATTCCACAGACTTCAGCAGGGCTGCACCTGCTTACACCAGGCCTGAATTTGGCCCAGAGTACATAAATTGTATGTTCCATTTAACATACCATTTCTGAATCTGATGCTGGCAGGAACAGCCTTCCTGAAGGCGACCCTGCCAGTGAGGGAGCCAGCGTCAGATTGAAAGCCAGTTTACATCCGATTTTAGTATTGGGTTGACAGAGCTTAAAAATGGTCCTGTTTCCCCAGCCGGGACTAGATTCCCCCCTCACTTCCACGGCTTACACTCTCCTGTCGCCCCACTGTCTTCAGCGGTGCTGCTCCTGACTGAGACAGATGTATGTGTGAGAGGAGGCTCAAACCCGTACAGCCACATTGTCAAAGCAGGGAGCAGCGGATGTGCCCAGGAGAATGCAGCTGCACTGCTGTCACACGCTGATCTGCATGTGCAGCTGTGGGTTTCTGTTGCTTCCTGGGCCCTTTGCATTGTGCTGAAACTCTGCAGTTCCTTTTCTGATTCGCTTGAAAACAGGACAAATGTTACCTGTCACCCCAACCTCACCACGTTAAGAGGAGGCCAAGACATGCCAGTTTTAACCAAGAAATTATTTGCATGTACTCTGTGATTTGCAATGGGAGAGAGCAACAATTGCTTTCACTTTCAGACAGGAATCCACCAAAGACCTCATCTATACAAGGAAGTTTGGGGCTTTGTAACTCGGGGTATGTCTACACAGTAAAGAAAAACCCATGGCTGGCCCACGCCAGCTGACTCAGGCTGGTGGTGTAGGTAGACTGCTTGAGCTCTGGGATGCTCCCTCTCCACAGGGTCCTAGAGCCCTTGCCCCAGCCTAAGCCTGGAAGTCTACAAAGCAATGAAACATCCCCACAGCCTGAGCAGGCCAGCCATGGGTGTCTAGTTGCTGTGTAGACATAGCCTTTAACTCCAGGGACACCATGATCAGGGTCCATTTGTCAGGGACAGACAATTCAAGCCACAATACTAATCTGAAAACTCCAAAGCACCTTGTCTGTAAAGGTAGCTATGTGAGGAGAGGAGATGCTGCAGGACGGCCCCTCTTAACAGACACGGCAATGGTTAGCAGTAGATCTTTCTGTAAAGGATCTGCACTGGGAAAGCCATGATCTGTTTGTATTTACAAAGTTCTGGAAATCTGGTGCAGGGAAATGATCGAAGGGAGGAGCAGTTTGGAAAATTGGCTATTTATTATTGTGTGCTGGAGGGAATTATTCTGCAGTGGCAGGAAAAGGATGAGGCTACTGATGGGTTCTGTGATGAATCTATTTAGATAGTCCAAGCCCGTGAGGGAAGGATTTTTGTTTTGCAGATTTCCATTAACAAACAGCAGCAATCTAAGGAGAGAGAAGGCACTGGCAGGAGATGAGGACAGGCAGACAGCCTTAATGTCAAAGCTACAAGGAACAGCCATAAATACCAGGGAACCGTTTCTCCTGCCACAGGATACAAGCGACTCCCACTGAAGTCAAGAGGGCATGTTCTGCTCCTGGCCACCCCTTTGTAAATCCAGATGGATTCCACTGACCTTAATGGAGTCGTTCTGAATTTACACCAGTGTAAATGAGAGCAGAGTCTGACCCAAGGAGACCAAGATAAAAACAAAAGCTAAGTCCTGGAGGAGGAAAGAGAAGCTACTGTTGTCCCTACAGAGCTAATCAGAATGGAAAGCACAAACAAAGCCAGGAGTGGCACAGACAGATGATACAAATAACAGCTGCAGTGAGGCTATGAAAACCCTCCGGTGCCAACACTCAGAGCTAAAGCAGGCCCCAGAATCCAAGCTCTAGAGACCACCTTTCATTCCTCTCTAAATGCAGCTATCTGTTCCCACCCCTCTGCTCAGGGTGGTCATTAAGGAAACTTTGGGGCAGGAACAGACAACCGTTTGGAAAAGTTGTGTCTGACTCTGAAAAGGGGAAGCCACGTTGGTGAGTTTACACACCAGATTTAACAGGATGACAACTTGAGCGACCAAACTGCAGCGCAGGAGCTGACCGTCCAGGGCACTGAGGTGGGAGAAAGATCGCCCAGTGCTGCTGTAAATTCTCCATTTCAATCTTCTGATGGCATAGGGGGTGGACTGGGAAAATCCAGACTGGCATTTTGGTTCCACCTCCTATTGTACTTGGGTTTTAGATTCCCAAACTGAACAAGTTAAAACAGAAGCGCAAGTGGCCCCTTGATCCAGGAAGGATTAATTTTATTCATAAAAGATTCAATAGCTTTAATCCCTCATTATTGGGGATTAGAAACCAGAACGTCTTAGCCACTAATCGTTCCCTTGCATGCTATCATGCAGAGCTGAGGAAGAGTCCCATGCAGCTCTGGAACCAAGGCAGGCATGTGGGGACTTGAAGCATAGCAGCATGGGAACAGATCATAAAACGTGCGGACAGATGTATAAGAGCCAAGCCAGACTGAGCATAGCCCTGGAAAATACATGGTTGGGAGCAAACCTGCAGTGATGGAGGAGGCTGGCACCTCCAGAGGATTTTCCCCTCTCTGGTTTCAAGGGGTTAAATCCTGGCCCCACTGCAGTCAATGGGAGTTCTGCCATTGACTTCAATGGAGCCAGGATTTCACCCTATGATTCTACCATACCTAACCACTGCCACCGTACACACAGAACTAACAGCCCAGCAAGGCTCAAACAAGGGAAGTTCACAGGGGATTCCAGAGTCGGCGGGGCTCCTGCAGTTATTGACAGGGGCCTACTGACAGGGGCAGAGTCAGTGGGATCAGCAGCTGCTTTGTGTTTTCACATTGGCAGAAGCCCAAGAGTGCAGACAAGTGTTAGCTCACAAGCGCCAGCTGAATCAGAACTGACTCTCACCCTGCAGTCACCCCAGCACACAGCTTCTGAATGGATCTGTCACTCCCAATGCTTTATTGTCCAAGGTGAGTAGAACCGACCCTATGCTGGACCCTCGGCACCTGCGTGGTTTCCTCAGCACCAGTCTCGAACCGGCAGCTGGAGACAGAGGGGATGGGACGGAACGCAGGAATCTCTTTGTGGAACAGGTGGGAGGGTAACACAGGGAACAATAATGGAGGAGATTTACTTCTAGGCATTCACACTCAATAGGGCCAATTGCTGCACCGTGGGGCCCCCTGTATACGTGGCCATATGGCCCACACCAGCCCTGTTCACACAGGCTGCCCCAGAAAGATGTTTTTCTGCTGCCTGCATTTCCCAAGAGCCCTCCCTGATCAGAAGTTTTTTTTGCCGGTGCAGTTCCCACGGTTACCCTCTGCCTTTAACATCTCCCTGTTTCAAAACATTTGCGGACAGAATCAAGTGGTGTTACCCGTAAGTGGCCTACAATACCTTCTTGATCACAAACTCCAGCTCCTGGGCCTGATATGCAGGGTTCACAGACACCTAGAATGGGGAAGAGACAGGAGAATTAATCAAGGCTCTGAAAAAGCCTCAAAGACCCCGTCTTTGCTTTGGAGGAAAAAAATCTCAATGAAAACACACTTCCAGCTTCTTCCATGTATAGGACAACCAGGATTAGGATAACAACCCAAATTTCATGTTAACCAGGGAAGCCCATTTATCCCCATTTTTACATATAGGGCCTGGAAGTAAAATGACTCGCACAAGGTCAAATGACAAGTCAACAGCAAATCTGGAAATAAAATCCAGGCCCCCTGACTCCTAGCTCATGCTCAGCCCACTACACCATAGTAATTCACATTTCTAGGGACAACCAAAATCCTTTCTGGATAACACAAAGAGTGAAAACTTCACTATCGCATATAGCACACCATAGAAGTTTTGGCCCCCAGTGCTGAGCTGAGCCATCAAATTTAGACTTTTGGTAGCCCACTAAGTTAAACCCATCTATTTACCCTGTCTAACATTATATCTTTTGAGCGCCACCACAGCAGGTTATGCTGTACAAAACTTCCAGGAAGACACAGTGCAGGCCTTGCCCCATCATGTCTTATAATGTAAACAAGACAAAGCCCTAATGGTGCTATCGGTGATGGCTGAATCTCAAGGGCGGGTGGGGCAGACATCTTAGCATATATATTTTTAAATGGTCACTTTCTGCAAAGGATTTTCATCCGGAGGCACCACCGAAAGTATTAAGGGGGGATTTTAATACTGGTTGCTTCTTTGGGGGCACCAGGAATAGATATAAAAATGCATAGCCTCCCTATACATTCCCTCATGCCATCAACACTTGTAAATTATGTCCCAGGGAAGCTGGTCTCACCAGCTTGACGTTTTGCTTTTCTGGGTAATGGAGGGTCAGACTAATGAGGACTGAATGGACCTTGCATGACATCTGCTCCCATTCTTCACCTCAGTTCCCTTACCCAGCACATTATTCAATTTCTCCAAGATCTCCAGGCTTCCCCTTTGTCTCCCCCTCACCCTAAAAAATCCAAGCACCTAGACAGACAAGTCTCCTTACCAGGATGATTCCTGCCTGGGCTGTTGCAAATTGCATTAGAACCCACTCATACTTGTTGGGACCCCACATGCCCAGCCGATCTCCCTTCTTCAAGCCAATAGCCAGAAGTCCAGCTGCTGCCTGGTCCACCTGCAAAACACATACGACACCAGATCGGGAGAGAAGGCGCATCAGGGCATTTCAATCTCTCGTGTGCTAACTTGAAGGCAGCTGAGCTTCATTTTAGCCCCCAGTTTAGGAAACTGATATCAAACGTTATGCAGCACTACTGCACAGTCTGGCAGCTTACTGCTTGGCGCTGTTCGTTTTATAGACGGCCATGCCTAGTGGACTTACAAAGAACAGATCACCCACACTTATCTGGTGACTGATGGCACGTGAGGCACAAACTCAGAACACATGTACAAAGGCAGCTGGGAATCTGGTATATTGGACATGTACAGGCAACATCATTCCTGTGCAGCCAAGGCCTATGCACCCTGTAACTCCTACATAGCCCTCAAAATAGGACTTATATAGTGCTGCTGGATCCATGTACAGAGTGAATTTTAATCACACAGGCCTTATTGCTTACTTCTGAAATAATTTGGATTAAGAACGCAATTTAATGAGAAGTCTGACTCGTCTCAGGTTTGAACCCTATCCACATGAGTCAAAACCCAGGCATTATATTAAGATCATCATTTATCTTGCATAATGGCAAATGCATTTCAGGTGGGGTTGGACATACACTGTCCAACGTCCTCAGTAATGTTTCATTAACTTTCTGACATTCTCTCCTTCTAGTGTTTCCAGATGAGCTGGATTTCAGTCCACATAACTGCTTATAAAATCTCTTTGTAGGGTTCTTTGTTTAAGAAATGGGTATTTTCCAGATGAGCCAGTAAATATTTTAAAAATTAGTGAGTTCTGCAAATAGAGTTTATTCTTGTAAATTAACAAAACTCTAGCAAATCTACAAAAAGCAATACGTGAACACCTTGGATTATCAAGACCATCCATCACATCTAGGATCATACAGCAAATCTAGTGGAAATTCCCTTCCCATTTACAGATGTAATATTGTATGCATATTCAGAACGCCCATTCATACATATTATTATAAACAGGGCCAAGTCCTGTAGTCTTTACTCAGGCAAAACTCTGACTGATTTTAATGAGAATTTTACTTGTGTAACAACTAGGAAGCTACAGGTGCTCAGTACCTCTGAAAATCAAGTCACACTGATTTCAATGGGATTTGAATTAGACTTCAGGACTTGGCCCAAGATAAATCAGATAGAGAGAGAACCACTTCCTAAATGCAGTAATGCAATCTAGAATGTGCATTTACTGCATTACGCATGAGTACTTCCTCTGTGCACTGCCCTCTCCCTTTGCTCTCATGCCTTACAGAGCAGCTCATGAAGATAGGGTAAGCATGCATGCACACACACACACACACACACACCTGATCACGCACATCAGATGATAAATCAACACGTAGCTTTGCTATGTATTCAGAGCCAGGATCAGAATCCAAACCAAACCAGCCCAAGCTCTGTTTTCAATCCAGGGACGAAATCACTTTTTTTCATTTCTCCGATGGGTTGATCAAGCCACCCACTCATACTGCAATTTGGCTGGATTGCAAATTCTCAAGGGTGGTGAGCTGAAGGACTGGACTCTGTAACAGACAAGTTGGCCACTCACTTCTTGTATGAATTGGGCAAATGTCTTCCGAACCCCATCTCGACAGAACACCAGGGCCTCGCGGTCTGGAAACCGATGGGCTGTCTCCTCCAGGCACTGACCCACAGTTTTGGTGAGCAGTGGAATGGTTGTGGCCCCTTGGATGTAGCTGTTGGTTGCTATTGGTGTGACGGGGGCCGTATTTATGTGCAGGGCACTGTAAAAGAAAAGACGAAGATCAACAACAGCTGGGAGACAGACAGTCACCAGTAAGGTCTCCCTTGCGATACTCAACTCACGCAGCACTCCCTAGGCTACTGCCCTTCCTTCTTTTGGATTCATCTTATACTCACATTGGCTTCACTGCACTATAATGTAGCTACAAAGGATTTACAGGTCATGTGGCTCTCAATCCCAACAAGACAGAGGTCTAGTCACTAGAGTGGTTTTGGATATATGTAGCCCACACACCTGCTGGGCGTGGTGCTCTGTCCCATCTAATGGCACCGAGACTACTTAGAGAGAGATTAATGAGTATGGTCTACAGCCTTAGCTAACGGCCTTATGGCTTTTAGCTCATGAAGTAGAGGCTCATGCACTAAGCTCCAGAGGTTCTATCCCGCCCACTGACAACCGGGGTCTGTCGGTGTTACATATAGTACAACAGGGCTACTAGAGCACTGGACCACAACTATCTATCTATGGTACTTCTATCGCCCTCATTAACAGCCTTTCTGAGAACCTCACACTCTAATGTATTTGTCCTCCCAACATCTTTGTGAGGTAGGGAAGTGCTGTATGTGACAGACTTCCTGGGCAAACTTTATTGAATTAAGTGTATGTATCATTGTGGGCCAGGGATTGTATGTATTTCCCTGAGAGAGGGTGACCATAGCCCATCCAGGAACTAAGAACAGTGTGTGTAGTTGTGGGGGTGATTAAGCAAATTCACTCAGGTTGTAACACTTTGCAAGAGGTCCCACCACCCAGAGAGGTTGACATATACTGATTCAAACCGGATTCTTTTGAGACCACCGGACAACAGAAGGACTTTTGGAACAATAAGCGACGTTTAAACTGACTCCGGGCCTGCTTCTGGATCCAGCAAACAGACAGCACCTTCTGTCCAAGGGAGGCAATCCCCAATCCTTTCTGAGACAGGTTGAAAGGACTTGACCTATTCCTGGGGGCGCTTGTTCCGAGCTAACAGCTGTTATGAACTTGTGACCACAGGGAAAAAACCCTGGTGGGGTCTGAAGGTCTGGTCACCTGCCAGAGCCCTTGTTGGGGCTGGGGTGATCTCTGCTCAGCTTATCAGAACATGTGCGGGTTCTTTCATTGTTTGTAATGTTTTTTATGTGCTGTTTTCACCTTAACAACCAATGTACTTGCTTAGAAAGGGCTGCGTGTAACTTATACAGTGGGCAATGATGCTGTTTATAGCCTCCAAGGAGAAGGCAAAGCAGGCCTGCTGAGGCAGTCTGACTTGATGGGGAATTCACAGGGTAGACAGTGGACTGTGCAGCCTGGAAAAACCCTGATCTGGAGGGAGAGAGGCACCTGTCTCTGCCCAAGAGAAGTGATGGCAGAGAGCCAGAAGCCTGAACATGAGTGCCCTGGGTGGACCATAGAGGGGGAATATAGGTGCAGTTGCCCTGAATTGTGACACTGTTCCCATTTTACAGATGGGAAACCGAGGCCCAGGGAGGCTAAGTGACTTGCCCAAGATCACACAAGAAGTCTGTGGCATAGCAAAGATCTGAACTCAGCCTCATTTACCAGAGTGCAGACAAGTATGTTTGCTCTCAATTCTATCTGAAAGAATGAAGTACCTGAGTGAGCAGAAGGAAAGAGAAGGTAGAGAGGCTGCTAACTGTGCGTGCAAGAAAGGGGGTGGGGGGAGAGAAAGCATCAGAACAAAGTTAAATTTTCAATCTTTCATGGCAAAGACGGAATCCTTTAAAACAAGCAGTCTGAGAGGTTAAATTCCCCAGTCATTTGAAACCAAGACACCCATGTCAGTTGGCAGGCTGACGCAGCCCCAGCATAACTCAGGTACAAGCAGGTTTCCTCAACAGATAACACACCAAACCCTCAACTGGTGCACATGGGAGCAGTTCCATTCCAGTGAACAGAGCTGTACTGATTTACACCAGCTAAGGGTCTGACTCAATGTTTATAGCCAGAATTAACGCAAATTAACCTAGGCTAAAGTAACAGGAAATGCCTCCTCCTGGGCTCCAGGCAGGGTAGGCAAGCTCCACCATCTGTCTCTCAAGCAGCTTCCTCTGAGCACCTGTGGAAGAGGAGGGCATGTTCACCGGGGAGCAGGCCGGGCCCCTGCAATCTGTCACAGTCTACGCAGAACAAGAGTTCCGAAGGCCAGCTGTGCACTGTCCGTACAGAAGGCGTGCGGGTGCCCAGGTGGGCCACAGTTTTTATTGCTCTGATACAACAGCCGGAGCTTATTTAATGCATTCCTCCCAGCTGACCTGGAACCGGACTCTGGATAGCTTTTGAGGCAATAAAGATACTTTCCACCCTCCGGAGACAGAGGGGAGAGGGATGGGTCAGAGTTACAGGGGAAAAGTCCTTCTCCCCATCCCCTTACAAGTAAACATCACGGTAGGTGGTGTCCTCCCTAGTCATTAAAAGGTACCTGGATATTACAGCAATTGGTGCTATAAAAGCATCTAAGATGGACACATACCCTACCCTCAATTTCCAGCTTGCTTGCTAGGTCCCTGTTACAGCAAACTTCCCTCTAGTAAAAACCCCTGGACCCAGTTTCCCCCAGAGCCAATCAATGGAGCTCTTTCAGCCAAAAGCAACCATGGGTTTTATGACACTGAATGCATCCGATGAAGTGGGCTGTAGCTCACGAAAGCTTAGGCTCAAATAAATTTGTTAGTCTCTAAGGTGCCACGAGTCCTCCTGTTCTTCTTTCATGGGTTTTATGTCGCCTCCATGTCTGACTGCCCATCTTTATATAGCGTGATTTTCAGAGTTGGGGGATACCTACACTGCCATCAGAGGCGTGACCGCAGCACGCCTAGATGTATGCAAGCTAGCTCCGACTTCACTAGCTCAAACCAAGCAGCTAGCTCTTGCTGCTGTTAATACATACCCGGGGTCCCAGGCAGGCTTGTGCAGCCCCTGCTCCCACAGCTTCACTGCTTCTGTTATTGGAGTGAGCTAGAGCAAAGCTAGCCTGGGTACATCCACCAGCGCGCACGCACAACTCCAGCCAACACCAACGGGAGCTGGGGCACTCAGCACCACTGAAAATCAGGTCCTTGGTGTCTCAAGTACAAAGACAGAAGTATCCAAAAATTAAGAGGATACTCTTGAAACTATAGAGATAGGCCTGGGAGGGACCTCCCGGCAGCGAGACTCCCTTACATAACCCATCCCAACTCCAGAGGATGATCCACTTCCAGCCACGGCGTGCCTAGCCCTGCTTGCTTAGAGCTTGAAATCTAAACGGTGGTTTCCCCCAGGGCAGGACTCTGTGCTAATCCTAAGCCATTGGACCAGCCCTAATGTTCTTTGCGCTGCAGATATTTCATCTGATACGCAACCTCTCTCGAAACGCTGCTGTTCGCTTTGGACAGCTAATGCCCTCTGCCTTTTCCTGTGCGAAGCAGAGGGAAGATCTATCACTACTGAGTTGCCTGGGAAATGAAAAGATGGAGATAGCCCTGAAGTTCTGGAACAAAAACCAAGAGTTTGTAGGAGAATCCCCTTATGTTGGATTAATTATAAGGGGTAAAAACTGATAAAAGAGAGACAAAGAGGGCTAAAATAAAGCCAGATAAAGACATAGCATCTCTCTCTCAAGAGGATTCAAAGGACAGAAGGTCTTAATTAGGCAGATTAAAAACTTTGTGGGGGGAATCAAACAAAGGGAGGCCACAATAAAGTGGCAATCTCACATTATGATTTGTGTATATAACACCACAGATGTCAACAAGCTCAGGGAGAGGAGTGACAGGCCCCAAAGGACATATAGTCTTGTAGCTAGCAACAACGAAGAGCAGTAGTTGCTCATCTTCTCAGCAGAGAGATCAGGAGGGAAGGCAGAGCCAAAGCAGCTGGCTGTAAAGACAGAGAGGAATGCTGCTGCAAGCATACGGTAGCACGAAAGCAGGGGAACAGGAGGGCCTGGAGGAGGAATATAGGATGGGATGCCCAGCTGTAGGAGGAAACAAAACCTAAGCAGTGGTGGGCTGTGGAGAACACTGAAAGGGAGAATGAGGAGCTTGAACTTGATATTGAAGAAGAGAGGAAATGGTTCTTGGAGAGGGGGAGGGCAACAGGGCCAGAGCAGTGAAACAAGAAGTACTTGTGATGATTTTAACCCTTCCGGTGCAGTACACCACTGACAACCAGAACACCTTTCTTGATCAAAGGGTTGTAACGCCACCATCAAGCTGTAACCCTTACAGATCCTTTGAGCCAACTCCGCAGCCCTTCTCCCCACCCCACCACTGACCAGCACACAGCCACAGCAATTCTTCTGGGCCGGCCAACCCAGCTCCACAGGGCTTGCAATCTTCACTTGGCCACTCCAGCTAGCCTGATTCCTCCGTTCCTCCTTTCCCATCTTCCGCCCCACCCCCCCAATCCCAGCCCACCCCCTTCCTGAATGAAAGAAAAATCAGGAGAGAAGGGGTTAATAAATAGTCATTGGGTTCATCAGCTTATGGGACCGTGAGGCATGCATACAGATTCCTTGTAAAACTTAAGGAGACTAATGTCTTTAATGAGACTTCTTCTTGGGGAGGAAAATAGATCAGACGGAGCTCAGATTTCCATTGTTTGAATCATGGGGCATCGCAAAAGCAATATTCTGCCCAGTATTTGTCTTTCACTGGCATAGAGGTGTTCTCCTGCCTCTGGGAAAAAAAGAAAACCACCTCCCCCCAGCCCATTTCTATCCTAAAACATTGAGGGGCAAGTTCGGGCCTCTGATATGCTCACATTACTCCATACAGCTGACTTTTACACCCGGGACATAACGAGAGGAGCATGGAAGGTGTGAGGGAGTGTGAGAGAGAAGGGAGCAAATGGAAGGGGATAAAGACAGGCCAACATTAGTATTAACTTTTATTGTTTGGAAACGGGGAGGCAGGGCATGTAAATAAACTAGGAGCGAGAGAAAAACAGAGTGAGCTGCAGGAGAGAGGTGGTTTTATAGGGAGCTTTTATTTCCTAGAAAAATTCTCCCTCAGCCAAGGAAGCCAGGGTGCCCCTCTTCAGATAAACAGGAGAAACTGCTACAGTATTTCACAGCTAGACCACTGCTTCAACTAAAGAGCAGGTCACTGGCTGCTCAAAAGTCTTTATCACCGGATCGCAGCTCAGCAGTCTCAAGTAAATAATCCAGCTGCTAGGAGCAAAGCGATCCTAGCATTAGCACTGTTATTAGACTGAGAAAGGACTGACTGGGCTGAACTCCATCGATCTAGGCACTTTTATGGCCCACTCTCACTTTAGCAGAGGTCCCTCCAGGCCAGGCTCGAGGAACACAGGGAGGCAATGTAGAGAAGCTTGCACTGAGGTGTTCGGTTGATACAGGACTTTAGTCTTGAAAACCAAACCTTAGTCCCACCCACTGCGGTAAAGGGCAAAGTGATCATGGGCTTTAGTGGGAGCAGAACTTGATCCTAATGGCTTCATTTTCTTCTTGACCTCTGTTGTTCTGGGAGTGCCCGCTTCTTGCCTATGCACAGCATTCACTTGCAGAGATTTAGATGGAAAGGAGAGACTGGCATGATCAGGCAGCCACTGCTGGACAGGTTATACAAGAGTCCCCTGCTCAGCGCCCGCAACTCCATGGAAGACACTGGGAATTGAGGCTCAGCACCTCCCAGGATCAGGTCTGAAAAGCGTGTGAAGCAACCAAGCATTCCATCTCCTTTGCAGTTTCCATGGGGACTGGGCCTGAGGGAAGAGCTCTTAACTGGGGCAGGAGAATGGCCTGGCACATACTCCAGCATCATGTGGCTCAAAAGAAACAAAGGGAAGCTGAAGAAAGGAGAGGTGGTGAGGAAACCCGTCCAATCCAGTCCCTCCTGCCAAGTCACACCCCACAAGTGTTCCCCTGCCTGCAAGTGGTTAGTCTATCTTCTTTTAAACACTGTTCATACTGGCTGCCCCGTTGCCTATTAAAGGGCGATGTGCTGGCACTGCCCCATCATTTGGCACACTGCCTCCTTCAGGAGGGGTTAAAAAGTTCAGGCTTTATGTTCTTACCCTTCTATCCACTTTCACCGTTTCTCCAGTTCTGCAAGGCAAACCTTGGTCCCACTGACTCCAGTGGCACCAGAACGTCACCCTGCGTGCTTGAGAATTTTCTCCATGGCATTAATCGGTTTGGGAATCTACAAGAGCCCCTCAGGTTGGCTTGATAAACTCTCTCATGGGACGTTTAAGGGCCAGACCCTCACTTGGCGAAAACCAGCACAGACAATTTAAACCACAAGAGGATCTGGCCCCAAGTCTTTATGGCAGCAACTTTCCCCTACCAAACAGGAGGGGTGAAAGATGACCAGATTATCACGAGGAAATCCTCCTGGAATGTTGCACTTGCTAAAAGACAGTCTGTCAGGTATGCCCAGAGCCTGAGCGCATAGGGCAGTTGCAATAATTTTGTACTTTGAAGAGCTAGATGCAGGATCAAATTCTGTCTCCACTTCCTCCAAGTGTCTAACAACTGAGCACACTGTTCTCCTGGCTCATATCCATGTAGCTCATTTCATCTTCCAAGTGCTTCACAAACATTCATGCGTCCTGTCAACAACCTTCGGAGGGATTAGCCCCATTCTGCAGAGAAGGAAACTGAGGATGCAGAGGGGGTATGCCCAACATTTTCAAAAGAGGCTACTGATTTTAGGTGCCCAACTCGAGACACCTCAAGTTCGATTCGCAGAAGGGCTGAGCACCCACATCTCAAATTTAAACTCAGCAGCCCTGAAATTAAGGCCCAAGTTATCATGTGTTGGGCACCCAAAAACTGAAGCACTCCAAATCACTATCACTTTTCCAACATTGGCCCACATGACTTGCTCAAGGTGTCAGAGTCGCACCTGGGATCAGAAACCAGGACTTCCTGAATCTTTGCTTACCACTAAATAGAGGACACATCTATCTTAATCCAGCTGCCCACAAGCACTGCATGTTTTAGCCTCTCTGTGCCTGGCTAAAGCTGAAATGAAAGCAGTAGGAAAGGAAAGGGGTGGGGGGGGGAGAAGAAGACTCCATTTGGTTTCATGCCTTATGAAGCTGATACAGAATCCTCTGTATAACATAGAATCCTGGTAGCTCTCATATTGCATGGGATGCTGACATTGAAAGAGACAAAACAAATGTGGTAAGTTAGCAGATTGTATTCCTGGTAGCTCCCAGCCTCCCTAAAAATGACCAAGGATTATACATATAGATCTTCCCCAACAGCTTGCGGCCAAGGAGGGAAAGAGTTACCAATCTGCCCATTAGAGAGAGACAAAAGGGATTTATACCCAACTCATGTATCTGGAATCCTTCTAAGCATCCGTCTTTCTCCAAAGAATGGAACTTTCCTCACAGCACAAGGACTGCACTAGGGAAGAGAGGAACCCAAGGTGATAATGTTTGTTATTTTATCATTGTAGCATGTTCATTCCTTCTCCCCCGACTCTCCCCATAAGACTGGATAGGAAACCCTCTAGTCCAAATACAGACCTGTGCGAGCAACTGTAACACCATAGATTTCAGTGTAGGCTGAATTTGGCCCTCTCTTTTTTAATTGTTGCACAGAACTTGGATGTTAAGGACAGGCAACGATCCTCAGAAAGTCATGGCAACTTTTATAACATTATGGCTATAGAGTTAGGAAACTAAAAGGGCGTAGAGGAGGTAAATACCTGTCAGAGAGTAAACAACCTTGTTTAAGCAATGAAAAAATCAATAGAGAACAATCACTCTTGAGCATGGGCCACTCCATAAAAATGTTGATTGCCAAGGAGGCAGCGTGCATTTGGGTCACTGACTGACCTTTTCCACAATTCTGGACTGAAGAAGCTTGGGCACCACTGGTATAAGGACCGAGTATGGGACTGGGGATTAGCAACTCCTGAGACCTAATCCTGGCTCTGATACCAATTTACTGTGTGGCCCTGAACTAGACAGTCTAGTTTTTCCATCTGTGAAATTGGGACAGTACTTAGTCACCTACCTCATCGGCATGTTTGGGGATGGACTGTTTGACATCTGAAGATGTAAAAACACTATAAGTGTATTGAATAGGAAGGACAACCTTGGGGCTGAAGATTGACAGCCAGAAAGTCAGGGTTCTGTTCCCAGCATTGCCCAGCAATTGCTTTGTGATCTCGGAAGTGTCATTTTCACATCTGTAAAATGGGAACAATACTAGTTGCCTCTCTCTCAGGGAGCTGTATGGATCACAAAGAGCTTAGGAAATGCTTTGAGATTATAGGATGGAAGGAACCGACATGCAAAGTATTAATCATCACTAATGCCACACAGAAATCACATATTCAGTCTCTATGCCCTCTGGCCAATGGTGAGTGCACCGCGCACTCTGAAAGAACATTTTCACAGGGAAGAGGTGAAAAGAAAGGCATAAGTTTTGGCAGGAAGTATTCCAATCACCTTCCCCTGGCTTCTGTCAGGGCAGGAGACACGAATGGACAGACTGCAGGTCTGATCCGCTATGGCCGTTCCCTAGCGGAGCAAAGGAATCTGAGAGCGAGGAGAGCAGAGTGGGCTGCCAAATGAAAGCACTCTCCCTGAAAGCACATACGTTGCCTAAGCAACAAATTCTGGTGCCAAAACAGTTTCTGGTGTCAGATAAGGAGCCAAACTCAACAGCGGGTCCGGCAAAGAGGACGGTCAGAACAGACTCTGCTGTCAGCACAGAGCACAGATGTATCAGAGACTTAGGGATGTTGGTTCGATGTCTGCACCAAGTAAAGAAAAGGCCCCACCTTTCCTCCTGCAGGAGCAGGGCAGCTAAATCTGAAAGTTCTCCGCCCTGGTGGGAACAGGTGGAAAGCATGGTGCATACACAGGCACTCTCGGAGATGAGGAGGAGCTGCATGTATTTATCTCTGCACAGCCTCAGCCACCTCTCTACACTTGTTGATTCAAGATAAGTAGCCTTCTCTCTTGACCTCTAATATTGTCCCCTGGAGAAATTACCACAGAAAGGGAAAGGGACTTGGTGCAGTGTGCATGGGCCCTGGGGAAGCAATGCATTTACATCACCCTCGGCCCCCCCATGTGAGCACACGAGAGGGCTCTGGCTACACACCCACAAAGGTTTCAGAGTAACAGCCATGTTAGTCTGTATTCGCAAAAAGAAAAGGAGTACTTGTGGCACCTTAGAGACTAACCAATTTATTTGAGCATAAGCTTTCGTGAGCTACAGCTCACTTCATCGGATGCATACTGTGGCATCCGATGAAGCGAGCTGTACCTCACGAAAGCTTATGCTCAAATAAATTGGTTAGTCTCTAAGGTGCCACAAGTACTCCTTTTCTTTTTACAACCACAAAGGTCATTATTCCCCTGTTTGGCATCCTCCCCTCTGCTTGTCTGGGTACCTCCTGAAGGCCAAGTGCACAATGGGGAAAGCTCATGAACTCCTCCCCAACCCAGTTTCCACCTGCTGTGGGGAGACTCCTTCCCCCCTCGTCATAGCAGCTCATGACTGAGGCTCTAATGTACCTAAATTGCAATTTTTGGCAGGGTGGGGATGGGCAGGAAAATTCGCCCCGTTCTGCTGTTTCCTCATATCTTCCCCACTCTTAAAGTCAGACATTTCAGACAAACTCATCTTGAATTTTACTTCCCAGAAACTAGTTTTGAACTAGAGGATTTTTAAACCAAGAATGGATATTCTTCTTAAAGATATTCTCCAGTTCAAACAGGAATTAATTTAGGGCAATCCTATGGCCTGTGTTATACAAGAGATCAGACTCTGGGATCCTAGTGGTCCCTTCTGGCTTTATAATCTATGCATCTAGGACTTGGAAGTTTCCTGAGCTTTAATGGAGCCTTCACATTCTAAATTCTGGTAGAATTTTGGCTTAAAGTTTCCATTGCCCCCTCCCTTCCCCACAACAAATCTGCTCTGAAGAGTTTCAGTAAGACACCCAAAGCCGCCCTTGAACCCAAACCTGCCCTTATAATTACAGTCCTGGGTTGGATTCCAGACCACAAGGGGACCTATCTCCCCATGCAGAGGCAGCTGTAATTTCATGAGAACAGTTTATCAGGTTTTGTTGCCATCGAAGGCACTCCCAACCTCAGCCTGGTCTCTGAGCCACAGACGAACACCTCCCTCCTGGCCCCCATCTCTTGTTATAAAAGAACAGGTAGAAATTATACAGTGAAAAAGAAAAGGGGTATTTCTTCCCATTTGCTGCTGGGATGAACTTTAATTTCAACTGCACTGCCGGGAATTCAACTGAGTTCATGAAAAAGCCACTCCCTTCCTGTAGGGCAGGTGGGATTTGAAAGCTCCATGACTGTAGCTACATGCCCTTTCCCACCACCTACCCTACAGCCAGCTTTAAGACCAAGCAAGACAAAGAACCATTTCCAGATCCGTAATACAGTAGCTTCATCTCCCAGCCAACTGTACAGGACCAACTCACCTCCCAACACCCCATATAGCTTGGGGATCCACACATTGTAAGGTCACTTCCATCTAGGTCCCATGCTGCACCCCAGGAGGCTCCTGTTGAATAGCAAGGAGCAGCGACAGAGCTAAGCAAAATCAAGTGCTGGGATCAGTAACACAGAAGGAGCTGGAGGAGCCACTTGAGAGGTTTTCACTTGATCGTCACCAAGAATACACGATGGGGAAGGAAAGATTGGATCTGGGGCAGGAGACTGCCCTGAGATGCCCTTGCTCCCTGTGAATTCCCCTGCGCCCAAAGTCACAGCCTCCGGCCAGTGCTTAAAGGGATCTGAAAAAAGTGTGGGTGGGGGCCAGGGTCTAGCATAATCAGATGGTAGCAAGTTTGGTAAAAAGAAAAGGAGGACTTGTGGCACCGTAGAGACTAACAAATGTATTTGAGCATCAGCTTTCGTGAGCTACAGCTCACTTCATCAGATGCATGCAAGTTTGGTAAAGCAGAACGTAAAGTGGGCCCCTCACAGACCCAACTCAATTTAGAAAAAAAAAAGGCAGGTCTGTGATTCCTTACAAGCGTCCCTTCCCCACTGTACGCATGGCCTCCAGCCCCACCATGGGGCTCCCAAGTTGTAGGGAACTGTCCAAGGGACTGACCGCCACACACTGCTCTGGGGACACAGGGTGAGCTGGAGCCGCGTTTCTCAGGGTGCCGGTCCCTGAGCTCTCCCTGACAGTTTAGGAATGCAGCAAGCCGGTCCCTGGTATCAAACAGGTTGAGAACCACTGAGTTAGAAGAATCAAAGAGGGCTGAAATACAGAGCAGGAGAACTTGGGTAGCAAATTAGCTGTTCTTCGCACCCCTCCCCTGGCATCTGCACCATCTTCCTCCTACCCCAATTAGCGCATGCCCCCCACCTACCTCCAAACTGCCCTTCTCCAGGCAACCTGCCCAACTACATCACCCCCCTGCACCTACCCGCTACCCTTCCCAAACCGTGGGCATCTTCTTCACTGCTCTCCCTGCCCAAGCTGCCGGGGTCCCCGCCACTGCCCAGAACACCCCCAACTGCCACCTCTCCTGTCCCCCATGAGCCCCTCTCAGGCACCTGCCTCCCCCACTAGCCCTGAACGACTCCTCCCCTCCCTCCATACCTGACCCGCTGAGCGCCCCGGAGTCCCGGGGGCTTCCCAAGGGCGGGCAGCACCTCCTGAGCCACCAGCTTCAGCCTGGCTGCGCTCGCCATGGCTGGATAGGGCGCTGCGCCCCAGAGCCCAGCCCCACGCAGACGGGGATGGCAGCCAGCGGCGGCTACTGGCAGGGCTGCAGCCCGAGAGTGAGTTTAGGGAGCGAGGACGGAGGAGGCGGGTAACGCTCCGACTGCGAAACAGCCAAGAGCTTTGCCGAGCGAGGGGCGGAGCAGGCGCCGGGGTGCGCACAAGAAAGATCTGTGTTAAAGGAACTTCTGCAGGCGGGGTCCCGCCCCAGCGAGCTCCCACACGGCGCCATACTTCCCCAGCCACTTCTGCCGGCGGGGTCCCGCCCCAGCGAGCTCCAACACCACCCCAGACTGCCCCAGCCACTTCTGCAAGCGGGGTCCCTCCCCAGCGAGTTCCCACACCGCCCCAGGCTGCCCCAGCCACTTCTGCAGGCAGGGTCCCTCCCCAGCGAGCTCCCACACCGCCCCAGGCTGCCCCAGCCACTTCTGCAGGCAGGGTCCCACCCCAGCGAGCTCCCACACCGCCCCAGGCTGCCCCAGCCACTTCTGCAAGCGGGGTCCCTCCCCAGCGAGTTCCCACACCGCCCCAGGCTGCCCCAGCCACATCTGCAAGCGGGGTCCCTCCCCAGCGAGCTTCCACACTGCCCAGCCACTTCTGCAGGCAGGGTCCCTCCCCAGTGAGCTCCCAGACTGCCCCAGCCACTTCTGCAGGCGGGGTGCCTCCCCAGTGAGCTCCCAGACTGCCCCAGCCACATCTGCAAGCGGGGTCCCTCCCCAGCGAGCTTCCACACTGCCCCAGCCACTTCTGCAAGCGGGGTCCCTCCCCAGCGAGTTCCCACACCGCCCCAGGCTGCCCCAGCCACATCTGCAAGCGGGGTCCCTCCCCAGCGAGCTTCCACACTGCCCCAGCCACTTCTGCAGGCAGGGTCCCTCCCCAGTGAGCTCCCAGACTGCCCCAGCCACTTCTGCAGGCAGGGTCCCTCCCCAGTGAGCTCCCAGACTGCCCCAGCCACTTCTGCAGGCGGGGTGCCTCCCCAGTGAGCTCCCAGACTGCCCCAGCCACTTCTGCAGGCGGGGTGCCTCCCCAGTGAGCTCCCAGACTGCCCCAGCCACTTCTGCAAGCGGGGTCCCTCCCCAGCGAGCTTCCACACTGCCTCAGCCACTTCTGCAGGCGGGGTGCCTCCCCAGTGAGCTCCCAGAATGCCCCAGCCACTTCTGCAGGCGGGGTGCCTCCCCAGTGAGCTCCCAGGCTGCCCCAGCCACTTCTGCAAGCGGGGTCCCTCCCCAGCGAGTTCCCACACCGCCCCAGGCTGCCCCAGCCACTTCTGCAAGCGGGGTCCCTCCCCAGCGAGCTTCCACACTGCCCCAGCCACTTCTGCAGGCAGGGTCCCTCCCCAGTGAGCTCCCAGACTGCCCCAGCCAATTCTGCAGGCGGGGTGCCTCCCCAGTGAGCTCCCAGACTGCCCCAGTCACTTCTGCAGGCGGGGTCCCTCCCCAGCGAGCTCCCACACCGCCCCAGGCTGCCCCAGTCACTTCTGCAGGCGGGGTCCCTCCCCAGCGAGCTCCCACACCGCCCCAGGCTGCCCCAGCCACTTCTGCAGGCAGGGTCCCACCCCAGCGAGCTCCCACACCGCCCCAGGCTGCCCCAGCCACTTCTGCAGGCGGGGTCCCACCCCAGCGAGCTCCCACACTGCCCCAGGCTGCCCCAGCCACTTCTGCAGGCAGGGTCCCACCCCAGCGAGCTCCCACACCGCCCCAGGCTGCCCCAGCCACTTCTGCAGGCGGGGTCCCTCCCCAGCGAGTTCCCACACCGCCCCAGGCTGCCCCAGCCACTTCTGCAGGCGGGGTCCCTCCCCAGCGAGTTCCCACACCGCCCCAGGCTGCCCCAGCCACTTCTGCAAGCGGGGTCCCTCCCCAGCGAGCTTCCACACTGCCCCAGCCACTTCTGCAGGCAGGGTCCCTCCCCAGTGAGCTCCCAGACTGCCCCAGCCAATTCTGCAGGCGGGGTGCCTCCCCAGTGAGCTCCCAGACTGCCCCAGTCACTTCTGCAGGCGGGGTGCCTCCCCAGCGAGCTCCCACACCGCCCCAGGCTGCCCCAGCCACTTCTGCAGGCAGGGTCCCACCTCAGCGAGCTCCCACACCCCCCAGGCTGCCCCAGCCACTTTTGCAGGCAGGGTCCCACCCCAGCGAGCTCCCACACCGCCCCAGGCTGCCCCAGCCACTTCTGCAGGCGGGGTCCCACCCCAGCGAGCTCCCACACCCCCCAGGCTGCCCCAGCCACTTCTGCAGGCAGGGTCCCACCCCAGCGAGCTCCCACACCGCCCCAGGCTGCCCCAGCCACTTCTGCAGGCGGGGTCCCTCCCCAGCGAGCTCCTACACCGCCCCAGACTGCCCCAGCCACTTCTGCAAGCAGGGTCCCTCCCCAGCGAGTTCCCACACTGCCCCAGCCACTTCTGCAAGCGGGGTCCCTCCCCAGCGAGTTCCCACACTGCCCCAGCCACTTCTGCAAGCGGGGTCCCTCCCCAGCGAGCTCCCACACTGCCCCAGCCACTTCTGCAAGCGGGGTCCCTCCCCAGCGAGCTCCCACACTGCCCCAGGCTGCCCCAGCCACTTCTGCAAGCGGGGTCCCTCCCCAGCGAGCTCCCTCCCCAGCAAGCTCCCACACCGCCCCAGGCTGCCCCAGCCACTTCTGCAAGCGGGGTCCCTCCCCAGCGAGTTCCCACACTGCCCCAGCCACTTCTGCAAGCGGGGTCCCTCCCCAGCGAGTTCCCACACTGCCCCAGCCACTTCTGCAAGCGGGGTCCCTCCCCAGCGAGCTCCCACACTGCCCCAGGCTGCCCCAGCCACTTCTGCAAGCGGGGTCCCTCCCCAGCGAGCTCCCTCCCCAGCAAGCTCCCACACCACCCTAGGCTGCCCCAGCCACTTCTGCAGGCGGGGTCCCTCCCCAGCGAGCTCCCAGACTGCCCCAGCCACTTCTGCAAGCGGGGTCCCTCCCCAGCGAGCTCCCAGGCTGCCCCAGCCACTTCTGCAAGCGGGGTCCCTCCCCAGCGAGCTCCCAGGCTGCCCCAGCCAATTCTGCAGGCGGGGTGCCTCCCCAGTGAGCTCCCAGACTGCCCCAGTCACTTCTGCAGGCGGGGTCCCTCCCCAGCGAGCTCCCACACCGCTCCAGGCTGCCCCAGTCACTTCTGCAGGCGGGGTCCCTCCCCAGCGAGCTCCCACACCGCCCCAGGCTGCCCCAGCCACTTCTGCAGGCAGGGTCCCACCCCAGCGAGCTCCCACACCGCCCCAGGCTGCCCCAGCCACTTCTGCAGGCGGGGTCCCACCCCAGCGAGCTCCCACACCGCCCCAGGCTGCCCCAGCCACTTCTGCAGGCAGGGTCCCACCCCAGCGAGCTCCCACACCGCCCCAGGCTGCCCCAGCCACTTCTGCAGGCAGGGTCCCTCCCCAGCGAGTTCCCACACCGCCCCAGGCTGCCCCAGCCACTTCTGCAGGCGGGGTCCCTCCCCAGCGAGTTCCCACACCGCCCCAGGCTGCCCCAGCCACTTCTGCAAGCGGGGTCCCTCCCCAGCGAGCTTCCACACTGCCCCAGCCACTTCTGCAGGCAGGGTCCCTCCCCAGTGAGCTCCCAGACTGCCCCAGCCAATTCTGCAGGCGGGGTGCCTCCCCAGTGAGCTCCCAGACTGCCCCAGTCACTTCTGCAGGCGGGGTGCCTCCCCAGCGAGCTCCCACACCGCCCCAGGCTGCCCCAGCCACTTCTGCAGGCAGGGTCCCACCTCAGCGAGCTCCCACACCCCCCAGGCTGCCCCAGCCACTTTTGCAGGCAGGGTCCCACCCCAGCGAGCTCCCACACCGCCCCAGGCTGCCCCAGCCACTTCTGCAGGCGGGGTCCCACCCCAGCGAGCTCCCACACCCCCCAGGCTGCCCCAGCCACTTCTGCAGGCAGGGTCCCACCCCAGCGAGCTCCCACACCGCCCCAGGCTGCCCCAGCCACTTCTGCAGGCGGGGTCCCTCCCCAGCGAGCTCCTACACCGCCCCAGACTGCCCCAGCCACTTCTGCAAGCAGGGTCCCTCCCCAGCGAGTTCCCACACCGCCCCAGGCTGCCCCAGCCACTTCTGCAGGCAGGGTCCCTCCCCAGCGAGCTCCCAGGCTGCCCCAGCCACTTCTGCAAGTGGGGTCCCTCCCCAGCGAGTTCCCACACTGCCCCAGCCACTTCTGCAAGCGGGGTCCCTCCCCAGCGAGTTCCCACACTGCCCCAGCCACTTCTGCAAGCGGGGTCCCTCCCCAGCGAGTTCCCACACTGCCCCAGCCACTTCTGCAAGCGGGGTCCCTCCCCAGCGAGCTCCCACACTGCCCCAGCCACTTCTGCAAGCGGGGTCCCTCCCCAGCGAGCTCCCACACTGCCCCAGGCTGCCCCAGCCACTTCTGCAAGCGGGGTCCCTCCCCAGCGAGCTCCCTCCCCAGCAAGCTCCCACACCGCCCCAGGCTGCCCCAGCCACTTCTGCAAGCGGGGTCCCTCCCCAGCGAGTTCCCACGCTGCCCCAGCCACTTCTGCAAGCGGGGTCCCTCCCCAGCGAGCTCCCACACTGCCCCAGGCTGCCCCAGCCACTTCTGCAAGCGGGGTCCCTCCCCAGCGAGCTCCCTCCCCAGCAAGCTCCCACACCACCCTAGGCTGCCCCAGCCACTTCTGCAGGCGGGGTCCCTCCCCAGCGAGCTCCCAGACTGCCCCAGCCACTTCTGCAAGCGGGGTCCCTCCCCAGCGAGCTCCCAGGCTGCCCCAGCCACTTCTGCAAGCGGGGTCCCTCCCCAGCGAGCTCCCAGGCTGCCCCAGCCACTTCTGCAAGCGGGGTCCCTCCCCAGCGAGCTCCCAGGCTGCCCCAGCCACTTCTGCAAGCGGGGTCCCTCCGCAGCGAGCTCCTACACTGCCCCAGGCTGCCCCAGCCACTTCTGCAAGCAGGGTCCCTCCCCAGCAAGCTCCCACACCGCCCCAGACTGCCCCAGCCACTTCTGCAAGCGGGGTCCCTCCCCAGAGAGCTCCCACACAGCCCCAGCAAATTCCCACACAGCCCCAGACTGCCCCAGCCACTTCTGCAAGCAGGGTCCCTCCCCAGCGAGCTTCCACACCACCCCAGCCACTTCTGAAGGCAGGTCCCTCCCCAGCGAGCTCCCACACCACCCCAGTCTGCCCCAGCCGCTTTTGCAGGCAGAGTCCCTCCCCAGCCAGCTCCAACACAGTCCCAAACCACCCCATCCATTTCTGCAGGCAGGGTCTCTCCCAGCCAGCTCCCCACAGGGCCCTTAACTTCACCTGCCACTTCTGCAGGCAGAGTTCCAACTTCCTCCCCAGTGAGCTCCCCAACTGCCCCTGCTACTTCTGCAGACGGGGTCCCTCCCCAGTGAGCTCCCATTGGCTCCCTGATTGCCCCAGCCGAGCTCCCACCCCACCCCAGACTGCCCCAGTCACTTCTGCAGGCAGGGTCCCTCCTTCGTGAGCTCCCACACCAGGCTTGAAAGGCAGTTAGTGGAGAGCCACCCACATAACCCCTGGCACCCGCACTCTTCAGTTCACAGTACACTATCTCTTCCCAGCACAGACATGCTGCCCACAGCCTCCACTCCCTGCGGGAAGGCAGGGGAAAGACTCTTTAAGAGGCAGTGTCCACAGAGAAGATGAACTCCAAACCTTCTAGATGTAAAGAAGGTGGGGGAAGGGTGAAGCAGGTTGGGAGGAGGCAGAAGAAAAAGAAAATCTGTTACGTAAGGGTAATAATTGGGCCAGGAAAATGGAGAAATGAGCCTGTGGAAAAACAGATGGAAGAACATAAGAAGTGTTGTTCTAGCCATTCTGTGTAGGTTGGAAACTCTTTGGGACAAGAGCCTGTCTTGGTTTATGTCCGGAAAAGCAGCCAGCACACACTGAGGTGCTGCATCTAAGGTCAAGCAAGGCAGCAGCCTGCTTGGGTGTCTGCAGTAGCTTCAAGTTTCAGAGTAGCAGCCGGGTTAGTCTGTATTCGCAAAAAGAAAAGGAGGATTCGTGGCACCTTAGAGACTAACCAGTTTATTTGAGCATAAGCTTTCGTGAGCTACAGCCCACTTCATCGGATCACAGACCGCTCACAATTCCACTCTCTCCCACTAGCTTGAGCCTTACCAATTGTCCCACCAGCCAGCTGCACTTCTATACAGATTCCACCACCCTTGTTAAAATTGAAGGGTTGGTGGATGTCTCTGCCTCAGATGGACACACACACACTTCTCAGGCTGCTGCTCAATCATCCTGCCAGAAATGGCATGTTACTGATTTGCCTTTAGAATGGGCCAGACTGCACCAACGGAGAGGTCATTGGGGGAGGGGAGGAGAGGAATGTCCTGGGGGAAGATTTGTCCCTCCAGAACCTACTGCAAAGTCTCCATCCCTTCCTCCCCATGTACAGTGACACACCCTGGATTGAATCAACACACTCCGAGTATTTCTTGGAAGCAACACACGGACACTTGCAGCTGCTTTCTCTCAGTTTGTTAGCTGAGTGGTGCTGCTGCCCAGCTTGGTTCCTGTTGTGAGAAAACATCATTTTTCCATTTAAACAAAATACAGATTTCCCAGTCCTCCTGGGACACGGGGTACTGCACAAACTAAGAGGGAAATGTTTGCGTGAGCCAGAGCCCCTTGATAAAATACAAGCAGCACATCACTCCTCCACACACAGAGATCAAGGATAATTTTAAATTAATTGAAGGGGGATGAATACAGAGACAGAGAACTTTGAAGCTCATTAACTGTCCTGCCTCTGTCCCTCTTCCCTGGATTCTACCCCACCATACGCACCCTGGTATCTGTTCCTTTGTTATCTGCGTCCCTTACCTGTTCCCCAAGCTGCCCCACTTGCATCCACCCTCCCCAACCCAAAACTGTCCCTTTTTTAACATTTGTCCCCTACCTACCTATTCTCCAAACTGCCTCTCCCTGAACATCTGCCTCCTTCCATCTAACCTTAAATTGCCTGCCCTCAACTTGGCCTCTGTTTCCCAGAATCACCTGGCCCCCTTACATAACTTGTCAAATGCCCTTCAGCTCCGTTCACAGGTGCATTTACAGGTGCAGCTCCCACCTCCCAAACTGCTAGCTTCAAACATGCCATGGCGATCATGCATCTCCCTGCCCCCAGTGAACCTGTGCCTTGGAGCCCACCTACCCACATTGCTTCACCGGGTAGGAAGAGCAGCTGGGAGCTGCACAGCTATTCCAGAAACCACACCTAAGGGACCAAGGCAGATCCAGACACCTAGCCCCAGGACACAGAGGTACCCAGCTCTATGCAGCACCCAGACACAGGGAGAAAGCAACCCTGAGCCGATCACAGCAGCACTGAACCTGAGGGACAAAGGGTGCTGCAAAAATTACTCTGATTGTAAAATGACAACTGCCCTCACTGGGCATTAGCATTTCAGTGTCAACCAGCACCGTATGGACCTAAAACTTGCCAGGTTTCAGAGTAGCAGCCGTATTAGTCTGTATCCGCAAAAAGAACAGGAGGACTTGTGGCACCAGGCAGCATTAAGCCATGGCTAGGATAGGTTTCACACCAGGTTTTTGAGGGGGTCGATGGGGTTCATGTGCAGCAGCCTGTTTGGCATTAGTGCCCCTTTCTGATTCAGTCACTCAGGCTCGCTCAGACTGAGAGGCTGCCCCACCTTCACTTTCCTTTAGCAAACTCAGTGATCTGCTGGCACAGATCCCTTGAACTGTAGGCCTGACTTCCACTTTATGTAATTGGAGATGCGTGGAAGCAGAGACATGGCAAACCTTAAATACACCCTTTGATAAGGTAGGACACAGCTATGTGAGGGCAAGTGGCAGAGACGCTGTCTATACAAGCCTCCCTATATTTCTGATAGCCTCAGTACACTGCCAGTGCTAGGAACTGACCATTTTACATCTTTAAAGTACCGTACAAACGGTAACTAAATAACGTCACCAGTGGGCACTGGACTGTGACTCAGGAGACCTGGGTTCTATTTCTGGCTCCATCACTGATCTCAGGCAAGGCATTTCACCTCACTGTGCTTCCGTTTCCTGCCCACCCTTTGTCCACCTTGTATAGGCAGAATGCAAGCTCTTCGGGAGGGGGACTGTGTCTTATGATGTGTCTGTACAGTGCCTAGCACAACAGGGCCCCAATCTCAGCCTTGAGGAGAGCCTACCACAAGCTACATCCTCCCTCTTCGCAGCACAGTGTGACTAAAAGCTGGAAAATTAAAATGCAGAAGCCAGATTTTACAACAGAGACTAATGATTTTGGGTGCTCAGTTACAGGCAGCTTAACCAGGCCTGATTGGCAGAGGGTGAGTGCCCAGCACTTTCTGATATTCAGGCTCTTTGAGAGTGTCTCAAGTTGGGCATCCAAAAATGGAAGCACCCTACGCCACACTGGTCTGATTCTACTCTCACTCTCGTGGAATGCCCCAGACTTCAATGGAGTTATTCCTGATTTACACCATTGTAAAAGAGCAGAGAATTTGGCCCATAGTGCAGCTTCATTTAGCAAATCCTGCCTCCACTCACTGATATTCCTTCCATCCGCCTGCTCTTAGACTGTAGTCCTGCCCTATTTGTCTCTTATTTTGGTGCCAATCCAGCAAACACTAACTCACGTGTTACTTCACTCATATGAGTTAGTCCTATTAAAATCAATACATAAATACAGGAGTAAATTTATGCATGTGCATAAGTGTTTGTGGTATTGGAGCCTTTGACTATAAGGTCACCTTGGTCGATCGGTCCTTCAGCCCTCGTATAGATTGTGCTGATCACAACACGCCTTCCATTCTTCTCATATCCTGGCCTTCCTTCTCCACATGCAGCCATGTCTTTAAAATCTTCCCATCTCTTGGGAGGTCGGCTGAGGGGTCATTTCCGTTCCCATCGGTACCACTCGGCGACAGCTGCAGTCCATCAATTGTCAGTGAGCCTTGCTATATGCCTGGACCGTTGCATTTACTGTAAGGTATTCAGGGCAAAAATAATGTATTTTTATCTGAGTTAATAATGTCAATTGTCAGTGCTATATATGGCAGCATCCCAAACATGCCGTGTGTTACAACCACAGTGGAAAACACAGGCTCTGACCCAAAGATCTTACAATAAGTGCAATAAGATAATTAATAATAACAAATTCGGCATCAGTCTAACCTCCCCACATTCAGATTATCAGCCTACGTGGGTGAATCGCAGTTACACATTAATCTAGGTAATATGCAGAAATCCCTGTGACTGACCCCTCTGGCGAAATGAGGGCACATGGTCAAGGCTGTCAAAACAGCGACAGTATGAATGAGTGAAATCTTGCCTAGGGTTGAGAAAGATTTTAACTGTCTCCAACTAAGCCACAAGTCTTAAAATCTGCCTACAAATTCATTCCAAATGGGGCAACTTGGCAGATCTGCTGTGCAACTGTGACATGTGCTCTCGTTTCCTGCTGATAAGAGCCAAGTGCTCCTAGCCCAGTTTAAACCCAGAACCCAAAGTCCATGGACACTTCCCTGGATGCCAAAGATTATTGGAAATCTGCAGCGAAGCAAATGAGACAAGCCCTTTCCTTACAGACACAGAACCTGCTCCTGATCCCACTAAAGTCAATGAGAGGTCTGTCACCGGAAGCAGGATTGGACCCACAATATGGCCCATGGCCAGGTCATACTCACAGATTCCGTACTGTACTGTGCACTGCAGATTTGGCTTTCAGTCATCCTAGGCCCAGGGCAATGCTACAGCCAGAGATGCAGGATCCTTGGAACTTGCAGCTGCTTCTAAAGTATTATGGGAGATTAGGTACTGTTTTATTCACCTTTAGGAGATTTATTCTAAACCACTTTGTTAACCGGTCTGGGCTAAATCTACCCTGTGTGCTAGAGTTTGGGGCAGGGAGGTCAAGTGATTCTGTCCTTTGTGTTGTCCTGAGGGCCACAGGGAATCATTGGCTCCATCAGGCGATCAATGTTTGGGTGATCTGAATAGCTGTGTATCCACCATCCCTGCCTGATTACCTTCTCTGGTCCTCTCCTGCCCCCAGTACCCAGTTGTGTAGGGACATGGAGAATCCCTGAAAAATTGGACCTCACTGGTCCCAAGGAGTTCATAAGAACATAAGAACAGCCATACTGGGTCAGACCAAAGGTCCATTTAGCCCAGGATCCTGTCTTTCGACAGTGGCCAATGCCAGGTGTCCCAAGGGGAATGAACAGACCAGGTCGTTATCAAGTGATCCATGCCCTGTCGCCCATTCCCAGCTTCTGGCAGAGGCATACCCCCTATATGGGCTCTAATTCTGGCCCACTCTTGTGAGGCAGAATTAAATTGTTAAAAAAAAAATGGGGGGGGGGCGGGGGGAGAGAAACCAATTTGTTATTTGAGCCGATTAACGTCCCTTGCGATGCTCTTAAGTCGCCCCCCCACCACAACTCACCTGTACCCAGGTTCCATTTCTACTAGTATATTTTGAAGCAGTCAATTCATCTAGAAAACCCGATTTCCTTTTTAGTGATTTTGACTAAATCATTTATATTTCAATAAATTAAATTAGGTTCTTACTTTGCCTGCAGTGGCCAGGACAAATTGATCATTTACAGACACATTCACTGGGAAAGGCCCAAATTCTTCAGAATGAATGGCTGTAAAGGCTTCTCAGGAAAAAAAAAGCATATAGTGACCTTCCCTTTGTATAATTTGTTTTGTTGTTAAGGGTTTCACCAGGTGTGACTGCACAGAATAATACTGCCATAACCGGGTTTATTATTAAACCAAACATTCTCTCCTTTAACACTTAACATTCTTTTTAACAAAAAGAAAAGGAGTACTTGTGGCACCTTAGAGACTAACCAATTTATTTGAGCATAAGCTTTCGTGAGCTGATGAAGTGAGCTGTAGCTCACGAAAGCTTATGCTCAAATAAATTGGTTAGTCTCGAAGGTGCCACAAGTCCTCCTTTTCTTTTTGCGGATACAGACTAACACAGCTGCTACTCTGAAACCATTCTTTTTAACAGTTACACAACCCCCAGCTGTTGAATTCCCTTCAAACTTTGCAGTGTTTATTTGTGCAAAAGCTTCTTTTAACGTCTTACTTTTAATAAAAAAAATCACTTGTTTCCCAAAGTGACATTTTTAAACAAATTGTTTTGGGAGCTTTAAGCTTTTTACAAATTTATTTATTTTTACATTTATTTAATGCAGTACACTTGGCCTGCAAAGCTGTACTCACTAAATACAGTCCTTGAAGGACAGCTCCTTTTTAGTTTGGATTTATGCAAATAGGTAACAGACATTGTTTTCTCCCTGACCTTTTAGGATTTGGTTTCCATTTAATTTTTCTTCATTTCAACTTTCCTTTGCTCTTTATGCTTTTTACGGTCATTCCTTAAGGTGGCATATTTTGTTTGTGAAGTTTTAGCCACCAGAAATAATCCTTATAAAACTGCTGTCTAGATCTCGATTTTCTTTGCCTTGGAGAAATAAACTAGATACTATTTTTAATTATTTTTATTTGTAGTGGCATTTAACAGACCTTTGCTGTACTTAGCCAATACTTTATTTATGGCATTTGATGGACCTCTACTATCTTCTGCCAAGCATTCTTTTTTCCCTCCCAGACCACTCTCTGGAGTTCCTTTTTTACCCAATCCCAGTCTATCCCTAATACTTCCCATAGGGGCCTCCCTTAGATTTAACCTACCTCTTCCGCTAACTTCGTTATATTTAAACCCTTAAATCCTTCCAATGCCATTTCCCTTAATGCTCGGTTGTGACCCTCACGCTAAGGGGTTTCTACAGATGAGCAGATCCGAGTCACAGTACTGATATGCTGGGGTAGCCTCTGAGACCGTATCCACTTCGGAGTATGTTGGGGTGGCTTTTGAGACCTTATCCACTTGGTTCCCAAGAACTCAACCCACCTCCAAATCATTACTTTGTTGGCATAGAGTCAAACGACACTTGAGTTGATCAGGCTTAAGCATATGGGGTGGGTACAGGGCATACCACACATCCAAAATTACACTGCAAACCTCTTCCTTTATATACATTTACTATACATTGCATTACACATTGTGGAATTGGCTTAGACACTTTGTAGGAACCAATCCCAGTACAGCATGCGCTGTCCACATGCTCTCCATGTATGACTTTCTCTTTATCTCACCTTTACATTCCCAACTTATCTTATCCATTGTTATCTTGTCCACTGTAAGTGGCTCCTTGAGCATTCCCCATTATCATAGCTAGCACAGACATTCTGTTTACAGCCTGCCTATCCATTTACCTCCCTAATCTGTCGCCCAAGAAGTGAGGCTTCACCTTACTCATGTCAAGCCAGGCCTACAACAATCAGGGTCCAGGCAGTCCCAGGTTTAAACCCTGCAAAATAAGCAGTTAACCCAACTGATTGCACACTGTGTTATTTTACTGTAAGAGTACATCAAGTAAGATCATTTATGAAAGCTTGTAATGCACCGAACTGAATAGCCAAGGTCAGATATATATACAGGTTATGAAGGTGTGTGTGTCTGTACATATGGAAAATTGTAAGTGTGTTGTGACTTCAGCCTCACCTCACAAGAGGTCAGTGAAGCAACCAGGCAGGGAAGGGATACCTCACCAACCAGAAGAGACTGGCTTCAAGCACCTAGGCATTGTCCAGCCCAGGAAAAAATGACGAGGAATATCAATACAAGCGGGAATAGCTTGAAACTGAAAACAAAACCCTTGTGTTCAGAAACCAAAAACGGAAGGACTTTCCCCCACTTTTAATATCGAAAGAGACAAAAGAAAAAAACCTGTAAACCCTTTTAAAGTGGAAGGGCTTTGAATTGAAGACTATCCAGAATTTGGGGGACAACCTTAAGGCAGGAGGCTGTCCGTGAACACTGTAGCTACATTGGGAAACTGTTTTAAGATGACAGATAACTTATTCGAAAAGGGATTTGATGTAATATGAGAGTGTAAAGCCTGAGATTGCATCTTTATGTTTATTTTCTATCTAATTTGTATACATTTGCTTTCCCTTACCATTTCATCTCTGAATCTCTGCTTTTTCTGTTAAATAAACTTTGTTTATTTTTATACCAAGCCGGTCTCTGGCGTGCAAACTGTGTGGAGTATGTACACAAGGTGAGCTAGTACCTGGGGGGCTGGTTTCACACCTTCAGGGTTGATGTACTAGAGGGGAACAGTCCGAATGTCTGGGCACTAAGGACTTGGGGAGACCCATGACTGGAAGGGCTATTGGTGTCACCCTCCAAAGAGGAACTAGGTTGGTGAAAGCCAGGGTGAGACGGTATGCTTGTGAGCAGTCTACTGGTGTCAAGGAATTGAACCACAGCAGCACAGCATAAAGGCCCCCAGCGCTACAGGGGTAGTGACAGAATCCCTTATCGCCCTGGTGGTCCCCAAAACATCACAGTCCCATCCCCTGATGTTCTGGGGGAGATTACAGATGTCTGCCCAATGCCCCACATATCATACTTTGTGCAGGACCCCAGAAAAGTTAGGGCCAGCACTGACTGACTCCCCTAGAGCAGAACCTATAATTTGGCTCTGTAGCAGCCTCCTTTCCTCTCTCATTGACCCCCTGAGCAGTGAGGCAGTAAAGGTGGTGAGAAAGCACTTTGCTCGCGCTCACCCCACGGCTCAGCAACTCTGTTCAGTGCCAACCTCAGCATCAAAACCAGAGAGCACTAATTCCAGACTCAGAGGGAGACCTAGTGACCTGTCCCAATGCAAGCAAGCCCAATGCCTGCTGCTTAAAGGGGGTCACCCCCATGGAGAACATGGGAAATTTGTGTCTTATCATTACGAAATTTATATATGACTCAGTTTCCCCACTCAATTTTGTAGTGTTGCCCATTGAGTGTGAAGGGATTAATTTCTTTCCTGGGACAGAGGATAAATTTCACTGTACACACACAAACCAACAAAAAAATATTTCCATCAATAATAATTAAAATTTAAAGATAGGCAAAGTAAGAAGAATGCTGCTTGAGAACTTAGTCAAAATCCAGTGAATTAGACTTGTTCCAGATAGACTAAGAAATGAATACGGTATGATTTGTTGATTTATGGATATGACCTTTGCATAGTTTGACATGTGATGTTGACCATTTGTGTTAATGGTTTATAAAGCATTATCTTTTTGAATCTCAATGTCTACTGTCGTTAAATAATGATCTGACCCCTCCCCCATCACTTCCTGCTTTTGTGAACATTTAAAATCACTAAAAATCTAAAAAATTGCTTAAAAATAAACATTGCTATCAGCCATCAAAATTATAAAAAAACCCAACAACAAATTCTGCCAAGTCTAAGAATAAGCGATGAAATGACTGGGTGTAAGTCTACAGAGAACTGTCAACATGTGAATGGAGCGACCTTGGAAATACAACGTAAGACCAAAGACTAGATCAATAACTTGACAGGACATGTTAAAACAGCATGATTGGAACCGGAGACAAAGGTGCCGGGGGACTGCAATAGGATCCTGCTCTGTGGGGGCTGGGGGGCAATCCAGGACATTTAGACAAGGCTGAGGTGGTGCTACCAGCATGCAGTTTAGTTCCCCAGGCCAGGGCAAAGCAGGGACCACCTAATTGACTACACAGAAGCTGGCAAATTAGGGGAGAAACGTGTGTTGGGTTTGCTCTTCTCTTCTAAGGTAGTATCCCTGTCTTCCACTTGACTAATAAATGATGTCATTTTGCAAAGGCTGTCCTGTGTCTCCGGAAACATCTGCTGGTTGCAGAGCTCCAAGAAGGGTAAGTCTCCAACAGGGATGCAAGCTCATTGGGACCTGCTAAAGGAGCCATGCTGAGAAACAGAGGTGCTGAAGCCAGAGACACAGTCTTGGAATAGCAGAGCTACAGGGCTTCCCCTTGTAAAAGGTGGAGGCCCAGGGCCTAGCACTGAGAAGGACACACTCCCAGAGAGACTGTATGAAGGGCAGAGGTATAGCATGCCCCGTGGATGTGTGACAATTGGGGTTAGCAGTAGAATACTAACTGCTGCAGCAGTGCTTTCCAAAAAACACCTAAAAAGAGCAGTTAAGGGAACAGCCGGGGGAAAGTGGTTTACATTCTTTGGGGTAGAGAGAAGGAAAGGACTGACAAGGAAGATGAGATATTATCCTCTCCCTAAACAGATTATACAGCTGTGCAGAGAGAGAGAGAGTTAAACTTTAAGAAGTTATCCAAAGCACAAGTGGCTGATCTGCTACATGAGGACAATCAGTCAAAGAACCTCGATCCTAGGGTGACCAGGTGTCTGGTTTTCGACCAGAACACCCAATCGAGAAGGGACCCTGGTGGCTCCGGTCAGCACCACCGACCGAGCCATTAAAAGTCCGGTCGGCAGTGCTGTGGAGCTAAGGCAGGCTAGTCTCTACCTGTCCTGGCTCTGTGCTGCACGCCAGAAGTGCCCAGCAGGTCTGGCTCCTGGGTGGGGGGGGGAGGGGCACGCGGCTCTGTGCGCTGCCCCCACCCCGAGCACTGGCTCCGCACTCCCATTGGCTGGGAACCATGGCCAATGGGAGCTGCAGGGGCAGTGCCTGTGTAACCCACATATCTGCTGGGTGTGGTGCTCTGTCCCATCTAGTGGCACTGAGACCACTTAGAGATTAATGAGTCTGCTCTACGCCTTAGCTAAGAGCCATATGGCTTTTACCTCATGCAGTAGAGGCTCATGCATTTAGCTCCAAAGTTCCCAGGTTCGATCCCGCCTGCTGACAACCGGGGTCTGTCGGTGTTACACCTGCAGGCAAGAGCAGCATGTAGAGCCACCTGCCATGCCTCCGACTAGGAGCCGGACCTGCTGGCTGCTTCTGGGGTGCAGCGCGGTGCCCCTCTGCTTACTGGGAGCTGACGGAGGTAAGCCCATGACCCGAGCCCCAGCCCCCTGACCCAGCCCTGAACCCCCTCCAAACCCAGAGCCCCCTCCTACACCCCAAACCCCTCATCCCTGGCCCCACCCCAGAGCCTGCACCCTCAGGCAGAGCCCTTACACCCTTGCACCCCAACCCCCAGCCCAGAGCCCCCTCCCACACCCTGAACCCCTGTGCCCCACCCCCCAGCCTGGAGCCCCCTCTTGCACCCCTCATCCCTGGCCCTACCCCAGAGCCCACACACCCAGCCGGTGCCCTCACCCCCTCCCGCACCCCAGCCCCCTGCACCAGCCTGGAGCCCCCTCCTGCACCCTGAACTGCCCATTTCTGGCCCCATCCTGGAGCCCACACCCCAACCCCCTGCCCCAGCCCAGTGAAAGTGAGTGAGAGTGGGGGAGAGCGAGCCACTGAGGGAGGGGGAATGTAGTGAACGGGGGGGCAGGGTCTTGGGGAAGGGATGGGGCCTCGGGGCAGGGGGTGGGGCTATGGTGTTCGGTTTTGTGCGATTAGAAAGTTGGCAACCCTACTCAATCCAGATCCTGACAAGGTTGTGGGAGGACAACCCAGTTCACCAACGTCTGTCGGGGGAGCCGGAGGCCTGCATGTCCCAGAAGTGCCAGGAGAATCCAAAGAGGACAACTGCAATGAAGGGTTCTTTCACTATGGGTGGCAACTCCTTGAGGCTGCTCTGGGGAATCAGCTCTCATCCAGTCTGACACCCTCTTCCATCAGTTACTCAAGCTGTGATCCCTCGCTCTCGAGTCATGACTGAGGGTGTTTTCTCGTTGTGACTCAGCCCGCTAGTCAGGTCAATAGAGTCCTCCCCCTCCAGGGTAATAAAGTATCTCTGGACCAGTTGTCTGGTGGGCACCTCCAACACTTCTGTGCCGCTTCCCAGTGGCTGGTTGGGGAACCCAGGCCCACCCTCTACACTGGGTTCCAGCCCAGGAATCCTATAACAAACAAACAAGATCTGCACAGTCCTACCCCTTGCTGCTGTTTCCCTAGGCTTCTTCCTACCTAGCTTTCTCAAGCTTTCTTTCGCCACAAATCCTCTGGGGTTGACCCTTCTTCCAGGGCTAGAACCCCAAGGCTTATTCTCCTTTGGATTTCTCCTCCCCTCCTCCCTGCTCCCAGAGAGCAACCGCAGATTCTGTCCCTGCAGCCTCTTTCTGCTGCAAACTTCTTGGCTCTGTACTCCTGGCCAACTGGGCTTCAGTTAGATGTGGCTCACCCTCCAGATGCAGTCAGGTAACCTAATTGGCCCCTCAAACCCACATTAACCCCTTCACAGCCTGTGTCGGGTACATACCACATCACAGAGATCAGGAAACTGAGGCACAAGCAGCCCCATGGCAAGATAAGCAGGGGGAGACCACAGAATGCCAATTCCACAGGGAGCATAGATGCTAAATTATTGCCCCAGTTTAAGGAGACATAGCACTCCCTTTGATCCATGATACCTCAGTTACATCAGGGCCAAGGCTGGCCCCTTGGGTTTATTTTAGCATCCAAACTTGTCATGTAAACAGAGATCAACACATCCATGCAAAGGGATTTAGCATCCAGTATCTCATGGGCCCACTGAGGGCTCCCACCTTCCCAGAATAACGGGGCTTGACGTAGCCTGAAGAAAACTGAGCTAATAAATCTAGTAGCTGGAGGATGAAGTTGTTGCTTTGGGGGAAGGACCAATTTCAGGGGGAATAAACACCTGGATTAGAGTGAACATCTGAGGAAGATTAAAAATGTCTCAGAAGTGACGTGTGGCAGAGATCACAATGGTGGCCACTGGAGAACTCTTAAAACTCTCTGCATGGGAGAAATCCCAAAGTCTGAAACAGAAACTCGAGCAGTGACAGATACATTAAAGCGCTGTAGCTCTGGTACAGGTTTAATAACGGGGTTTCAGAGCCCCTGTCAGGCACAGCTACTAAGGGGAAACAATGTCACCCTCAACTGTGTTAAACAAAGCAGTGCTAGCAAGGGCCATCTCTCCCCCCTCACCGCCTGGTCCCCCTGCCACCTCTGCCCCCCACTCCGACCTTTACCCCTCCCCTCTCCACCTCTCCCCGCTCGCCCCCTGCTCCCACCGTCACACCTCTCCCATCTCCCCGCCACTTGCTCCCACCTTCACCCCTCCCCTCTCCACCTCTCCCACCCTGCTCCCACCTTCACCCCTCCCCCTTCTCCCCCTGCCCCCACATTCACCCCCCCCTCTCCACCTCTCCCCGCTCACCCCCTGCTCCCACCTTCACCCCTCCCCCTTCTCCCCCTGCCCCCACCTTCACCCCTCCCCTCTCCACCTCTCCCCGCTCACCCCCTGCTCCCATCTTCACCCCTCCCCTCTCCCCGCTCGTCCCCTGCTCCCACTTTCAGGCACCTCCCCGCCCTTCGCTAGCTCAGCTGAGAGCCGCTGGCCCTGCAGAGGGCGCCGCTCTGCCCCTCCTCCTCCGGCCTGAGCGTGGGGCCCTCTTGGCCACCGGGCCGGCTCGTTGGCGCTGGTGGGCTAAGACGGCGACGTGGATGCGGAAGTGGCTGGCAGCGGAGGAGCTGGGCGGCGCGGTGAGTGCGGTCACCGGGGGGAAGGGTCGCTCCGCCGGCTCCGGTACGCGCCCCCCGGGGGGGAGTATTGGGGGGGCCGCTGTGCGGGGGCGGCCGGGGGGGGGAGGAGTGTGTGGGGGGGGTCCCTGTGCGGGGCGGCCGGGGGGGGGAGGAGTGTGTGTGGGGGGTCCCTGTGCGGGGCGGCCGGGGGGGGGAGGAGTGTGGGGGGGGTCCCTGTGCGGGGCGGCCGGGGGGGGGAGGAGTGTGGGGGGGGTCCCTGTGCGGGGGGGTCGGAGTGTGGGGGGGGTCCCTGTGCGCGGGCGGCCGGGGGGGGTCGGAGTGTGGGGGGGGTCCCTGTGCGCGGGCGGCCGGGGGGGGGGAGGAGTGTGTGTGGGGGGGGTCCCTGTGCGCGGGCGGGCGGCCGGGGGGGGGAGGAGTGTGGGGGGAGGGTCCCTGTGCGCGGGCGGCCGGGGGGGGGAGGAGTGTGGGGGGAGGGTCCCTGTGCGCGGGCGGCCGGGGGGGGGAGGAGTGTGGGGGGAGGGTCCCTGTCGCGGGCGGCCGGGGGGGGAGGAGTGTGGGGGGAGGGTCCCTGTGCGCGGGCGGCCGGGGGGGGGAGGAGTGTGGGGGGAGGGTCCCTGTGCGCGGGCGGCCGGGGGGGGGAGGAGTGTGGGGGGAGGGTCCCTGTGCGCGGGCGGCCGGGGGGGGGAGGAGTGTGGGGGGGGGTCCCTGTGCGCGGGCGGCCGGGGGGGGGGGGAGGAGTGTGGGGGGGGGTCCCTGTGCGCGGGCGGCCGGGGGGGGGGGGAGGAGTGTGTGGGGGGGTCCCTGTGCGCGGGCGGCCGGGGGGGGGGAGGAGTGTGTGGGGGGGTCCTTGCAGTCTGAGGCTCCCTCTTGGCCCCTTGGGGGGGAAGCCCCGGCTGTCTGGGGTGCCCCCACAGGGGATGGGGTTGATGGGACTCGGGGTCGCCTTCTCTCTATGCAGTGCCTGTAAAGCCCCCGGCTAAAAGGCGCCTGAGGATGCGCCTCGCTCCTACCTTTGTGCTCCCCGCCCCCTTTACCAGAAGCAAAGGAATAAAAGCAGCAAAGTGGCAGCAGGATGTGCTGGGACAGTCAGGGAGCTGGGCCAATGAACTGTTCAGCATTGCCGCCTCCCCTCTATCCAGTCACCCCCTCCACTCAGGATAATGTTACCCCTCTTGTACGTCTCCCCTTCAAACGGAGAGCTCTCTTCACAAACACCCTTGGGATATCCCGCGCCCATCCCCCAAAAACCTCAACCCTCGTGCAGTGGGACAAACAAATAGAAACTTCACAATGTTTTCACAGTGCTTAGATGCCCTGTTGCCAGGAACACCTACCTAGGCTGGCACTGGAGGAAGCTGGGTTATTTCTGAGAAAATAAAACTCGTGGTCAGTCAGAAAAGTATTGAAGGTGTACACCATGATCTATACTGGGGATCTCTATCAGGCGTCTCACGTCTAGGTTGCCAATCTATATCCAGCTTGAATTGGTAAAGAGGAACGACTAATAGTAGTTCCCATTTGGTGGGCTGTTCAGTAGCTTGTGCTAAATGAGTTGGTGGGCTGTCCATCCAGTTCCCAGTAAGCAGGTTGCAAAAACCACATCCTCAGTTAGCCTGAATTGGCAAACACTGGCACCTGGACCAGAAAGATCTGAATGGCCCAGGGGGACCAAAATATCCCTGGCCTCTAAAGGAGGTTCTTAAAGGTTACAGTTGAGGCATACTTGTGAGGCATAACAGCTGTCACTACTCCTGCTGTACTTGTTAGGTAGATACAGATGAAAAGAAAATCTGGAGGCTTGTTAAAATTTATTGGTGCCCCCTCCTCCATTCCCTGTCTTTTTCCCTTTCCAAGAATGGGAAGGCTCTTTGCTGAGCCACTTGAGACTCTGAATTTATCTCTCAATAGGATCATGGCCAAAGCTGGAGGAAAAGGAGTGAACCTGAAAGACAAACTTGATGGCAATGAATTGGACTTGAGCCTGAGTGACCTGAATGAAGTACCAGTCAAAGAACTGGTCAGTATCAGTCTTTCTTGGGGGATGTAAGGTATTGCAGGGGAGCCTCTGAAGTTACACCTGGTCTTTGGGGATGTACTGGTTCTGGAGGTGGGATTCCTGGGAATGCCTTGGGCCCTTTGTAAATTTTGTGGGTTTTATCAGCTCTAGGTGTTGCCAGTTCTGTGTTTAAAGGCACACACTCTGTTTCTCCTGGTTTGAAGAGAAGGAGACACAACCTTGAACTCTTCCTTTCATCTTGACTTTTGGTGGTTGAAGTGACCTGAAGAAGAGAGGGCTCCCAACTGATCTAACAAATCTAGTAGATTGTGGGTTAAACTGATGCTTTGGGTGAAGAACCTGTTTCCAGGGGGAGCAGTGTTCATAAGCCCCTGAATTTGAGCAAGATGTAAGAGTCTCAAAAGTAACTCGAATGGTAGCAACTGGGGAGTTCTTAAAACTCCATGTATGGGAGAAATCCCAAAGACTGAAACAGAAACTTAAACAGCAGGGTATCAAATGTGTTAAAGTACTGTAGCTTTGATATGGGTTTAATCTGGTTCCTTGGCTCTTTTTTAGGCTGCCCTTCCAAAGGCTACCATATTGGATTTGTCCTGTAACAACCTCGCTTCCCTACCGGTAAGACGAGAGAGAAGCTTTGTGGAGGAGGGAGGGGTCTGTTTGGAAATATCTTTGGAAAGGTACAATCATCCTCCTGCATGGGAGGACCAGGCTGGAGTGTTGTAACGAGCAGTTCTCTTAGCTTTGTGGGAGGATGAGTGACACTGCCACCATTACAGAGGGGTCAGTAGAGGTGACTGACTTTTACTGAGGATGGCTGGCATAATTAGCTGTACTTTCTCATAGAAAATGTGAGTGTACTCAGTGAAGATTATAGCAGCTTCCACTCCAAAGTGCTCTACCAGCTAGATACCAAAAGCAGCATTGCATGTCTTATTTTCATTGTAATTATATTGCTATGTGTAGTCCTGTTTAGGAGAGTATCCACTGTTCCCTACTTCACAGTCCGAAGATAGAGGGGGAAGAAAGTAACTTTCCTCCATCACACAAACAGCTCTGTAATGAGTCCAAGTCCATGTAGATCTTCCTCAGTGTGCAGCATACGCTAGCTGTTATATCTGTTATTCCTTAGTAAAGATGATTGACAAACTTGTAAACTTCTTCACTCCTGTTTGGGTTCTAGTCGGACTTCTGCAGTTTGACCCACGTGGTGAAACTTGATCTGAGTAAAAATCAGCTTCAGCAGCTCCCCTCAGACTTTGGTCGCCTGGTTAACTTGCAGCACCTGGACCTCCTGAACAACCGATTAGTCATCTTACCAGTCAGTTTTGCACAGCTCAAGGTAAAACCCCTCTGCTCTGATGTTTACGTAAGGCCTTGGAGTGCAGCCCAGAGTCTCACGATTCTTCTGAAGTTGATTTCTTTGGTAAAATGTCAGTCTCTCCGCCAGCAGACCACTGTGAGCTCCAAAATGTAACTGGGAGCTGCAGCGCTGCCCTTGATGCAACTTCCTCAGTTTTGTTACAATTAAACTCCTGCCTGAAATCTGCACTTGCCTCCCATATCTCTTTCATTCACGTGACAACTAAATAGATCTTTGTTTCTGCTTTGAACTCTCTAGAATAAACATAGCCTTGTTTGTGCTCTTTCTTTAACACTGTACTGATGCGTGCCTACTCTAGCCTGGTCGCATTTGTGTTTCCTTTCTGCAGAATCTGAAGTGGTTAGATCTGAAGGACAACCCCTTGGATCCTATCCTGGCCAAAGTGGCAGGAGACTGCCTGGATGAGAAGCAATGTAAACAGGCTGCTATCCGAGTAAGGAACTGCTCTACATTTTATTCTTGTCTTCCTACATGGATTCCATGGCTGTTAGTTCTCCTCCTCTTGCTTGGAGGCTTTCAACGTGGTAATTTTTAAGGTATCAGTCAGGAGGGCAATGAGGGAGGGGCTAATCCCATTCAAAGCCAATGTTAATCCTGCAATGATTTCACTAGTGTCATGACCCTGTTGATCTAGGAAGTGAGCTAAGCAGGGTGCTCAGCCTAAGGAGGCACTAAGAGCGAGCATTTAAATGTTGATCACTAGGAAAAAGATATACTGAGGAAAAATAATCCATATCCAGCTTTGCGGTTCTGAAGAAGTGCTGGCAATCTGTAGGCTTGTGTGAAGAGTTACTGCTGGGAGCCATGGAGCAGGGCTAGAGCAGTTGGAGCCTATGCTGCTGCTGCAATTCTCTCTCATTCCTGAGGCAGGGATCACTTCCCCTTTTTCAGCCTTAGAAAAACCATGTGATCATGGAGCAGTGGATACACCTAATACCAGCGCACAGACTGCAAGGAGGATTTCTTTTTTTAATGGAGAGATTTTGTCTGACCCTGAAGCAGCAGCTTTGGGACCGAAGCTGAGCCAGCGCTCCAAACACTCAGCAAAGGCATGGAAGTCTCAGCGGAGCTGCACCAAATTGTACCAGCTGAGGATCTAGCCCAATGCAGATTTTATTAGACGTTCCTTTATCAGTCGTGTATGTATGTTGGTAGATGACATTGTCTCTTGTGTAGAAAAGTCAAATCAGTGTCTATTGTCACAGCTTTCTTCACATTAACGTCTGTTACCTCACTTCCATGATTAAAGCCCAGTGTACTGTGAGGCAAGTTGGACCTAAAATGGGCAGCAAGGGCTCCTGGACTCTGGCAGCCTCACTTAAATTAAGTGGTGGTTTGTATTATTCAGTTTCATGTCTAAGTCGTATAATCAGTATGGTGTCTCCTCTTGTTAAAATAAAATGAAATATTATCTTGTCCCAGCACTGAATGACAGGGTTTTTTTGTACGGACAATGCATACAGTCAATGTGGAGGTTGTGGCATCGGTGTAAGAGCCACTTGGGACTCACTTGTATTCTGCTACATAGAATTAGAAGTCAATCCCAGAGGAATGCGTTCCTTCTCCCACTTATGGCTGCATTCTAATGCTGTTTCCATATTAAGAGGATAATGCAATGAATCTGCTGCATAGATCTTACGCTATTGTTTTGAATCTTGAAGGTGCTGCAGCATATGAAAGCTATCCAGTCTCAGCAGGATCGAGAGAGGCAACGAAGGCTACAAGCAGAGCGAGGTAGGCAGATGAAGCCCCCACCCACTTACTGCTTTAGGCTCTTTTCTGCTTCCATTGACTACATATCCAAATCAGCTGATTCTGCCCTTCCACGGCAGCTAACAAAGACTGTTCCAAATATAATGGCACTGAGGACCTATAGAATATTCGTTTTGAATTGGAGGTGGAGGAAGAGATCCCTCGATAGCCAACTGCTTAACTCTGTGAAAGGGGAGAGAGGTCTGATCCACTCTAGAGGAGAGGCATGGGCCTCTGGAGGATCAGTTGGGTAACCAAAAGAAGGCCTGATGGGTTGTGGGTTTCTGATATGTCTTGGGAGGCCCACTGAAACCTAGATGCTGATTTTACTTCAGTATATCTTGGGAAATGATTTCCATGCTGATACACCGTACTGGAGAACCGCCTCTCTTCTTAAAGGGGATCATTTTCCATAAGCACCTTCTTTTTCTTCCCTTCTTGAAAAGGTTTGAGTGCTGGAGCAAGAAAATGGGAGTCTTACTGCTATTCACTGTGAACATGTCACACAGGTCTTGTCTACACTGACAAAGTTCAGAGCTCTAATTCACCACAAGTAGAAGTGCTAGTGTAAAGAAGGTTCAGTTGTTTTACCTCAACAGTGCTAAAAAGGCATGAAGCCTGTCCACAAAGTGCTTGCACAAATGTTGTTACCATTGATGAATTATGGGTCCAAACTCTGAATGTAAATGAACCCTTAAAGGAACATTAACAAACTGGAAAATCACATTTGTCTGAAAACTCTAATACCGAAGATTACTATAGTTGAAAAGTTAGTGACAAACATTTATGTCAATATACTTTGTGCATTTGACAATACTCAGAGCATGGTCAGTTTCTCGTTTGTGAAACAGACCCATATGAATAGGGGGCAGAAGGACCCTTAATTTTTTTAAAAATTAAAAAACTACTAAGGGAATACTACATAAAGAGTCCTCTATGAAACTAGGATTTCTTTAAAATTTAAGTTTACAGTGTCCCTTTAACCTTTGTGCTTCCATTTTATGCATATGTAACAAGGGGACAGTGCCTCATATGTGGGGCTCAGTTAATGCTTGTCAAGTGCTGAGCTCTCTGGATGAGAGATGCTATTGAGAAAGTGTAAAGAATGAGGAGAGTGTAGATTTTTCACTCACTCACATAAGACTGCTTCCAGGGGAGAATAAACCTGAAGGAGGAAGATGGGGAGTGCATGCAACACTTCTAGACAATAAAATGGGGCAGTTATTTCATTGCTTTACCTTCCCTGTGGGGAAGAGCAGTCATGCAGCAAGGGGGAAGATGGAGTGCTGTATTTACAGAAGGAAAAAAATGTTTGTGTTGGTCCTCAGAAATGGAGAAGAAGCGTGAAGCAGAGCAGCGAGCAAGGGAGGCTCAGGAGAGGGAACTACGGAGGCGAGAGAAGGCAGAAGAGAAGGAACGAAGGAGACGGGAGTATGACGCACTAAGAGCGGCAAGGCAAGAGATGGAAACACAAACAAAAAAAGAAAGCAGTGAAATCCCAAGTAAGTTAATTGTAGATTCAATTGAGAGAGATCCACCAAGGAGCAGGTGTATTCTGTATAGTGCAACTGTTTTCATCTATATTTTGGCACAGCATAGGAGAAATAGGTGGAAGAGAATGAGCAAGAACCTTATCATTAAAGTGTACCTACCTCCAGCTCCACCACGCTTTTAATCGTGCCAGATTACGTAGCAAGATGTTAGGAAGTAGTCCCTTGTGTTGAATATGGTCATGGGGTGGTGGAATCAGGCCACAGTGGCCGAGCTAGTTCAGAATCTTGCAACATATGAATAGCAGAACTTCAACATCTTTGCAATTGATGGAGCTCTTGATTACTTACCTGCATGATTCAGAGTTCTGCAATTGCTGCTAAGGAATATTTTCCTCTGCGTTACAAAATTGAATGTACTTTAAAAATATCTGCAAAAAAGGCTTTTTAACATCAGTTTAATGTATTTCATCATCTTCAAAGCTGTTTGCAAGCATTATGGTGGTTTTCTGAGAGATCAAAAACATCTGCTTCTTGAAAAGAAATACGTGTTGTTTCATCCTTTGTGGATGGGGCAGGCGCATATGTTTAGAACTGAAGAAAGCCAGGGAAGTCTGAAATGGTGTAATAATTGTTTTCTTGTTTTGGGAGAGCTAAACATGTGGCATACCATTTTACCATAAGGGACTCAGATCTGCATGTTGGATGTTATAGGGGTACAGATTTCTCTTGATAAGTGACTTGGTCTTCCCATTCTCTTTCCCCCAATTTATATCATTACAGAGCTTTCATCAGTTTCTCATCCATCTCAGCTGCCCCAGCACAGGCGCTCCTGGTTCCAGGCATTGTTGAAGCTGCTGCTTTTGATGTTCCTGTGTGCCCTTAGTACTGTGGCTGTTTGCCGCGTGACGGAGCTGCAGCGCCAGTCTCTGTGCGTCAGCGTGAACGCTCTCTATGAAGATGTGGTAACTGCTCTGCAAAGCCACAAAATTGTGCAAAATGTATTACATCAGAACTCACAGCAATGATGCTGCTACCTGGACATGTGCATTGTCAGCATCTCTTGCCACCATCGACACAGCCAGAATTCCTATGGAATTGTGTTCTGGTGAAACTGTCTTTAATCAGTCAGCACTGGATTTGCTGGTCGATTCAGAACAGAGCAGAACTACTGCTTAGATCATTTTTGTTGTGCTTGTGTCTCAGATGGTCTGCAACTCCTGTCGTTTGTTCATATTAAATTAGAACATGTTAAGACTCTCTCCCTCACTAATGGAGTAGGAGGTTGCCAGTCAGAGGAGTGAGGAAAGCCATAACCCATCTGGGTAACTATGGCCCTGTAAGGAGGTGGAGTATATACATCTTCTTGCTGACACTTGCAAGCAGGTTCATGCAAAGCTTTGCTAAAGTCAGGGGTGGTGTGGCTGTCTGGTATAGAAATATATATATAAGCCCATTCCAGGACCAATCAGAAGTATGTAGGATGGCTGTGTATTGATACATCAGAGTGGTGGAGTGATGAAATGCTATTGAAATAAGAATTGTCAGCTTTGTCAATATAACAGTTTTCGCAGCAGATTGGTGTCTGACTCTGACCTGGATATTTACATTGTTTACATACATTTGTACAGTGCCTCAGTTTTGATTAGGAGCTTGCATGTGAACATATTTTACTATTACACCATAACGGGACCACTAATCTGAGCAAGCTAGTGTCAAAACAGCTGTTCCGAGGAAAGACTTGGCAGCCATGCACACTAGTTTTCCCTGAGAGCTAGCGCAGGCTCCAGAAGGCCATGCTACAGCTAGCCATCAAAATAGAACCATTCACCTCCAACCTATGTTAGGAGCAGTATTAGTCAATAGGTGACACTAGGATAGTGTTATTAAGACACCATCATATATTAGAGGCCATTCTCCATAAAGTGTCTCAAACTGGCCAGCTTTACATTAGCATCCTCTTGTTTCTGTAGGTCATCTCGTCTCCTAGGGCCTTAGCAGTATAGGATCTTGTACTGCCTTTGTGCTTAAAGTGTAACAGCCTACAACTTCTGGTGTTTTGTGCACCTGTGATTTAGCACAGCTGTTCTGTTGCTGTAGAGCAGTGTGTGGGATTACTGTACTCTCGCATTCCCAGTGTTCAATTCCCAAGAGTTAATCACAGAAAGGAAGATATGCCTTCACCTGTGTGCTGTTTAATCCAAATGGGCAAAAGATAATGGTACTGCTCCCTAGCTCCATTGTAACAGAGGGTTGGGGGGTTCAGCTAAAAGGAAGATACACTGAAGCTTGTTCCAGGGGCACACTACTTAACCCACAGAGGCAAGTTCAGACATGGAGTACCTGACACTATCACCACAATGCTGACACAAGTGCTTGCTTTTTATCTGAACAGCATATTATTCTGAGGTGCTGCAACTACTGTTTGTGAACCATCAGTACCCCCGTTCTAGGCACAGGTTGTTGCTCGTAGAGCAGTGTGTTCTACGCAACAACTGTTCTAGTGAAGTTTGTCTCATAGGAGAAAGACCTGTAGCAGTCAGCAGATGCACTGGTAACAATATTAAAATTTATATCACAGCTTAACAGTAGGACTATTCCAAAGGCATCAATGGCAATGCAAAAAAATCACTTACTAGCTGTAGAGATGATCCCAGCATGGATGTATTAGAGAAAAATGCATATTTTCTCCCCTGTAGTGTCACTAGTTCAGTAAGTTATGTGCACTGCATAGCATTTGACTCTTAGTACTCATTTCAATAATTGCTTTGTTACATAAATACTGAAAGACCTCAGCTGCCCTCACACATGCATTTGAGTGCTGATGGCTTCAGGGGAAGTTAGGTGCACATACCTAAAGGCAGATGCTCCCTGGCTTAAAGCATCTCTTGCTGCAAATAAAGCCTGTTAGAGCCCTGCTCATTCACTAATCCATAAATCAGACTTCAGGGCCCCGTAGATCAAGCTGTGGCTGGACCCTTTGAGTCAGTACAGCTCTAAACTTTGTACCTGAGTGTAGTACAAAACATCTTTCAAGGGTGGAGGTGGGAGGGGGTGGGATTCTTCTTTTCTGCACCAGAGATGAAAATTCTCTCACTCTAATAGACTACAGGGTTGTGCTGTTTCCAAGCAAGCGTTATTAGACAGCTATGAAAGAGCCAATGTCCCTCCAGTACTAGTGTTAGGTTTTGTTTTTTAAAACTCACGGGTGGGGGAAAGGACAAATAGTAGCAGCTGATTTCTTTAAAGAATGATACTGGAAAAAGCTTGGCTCATGTAGAGGAGAGCTGGCCCTGTACAGCAATCCTAATAGGTCCTAGAGCAAACCTCCTACTTCGAAGAGTAGAGAAAATTTATTCCCAGAACAGAAAATACAATTTATCACAGACAGAAAGAAACTACCACTACTGCACTTGAGGGCAGTAGCACAGCACCTTGGCTCAGGAAAACGTTGCAGTGCTTTCTGAAAACACCACCTGTAGAGCATTTCAGGCATCCTTGTGCCACAGGGCAGGTGTTCTCCATTGCAGGCTTCAGAAACAGGAGATTTCAAGTCTTTACAAGCAAGACCCATGATTCCATTTATTAGTTAATACACTTTTCTTCCTAGAAGGGAGATGAATATGTTTAACCAGGCAACCAGTAAAATCCATGTTCTCTTGGGCTAGCCAGTGACATCCAAAGAGAGATCAGGATGGTGTGAGGTCATCTGCAGGTAAATCCGTTTGGAGAGTTCTGGTCCAATCCGCCGCGACGTGGCAGTTACACCATTGCCACGGCGCACAGGTATGTCAGCGAGCATGTTCTGTTGCTCCCGCTCTGAAAGGCATCTACAATAGGCCTAAAAACAGTACAAAGGAATGGTGATTTCATCCATTGTCACGTTCCTTTGTCCTCAAAGGACAGAGGGGAAGGGCTCCTTCACTGCTTCAGCCTTTCATGTTTTACACTCCTTTCATCAGTTCTCCCACCAGACCTCACTTGGTAGCCAAGAGGCAGCACCCACTGTCAGCAGGAATTCAATACATACAGACTATGTGCACTGTTAAGGACTGTGCCATGAACAGCTGCAACAGAAAGAAATGTGCAGCCTGGATACATCTAGAACAGCCAGCGCTGCTTTACTTATGCAGGACTGGAGATTCATTTTCCCTCTCTGCAAGGGGAACACTTATTCAAGCAAGTGAGGGTATGAACTTCAGTAAGACAGATCTCCTCTCAATCGCTTCATTCTGCTCTGAATGCCAGTCTGTGACCTTCTGCCAAAGCCAATGGATGCAGAGAAGTCATTTCTTCCATCACTTGCATTCAAGTGCAGATGCTCTTATTCCAAATTAGTTTAATCCATTTTAGAAGTGGATCAAAGCATCCACACGTTGATTAATCAGGAATAGTCAGTCTGCTTTAAATTCACACCCTGCTTTATTCCAGATTAATTTTCATACACAGACGTGCCTCACGTCTGAAACATTCAGGCTCAAGATACCTCTTCCCAGAAGCACAAGGGAAGGTTCCTTATGAACTACCACTAACCATTTCAAATTTTTTTTTTTTTGGGGGGGGGGGGGGAGGGAAGAGGAGGAGTGAACAGGAAAAGACTATCAAGCAGTCCCAGTTTTTCCACAGATTACTCTGGTGTCCTATAAAAACAGCTCCCCTTCTTGTTGTCAGCATCTCCCTCACATGCAATCTAATGCTTAGAGCAGAGGAAGTAGGAGACTGGAGTTTTATTCCTGGCTCTGTCACTAACTCATTGGAGTGCTGGGGCTGGGTTACAATCTGTGCCTCACTTTTCTCTTCTGTAAAATGGGGATAAGGGCCACCTTTGGAAGTGTTTTGAGAGCCACCAATGAAAGGCACTATGGAAGTATAAAGTTTTTGCCACGAGGGGACTGGGTGTTTCAAACAAAGTATTCTAAGCTGACATGGGATCAATATCTCAGAATTAATCTCTGTGAAGTTATTTAACACAAGTAACATTCTTTGCATTAGTAGCTGTGTGTGCACAATTGTATCAAAAACCGTAGATCACCCTTACCTGATCCAGAAGCAGAGGAGAAGGGTATGCGGCTACAATGGCGCTGGCCATCTCCAGACTGACCCGGTTGAACTGTTGGATCTGCCTCTTCCAAACCTGCGAGAGTCCCTTCCCTGAGCGGTCCACCTTCACTCCCCTACACCACTCACTCTCCAGGTAGAAGGAGAAGCCGGTCTTCTCTCGCTCTTGCCTGCAGAGGGCACAGAAAGGAAGGTGAACAAAACAATCACAAAACTTATCTTTTGCATCTCTCAACAGATGATAACTGGAGAGAGAAACAATGGCCACAGAGCAGGGAAGCCTCATATCCAGCAGAGAATTAGAGAGATCAATAGTATCAAGGTAGATGAGCAAAACCTGACTTACATTCCATACAGGTGTTAGCAAGATCCTTTTATTTAGGTGGAAAATAACCAGAGAGAGTGTGGCACATTAGAAGCAGGCTGGCTATAACAAAGGGCACAGAGGCAGCTATACTACCCAGGGATTCCTCTTGGCAAGAGCAGCCTCAGGCCCCCTTTCGGCAGCACAAAAGGAACTGGGTGTAGGGCAGATGCTGGCCCAAATAATGTGTGCTTTTTATTCTTGATACGAATGGCCCAGCACTATGAGCAACCCTGCAACAAACCAATGCACATGCAATCTGGGGAAACAGAATGCAAGCTGTTGAAGAGATGTTATAAGCAGCATATAAAAGCATTTTAAAGGTGTGTGTGTTTTCACGGATGTTATTGTGAGACAGACAGTGAAGCTGTTGTGATGAGCGTGCTAGTATGGGGTTCAACTTTACACTGCTGGGGAATGACCTGTGAGAACATAATTACAACAGTGAGTCTTATGATCCTCTACTAAACAGGGATTCTGCCCCAGTGACATCTCTCAAATCACAAATATTTTCAGGTGAAGCATAAAAGCTGGTGCTGTAGTGACTGAATCCAGCTAGAGAGCACAGCCCTCCTTCTTTATATCCCCTTTCCACCTCCAAACACAGATTGAAAAGAAGATCTTTGCTTGACACCCTCTCTCAAATCAGACTCCAACACTGACGAGGAGAAACAAGCTCTAGGGGCTGTAGCCTAATGCACCACCTGTTTCAATGCAAGAGGCACTAATGTTGTTGGTTTTAAGGCACCTCATCAGTGGCTGCTCAGTACTGCCTGGTCTTTGAGGATGTCTCCTTACTGCGAAAAAAGTGTATTCTTAACTCAGGTTAAAGTAGCAACAAAGACACTGCAACTCAGCTTTTAACTCAGGTTAGCAACTCAAGTTCAACCCCAGGCTGCCCTACAGGCTTTAACTCATGCTGCTTTCCCAAGTTGAAGCAGAGCCATTGTGTCTTCACTGCTAGTTGAACCTAAGTTAGCTAACTTGAGTTAAGAACACACCCTCTTTTTTGCAGTGAAGAATGTACTATACTGTGTAGCACTGAAGTAAGGCTGTATATTCCCCTCCAATACTCATGGAAATGAGGCCTCTCCTGAGAATATCTCCAAAAGCAAGTTAGCTTATAAAATAAATCCCATATGCTCACTCACTTGAATGGTGCTTCAGCTACAGCTTTGGTGAACATACTGGCAAAGTCTCCAAGTTCCTTCCAACTCTCAAGGATTCGAACCTGGACTCCTGTGTGAAGCTGCAGATCCACCAATGCCTGTAGACATGATAGGGCCCAAAAGTGAGTGAGGTGACTCATCCCCCTCTCCCTCAGCACACACCAGCCTCAAGTCCAATCCCTACCCTTTTTGCCTAGGTCAAACATTTAGGGGATGTTTTGGGAGGAGACACGAACCCAACAAGCCTCCGAAAACAGCCACACTTGATCAAGAAACCAAACAACACATACAAGATTGTGGCGCGACGGGGCCTTCATAGCACTTAGCATCAGAGGTGGTAAGGTGTTTTTGGGACACTGCCCCAGTCCCTGCTGTAGAACAAGGAGGCTGCCTCCAGTCAGCCAGCTCGCCCACTTAGGAATGGCTAGTTTGAAGCATTAAAAGATACAGTTTGGGATGTTCTATCCATTGCCTCTCGAGTTGTTCTTTAGAAAAACTTGCTGCATGCCAATTTATTGCAATTTCAGTTGCAGCAGATTAACATCTCCATGAACAGGCCCGTTTTGCACCATTTACCCCATCCAGTGTTCACTGTCACCTACTGCACACACTCTGGTTAGGGTTATCCACTGGGCTGTGAAGAATGATTGGTGTTACATCAGAGATCTACATAAAGGGAATGACATCTGGAATCGACATGGAGGAGACACCCTGGTCTCCAGGGAGATCGGATGCACGTGCAGCATTAGGGTCCTCTAGCAACTAATCACAGATAAAGTCTCCATCTCATTCAGGCTGCCTCCCTAGCAGCAAGGAGAGTGTGAAAGAATGCGCTTAGACACAACACAGCCAAAAGAGACACAAAACCAAGTACCTGATTCTCCCTAACATCAGAATCTCTGGGCCTGTCCTGTTTCTATTAGATATGTTCAGGTCAGTTCCTCTTTGCCTATGGTAGAGAGCTGAGGCTGAAAGGTTCTACCCACAAACTCATGTATTAAAGAGTGTTGAAGTCCCCTCACCACAGAGTGGGTCTACTCAGGTAAAATGCTAAATCATTGAGAGAGCCAGGAAAGGAGAACAATGCTCCAAGTTTACCCACTTCTTCCACTTCCACCCTGGACAGCTCTGGGCCAGAATCCCCCTTTTCCTTCCGTTTTTTCCGTTTCCTTTGTCCTTCTACTTGGCTTCTATTCAGCACTGCCTGCCGCAGCTTCTTCCGGGACTGAACTTTGTGAGATCTGAGAAGAGAAAGAATAGCCCAGGAGTCCGCATCTGCTCCAGTGCCAGCAGAAGGCACTGTAGGAATGGTGCAGGAGTGCAGGCTGCTGGGGGGGCTCACAGTTACTAGCTGTCCCCAGTAGGAGACACTGTATAAAACAGTGAAGGAACTCTGGTTACAGAGGCTCTTCCGGCTGTTTTTTATGTTTCAGCCTACGCCAGTAGGAAATACAAGTAATGATGCAGAACACCTATGGCATTCTAGCTGTGACCATTGCCAGCACTTATCCTGCAAGAAACAGCATAGAAATCTCTGAAGGAAGAATTCTAACCTGAAATATTTTTCTAGTTCAACTACAGCCAGCGCTAGAGTTTTCCTAGGAGCTCTCTCCATGACACAAGCTACGAAGCTCCGTAAAGTCTCTTTCGGTCCTTCTGTGCCACCCTGGACTTCCTGCAACGAGAACCAGAAAATAGCATTTAAACCCCCTTTGAACCATACAGTCCAGGACAACACTAGCAAAGAGCAACCTCAGGCCCCAATCCTGCAACTGGAACTGTGCAGATGTAAGGGTTTGCACATGCCGATCCACTTGCAGAACTGGAGTCTCAGGTTCCAGCGCTGCAGTTAAGTCAAACCCCTCAACATGCAGAGAAATGTCTGCACTCCCAAGGCCTTCTTCCAATACAGCAGCAATGGGGCAGGCGAGGGAGAGCGGGAGGTTCCATTTCGCCAGTTCGGAAGGCTTGACAACATTGGACATTCATATTGTTTTAAAACAGGAAAATTATTTGCCTTAAGACTCCAAAACAAACCGCTGTAAAAAGAGAAATGGGTAACCCAACTGTTTGAGCAAGGCACGTTTGGACAGCACATAGAAACCACAAGCAGCCTCACCTGCCTGTAGCTGTAGATCATGGATACAAAATCCTCCAGGCGAAGCAGAACCAGGATATTGGGTTCTTCTATCCAGCTGCCTTCTTCAACCTGCCCAGAGTTGAACACATACTGAATTCAAGGTATTTATGAAAGCGATCCTATTCTGATCCTAGCTTCACATATATCCAGTGTTTTAGCCACAGATGAAACATTTCAGCCTGAGAGCTTGTTAATGACCCATCTCCCTTAAGTTGATGCTCCTGCTCATTGCCACAGTCACTAAAAGGAGGCAGAAGGGCAGAGTTACTCAGATTGCTGATGAGTTTTATAGTGCACATGCGGCATCAGTTTATTAGTAATCTGAGAGCAAGAGCATGCAAAAGGCTGGGAACAGCAAGAGACCAGTGTGGCGGTAGAGAGCAGAGAAACGTGACACCAAAGTGGAGAACATTAAGAGAGCTCAGCAGAAAGAAGGGTTTGAGGACATGGACAATTCATTGTGTTTATATAGGATTAATAGATTGTATCAATCTGCGTCACAGAGAGTCACTGGTAGGAAAGATTCAACAAAGGGAAGTGGGAGAGTGGCCTGGAGTGAGGGGAACAAGTTCCAGAGCAAAGTGAAGAACAGCTACCCTTCTGGAGAGGGATGAGAACAAGAGAGAGGAGTGAGTGATTGGGGAAGTAGATGGGCACAAGGTCAGAAGTACTGTGGAGAGAATGTCTATGGATACGTCTGAATACCAGCAAAGGAATTTGAAATTGAATTCAAAGATGGATAAGAAGTCCGCAAAGGTAGCATGGAGGATGGGGATGTAACGGTTACACTTCTGGGAGGAAAAGTAGTCTGGCTAGAGCATAGCTGAGATTTAAGAAGACCATAAGAGAGGGATTTAGAATAATCCAGAATGGGAATAAAGGTGCAGTTAAGCATTTCAGAGGAGTAAGGCCAAGACAAGGACTGGCACTATCTCAAGGGAGAGGCAAAACAGAAAGAGTTCAGATGAAAGATAACATTCCAAGATTTCTGCCCTGGCAACCAAGGCTTATGGTCCAGGTTTATTCCACGTCTCTGAAATCACTAAAGGAGTTTTAACTCAGGAGGAAGACTAATTTCTGAAGCATTCAGCAGTAGGGTCAACCAGGAGCTGACAGAACCATAGCAAGCAGTTAGACAGTGTCAAGTCAGGTGTAGAAATGGGTGTTATCTCACTAGAAATAATGCCAAAGGTTAAACCTGGGGGTGAGATCACAGAAATAAGAAACAAAGACAGGTACATCTGGGAGCAGAATTCTGTGGCACTCCAAACAGAGGAAACAAAGGGGAAATCTAAATCTTCCTTCAGAAATGATAAAGGTGGCTCAGAGGAAGATTGAGAAGAAAGTAGCCAGAGTTACTGGGACTGGAAAAGAGATGAGATGGGAAAGGTAAGTCTTGGAGTTTTTAGTTACACAGTATGGAGAAACAACAAGGAGTCCAGTGACACCTTAAAGACTAACAGATTTATTTGAGCATAAGCTTTCGTGGGTAAAAACCAGAAGTGGGGTTTTTTACCCACAAAAGCTTATGCGCAAATAAATCTGTCTTTAAGGTGCCCCCTTATTGTTATTGTTACTGTATCCTTGTTATTTTTGTGGATACAGACTAACACGGCTATCCCCTGATACCTGATAGTATGGAGAAGAAGAGCTAGTGAGAACAAGTGGGAAATGAAGTTTTGCATGCTGGGGAAAGACCAAAAATAAGTCAGTCTCATTTTAAGATTCTCTGAGTAGCTCACAGACAGACACAAGGCTACCACCAGTAACTGCAGATCACCAGGCAACACAACCCCAGGTGCTAAGCACAGAGGAAGAAAAAGGTGTAAACTTCAGACATTGTGGTCCCCTACCTGAGATGACCCAGCCCTCCTCCTCCTCCAGGTGATGCTACAGGGAACAGCCTGACTCTCAATCACACAGCCACAGTTCATGGACTGCAAAGCACTGAGGACTTGCCCACCACCTTCTACCTGTAACAGAACTGAGATGGGTGCAAAGGTCAGGGGTCCACAATGAGGGCTGTCACTTAATTCAAGGCTGAAAGAAAAGGTAAGGAATGGTACCTGGATCCAGCACCACTGTTATGTATTTCAGGCACTCTTCTGGTCGCTGGGCCTTCAGCATATTGGCAAGTGCCTTTTTCCTCTCTCGCTCCTGCTCCCGCTGCCCCTTCTGCACTTCCCGCTCTCTCCTCCTCTGCAACACAGCCTGACGAGCCCTCTCTCTCTCCTCCTGGCTGTGTTTTGACTTCTTCTGAGGAGGGGACATTTCTGAACTTGCCTCTCCCACCAGAGACCTGCTACTCCGGGCTGGAGAGTCTGACAGACAAACTAGAGGCTGGTGCAGAGGTATCCTCTTGGAATCCTGTATGGCATCATCTTGGTCACTATCTGATACTTCCCAGGATGACACAGGGGTTCTTGTCTGGGTGTCAGAAGCCTTTGGCAGCAACTCTTCTCTGCAGTCAGTAACCTCTTGTTCATAGTTTTGATGGAGCACAGTACCCCTAGCTTTACACACTGCATCACAGCTACTCAGTTGCTGGGCCTCAGAAAGCAAAATACTAGTTTTGGAGGACTTGTTGTTCACTAATTTCCCCCTTAGCCTTTCAGACAAGGGGATTATCTCCTCTTCCTCCTCACTCTCACTGCTTAGCCTTGCAATCACATCCTTACAAGAGCTGGCTCGGTCAGAATCCTGGCTGCCAGGGAACTTTTCCAACCCCGGGGAAGGAGGAGAGGACTCATCAGAGTCAGAGCTGCAGACCACCACAACTCTCTCCTCTGAGGGAGGCTGCCAGCGGCGGCTGCTGCTGCTTTTTACCGCAGGAGGCTGTTGCTTTAGGAAAGTGAAGTTTGGCAGGTCCTCGACGTCGCCCTCATCCGACTCCAAGGACATCGTGGTCAGTCAGTGCCTTCTAACGGGCAGCACGCAGCATCTAGGAACGGGAAGCAGAGCAATGAGGACCCGGCTCCAGACAGTCCCCGGGCTGTGGCGAGGACCCTGAAGGGGCTGGGTAACCTCCTGACCAGTCACAACCTAATTCCGCGGTGCGACTAGATCTCGGGCTTCAAGACCCAGAGCAATAAGCCAATTTACGGCCAGGAAGGGCCCCTCCCCCCGGCACGAGCCGCCAGGGCGGGTTCCCCGTGAGCGCAGGATACCCCCGAGGCGGGCTGGGGGGGGGGGGAGGCAGTCCGCGGAGAGGCGATGGCCGAGGGAGCCACCCGCCCGCTGAGGCGCCCTGGGGAGGGTCCGTGCCGCCGTCTCCCCGCGCGGAGAGAACCCAGGCGTCCGAGTCTTGGCCGCGGCCTTTGCTCTGGCCCCGCCCTCACATTGAAACCAGCCGCCTCCGCCTCCTCTCCGTCTTTGACCGGAAATCTTGCGCCGGAAGCGGAAGCCGCCCCCCCGGAAGCGGAAGCGGTGGTGCAGGAAGATGGCGGAGCTGGGGCGACTGCGGGGCTTGGTGGCGGTGAACAGGCTGCGTGAGTCGGCGGGGAGCGCGTCCGCACCCGGGAGGAGAGACCTGGGGGAGACGGGGCTGGGGGCAGGGCTTGGCCCTGGGAAGCGGAGAGTTAGAGGCGGAGTCCGCCTGGGGCGAGGCAGCGGCGGGGACTCAGGGGGCTGGGTGGGCCTCGCCCACCCTGATCTAAGTGCAGCCCGGGCGGGGGTAGGAAATCGCCCTTTCCCCGGGCGCGCCCGCCGCACTTGTGTGTGTGGAAGGCCGTGAGCCCCCGAGCCCGCTAACTAGCCTGTGGGCTCGTAGTACCAGGAGGGGGCAGGGGGGCTGCTGTGGCGCCATCTCTTTGTGTCACAGGTGTGTAGTGGTTACAGCCTAACGGGAGGCTGCCTAGGCTTCAGAAGTGATGTTGGGGCCAATGAAAGTCGAAAACGTGGATGATCTCAGGAAGGGTGGCACAGAGAGGTAGTTGTGGACTGGGTACCTGCTGTGATCTAGCGACAAGGTTGTACATGTGCCCATAGGTGCCAGATACCTTTGTAAAGCACTTTTGAGGTCAGTGGATAAAAAGCACTGTAAAAGAGCTAGGTATTATTAACAGCCATTGCCCCCCTTACTTCCCTCCCTCTTTAGTTACCCCTTTTTTGCCCATTGAGCACTCTGTCTAGAGTTCTGCATCATGCCCTGATCCCTAGCAGAGCATCTGAAGTTAGAGTAGTCTGATGAGCTAATAGGACTAATAAAAGTATACCGTTCTGCCAGGTATGGGACATTAAAATCTCTATGCCATGCACATCTGCCCATGCCAGTTATAGGTTGGGCTAGTTCTGCTGCCAGTGGCATCATTAGAACTAGTGAAGTCACTGAAGTTACTCTGGTTCTTACATCTGTCCACCTGAGAGTAGAGCTGGTCCAACGTATATAAGATCTGACATGGGAGGAAGTAGGCATATGTTACATGTTACCTGGTTGCATACTGACTTCAGTGGAGTTACTTTGGTTTTACACTCATTGGCATCTTGAATAGTGTGTAGTAGGGAATCCTTCTGCACCAGGTCAGGTTTATTTTTTTTACTGTTAACTGATGAATTGGAATGGGTTCAGGTGCCTTTAACATAGCAGCCTTTGTGCCCCAAAAGGAAAATCCGAGTCCTCATTTAAAAAAGTCTGTTGCCCCTTTCCCTCCTTGCCATCCACAGCATGCCCACTTCCTAATCTCCATTTCTCTTTGAAACTGGTTGTGGGCTAGGAGGTCAGATGGGGCCATTGGTTCTTTAAATGGATGGTCTCCCCTGCTTAACATGCGGGGCAAGTCAGGTGGAGGAGTTGGTCAGCTGGGGTTAGGAAGCTTTGGCTATAGGAAGACTGGATCAGGGAGTGGCTGCTAGTCTCCCTCTCAAATGTGAGCTCCCTGTTCAGATTCAAAGCTGGATCTGAGGAGGTAGGGACCATAGGGCTGCAGCAGCTGCAGGGCTTCCTTTTGATAGAGCAGCAGCATGAACGTCACCACCGCCTCTTTTGCGCTGCTGGAGTGGCCAACAGGGGATTGTATGTGTCCCCCATGACCACTGGCTGGTGGACACAGGAGGGAAGTTCCTTTTGTAGCAGGGACCACAGGATTTAGGGGGCTGGGGGCTCAGTGGTACAACAACTGCTTTAGTATGCAGCAACCAGCTTGGCCTTAGGCTGGAGGCTGATCTTAACATTTTTGAGCAGGCCTCTAAAACCAATTTCACTGCAGGGCCCCATTCCCCCTCCTCCCCCCCACCACAGCAAAAAGAATAAAGCCCCTGTAAACTTTCAACTCACCATCTTATAGCCAGAGGCAATAGGACACCCATCTCTATTGCAGTTTGAGGAACAGCCGCCTGGTAGAGAAGCCACCTAGGGGAGAGTCCGTCAAATATTATGGAAAGGGAACTGTACTGGGTTGATAGGCGCTGGGCTGAAGTGGAAGAAAACAGGGACTTGGAGGAAGGAGATGGTGTATTGGACTGGAAATTTTTTTGAAGTAGGGGGCCTGGCATTGTTTCACCCAGGAGATTTCACATACATTTCCAACCACCACATCACGTGGTTGAGTCTCAGAATTTTTCGTAAGAGGCCATGGTACCTTCGCTGCTGTTACTATCAGGGCAGACCAAGCCTGGGGCAAATGAGATGGCTGGATGTCAGACCAATGACTTGTAGCTTCATTTTCTGTGTGTCTCTGATGTGCACTGACTGCTGTTTGGGTTTCACATGGAGTTTAAGAGGCTGGTTTTGACCAAAATGAAGCAAACTAAACCTAAATAACTTGGGGATCTGCTCATTTGTGAGACTGCCACTCTCTCTGTGCTGTGCTGCTGCATTTACAGTCAGCAGTGGTGCTCAAGCTTAAAATCCTCTCCTAATAAAAAACAGAGAGCTGCTGACAGGGCATTCTCCAGGAGGGGCTCAAAACTTCTGAATTCTGTCACCAGTTCATAGTGAGTTTGAGCAAATCCCTTAAGCTTTGTGTCTTAGTTTACCCATCTATAAAATGTAAATACTTTCCTACTACACTTGATGTGATGTGGTTTTAACTGATATTTGTAAAGTGCTTTGATGTCCTCACATGAGATACTGTACCTGTGCACAGTATTATTTAAAATATAAAATAATTACATTGGAGATCAAACAAAGGTAGTTAGTTTCATAGATAAGGATTAAATTTAATCCCAATCTAGTAAAAATACTCTGCCAGGAGCTCTATAATCCCATTATTTTCTTTCCCCATTCCGCTGCTATTTCTCTAAGTCACAGCCCCTTTCTTTTACATAATGTATTCTAAACAAATGTAATACATTGTTCTTTATAAAGACATCCTCTCCCCCCTCCCCCCCCAATCTTTGTGATTTGCAAAGTATGTGTTATAATGTGCTATTGCTATTTTTGAATAAGGAAATGAGACACTTGTGCCAACCACAGTTTAGTAACACACTACTTAGACATCTGAATAGAAGGATTTAGAGTAAAGGGAAACTGGCTGTTGATTGTATGAAAAAGAACTAATTATATCCAGGACACTTCTTATGAAGTAGAATTCACAAAAGGGTCAGACTTCCTTGATTTTAAACATTTGAATTGTATTTATTGACAATGGATTTTGTGTATTTGGTTTTTAATGGAAGAACTTTGTGATGTGAAAAGGTGACATGTTCCAAGAAGGAGAAAGACGAATCACTTACTGTAACAACTTTATTTTTTAAACCCAGGCCTTGGCTACTAGGGCATGTGCTTAAATTTATCCCGATTCAGGACAGCAATTAAATACTGTCCTGTATCGGGGTCTTGATCATGAAACTGTGCATTTTTACAGACACTAACTAAACCTCACAATTTGAGATTAAGTATTAATACCCATTTCACAGATGGGAAAACTGGGCCATACAATATTTGTGACTTGTCTCAAGTTCACTGAGTGAGTTAGTGGAAGATAAACTCCAACTGTCCTGAATTTCAGTGCTGTGCTCGTATCAGTTGGCTACACTGACTGTTGTCTGTAACTGTTTCTGTAGCTCAGGATTTAAAGAGCATGGCCACAACTAATAGCAGAATGTTTGCATTTAGATGCACTACTTAGAGTTCTGCTACTCCATTTAGGTAGCGGGATGCTTTCTGAAGTGTGACTTGGTTGTGTGCAGGAGAGATACAGTGAGTTAAATATGAATTATCGTTGTTATACATTTATTCCAAGGGCTTTTTTCTGTCTTTGGCTTTAACATTTGTTTTGAAATGACACGACTGAGCTTCGAATTAATTTGTCCTTATTTAAAAGGAAATGTAAATATTTGCCCATTTTGAATTCATTGTTGTAGATATTACTTTTTTAAAACTTTTTTTATTTTTCTTCCTTCGAATACAGTTCTGGCTGTTCCGCAGGTGACTGCGGTTGTGGTGCGATGTGCATCCAAGAAGAGTGGGGGCAGCTCAAAAAATCTTGGTGGCCACAGTCCCGGGAAACACTATGGCTATAAGAAAACAGAAGGTCGGTCAGTCGGTCTGTCCCGCTGCTTTATACGCTCTGCAACGTGCCCTCCCCTGTTGCCTGGTTATCAGGGACTGTTACATGTGAAACTGCGTGTGTTTCAGAGTTCAGATGGGAGGGGTTGTTTGTGACTCTTTGCAAAAGAAAGAAACCTGAAGGTTTAACCACCATTGGCTACAACAACACTGCATACATAACCACCATTGTGAGAGTAGCCAGCAGGAGGCTAGAGTAACACAAGCTTGTTTCCAGATCTGCCTACGTGCGGGAAATTGAAATTACCAGTAAGAAACGTGCCTTGGTTCTAATTTAACTCGTCTCTGGGGAATCTGGGAGGAGGAACACCCTAGGGGGCACCTGATAAGTTAAGTGCCCTTTCCCCTCACACTGTGCTCAGAAGCTGGGCATTTCAAGTATTGATAAAGAGGAGAATTATGAGGCTTAGTAGAAGCCAAAGTACAGATGCCTGTAACTGAGTGCCTAACAATTAGGGTGGGTTTGCTGATGGAAAAAACTGATGTAAAAGGCAATAAAAAAAAATGCCTGCAGCAAACAGAAAATGCCTTGTGCCCTCAAACTAATCTTTTCAAAGGCTAAAACTGCTTTTTGCCATTGCTTATCAACTGCCCTGTATTCCCTGGTAGGAGTGTTCTTACTTCAAATGTTTTTAGAGTTTGGGATAATTCCTCCTTAGGAAACATCCCAACCAATGCTGGCTTTGTGAGCCCTTGAGCAGTTCTCATTCTGCCAGCACTCAGGCTATAGAGATGCTTCTTTTGTAATCTGAATCCATATCTCTCTGCTGCAGGTTCCTTTGTTCATGCAGGCAATACATTAGCCACCCAACGGATGATACGCTGGCATCCAGGGGCTCATGTGAGTTACTTTTTCATCTATTATAGCTCTCCACAGCGAAGTGCAGAATCCAGCCTTAGCTCTAGCAAGGCTCTTCCCTGTTTCCTAAGGTGCATTCAATAGAATCCTGAAATCATTGTTTCATTACCAAACACTTTCTACAGTTCATTCAAAACCATGTCAGTGCATGAGCCAGATTTAGTAAACAACTGGAGAATTTTGACTATTACTATTGAAAGTTTTGCACATGAAGTTAAGGGAATCAGTTCTCATGCTTCAGGATTAGAATAATCCTCCCCACCCCCACAGTGTGCAGAATTGTCTGCAGTTCCCTGAGTGTGTTGTGTGTATTGCCTTCCTTTGAAACATCAGGTACTGGCCATTGCTGAAGCCAGGCCATCAGACTAGTGACTTGGTTAAATGATACATAGTGACCTAAACACCACCTTCTCTTTCTAACAATATACTGTTCATCTCGTCCAGGTGGGGATGGGTTGTAACAAGACTCTCTATGCTCTGGAGGATGGGATTGTGCGATTCACCAAGGAGGTCTATGTGCCACCACCCCGCAGCCAAGAGAGCAGGGAAGTGATCTGTCGTCTACCAAAAGGAGTGGTGCTTTACAAAACCTTCATCAACGTTGTCCCCACCAAAGAAGTGGGGAGCTTCAAGCTAGTCACCATGCTTTGAGGCTCTGCTGCCTCATGCAGTAATGACTGATCACCTTGACAGATGTGGTACTCAATCAAAAAGATGTCTGGAGGACTCCTCTAGCTCTGAAATGACTTGCTGGTGACTCCAGTTTCCTGCTCCTGGAACTCACTGGGTGTAAATTTGAGAGTTATAAGGTAACCCAGACTACCTTGAAGTTTTTTGTAGAAATATATATCCAATAAATGTTTTGGGATTCTCTAACAGCATGAGGGTGTTCGTGGAATAAATGTAAAACAAAAAGGGCTCAGCAAAGCTGCCTTTCCCTTCTGGACAGCTGTGCTCCAATCCAGCCAGATATACTGCAATTTCTGCACAGGAATTATCCACTTCTAGGTACGGCCATTTTGATTCTCAGCATTCCTTGGAACGGCTCCTGTCCTAACAGCACCTGATGTACACTGGGAATTCCGGAAAGGGAATTGTGGGGTGCGGGAGGGAGTCAGTCCAAGACTGGGAACCTGAGTTCTAATCCCAGCTTTGGCACCAACTCACTCTGCAGCATTGGGCCTCAACTTCTTCCCCAGTTTCCTCATTGGTAAAACCGGGATGATGATAATCACATCTTCAGACATTTACAAACATGAATTCTCATAACGCGTGTGAAATAGGAAAGCAGCTATTCCCATGAGACATGGGGAAACTGAGGCTCAAGATTGCTGAAGGCTCCAGCATCAGGATCATTACTCAGGAGTTACTGAGTCAGTCTAACGATGATGCCTTTTGGTGTGTGCTAACTATAAGCATTGTTTCTAATAGGCGGGAGCAAATTGTGGTGGGGATTAGAGGCTATATTGAATCCTTGTTGTCTCTCCCCCTCCTCTTAATGAAAGAATTTGCAGCATATTGGTAACAGTTATAAATCTGCATGCAAGGAGTTACTGGGTTCCCAACACTGCAGTTTATTGGCATGAACAAGTACCAGAAGGAGCTGTCTCCACTGTTTGTGGTTATCATCTGAGGGGAAAGTCTAGGGAGACAAACAACCAGCTCTGCTCACACGGTGAGCTCTGGTTGTACTGCGTGAAGCCTGCCTCTTTGCCAGAAGTTTTGTTGTAAAACTCCTGTCCTCTAGGTAGCAGAGGAAACTCTAGCAGGTCCCTGTCCAAAAGACAGCTTCAGAAAATGAGAATAAAATGTTTTTCTGAATTAATCATGAAATAGTTTTAGAATTATGGCCATGTCCAATCCTGCCATGATGAGCATATTCAAAAGGGAAACTGGCACATTGTGGCCAAAAATAAAACCCTACAGTCAACAGAAATATTTTCATGACTTTCTAAAGTTTCATTCCAAAGCAATTTGTCTGGATTTTGAGTCCCTCTCATGTTTAATGCTCATGTTACAGCATTGTGCAAGGGCAGGGGAACCAGTGACAAAATAAGGCCAGCTGACTTTGAAAATGTTTGATTTTAATAGTAGAAGGTGTTAAACTTCTGTTCCTATAATTTCTAGCATAGTGGGCCTTTTAAAAAAAAAAATCCTTATCCTTGCCTTCTGCCTCTTTAGTAAACATCAAATCATTTTTTTAGGGAGTCCTTCATGCTAATTATATTTTGCACTTTCACTTACCTTGGATGTAAACCTAAACTGGTTGGTTTTATTTTTGTCCCTAGTTATTTTCACTTCCTGGTTCTCAGGCACTGGCACTATACTATTGTGTTTAGGTTCCAGATTCTGCAGAAGAAAATTTTCCTTTCCCTTCTTGGAACCACCCCCGCCCCCCCCAAAAAAGTGTGTAACTCCCAACTGGGCGAAGAAGTCTGTGAGAGCATCATACGCATCAGCTGAAGGGTGAAAGAGGCGTAATCCAAACAACAAAACTTCAGTCTTGTCAGGCTGCAGCACTCGGTCACACAGCAGACATCTTGTGATCTGACTGGCCGTGTTTTATCTACAACATTGTAAACAACATTTTAAAAGTTTGTCCTGAAATACAAAAAAAATAATTGAACATCTGAGTTGCAATTACATCAGCACTAGGGAAATTAGATGATCTGATTTCCAGAATTCAAATAGCCATTTGTTTATGAAGTGGAACTGAGTAACTTAGGTTGTCATCAGCATGGTTCTACCCTGGCACCTTTCAGGGTGAAGCCCCCTGTGGTTACATTAACTCTTTCCCAGCTGCCCATTGTGGCACACAGCTCATGCTGTTCTGAAATGCGGCTGTTCTCTGCCTTTGTTTACAGCATTTTGGGATTGTACAGCAAGTTGCTCCACGAGTCCTAGCCCTTGGTGAACCTTTATCTTGTCGGAACTGACAAGCCTTCCTCCACGTAGCGTTTTTAAATCCCCGAGGAATGTGGAGCACGGAGCTATGATTTGATGATAGCAGCTCTAGTACAAATACATTCATTCTGTCACTTGCAGGTCAGGATTCCCACTGGTACCTGATAAGGTAAATGTTTTAACATAAGAAGTAGATAAGATAAAGCATTTGAGGACGAGAGGCCTAGCTTCTGAGATTTAATTGAGTGTGTGACAGTAGCTGCTGCAGCCTCACAGAGGTGTATGTTACAGTGAAACAGCTCCCTGCCTTTGCTCCAGAGACAGTCCTTGGCTGAGTGGACCATCACCTTTGCTCTGCCCCCTCAAATACAACAGAAATGGCTGAGGATTATTCCATGGTCTTTGGTTAAGATAAGGTTACTAGAGTGAAAATGGTAGAGCAGAAATCCCCTCAGGTTTAGTTCACTGTTTCTGGGAGAGAGATGGCTGCTAAATCGATCCTGGTATTCACTCCACCTTCGTTCTTGTAGGGGAGTGAGTTGATGGAAATGTCCACGGCTTTGCCTGTGATTTGCACAAGTGGTTCTCAGCTGCTTGTGTGACTGAATGAAGACATGAAGTTCTACTCTGCCCCGCCGGAAGGGAGAGACATCACAGGCCCTGCTATCCTTGCCACAGAAGGAAGGAGAGGTGTTCCAGGGTTGATTCCCGTTCTACACAGCTGTGTTCCTTTGAGTTTGGTAGCTGATGGAAGCCTGGAATGTGTCCAGCAATCTGTGTCCATCTGGTAACTCTGACCCTGCTCCAGTTCCTGGGAGGGCTGGAGGATGCCTTAGGGCTTGCTCATAGGGAGGTGGCAGCTATTTGAGAGGAAAGAGGAATCCATTATTACACTGATTAGAAACACAGTGGCGAAGATTTCCCCATGTTATAGAACAGGTTTACGTGAGTTCTTTCACACCATTGCCACAGCTCTGAAATTAAATACTCTGGGCCATCCATTAAATTCTTCTTAGAACAGCAGCACTTTTCACGTTGCCAACTAGATAAGTGTGCAGGAGGAGATTATAGGCCAACTGCAGTTTCTGAAGAGAGTTCCGGTGGAAATCCAATGCAGCTATTACAGCCCATCCCACCCACTCCTACGGCCTGTCTCCTCATCCCCAGCTATGGCGTTTGCTGGTAAGTTCAGGGATCTGTCAGCGTTCCCCTTAAAAACCTTTTCTCAGGAAACCTTCCCTGTGAAACTATTAATTTCCTGTTAAAATAAGATTAGCCACTACATATTCCCCTCCCCCACCTATAAATTTCTGGGCATTTAATGCCAGCTGTTGCTTATATTTATAAGTATAAGCCAGAGCTGACTACTCAGGTTTTCATACACCCCTCACTGTGGTATCTGTGGCCCATATCCTCCAAGGTATTTAGGCCCCTAGCTCCTGCTGAAATCAGGAGGAGTTAGGAGCCTAAATACCTGTGAGGATCTGGGCTTGAGTGTTTAAAACATCTCCACTTCTGCACAGAAAATCAGTCTGAGGCAAGGTGCGTGGTACAGAGCTAGGAGCCGGAACTCCCGCTCTACCCCCATCTCCCTCTGAGACAAGGCCCTTACCTTCTCTGTGCCTCAGGTTCTCTGCCTCACAAGGTGCTAGGAGGTTTAGTAAGTGCATGTAACGCACTCTGCGCATGCAACCTGCCCTTGGGAGGCAGGGCTAAATGTTGTTATAGGGTCAACTGCACTGATTCTTTTTTGGAGACAGTCTTAATGGCTCAACCTTTAAAGGAAGGAAGTCAGCAGAGGAATCCCACTGTATTATAAAGAGTCTCAGATTTCCAGTCTGCCCCAGTCAACCCTGGGTGTGGCAAGACTGAACCGATGCCATTTGGTACAGCAGACTTATCCCGCCTGGGGTGCTGCCCCATGGCTGACCTCACCTGGATGTGGACACTTCCGACAGAACACCTGCTTTTCACTAGTCTACTGAGCGGAGGCTTAAGGGTTGGAAGGTGAGCACCAGGCAAAGCCTCACAATCCAATAACTTATGAACAAGCCCAGGCAGGGGAAAAAGACATTCAACAGTAGCAGCAGCGAGGAGGGCTGCCAGCATAAGGAGAGGGGGAAAGGAGGACTTGGAATCCTGTTAGATCCTGAAGTCACATTCCCATCTTCAAACAGATGGTTCAGACCAGCAGCCCTGTCCCCTCTCCTAGTGCTCTGCAGATGCACTGGGGAGGGATCAATCATTAACCTGTAGAAATGTAACCACAGGGAATTTCCTGGAACCCAGGTGTGCCTTTCCCAGAGAGAAATGCTATCAGAGAAAGGCAACCTCAGAGACAGAGAACAGAGTCCTCTGCTACTGCACGGCAGAGTGCTGGGGGAAGACCTACGGGCAAACAGGATGGCACCACTGCTGTGCTTCTAGACAGTTGGAGGCAGGATTTTGGCAGCTGAAGCAGCCTTCCACTCACCTCCTGGGAGGGGTCTACCCACAGTCCAAACCTCTCGGCAATCAGCTGATGGATCTCCCGCTGCCGATCCTTCTTCCGCACGCTCTCGTAGCTTGGCAAGCGCAGCTGCTCCCATGGAGGGAGCTGATAGCTGCTGGGGGGCCCAACGCAGAATAGTTCATCTCCCTAGAAATACCCAATGCCGCAAGCATGGAAACAGGTCATATGACTGTCTGAGTCCGTCAGCGCCCCTAGTCTGCTGGGAACTCCATGGCCCAGCATGCCTCAGCCCAGGAATTCTGTTCAGGATGCCAATGCTTAGAGTACTCCCACAGAGACAGCTGTCTGTGGAGCCCTGTGTCTAACGCACCCACACCAGCACCCCATGGTGATGGTGCCCCAGAATTCTCACTGCAACCCCAGGCCTGCAGCACCCACACCAAAGAGATTCTGTCCGGAGCTTCATGCCCAAATCATTTTTGTAATAGGACAATTCTCTCTGGCATCCTGCATCCACGTCTAAGGGGATTTTATCCAGATCCTACACCCAGGAATTGCCCCACACCCGAATACCCTCCCCTGCACCCCAAGATTCCCCCGGCCTCCGTACCCAAAGCATCTTCCACTATATGACATGATCTCTTTGCAGCCCGGTTGTAATAACTGGGCCTAGGAATTTACCCTAACTGTAAATTCAAGTGTAAGAAGTTAGTAAAGTGCATAAAATACCACAATAACCCATAAGAGTTGCTGGGAAAAGGTGCAAAAGGGAAACAGGCTGAATTGGTACAAACAAAAAGGCCTACAAGGACCGTGTTAAGATCATGCCTGGCACACAAGAAGGGTGTGGGACTGGAAATCAATGAGCCAAAATTGGTGTGTTGGAAATTAGGCCTAATTGCTGAATAATGAGAGGATAGACTATTCAGCCCATCACTCCCTTTTGGGGTCCTTAAAAGACAAAGACTTTGGGAGGGAAATCAGAAGCTGTCTGCTGACGACTGTTGGCTGGAAGATGGGTGGACAGGAAGTGAGCTTTACCATCAAGCTGCAACCTCCACCTTCTCCTGGGACTCCAGGATCCACCATTACACCGTTGGGCCTGCCTTGTCCTGACCCTGAAAACTGTCCTGATGTGAGAGGGACCCGGATGACTGCCTTTTCTAGCTTTGTTAGGTTTTTCCTCCCCCCTCTGGTGTGTGTTTATCTTGTGTCTTTCAGGAAAATGGGATCAGACTTTAACAGCTCCAGTTATGATCATCATTCATACCACCTCAAAGGCCATCATAAATAGGAGGGGGTCCTTCCAAAACCTGTCTGTGGCTAACGGGAAAGGGAACAAGGGGTGTTGTTAAAATGGAAGCCTCGCTTAGTTCTTTACATTGCAAATGTTGTCACCGTTTTTCCTTTTCTGTATCTTTAATAAAGGGTTAAAAAGATTTGTAATGGTGTGTTTGCCGTGGTACTAAGCAGACAGAGCTCTTTGTATATCACACCCGGAACCCAGTTTAAAACTTTAATGTTGGTGCAGCAACAGGGTCACGTTAAGACTGTTGATTCTCTGGGCCCATTTATTCCATCAAAATTAATACAACAGCCCTCTCCCCAAAGCACTCTTACCCACCCCATCAGGGAAGACACCGTACCCTCACCTGCACCCCAGGATTCTCGGCAGAGTTCTCCAATTGCTGTGTTCCTGATTGGGGTCCCACCAGCCGCTGGTTACTGCTGAAGTATGGAGGAGGACAATCCTATATGGCATGAGGGGACGGGAAAGGAAGAGAAATGAATACAAGGTGAGAGCCCATCTCTGGCATTCGGTGTGCGTGCCGGGGGTTAGGGAGGCGCGCAGTGTGCTGACCGCAGACAATAACACTTCCACCTCTACTATAGTACCAAGACCTTATGGCCTGTGGCTTAAGAGGGCATTCCACACTCCCAGCAAGAAACAGTGCAGCTCTGTAAACAGTCCTGAGATCTCCCCCCTGGGTCTCCCATTCTGTTTGGCTTTCCTGCCCAGTTACTCTCTACCCCATCCCTAGCTCAGTGCTTGCTATTGCTCCCTGTGTCCACCATTCACAAGTGTGTTCCCTTTGGCAGCATTCACACATCTGGTCAGGCCAGCAGAATTAGGGCTGGCAACCAGTTGTCCATAAGAAAGGACAAGCCTAATTCCTATTTCTTTTAAGCCTGATGTCTACACCATTAAGCCATCATCTCCAGGGTGGAAATATCTGGCCTCCATGGAAGACTCTGGTTCACACTTCAGCAAGGTGGACTCAACCCATTGTCCTTACAAGGGGGAAAGGTTGAGTTCCCTGTGTGGGCCTTTAAGATATGACTTTAAAAGCCTGGGGTCTGTTCTCTATGAATGTTAAAGACCTCAAGGCACTTAACAAAAAATAGCAGTTTGCCCTAGAACCCTTGGCCAAAATTTCCCTGCCCGTCATGGCTGCACAATATAATGTGTGCTGCTACCCTAGGCTATAACGTAACCGAATAAAATGAAGTGAAAGGTGTTAATCTGTGGTCTTGTCTACATGGGGAAGGAGGGGATAGGGGATGATGGGGTGGGAAATGAAAAGCTTTTTGCAGTGTGTCTGATAAAGTGCTGTATGTAAGCTGTGCCAGTAGTGTGCATACGGAACGCCTGTTGGGTTTTCCAGTTTGCATCGCATGTACCCACAGCAGCAGCTTGTTGTGCACTGGGGGCGTTGCATTCAAGAAGCAATGGGCTTAAATTGCAGCAAGGGAGGTTTAGGTTGGACATTAGGAAAAGCTTCCTAAACCATCAGGGTGGTGAAGCACTGGAACAAATTGCATAGGGAGGTTGTAGGATCTCTTTCATTGGAGGAACTTAAGAACAGGTTATTCAAACACCTGTCAGGAATGGTCTAGTTATTACTCAGTCCTGCCTTGAATGCAGGGAACTAGATTAGATGACTTCTCGAGGTCCCTTCTAGGCTAACACTTCTATGATTCTTGCAGGGTATAATGTGGTCTTCTGCATCACTGCACAGCAGGGTGCACCCTGGGATTGTTTTCACTGTGAACTGTGGGAAGTCTTTTGAAAACTCCCATGTCTTCACCCCCCTGTTTCCTTTGCGGGTGGGCTAGCACCATTTTCAGATTCCTGTTGGCCAGCATGGACCCAGCAATGCTCCCGTTGTGATGACAGCCCCAAGTACATAGAAGCTGCTTGGGCTGTATTTCAGAACTCACAGCCGGACACATTTGGCTGTGGAGACTGCTCACCGCCGAGAGCCCGATGTGACGGCAGCAGCAGGAGGAGATTCAGTGGCTGCAGGCCAAAGGTGAGGAAGAAGAGGAGGACACTGAGCAATTGGTACCAGAGGAGCAGTTCCTGGATCCGCCCCACACTGGGCAGTGCCGTCTCTGGGCTTGGATCAGAGGAAGGCGGTCACTCTGCAGACCTGGGATGACCAGCGAGAGAATTTCAGGAGGGGAAGGGCTCCCTTTTTTTGAGATAGGTGCTGAAATACATGGAGCTACAGCAGGGCCCTATACCCCGGATTTTCATTATTTGACTTTGCTGTGGGCAGGGGGGTGTAGAGGCTATGGCTGAGGAATGCTGCCAGCCACCATTTTGAGATGAGGAACAGGTGTTTTGAGGGGAGGGGAGCAGGAATTTCCCAGGCAGGACAGCGGAGGAAAGGGGAAAGGAAAACAGGCAGATGGGTATGTGCCCTCCATAGCGTAGATTGGGAATGGCAGATGGTCAGGGCTTTAGCATGTAACAGAGGCCAAGTGCTTGCATGGAGCAGCCACCATCTTGGGACTATAGAGGGGGGCTGGGGTGGGGGGAGCGGAGAGCAAAAGCAGAACGGAGAAGTGGGGCGGGGGCTGGAGACTCGGAATGCTTCCTAGCTCACATCCGCTGCAGCTACGGGGCCCCCGGAACAGAAGCTAGCTCAGTTAACACAGTACCACCACCACACTGGACAGGCCGCTATTTACACCCCAAAGTTCGCTCCACTCCAGAGGCTCTTCCCTCTTTGGTCCTGGCCTGAGTTGCTGGCTAGGACTGAGCCGGAGTCCTGCCCTGCAGCAATGGGCCTGGCTTTCAGTCCCAGTCCGAGTCCCAACCCGATCCTGGCTCTCAGGTGTCATCCGGCTCGTTCTCCAATGAGCCCTGTTGCTTGGCCTCGGGGGCAGGGGAGGGCAACTTTTAAACAAGGGAGGGGTCATCCTGGGAACTTGACACCAGGGCAGGGGAAGGCACACAGGTAAACAGGTCAGGAATGGTCGACTGCAAAGCAGCACAGGGATAGCTTGAAGAACGCCAACAGCGAGGCGCAGCTGTTGTGTGCACACGACCCACAGACTGAACTAATTCCATTTGCAGCAAACTTCGTCCATTTGCAAGAGGACTCCAGAGTTTGTGTAAGTGTGGAGTTAATGCGCTGTGGGGCCTTGCAGTATGCATAGACTAGTGTTTTAGAAGCGGATTAACTCAACTTGAACCGGTACAAGCCCTGTGTTTAGTACGGTAGTGGTAAATGGAGTTTTCAATCAAGTTAAGCTAGTTTGACTGAGCTACCTGGGGTGGGGAGCGGAGGGGAAGCACCTTTCCCCTAGCATAAATAAAACCAGTATGAGAGGTAAGTCATTTGCTTGTCCACACAGGAAAAGCTATTTCAAAATAAGATACAGCGTGAATTTAAAGTGCAATTGTTACTCTGGATAGTTCCTGGTATAGACACACTTACTCCAGAACAAGAGTTCCTTTTCCTTAATCCACTTTGGAAATGGATTAAACACACATGAATGAGGCACTCTTATCCTGGCATAAGTGTCCACATGTGGTGCTATTCCATAATAGCAACTGCACTTTAAATTCACACCCTACCTTACTCTGATATAACTTTCAAGTGTAGACAAACCCTTACTCTGGACTAAGAACATTGGCATAGGACACCATTCTGCAATAGCTACTCTGGTCAATTTCCCCAATAAGCCGTTGGTGGCAGGGCCAGAATTAGAGCTCCGGGCAGTTTACTGTTCCCAGATATGTGCTCCAACTATACCCATCTCTTCCAGCAAAGAATAACTTCTCCACACAGTCTCCAGGTGAAGCGAGGAGGCAGACTGTAATTGCCCTCACTGGAATTTGGCCCAGGCCAATCACTCACACGCTTGTGAAAAGTGTCATGTGATCTTTACCAATTACAAGTGGTCAGGGTTTTATGTTTCATCCACTCTTTGTTTCTCTTCCTGTTGGAATCAGCGTATTTACAGCTCTCTCTCCAACAAAGTGGTTCTGCAGAAAGGACATTGTGGGGATCCCATTGTCTCTTAATAACTTCAGAGAAAATCTGATAGTTTACTAGTCAACATGTTTTTTTCTCCTAATTGCCAGCCCTGCAAGATCAGCCCTGGATCTGTAAAGGTGAACTGCAAAGCAAACCAAAGATTTACTTTTGCTCTTTATTGCTCATAAAGACTATCTCACCTGGTCGACACATACTTTTTGTACACTTTAACTATGTTGGTACAGGGTACAATTTTTTAAAAACTGAAATAGTTAAATTGGTACAACCCCTAGTTGGTTGCACTTATAAAGGTGCATTACACCCATATAGCTTATTCCCCTTTCCCATATGGCAGCAAGCTATACTGATATGAAAGTACCTTTCACCAACATAACTGTGTCCACAGTAGGGGAAGGGGGATGGACGGTATTGCTTTAGCCAGAGTGGTAGACTTAAAGTGGTACCACTTGTGTGTGTGGACAAGGCCCCAGACATTTCCCTGCTTGTTTGTTTACATGCAAATATCAGCTCCTCACTTCTACTGTCTCTGCAGAGGACCCTGACAAAACACATGGAGAGCTGAAGAGATACAAGCCTTGTCTTCACTACAAACAAACAAACAAAAGGAGGTGGTGTCATTAACCGGATGTAGAATTCTAGTGCACAGAAGGCAGCCTGCAGTTTTCACATGAGTTTGGAGATCAAGATAAACCCTAGTCACCAACTTGACCTGATAACTGAAGTGCAGCCTTCTCTTCGAAAAGCTTTTACCCTGAGATAAGGACACACCTTTCTTGTAGTGAAGACAAGGCCATATACAGACTAAAGGAATCCACATCCCTTCTTAGTAGGTGGGTAAGGAGAGGTGCAGCCTCATATTTGGGGGTCCTCCAAAGATCCTCTAAAGTCCTGTACTAAAAGATGTGACATTTCAAATGTAAACCACAAACAGCCCCTCCCTACGCAATAGTGCCTTTTGCGGTTCACATCGGGCTCTTTCTGGATTGCATATCACCACTCTGCAGTCACAACAGAAGAGGGAAGTAGAATTTAGTTCTCTAGATTATGCACAAGCCAGAATAGTATCCAGCTCACTCTCCCAAAGCCAAACTAACAGGTCACCTGATCCCTATCCCCGAAAACACAGGGCTACTCCTGCAATACACTGATTTGACAATTCCCAAACAGAGGGTTTCCCACCACTTCCCTTGGGAACCTATTACCCAGCCTAATCCACCTCAATGGTCAGAAACACCCAAGCAGGGCTCTGAATCGCCAGAAAGAGCAGATCTGTGGCGTGAGATGGTGCCATGATCACTTTTCTCACCACAACTGTACTGGCATCTGCTTGACATGCATGAGGGCAGCTGCTCACTACCTGTGGGGAGGAACCCATTCTGCTGGGGTCTCCTGGGGGCTCTCCCCTGCAGGGGAACATGGAGACTCCACAAAGAGCAGGTGTGACAGGTGCGTGTGCTGAAGCCTGCTGAATATTCACATCTCACTGGCAACAGGAGGCCAACCTCCACGAGCAGGAGCGCGCCTCCTCGGAACAACAGAGAGGAAAGGGGTGAAGTGATCCAGCTGGGGTCTCCTGGCCCCCTCTTGCTGTGCAGGAAAGTCGGCAAAGCAGCCATTGTTTCCAGTATGATCTGCTAGTGGGAGTTCAGCCTGTGATGGCACTTACTTCAGTCGGACTCTGGCATTTGCCTTTCACTGTCTGAAGAAGTTTCTCTCTCTCTCAGTCTAGGGCCCCTCCTCCCCTGAGCGGACATCCCTTTGGAGCTAGGACTGGGGAAAATTCAAATTACTTCTTGGCATGTGGTACCCATGTGTGTATCTGCATCCTACCCTGTATGTATCGGCCTCATACCCTTCCAAACTGCCCCTCCTCTGGAGCTCCAAGCCCTGCTGGCATTGGAGGTCAAGACCTAAAGCTGTCCCCTGAAGCTAGGTATACATTAGACATGAGCAATGGGGTTCCGGCTCTGGCTGGCTCCCTCAGCACAAGCTGTGCGGTGCATAAAGCAAGTTGTTGACATACCAGCGGCAGAGAGTGGCCCTGTCTTCTGTTTCCACTGTGCTTCACAGTAGCGTGTCCTGCTATGGCCCTTTCCCTGTGAAGAGGAGAGCAGCAAAGCCTGGCTCTGAACACGAATGCATGAAAGACAGAGGAGAGGGAACTCTCTGTTACTCTGTGAAAATCAACCACTGCAGAGGTCAATCACTCAGAGTGTTCTCGGATACTCATCTCCTACCTCCATGGTGTGCCCCCGATGGGCTGCTTTTGATCACTAACTCTACAGTCAGGCAGGTTTGGGCGCAAGGGTCTCTAGCTGGACTTTGTTTGGAGAGAGAATGAGCGATTAGCAGAGAGGATGGGAGTCCTCGGCGATCATTCAGCAAGAGAGGACTATGAACTGGGCCAAGCCACCGTCCGGCATCGCACTGCAAAAAACGAGGCCCTTCCACACTGGCTGGTAGACCAAGCCGTACCAGGGTACTCTAACCAGGCTACTGCATGGTTTCCAAATCGCAGCTCATCTCCAAACCAGCACATCACGGAGATGCCAGGGATTTCATATTCAAGCAAGGGTCAGGGCACAGTGTGTTAGCTGGACAGCCAGACAGGTGGGCAGGATACTTACATAGTGGCTGGGACTCTGAAAGAAACGGCAGGAGCAGAGGAACTGGCAGCACAGGGGGTCCCGGTGGTACAAGAGCAGGAGCAGCACCAATATCGCCACTACGAACACAGATGAAGAAACAGCTGCCAAGAGAAGAGAGAACAAGCAAGCTCACCACCCGGCCTGGAACGCCCAGCAGGTCACAACCAACCTGGATGCTCCTTAAACCTCCCCCTTTCTTTCTCTATCTGGCGCTCCAGGAAAGGAGCCAGGTGGCCGACACATAACTATCTGCCAGCCTGTTTCCCAAGAGCACCTGCCTCTCTCCTTTCCAAGGACATTTAAAGCCCCACTGGGGAGTGGTATCTCTGTCTGCAAGCATCCCTTCTGTGCCACTGTGGGGGGGTCCTGTACTGAAACTGACTCCGTGCCCACTTACCCTTCATTTTGGCAGAATGGAACCAGTCCTAATACAGATCAGAACAAGCAAGTAAACCATTGCCTTTCAGCTGAGGATCTCACACCCCTTCAGCTCCTGATGAAAAGCACGGTATAAGAGCTAGGTATTATTAAATTAATTAATTATTATTAATTCTCATTCATTCTCCCAGCTCATAACAGGCTGTTTGCATGCAAGGGAACGGGATGAGCAAGTTACTCAAAGTCAAGAAGTGCATCAGCAGAAGAGAGCCAGGAGTAGAAGCCCAGAGCGTGGCCCCACAGTCCCCTGCTCTATCAGACCACATTCCTGCTCTAGCTTTCACACAAGGGCTCTCTCTCTCTCTCCCTTACTTCCATGCCTGCAACCTGGAGAGGGCTGGAAGGTGAGATCTTGTGTTAATTACACAGGGGCAGAAGGGTTGAGGTCACAAGACAGCAGGAGAGGCTGACTAGCACAGCACATTAGTAGAGAACTGACACACTGGCCAGGATCAGAGCTCAGGGCTCTGCATCTCCCTGGCTAGATCACTGACACATAAAGCACAGGACAAGAAGGAGCATTTCCCACAGTCCTCAAGAGAGGTAAACCACTAGACCAGGACTTCTGAGTTCTATTCCCAGCTCTGACACTGACAGGCTGCGTGGCCTCAAGTGAGTCATTTAGTCCCCTCCTCCATCCCCGCATTCTGTGGATTCAGAGGGTAATATTTCCCTACCCCGCAAGGATGCTGTGAAATTTACCGTAATACAGTTGTGTTTGTAAAGCCCTTGTGAGATCATCTGGCGAAAGGTGCCCTAGAAGGGCTTAGTATTGCTATTAAGCAGCTTTAGATGTTTGCCAATGTAGTAGCAAAAAATATGGGATTCAGGACTCGGGTCTTGGCAGGCACGTTAAAAAGGGATTTATTTCCACATACGATGTTTAGAAAGTGTAGCGTCTCATCCAGTCTATCTCTGGGATCTGCAACAGATTTTATTTGTGAAACATTTCAGGTGAGACCCCCTGACTCAGAGATCACACTCCCACGTGGACAAAAGGATCCAATCTTCCTCCCGGATGGAGACTTTATGGAACATGTCAGCTGGCAAGAGGGAATTATTTCCCACTCCACCATATGGAGTCAATACAGATTGACAGAACGGGCTGCCTGCCTTTTCTTTATGGGCTGGAATAGTGTGTCTGCTTTTTAATGGGTCACCTGGAAACCGGGCACTTCAATGCTACTTGTTCTGAACAATATGTGATGGCCACATGATAAAACCCAGGTAAGCAGATGGTCATTTCAAGGCAGATCAATTAACGCAAGCACAGCTGCCCCAAGCTGGCATAGGGAAAGGCAAAGTTCTCTCCCCCTAACTGAGGCCTCTCAAAAAGTGTATCAGAGAAAGGGGGAAAAACCCTGAATGTTCCCAAAAGAAAAGCACCTGGTGGAGCTTGCCCCTCACACACACACTCTCCATGCACATCACTGGTTTTTCAGAGGTGCTGTGCACTTGTAGTTCTGATTAAATCAACAGGAGTGAGGGGTGCTTGGTCCCTCTGAAAATCTGGCTATGTAGGGGGAGGGGAAGGTGCTCTCCCTCTCTCCCCCACCCTCCCCCAAAGTACCTTTCACAGCAACTCAAGAAAGTAGCATTTCCCGACCCTGATTGCACAGACATGGCACAACAAGGTAAATGCAGCACTTGGGGAGAAATGAGTCCCCCTGCTCCCGCCGACCCCAGTGCTGAAGAGATGATAATGGAGCCTGGAAAGCCCAGGAAGAAGGGAACAAAAGGGATTTTTCCTTGGGGGAGGGGGGCACGTTTGAGAGTTTTGTTGTTCTCCGCAAGGGGCTGCAGTAAGAACTGCTCCTCACTTCCCACCCCAGCGAAGGGAACACAAAGAGACAGACGAAGGGAACACAAAGAGACAGACGGGTACTCACTTGCAGCTATGATGATGGCCACTACATTGGCCTCCATGGAAGTGCTGGCTGTGGGAGGAGGTGTTAGCACATCGCTGGGCTGGGTCATCTCTGGCATTGTCCGACGTGATATCTCCTTCTGCTTCCTGGCTCCTCACACAAACCAGACGTGGTTACATGTAGAAACCCCAACCAGGCTTTGGAACGAGCCCCCTCTGGCCTTGGCTCAGCCACCTCCTAATTAGCCGCACTCACTTCTCGGCTGAATCCAGTCTCTCAAAGCAAGTTGACCTGGCCTTATTTTCTCCACAACAATCAACCCTGTCAACTGTTGCTGTCTTCTGCCATTCAGTCCATTTTGTTCTCATCTGCTAATGTGACCCGGTTCTCGAGTCATGTTTTCCCCTTCCTCTAATAAGCAGACCCAGGTCTGTGGTGGGTCCTAATTACACAGCTCCTTGATAAGGTGGCTGGGTTCTGCTCTCTCCTTTCCTTGGCCCCTGAACTTGGTTCGGCCGAGTTCTGGTGCCTTCTTCCCTTGGTAGCGTGACCAGTTCCTGGTGGATTCCAGTTGCTTTTTCCTTTTTGTATTTTGACCTGTTTCTAATGGCTTCTGGAGTCTCCTCCTCCTGGCCCTCTGCTTCTGATCTCTCCTTCGCTTGATGCACTGGCCTGGCTCTGCTGGGTTCTGGTCTCCCCTTTTCCTGGAGAAAGTTATTTGCTGTCAGCAGTGTTTGAATTGGGCCTCACCTTCTTTCTCCAAATAACGTTATATGGCCCGGTTCGGCTCGGAACCGGTAGTCCGTCCTTGGGGAAGCCCTTCAAAGGTTCAATAACTTCTGGGCCGGGCCGATTTGTTCTGGCACCTCATCTTGGACCGAGCAGCGCATCTCTCTCCCACATGAGCGAACTTCAGGCGCTGGATCAGTCTCGGGATAGTCAGACTCACCGGCAGCTGATACCTCACGGACTGGACCAGACCGAACCGAACCAGCCTCCTGGGCTCCGGGCCAGGCTCGACCAGGTACCACCAGGCTCACGCGTAGATCTTTGCACCTTCCACCTCTTGCCCCACTCCGGCTCTCTCCTCATTGGCTGCTGAATCATCCCGCTGGGCTTTGATTGGTTCAAAGTGAAAATTGCTACATTCTCCCAATGGAACCTTGTGTCGGCGGTTGCCATGGAGACGCAGCACGTGGGGAGGAAGAGAGAAGCTGTTCCACGCCTCCAGCTCCCCATTATCAATGGATTTTATTGTGCATCTTGGTGCAGCGATCAGCCTGTAGGTTACAGCTGCACTGATCTCCCCTTAGGTGTAATGCAGCCTCAGCTAGCAGCACCTCTTCAGTCCATGCAGGGTTCAAGAGGAAGATTCTGCTGCAGCTATATTGGAAACATCTAAACATATTATCCTCCTTGCCGCAAATACTTTGGATCCCCTTTCTATAATGGCCTTCCCCAGTGCAAGCTCTGTTTAAATAAAGGAGGGGAACATACAAAAGCATGACATACTAAGTGTCTCACTGAAACCCATGACAAAATCCTCCTACATCGAGAGATGCTTTAAAAATACCCGTCTCTCTCTCCAGCTGAATGAGACCCGTCAGATGAGCCCTTAACTTACATCCGTATTGGAAAGGAAAGGAGGACGTCTCCCCAGGACTCTTAAGAGCTGCTTTTCGATATGTTAATCCACCCCCCCCAAGTCCCCAGAAATCCTCATTGCCCTTGGAAAGGAGGCTGCTCCTTTAAAGAAATTTTAGGGTTTGCAATGGATGCACAGAGCTCCCTCTGCTGGAGCTACACCGTATGGGTAACAGAACAGACACAGAAATAGTCACTGGTTAATGTTGGAACACAAGTGCTGTACAAATCATAGAATATCAGGGTTGGAAGGGACCTCAGGAGGTCATCTAGTCCAACCCCCTGCTCAAAGCAGGACCAATCCCCAGTTTTTGCCCCAGATCCCTAAATGGCCCCCTCAAGGATTGAACTCACAACCCTCGGTTTAGCAGGCCAATCCTCAAACCACCGAGCAAATGTTAAGTAACCAATCAGACCACGGTGCACAGGTCATTGTTTCTGCAAATGGTCTTACACGCAGGATAAGGCTGCGTATTATCATCAGCCTCAAACATTTAAAAATCGTGAGTCAAGCCCCACAAATCATGAGGTGAAGTGAGCTGCAGCTCACGAAAGCTTATGCGCAAATAAATTTGTTAGTCTCTAAGGTGCCACAAGTCCTCCTTTTCTTTTTGTGAAATCATGAGGGTTGTTTTTTGTGTGTGTGTTTTTTAAATAGTGTGGCTTCTGCTTCAGGCCTTTAGGGTTCATGTTCTCCAGCTTTTCTCCACAAACCCTCGGGCTAGAAAACTTAAGCTCTCTATTTTAGAAGCAAGAGGTTCACGAAATTGCAGGACTAAAAAAAAAGAAAAAAAAAAAAAAGCCATCAGCTACTACAAGTTGCCACCACTGTAAACTTACCCCATTCATTGTACCTAAGAACCAGATTCTTTCCAAATGTCTGCAAAAGAGTTCGAGCTTCCCTCTTGCTCCTAGAAAGGAGTCCTTCTCTGTTAGGATTCAGACACCTTGGGAGGAGATGCTGGGGAAACATCAGAGCGATTGACCAGCACCTTTCACAACAACTCAATACCCTTATTATTTTCCTTGAGCTCATAGAAGTCTTGATGTTTGTAAGATGCTCCTGGGGAAGATGAAAGAAGGAGAAGTAACAATGTTCTATTCTATGTTCTCGGTAAGTATTATTTCATATTTCTGTTGCAGTAGCACAGAGAGGCCCCAGCATGGAAAGGGGCTCCATTGCATCAGGTCCTTCAGAAACACGTACAAACCCAGATCCCCACACTGAAACTCTTCCAGCCTAAAGCCAATAAGCAAAACCCAGAGTGGGAGAAAGAAAGACACACACAATCAAAGAGATGCATTTGCAGTACAAAAATAAATTAAGTGCCAATGTCCCCATCTGCCCCTATCACTAGCTGGCTGGTTTCTTTAAGGTGTCATGACAGTGCTGCGTGTAGGACTTGAGAGATCAGTTCAGGGAGAGCCTGCCACACATAAATGGCAGCATGGAAGAATGGTTTTAGAGTAGCAGCCGTGTTAGTCTGTATTCGCAAAAAGAAAAGGAGGACTTGTGGCCCCTTAGAGACTAACCAATTTATTTGACCACAAGCTTTCGTGAGCTACAGCTCACTTCATCGGATGCATTCAGTGGGGAAAAAAAAAAAAAAACATGGAAGAAGTCTTCCAGTCCAGCACACAGGGAACAGGAGTAGGCCTCAGGAGACCTGGGATCTATTCCTGGCTTGCCACTGACCTGCTGTGTGACCTTGGGCAAGTCACTTCACCTCCCTGTGCTTCTGCTTCTCCTCCCACCCTGTGTCTGCCTAGTTAGACTGCAAGATCTTCAGGGCAGGGTCTGCTTGTACAAACCCACACTAAAGCACTTGGCACACTGGGGCTCTGATCTCAGTTAAGGCCACTTGGTGCTGCTGTAACACAAATAATAAAAATGAAGTCACAACACTAGCAGAGAAAATCCACCCCAGAGGATTTTAAAATCCACCGAAGAAACTTCCTCCACATCTTCGCCAGAGTGAACGTGGGCAGCATGTTTAAAAGGACAGCACTCTTGAATTAGTTCCCATTCAAAACCAGGAAGGAACACAAGGATACGCTGGGGCAGAGTAGGCATGGCTGTAGCTATGCACAGAAGATCGAACAAATACGTGAGAAAAACATAGAAGCAGCTTTTGTTTAATGCATCTGATGTTATTTACCCATTAAATGCGAATGGGCTCTGTAGTGCTGTTACACAGTCTGTTTCCTGAATGCTTTGAAACCATGGAACATTTCCTCTATCAGCTCTCCTTAGACTCATTAAAAGATGGTTCTGACACGGTTCAGGCAGGCAGCTAGTTCTATGCACCCTCGGGTGTAGCAACGCCCAGGGTGGCTAAGAAAGGGGATATGAATGTATTAATAGGAGCCAGCGCTTCCCTTGGACAAGTTCCACCTGCTGACAAATATTCAGGAATCAAGCCTCACTTCCACCCTTGCAAGTGAAATATTGTCAGGAGCATTATTGCCCTTCTACGCTCAGGGAAACCGAGTCACTAACGTGTGAAATGACCTGTACAAGGTCCCAAGGAGTCCGTGTATGGCGCAGAATAGAATCCAACACTCCCAACATCCTGCCAGTACTCCCTCAACTCTATGAATATAAGTTTTTATATAGTGCCTGTCACCACTGAATCTTCTTATTAGGGATCAAATGGCAATGGGGAAACACTGCATGGTATAAAATCTCCACCTCTGCCCCCAGAGGCATTCAAGGCCAGCAATTTTCATCCCATGGCTTCCAAAGGGCCCAACCCCACATACAGCTTGCCTCTTGGGTTCAAATTAGGCCACAAGCAATGGCCAATGCAGAAGCAACAGTTGCCCAGGGAAAAAAACAGTAATAAAAAAAACCCAACAAAACACGGGGAGGCAAACAGCACCGGATGGGTAGCAGGGAGAACTACAGAACGAGGCTTCCTGAAATGGGTGACTGATGGATGCTGAAACTCCCTAAATAACACTCAGTGAGTTTCCAGTCTTTGAGGAAGGTGTTAACAGAGGTTGCTGTGCAAAGCTGTTCCAGACTTTCATTTTCTTCCGTGGCCCCCTACAGCCCCAGTCAAGAGAGTGAGCAGATGTTTAAAAAAGGGTAACTGATACAGAGGGAGTGAGTGTCAGTTCCTCAAGGGATTCCCCAGGACAGGCAAGATGGATGGGGCCAGCTGATCTGGCTCTGGATCGCATCTCCATAGGAACCCCGGCGGCATTTCCAGGAAGCGCGGGAAGAACTGACGCACAGTACCATAGAGATACAGCTATATTTGTGATGGTGTTGCATATTTAAGACAACTTTACATAATGCTTCTGACACAAAGCTTTCGGTGTTACCTCTTTGGAACATGGTCCAAGCCCTGCATAGTTTCTCCCACTTATTTCCAAATACCAGGTTTACCTGTATAACACTTTCCAGGCCGAGTCCCTTTCCAGCCCCAGTGCTACTGCCCCACGTACCCAGCGAAAAGAGAGGGGATGGAGGCGGGGGGGGGGGCATAGGCACAAGCATCGTCTCAGTCCTCACTGGGATCATCTGCCAGAGGGGTATGGAGGTCTCTGACCACTGTGAGTCTTGAGAGGCCCATTTGGCCAGAGAAGGAACTTATCTTACAATATGTTCCCGTCAGCACCTTCACCCTACTTAAACTAGAGATGGGGAGATGATCAAGTTAAAGCCAGAGATGAACCTAGATTAGCCCCTCTGATCCAGAAATGCCCCAGGTTTTGGAGAAATACCAGCGAGCCCTTGCTCTAGAATGGGTCACATTGACAACCCCCAGCAGAACGTTCCTGAACGCTGGGTAAGTTCGTATCTGGGTCAGAACTTTGAAACACGGGCTCATTCTCACTGAACAGCGTCCAGCTCCTTTACCCTGACTCAGTCGGTCCGTGCATTCCCTCTGCAGTACAATATGGCACACAGAGGCTCACCCCTAGGGCAGAGAATTCATCTTACTCCAGCTCCCGTCACCACCATTCAACTGGGCGAATTCAAGTGGGGGTCTGAGCTTTTGGGGCCCACCTGCTAAGATCAGCCCAGAGTTAGGAACCAAACAAAATGGGTTCAGGTTGTGACATTGCATATGCAAGGGGGCCTTGAAAGTGGTGTGAACATTGTGAGGAGATGAGAGGAGGATCCTACGAGCCCCAGGCCTTGGAGGATGTTGTCACATAGGTAGCTTATAAGGCCCCCCATCCCCATAGTGTCTGGGCAGCCTCTGAAGTCTCTAGTCCCTATGGAAGAAGGGGAAATAGCACTCTGCTTTAGTCAGGCTCGAACGGGAGGGAGGGGGTTGGGCAAAGCTGGCCTAACCCACGGCTTTTCGTGGTGGAAGCCACGGCAGGTATGGGGAGAGGCTGTGGGTTTCTGCCAACTCAGGGGAAGGAAATTCACACCGAACCCAGCGAGTGGGCTAACTGGATACAGCACTGAACACCCATCTGGGGCAGGGCAGACACTTTATGGGGGTGGGAGGCTTAATTCATCCACCCAAGCAGCCCCTGCTGGGCCTCTCTCTAAGCCAGTGGAGTCACTGGGGACCTCTCAGACTCCAGCCACTAGAGGAGTGACTTGGGTGAGCCCAGGGGCTTCGCTTCCCCCTTCCCAAGCTCCAGCCATCGCACGAGAAACACCTGCAGGTGCGAACGTTTGGCACAGTTGGCAGCCCTGCTCCAGGGAGCCTTGGCACTCGGCTGCTACAGAGAACCCGACTGACGAAGTGCCCTGTGGCGAGTGGGAGGGGAACCGACTTCACCCAGGGACGGCAAGGTTTGATTCCCAGCAGCCACCACAAGGAAATAATCCCCCCCCGCCCCCAAGCCACCAAAAGAACAAAGTACATTACAGCGAAGGGGAGATGAGTCACAGATTCCCTGGCCAATGAGGGCCTTTGTCTCTATTGCACTTTGCTTCATATATATTTATCTATATATTTATAAAAATACAAACTAAGGGGATAGGGTGGAGGGGGATGAGATGCAGGCATCAAGCCAGCAGCAGCTCGTCTAAGGACACGGGCAGGACAGCCCCTGCCTCTGGTGCTCCCCACAGACCCTTGTCCCCAGAGTCCTCTGCCAGCAATTGCTCAGGAATGTGGAAGATCAGAAGCAGGAGTCCTGATCCTGCAGAAATTCAGCCATGGACGGGGAGGGGCAGGGCAGGGGGCGTGCCGAGGGTAACCCAGAGCTGGCAGATCAGCTGGGTTCCCCCCAAACACCCGAGTCACACCTGCACGGATTCAATAAATACGCCGCTCCTCCCATAGGCCAGCACCCTCCATGTGCCCGGACAATGGGCGCTTCCGCATGCTCTCTCCGGCCACTCAGTGCCCATTCCTGGGAGAGGTGGGTGGGACTCCTGTTCCAGCACCTCCCCCCAAAATGAAATGGGAAAGTTTTTCCGCAGCCTGAAGGTTCCTCTCTTTCTTCCCCGAGTGAATAAGGTGCCATCTGACGGGATGACAGTCAAGAGAATCCCCCCTGGGGGCATGTGCGCTTCCCTCCCCCACGTTTGCCGTGGGGGACGCTCTCTTGTTCCGTTTTATCTGCCCCAGGTTGCCCCTGCTACCTCAGTCGCCCATCAGGTTTGATGGCCCCCAGTTCTGATTTGGGGTCTGGGGAAAGCGAACTCCAGGAGGTTTTGCTGCACAAGTCCAAGGAGGAGCAGCTGGAGGGGCTGCTCACGCAGAGATCCGCCACCGACCAGAAGCTGCCGATGCTGCTGTCCGTCCAGTCCTCCAGGGCCTTGCCCGTCAGCTGCGCATTCTGCAGGGCCTCCTTCTCCACCTCATCCGAGCGCGGCAGGTTCAAAATCCCACCCAGCCCCTGGAAGCTTTGTTCCATATACTCATTGCGGGGGGGACCTCCATGTAACCAGCTGCTGTCATCTGGGCAAAACACAGAGGGAGAGGTGATTGAGAGACAGGCAGACACAGTCCCCAAACCTCCCACCATGCCCCTTGAACACAGTGGAGAGGCGCTCACCAGCCCGTTCCTTAACATGCCACACCCAATTGGAGCAGAGACCACCCCTGCCGGACACACACAGATGGATCACAGGGGGATGCGAGAAATAGGGAAACAGGTTAGGCCAGGATGCTCAGAACAAGATGGAGCATGGCATGCTGGGACCTGTGGTCTCCATGGGCCAATGCTCCACATTAACAGTGAGAGGAAGCCACAGGTCACATGGCAGAGTTCTCTGGCTCGCATTTGCAGTTGGCCGTTGCATGGTGCTTGTTGGTCATTTCCTCAACAACTGGTTGGGCCGTGGCTGCGTGGAGAGCTGGTCAGGACAGGGGAAGTGGGGGGGGGAGGTTTGCCCCCCCCCCCCCGCCAAAACCCAAAATTTCCCAGGTAAGAACTTTTCACAGAAACGACATTTTCGGTTGGGATGGACAATTTCCCGGGCAGCCTTAGCTGCAGGTCTAAAGCTAGCTCACGCCAATGTGGATTCTCAGGGCCAAACCTGGCCTAAATGGATGCAGCTCTACTGGTGTCAGGGGAGTCTCTCCCATTTGCAGCAGCCGAGAGTAGGGCTCGAGATTTCCCCAGTGACAGGTGGCGAAGGCTCTGTCACAAGGTCGTGGGCTCAGATCACATCTACAAGGTGAGGTACTGCGCGGCAAGCCAGGTGCGAATCTGCCGTGTGCCAGCTTGCTGCGCAGTGACGTCCCAGGTGGGCAGTGCCGTCACAGGTCTGAAGAACCCCGCAGCACCCCAACCCGCCCTCCGGGGCTTTCACTGCACTGGAGCAGCATCCACATGGGACATTTGTGCGCGGCAAGCTGGCACACTGTAGATTCACACCGTGGCTTGCTGTGTAGACCAACCCCTAAGATCCCGACGCAGATCAGCCCACCAATGGCTGCTTGGTGGCCCGTATGGAACAGGCTTGGTGGTCTTCAGTGGTCAAGGAAAAGCCACCAGGTACAACTGACCCCTCTTTGTTGCTGGTCTCAGCAGAGGACAAGGGTCCCACAGGCCACGGAGACTGAGCCTCCCTCCCTGCTGTAGACGGAGCCTGAGGAAGCCTGGACTGGGCTGGATTGACTAGGCGTAGGATGTGTCCAGCAGGAGGCAGCCCCTCCCCTTACCTTTCCCGATAGGCTGTTTGCGATTGAAGGTCTGTGGCACCACCAGGAACTGGTTCTCTCCGAGGGGCTCCCAAAACTGAAGGAGGCGGATGGTCCAGACACCGGGGCGCAGGGGCCGGTTGAGAGGGGGCTTGTACTGTGTGAACTCTGCTTCCGCATCCACGGTGATGTCGTAGGACGTGGCGATGACGTAGGTGGGGTCGATCCAAACCACGGTGGCAGTGAGGTTGGGCCCCCGGGACCATCTCTGCATGGCCACTGGCTCGTCAAAAGGCCCAATCAGGCCCCCGAAATTCCGGAAGATCCTCTCCTTGGGATCCCACTCTGTGCCCACCTGCAAGGGGAGAGAGGGAGAGCGAAGTCAGGATGGGGTGGCACCAGACCACAGTCAGCCAGCGCGTGAGGAAGCCTCGGCCACCTCTGTTCTTACATCACACTCCAGAGAACGTGTTCCACCAGACTGGCAGGAGAAGGCAACACAGTCTCTCCCCCACCGGCCTGGGCTGGGCCTCAGATGCCGGAAGGAGCTCAAACACTCAGAGAAAGCAGCCAAGCTCACAGCAATTGTGGCTGCCAGCCCAGCCCCTCAGTAAATAGGGTGTGTTGCCTCAGCCACCCCACCTCAGGGCATTTCCCTTGCTGGAGAGCATGACTGTGGGACAGCACTGCCAACGGGTTCCGGGTGCCACATCCCAGCCTCCTGTGCCCTCCCTTCTGCTCAGGTAGAGACCCCAACAGAAAACCCACACTTATCCCTGCACCGTGCTGTCCCATCCACGCTCCCTGCCTCCCTTAGAGGAGCCAGAGATATACAATTGCATTAGACACTGCAACAAAGCTGCCAATCAGCTACAAACTCACAAAGCTGGGCAGCGATAGCCCTAGCCCCTTCCCGAGGGGGCTTCAGACCCCACTCCTGCCCAAGCAGCCGTTTCCCACTCCCTGGCTCAGTATTTCCACACTGGAGTCTTTCGCCTTCGTTCCCATCCAGCGAGACGCTCCCAGATCAGAGACCGAACGGCTGGGCCAGGGCTTACGACTTTATAAAGAGGCCATCTCCAGCTGATCCCCTGCCCCACTTGTTGTTAACAGTTACACATTCCAAGGTCAGAAGGGTCCACTGTCATCTAGTCTGACCTCCAGTATAACACAGGCCAGGGAACGCCCCTGAACAATCCCTGGGGCAGAACTTTTAGAAAAAACACCCAATCTTGGTTTAAACATTAAGATAAATCCAAGGTAGGCGAATTTTGTGCGAGGGAGAACAGGGGAGCTGGAGGGTTTGGTGGCAATGGAAGGGAGAGGGATGACCAAGGCTGGAGAGGGGAGCGCGTAGGTGTCCTACCTCCAGGTTCTGTAGCCGGTTAGTTTGTCCTCCGTGACCTGCCAGCTTCAGAGCCCCTCGCGGCATCATCCACAACTCCAGAGACTCCACCTGCCCCGTCCCAGAGTTCTGCACCTCCTGCATCACCAAGTAACCCTGGAAACGGTCGTCGTAGAAATACAGGTGCACGCTGGATGGGAAGCCATGGAGCTCAAATCTAGAGAGAAGGGACCATTGACACGCTCACAATCCCACAGTGCTGAAAGGCGGCCCTACCGCTCAGAGCCCAGACCCGGGATCTCAGGGTCTCCTACCTGCAGTTTCTCTCTGCCTTCTGCGTCTGGGATGAGGTCATTTTCTGCAGCCCTAGCCTGGAGAAGGATGTGTACACAGTCAGGATGAGATCACTGAGCCCGCTCTGCCTGTCCACACGATCATAGATGTTCTCCCAATAGGCCTTGAGGGCTGGCGTGTTGGGTGGGTAGTTACCGTAGAGGTGAGAGTCCAAGATCTCCAGAACTTCCTGATTCACTGTCGACTCAAACTTCCTGGCAAAGAATGTGGGTCTGGAGAGTTGCTGAAAAAAGAGACAGGTGTTCCCGACAGCATTGGCAATGGCTAGAGCAACAGAGAAATGGACTCGAGGCTGACAAACAGCAGGAAATGCAGCCAGTCTATTTCTACTGCGCAAGCCAAGAGAAAGCAAAGAGCCAACGGCCTAAATCATGAATTAGATTGATGAAAATTCTTCGCACCGTAATCAATGAAAACGCTGCTCGTAAGGCAGATCAGTTTGTTTTCCAGAAATATTTGCAATTAGTAACAGGCTTCTCCAGGAGAAGCCTGTTACTGACAGGCCTTATTTCCAATCACTTAGCCCTGCAACTTAGGAGTCCACAGGTGAACTCCTCACAGAGCCCTAATGGGGCTCTGCCTGGGTACAAAATTCTGCCTGCATGGTTCAGACGGCTGGATCAGGACCTTCGATAGCACAGAGCCAGGATCTTAGTGCATGGTTAGCAGAGATTAACTGCATTTGGGAGGACTGCATGCATTTCTTCAGAAGATCTCTGACTTGCCCTGGTCAGCCTCACGTTTGCAAAGGAGACAGATCAGCACCACATTGAATAACATTTCTCCTAAGAACAATTAAGGTTTTAAATGATATTTTTGCTTAACCAAAGCCTGTGGGGGAAAGGTAAGATGAGCTGCTGCCCAAGCATGAGATCTGTTTCGAGGAGAGTGTGGGGGGGAGTGACGGGGGGGGAGGCAGGAGATCTAGGACTGGGAAGGGAACCGCTTGCAGGACTAAAGAAAGGGGAGGGTGTTAGCGGAGAGAAAGGAGAGGGGAGGGAGGGTGTCATTTTCACCTGTAGCCGCAGGAAGTCCTGGGGTTTGAAGTCATTTGGGGAGCACCCACACCAGTCGACTATGTGTTTATATTGGCACTTACAGCCCAGCTTGCGGTTCCAGTTTGTCACCCGGAGGTTGTTGTCGACAAGAGTCTCGCAGGCATGGCTGTTCTCCAGGATGGTGTGGAAAAAGGACTGCACAGACAGAGAAAAGGGCAAAACCCACCAGAGATGCAGCAAGCCCAGATGATGGAGATCACTGCTAGTCCCATCCCCCCCTTCCCAAACACGCACCTCCAGCCCACCCCTTTGTGCCTCATCCCAGCCGGAGGACACTTCAGGCATCAGCTGTTTAAACAAACAGAACTCTGTGGGTTTAAATGGGACAAAAGCCCCTAATGTTTCCAGTCTGCAAACCCCTGGGATTCCCAGCTGTCCCCCTCCCATAACGGATCCAGAGAGCAGGCTGTTCCACACTCACTCCATACAGATTCCCAACACACTCCCCCGAAACAGACCATCACGCCCTCCAGCGGCTCGTATCCAGGGGTCTTTGCAACTGATGGAAGGTGGATAGAATTTAAAAAAGGGAGTGGAAAAAACAAAGGCACTTTCTTATTCAGCACGTCTGCTTGCTGTGGGTCCGACTCCCCTGCCCCACACGCTGTGCAGCCATGGGTACCCGTGCAAAGCAGGAGGGAAGTGTTACCAAGGCAGAAGGGCAGCACTTCACACCCCCTTTGCAAAGGTCTCAATGGCTCCACAGGTGCGGGACCTGGGGCATCAGACCCTGTACGGCGCGTCACGGACGCACACGAGCCTTGGCTCCCGTTCGCCCTGCGGAGCCAGCAAAGCTCCAGTCCAGTAAACCTCAAGGATTATCCCCAGCAACCTCTGTGCAGGAGCTCCCCTTGCAGGGCCTTTATTCCTGGGGCTGGTGGAACAGGGAAAGGCAGAGCTGGGGCCCAGACTGTGTGTGTGGTGTGGGCAGGCAGGGAAATCAAAACACAAAGCAGCTGCGGCTCTGGGGGCAGCTCGTTGCTTCTGACACATCGTTAGGAGAGAGAAACGTGGAACCTTCTGACGGCAGCTACGCGGTCACTGATCTGGCCGCGGTGGCTCCGCATTCAAGCTTCTGTGCGAAAAGGCATCAAGATCCTCAGCACCGTGAGAGCCGCTGAGCAGGGGCTGGAGGCACCTAACACAGGTAACCGAGATGGGTCGGCCGTGGAGCCTGCGAGCCTGCCACCAGTAAGAGCCAGAGGGCTTGGGGCCTATGTCACTTCCGCCAGGGCCCAGCACGCCAGGGGTGAGCTTAGCAATGGGGGATTGCAGGGGATTTCCAGCTGTGCTTGGCAAGGTCTCCGAAACTTCCACGCCCCCATGCCCACCACACACCCTGTTCCAGTCAGTCTCTCACACACACACACACACACACACACAAAGAGTCTCGTCCACACTCAAAGGATCTTCCAATGACAGGACGTGAATGGGAAACAGTTCAAGGGCTTTATCCTGCTGCCCTCAAAGCTGCTGGGAGCTTCGACATCAATGAGAACAGGATCGGGCCCCAAGGCAGGATAACGTCCCCAAAAGGAGGAACATGATTCAAAACGGGAGAGACTCCTGTGAAGCCAGCTCTGAGCCCCCCGCCCCGGGGAACCTCCCCGCCCACCCACCTCGGCTGGCAGAAGCGTGTAGGTGTAGAACTGCCGCAGCTGGGACACCAGCTGGTCCTCCGTGTAGACCACGTACTCCACAAAACTCCGTGTCAGCGCGAACCAGTCCGAGCCACCGTCCACCACGATGCCCTCCGGGATCTGCCGCTCGCCCAGCCGCCACATGTGGGAGTCGCACTCGTGGAAGAGGCGGTCCAGGCCCTGCTTCTTAATGAACCTGCGTAGGGACAGGGCGGGGTCAACAGCGCGTGGTCTCTAGAGGAACACACATTCCCGACTGCTGACAGGTCACCTCGCTATCAGGAGCGGGGGCATTTCCCAGTGTGCAACGACAAGGCCGAGGGCAGATCCTCGGCTGGCGTGACTCAGGGGAGCTCCATTACAGCCAACGCCGATTTACACGGTGGCTGACCTGGCTCATTGTTTGTACTGCTGTTACAGGGACGTATGGAGGTAGGCCTTGTTTTTTCAGGCTTGGTATAATTGGCCTATTGCCCGCGTCTTCTCAGAGTTCACCCCCCCGCCGATCTCTATCCCGACCCCAGTGCCAAGCGCCGCTCTGCCCCCCCACACGGGTTACCTGGCGTTGTCTCGGCCGTGAGACTTCAGGAAGTTCTTATCTCGGTATTTGGACAGGAACGTCACCAGCTCCTCGTTGGTCCTGCAGGGAGCAGCGATACGAACGAGAGCACGTTAGCGGCGCTGGAGCGGGAGCCGCAGCTGCCAGGGCTAAATGCTCAGATGGAGAGGCTGCGATTTGCAGAGCCACCAGATGCGTTTCCCCCTTGTAGCAGTCACAGGGCAAGGGACAGAGTGATTCACACTAGAGACTCCCAGCAAAGGTACTGCCCTCGGGGATCAGTCCTGCTTTGAGCAGGGGGTTGGACTAGATGACCTCCTGAGGTCCCTTCCAACCCTGATATTCTATGATTCCCAGCCGGACACTCTGCTCTCCTGCAGAGATGGGATCAGGCCTGGGGCTGGAGCAAAGCTGCACTGCCCCATCCCCCAGCCGCACGCTGCCCACTGTTGCCAATGGGCCTCCCACACCCCACATGGCTTCTCATTCACCAGCTGACGGGGTCAGTGCAGACAGGGCTCCCCAAAACCCTTCTCTGGCACGTGGGTTCCATTTCCACCCCTCGTTGCCCCTTAGCTCTCTCCTCTTTTCCCCCTCCCATGCGGCAGTGGGGATCTCCAGTGTCTACCGGGGGGGAGACCAGGCCGGGTGCAGAGATTCCAGCTCCTGCTCCATGGCTCCTTCCCTCCTGGCTCTCTTCCCCCCACCCCAGGAACCCTCCCTTCCCCCTGCTGACCTGGTTGGGTAGTCAGTGGCGCTCAGGTTGATGAAGTAGTCCCAGGGCCAGTCCGTGATCTCCAGCAGGTCCTTCATGCTGCGCAGGTACATCTTCAGCAAGCTGGCGCCACCCCAGATGGTGACCATGCGCCAGGGCGTGACCCGGATGTTGGGGTAGTGCTGGGCCAGCTCCAGGGCCTCGCGGTGCAGGTAGTTGGAGCGCTGCAAGGGCAGAGGCTGCAGCTCAGGAACGGGGCTTTCTAGAGCACTGGCACCCAGCAACGGGAAACCAGCAACGCTGGGACTCTGCACTGTACTGCCTAGTTACGTGGGGTCTGATTCGCTGAGGTGCTGGGGGGTCTAAAGCCCCCGCTGACTTCCACCAGAGCTGCTCGGTGCTTCTGAGAATCCAAGCATGTCACCAAAGCCGGTATTACTGCCCCATTGTACAGATGGGGAAACTGAGGCACACAGAGACTAAGCGACTTGCCCGAGGTCTCACAGCAAACCAGCAGCAGAGGCAGGAATAGAACTCAGGAGTCCTGACTCCTGGTCTCCTGCTCTAACCATTAGACCAATTTTGCCTGCTTGGTACTTCAGTCTCTTATGGCTGGTACCATGGGCCTCCCAATCTGCCTTCATGACAAGTCTCTGTGCTGGGCCACTGAGCCCTGCCTCCTACTCCCCTGGGCACGCTCTAATCAGCAGCGACGTTTGGGTCGGCTCCAAACCTCAGCCCCATGATCAGAAGCAGGACCAGGGCTTGGAGAAGTCTCACGGTGGAGCTTGGACTCAGGGCACAGACAACCGACTGGGAAGCTAGGACAGGTCTGAAAGCCCGCTGGGATGGGACCAGAAAGGATGGGAACATCGGTCGAGTCAACCCTCGGTGCTCCCTGGGCAGGGAGGGCAGCAAGGCGGGGATGCTCCAATAACCCCCCTGCAGCACCAGGAGTTCTCACCTCCCATCTCAGTGCTAAGAGCTGAGCCGCTCGGCTCATTTGTGGTTTATGAGGGATGGGAGGGCGGGGTTGGTGTTTCACCTCCAGCCCAGTGTTTTGCATGTTGATTGGACTTTGCCAGGGCTGGGGAGAGGAACCAGAGCAAGAAAATGCTCATTTCCTCTCCAGGAGGGGGAGAGTTCCTCAGTGGGCTCCTTCTCCACGGAGGGAGGGCTCATTGGAGAGCAAAGGGCCGGGGGATTTGGGGAGGGGAGCCTGCCCCAGGCTAGCTGGGGAGAGTGGGGTGGAATGTCTCCTGTCGGAGTGGAAACCTCCAAGCTGACAGGACACCCGAGGGGAGTTTGGTGAGGACAGGCAGCCAGATCTGTGGGAGGAGAGCAGAGCATGGAGGGTCAGCTGTGAGAGAGGCAGGGAACAGATCACTGCCTTCCCAAGGCAGGTAGGAGGGACAGGGAAATGGATCCAGCCCCTCTGGCACAGATGGGGGGAACACAGGGGGAGGAATGGATCCAGCCCCCCTGCCACAGATGGGGGTGGGGAACATGGCGGGAGGAATGGATCCAGCCCCCTGGCATGGGCGGGGGGAAGGGAATGGATCCCAGGGTCCGGGGCAGACGTGACAGGGCAGATCAAATTTCCCACGAATTCATTTCCCAGGGGAGCTATCGTAGGCCCATGGGGAGTTAGGAGCGGAGAAGGGGCCTGCGCGGCACTCTCTCTGTTTAGACGGGCTCCATGCTAGGAGTCTGACAGCCCCTGTCCCAGGTCACACGCTTCGTTCCAATCTTCATTTGCATCCCACAAAGTTGTTCCTACCCTGCTGCTTTGCTGAGCTGGTTCCTCCAGCCAGCGAGGGGCCCAATGGCTCTGCCCACAAGAGTCTGCTTTACAGTGATCAGGAGCAAGAGAACGTGGCCAGGCCTCCCTCTCCTTTAAGGTCCAGGGCACCGTGCCCCGCAGACGCGGCCAGCACGTTACCCACACAGGCCCCTCACCCCTTCCTTCCTCCCCTCCCGACTTAGCACAAAAGCCTTCTGTGCCCACCCCAGTGCCTTGTCCTCCCCAACCCCGCCTGCACCAATGTTCCCCTTTGCCCTGCCACCCATGTGCTACCCACACTCACTCCTGCCGTGGGCTCACCTGGGGACGTCTCTGCAGCATGCGTGCTCCTGGGGGTGCCTTGTGTGACCCCTGCTAATACAGTGGGGCTCTTTGTCCCCCTTTACTGGCTACACTATGTACAGAGGCTTAGCCAAGTCTGTTCTGCCCCCTAGCTAGCAGACCTGACCCTTAACTCCAGCAGTAGAGGCTGATGCTTTCAGAGCCCAAGGTCCAGGGTTCAGTCCCTGCAGCCCATCCAAGCAAGGGCGTCGTTACAATTGCGTCCTGCCAACTTCAGGCACGTCCTCCACCGCCAGCACAGCTGCTGCACCCGAGCGCCTCCACCCGCCCCCTCCAGCCGCGAACCCCCCTCCCCGTCTCCTACCTGGTCGACGTGGATGTAGAAGAAGTGCTGTTTGTGGTACACAGCCTTGATGAGCCGCTTCAGCTGGCGGACGGCCCTCCCGTGAACGACCAGCATGTACGCGACCCGCACTGGCTTGCTCGCGGAGGCCTGTTGTGTCTTGCTCTCGTCCCACTGGATCACGGGGCTGACCTTCCCTGCGGGGACAGAGAGCAGCTGCTCACTGAGCCAGCAGCTGGGCTCAGCTCACCCTCTCGGTGCGGGAGAGAGGAAGGGAAGCGGCCACCGCTCAAGACCCCTCTGCCACTTGTTCTCTTACTGCAGACTACAGAGTTCCCTTACTGCCCAGCCCTGGTGTTAGCGTCTTCCCAACCTAGGGCTGCAAATTCAGATTGCCACAGTCCCCAGGGACACGCCTGATCTGCCAGAAGAGCAGGCTGCAATCACACCCCATCTCCACTACCGGAGGTGGGCTGTGAGGACTCCGAGTGCCATCATCCAACGTGGCCAGGATGCTGAGTAAGTACAACACGGCCTGCTTGGATGTGTAATCTCCATGGGACAATCTTCTCTATTAACAATGGGGGTGGATGGGCACAAGGCAGAACACGGTGGGCTGCATTTGTGATTTTCCTTTGTAGTGAGTGAACCCACCCAGACAAAAGTAGCGTCGCTTAGGAGGGAGATCCCTTAGGCGAATAGGCTGGCATTGGATTACCTACCACCTTTGGGGGCTCTGCTGATGCTCACCGGCAATCTCGGAGAGACTCACCTGACAGCTGGCAGTGCCGGGGCACAGAGCGGGGCATCAGATTCCCTGCCTGGTGCAGGCACACCACGTTGGCGATCTCCTGCTGGCACTGCTTGGTGCTGGCTCTCGCTAGCGCCGAGAGGGCGTCTTTGCCCGTGATCTCACACTTGGGGGCGAAGCTGTTCTCGGTGGGCTGGGGAGCCCCCTCCACGCTGCCCGTGTCGCCGTGCTGGAAGACGGCCAGCTGGGCATCCCCACGCAGCTCTGTCCGGTTCCTCCTGCCAGAGTCGTCCCGAGCGGCGGGGAGCCTTCGCCCAGGTTTGTGTTTTGCGGTGACGGTTCTCACCACCTTGGCCACCAGCACTCCAGGGCTTTCCGGGCGGCCCTTCCACCGCCCATGCTTCCGGCTCGCGCTCCCCCGGCGACTGGCTGAGCTGTCTGAATCTTTGGAGCCTTCACTGTTTTCGGGCAGCCTGGCCTTCTTCTGCCGTCCCTTCTCCAAGTTTGATCGGACACAAAACAGAGGGAAAACGTTAACTTGGGCATCACCATATCTCTTGTAACAGCTTCCTTACTGTGAGCAGCAGCTCACCCTGTTACAGAGCCTTCCACCCCAGCATATGCTGCAGACATGCACTTATCTCACCCCCCTGCAAGGGGGGTGAATACTGAGCAGCCCCACTGATACACAGGGAAACTGAGGCACCGCTTCTGACTTCTGCCATGAGCCCCACACAGCTGAGGGATGTTTGTGTTGGGAGTGGGGGTGGGGGAAGACCATCTTGACCTTGAGATAAAGCTTTAGTACAGCCAAGTCCAAAGAGGATAAGTGACTGGCCTGAGGTCGAGGATAAGTGACTGGCCTGAGGTCACAAAGCAAGTCAGTGGCAGAACGGGGAACAGAACTCCGGAGCCCCAACACCCAGTCTCCTGTTCTCGTTATTATAATTATGAGGTGCCATGGGAACACGAAGGTATGTCTATGCTGAGTCTACTCAGACTCAGGTTTGAGTCTGAACCCCCCTACTGTCCACATACAAATCAGTTTGACTCAGGTCAGCAAGTCCTCAGGACCTGGTCCTAGGACCCACCCAGGGGAGTGGCGCTGAGACCTGGGTCCAAGCCCTGTCATTTTGCAGTGTGGACGCAGCTCCAACTGCACGCCCGAGTCGGAAGGTCTGCGTAGTGCAGCGTGGATGCTTTAGCAAGGCTGTGAGGCCCGGGGTCCCGCAACTGGAAGCCCAGGTGTACAACGCTGTGTGGATGCTCAAGCGTGGGCTTGGAAGCACCAACTTAACAAGGGCAGGTCCCATAGAACTGGGTTTACAGTGCTGTGTAGACATACCCCTAGAGGGCCCCGTTGTGCAAGGTGCTGTACACACTCTCGGGGCAGGCCCACATGACAAACGTGCATTGGCACCACTGCAGCACTTCTGGTGAAGACACTCCGAGCTGACGGGAGAGCGCTCCCATCGGCTTAGTAACTCCAACTCTGTGAGAGGCGGCAGCGGTGTCGCCCAGGAGAAGCTCTCCAGCCAACACAGCGCTGCCTATACGGGCGGTTAAGGTCGGTATGACTATGTCGGTCAGGGGTGTGGATTTTTCACACCCCTGAGCAATGCAGTTATACTGAAGTAAGTGTGTAGTGTAGACCTGCCCTCAGTGAGAGACAGTCCCTGCCCTTAAGAGCTTACAATCCAGCTAGCCAAAGGAAGTATTATTATCCCCATTGTACAGACGGGGAATGGAGGCTCAGCCAGATCACACAGGGAGTCTGTGGCAGAAGCGGGAACACAACCCAGATCTCTCAGGTCCCAGTCGAGTGCAAAACCACAGGCCCACCCTTCCCCTCTGAGCACTCACCACCACAGCTTTGCACATAAACAGCAATTGCATTTTCCATGTGCTGAACAGACATTAAACATCCCTCACAATCCCGTCAGAAGGGAGACAGGACCAGGGAAGGCAGGCATCCAGGAACTGCTGTGGTGGACACACTATAAATACATTGTGGTCTCAGAGTTGACGTGCAGAACTCAGAGCCAGCAGGCGTGGATTTTGTTCCTAACTAACACTGCCACGACTTCCAGGGGGGCCTCAGGCAAGTCAACTCTTACAGTGCCTCAGTTTCCTCATCTCTTACATGAAATTAGATGAAGGTTTCTAATAATCAGAAAAGAAGTTCTGGAACAGCCTGCCCAGAGGAGTAGCAGGGGCAAAAAGCCTACCTTGTTTCAAGACTGAGATTGATACCTTTATGGAGGGGATGATATCACAAGCCTGCCTACAATGGCATACGGCTCATCTGTGACTGCTAGCTCCAGCAGCCGGAGATTGGACACTAGATGGGGAGGGCTCTGAGCTACTATAGAGAATTATTTCCCAGGGTCCGAATGGTGGCTTTGACCTACATGCTCAGGGTCTAGCTGATCACCATAGAAATCTTCCCCCAGGTCAGACTGACGAAAACCCCTCAGGGTCTCTGCCATTCTCTGCAGCATGGGGCATGGTCACTTGCTGGTTTGAACTGGAGTAAATGGTGGATTCTCTGTAACTTGAAGTCTTTAAATCATGATTTGGGGACTTTAGTAACTCTGCCAGAGGTTAGGAGTCTGTTACAGGAGTGGATGGGTGAGGTTCTTTGGCTTGTGACATGCAGGTCACACTAGATGATCATGATGGTCCCTTCTGACCTTAAAGTCTGAGTCTACATGCAGATAATACTAACGTGCAGTGTGTCCTTGGAGATCTCCAGGTACAAAGCCCTGGCAAAGGGTTATTATTTTACCAATGGGCTAGTGGGCCAATTACTTGATCTCTGTGTCTAAGGTCACACAGTTTGTCCATGCTGGATTAGAACCCATGTGCTTTAACCACACTTCCTCTCTTTAGGAGCGCTGGCTCACCGAAGCTAGCTTTTAAGCTGGGATCTCCAGCTGCTTTGAAAATCCCCAGAGCAAACTTTCCCAAGGAGCCAAGCTGATGAGTAAAGGGCGATGTTAATTACACAGAGTTATTTCTGCCATGCTGGCTGATTAGCAGACATGATTTAGCCTTGGGGAGAGGAGGCAATCACTCCTGGAGGCAGTGAAGTTTGATGGTAAGAACAGGGAATAAGACATAAGGGCTGGGAAGCCAGAACCACGGCAGCCTCTCTGCTTTGCAATGTTAGCCACTGTCAGAGACCGGCCACCAGAGTAGACAGTCCACTGGGCTGATCCAGCAGGGCCATTCCCAGGTGAATGCTAAAGCAGCTGCCTACTGCAAGAGCCGTCAGGTCTCGATAGGCTGTACCACATTTGAAGGTAAAGGGATGTCAGTGCAGGATGCGGACAGGGGACACAAGTCTGTTAGCAATACTTCCTGTGCCAAGGAAACGATGGATTGCCGGTGTAACAGCAAGAGAGAGAGCGGGTGAATCAGTGGGTCCACCATCGAGCTCTGCTGTGCTAGGGGAGTCACAACTGGAGCGACTGGACACACTTTCCTTGGCTACCACAGGCCAGTGAGCTTTGCTGAAGCCTTTTGGCTGGAACACGCGGAGTCTGCAGTGCCTGGACAATGCCTCAACTCCACCCACAACAGCAGCTGCCTCGGCATTTGGCAAGTATTGATTACACCTCAGAGTAAGGTCATGAGCTCAGGTCTGGCTGATAAGGGCATGGACAGGCAGCCTGAAGCGCTGCAGCTGTCCCAGTTCCGCCAGTCCCGGTGTGACCCCACAAGACTTTGCTTTGTATTTGAAAGTTACCCCAACGCTGCATCTCCCATCCACAGAGCCAGGTGCAACAGGACAGATGCTTCAGGAGACCCAGAATGCAGTGGGGCAGCTACAGACATGTTGTGCGCTGACGTGTGGGAAGAGCATTGCCGAGCTGATGCATTGGTTCGTCACCAGGCTGAGAGATCAAACAAATTACTTCATGCAAGCAGTGTCCTTTAACAGCTTCCTTACTTGGAGTAGTCTGCTGGGAAGGGCCAACCCAAGGGAGATGGGGGGAACAAAGATGGGGGCTTGGAAACCCAAGCAGCTTCCAAGACCTGGCTATGCAAATGTCAGTTCCTAAATCAGCTGAAGTAAAGCCCCGAGGTCTCACTCGTATCAACAAGCCACTTTGTTTCACTAACCAGTTCTCTGAGCGAGACTGTTCCCCAGCCACGCAGGGATCACACGGCTAGTAAAAAGATCAGAGGCGCTGACCAACTGGTCAGTTCTAACATGCATCTGTCGGCAATGCTCTTTCAGCAAGATGAGCGCGAGGAAGGTTTAAAACTTCCCCATCTCCCACTCCAAGCATGCATCACTGAGAGCCCAGAACAGGCAGAGATAACAGTTCATTAGTCACCACGCAGGACCATCTGTTCGGAGAGTTAAAAGCCTGTTTTCTCTGTACAAGAGTCACAGGAGCGGAGAGTCCGGGAGGAGACTGACAAGCGAAGAGCAAAGGTGTTCCACATTCTAGAGTTGATGCTCTGCTTCCAGGAGGCCAGAGAAAGCATTGGCACCCAGCAAGCAGGGAAGGAGACGCACCTGGAACTGGCTGGGATGAGGGTAAGGCAGAGGAATGCGTGCAGGGCAGATTTCAGAACTTCTTGCCCAGACTGGCTTGAATTTTCCTTTTCCCCTTTCAAGGCATCAGGAGCAAAATCATTCTGTTTACTCTGAGATTTGAGCTCCCAGCAGCATCCGTGGAACCATCTCTGTTCCCAGCCATGCTCCCTTCAGTCTCCCACACCCGGGCCCTGAGTATCACCTTCCGACTGATTATGCCCTTCAGGATGGAGCTGTTTTTCATACCTTGCACACTAGAGCTCCAGTGACACGGCAGGGAGCGGAGATGTTGCTGAGACATCTGTCCACTGCTCCCCCCATTTCTTCCTCTCCTCCTCCTGTGCTTTCAGCACAGACCTCATGAAATGCCACCACATAGTTACAGTCGGATTCATCCCGGCCAGAAGGAGCCTGTGGTCTGGCCCACGGCTGACAGAGCGTGCCCAGCTCTCCTTCTCAATAGCAGAAATAAGAAGAAATGCCCCTGTCCTTCCTCGAGGGGCCAGTTAATGAACCCAACAGTCCCTAATTACTGCACCATACTGAAGTGATCCTTCCACCCCAGCCAGGAAGTGAAAAGGAGGAGATTACTCCAGTCATGTCACTCGACTGTATTTAAAACTTCGGCAGAACTTTTGGCACAGTTCCCAGAATGAGCTCCTTGTCTATGCCCCCCCTCTCCAAAATTCCTGTACCCTGCCAGGAGGTCATTTCCCTAGGATCCCCACCCCCCCACCTTCTGGGTCTAGGCTTCTTTCTCATCAACCTACATGCTGTGAGGCTGGCGTGTGAAGGAGCAGAGCGCTTGGTGCTGTAGTAGATCACGACCCGCGATGCCAGCGAGACCGGTACGACGAAAGGCTGACAAAGGGACAGTCTCTCAGGCTCGTTTCTAGCACATCCCTTGCCAAGCTATCTACACGACACCTACAAAATCCAGAGCGGCATGGAAACTGCCCACAAGGAACTCCCCTCCTCCAGAGCGACAGAAAGATACTGCAGTGGCGGAATGACTAAGGAAATAAAGATCTTGTTTCAACTTGGTATTTCAAAGGATTGATTTTTCCTTGTCTCATTCCCTTCTGATCATCCTCTGTTCCTGGGGGAACAGGAAAAGGGATAATCACTCTGCTCCCCTTTGTCTGTCTAGCCTATTTGCATTGTGAGATCTTTGGGGCTGGGATTCTCTCTTACTGTGTGTATGTTCAGCACCTGGCACAACAGGGCCCTGATCTCAGTTGAAGCCTCTAGACACTACTGGAATATAATAAGACAATTACAGCTCTTCAGTCTGCACAAGTCCTGATATCAGTAGCACAACTGACTTCTGCCCCTCCTGCTTCTGGGCCTGCCTGCTTTGAAATACGTACCCCCACGAGGCAAGCTAATACTGGATGAGGATTGGAGATCCATCACAAAAGACATTTACTAGCCTAGGCACACCTGCTCTGATAACTCCCCAGATTCCAGAACCTGCACAAGACCCACGTTCCTCATCTGTTCCACAGCTTGGGGGTTCTGGAGGCTGAACAATTTGCATATGGTCAGAGCAGGGGAGCAATTCAATTCTGCTCCGCATTTCTTCAGGTCATTCACAAATATGTCATGAGAACTGCTGACGCAGAAATATTCCTAGAAAGGGTCTTTTGCATTCTGAGATTTAGAGGAAAACAGTCAGCTTAGAAAACCATTTGTAAACACATTTCCTCCCCTGGATTACGAACATCATTATGGTTTAAAGAAATGTTTGATTTCAAATTTAATTTACTTTTCACCATTGATGCCAACTGTTCGTTTTTATTTTATTTGGTGCGTTCCCTTCAGTTTGGGCAATGAAAACAGGACTGGTCCATTTTTAAGCCTCCTGTGACGTTGCATTTGGGTTGCAGCCACTACAGGGAAAGAATTAAATACAAAGGCGGGAGGGAGGGGTTTTTTTTTCCACTACAGAACTAAAATCCTATGCTGAAATTTTTCAAAGCTACCAAGGACATTTGAGAACCCAATTCCCATTAATGTATACGACTCTGAACCCCTCAATCTTATGCCTAAAATGGGCTCCGCTGTGTCTCTTTAAAAGCAAGCTCTTTGGAGAAGATCTGTGCGATTGTTATAAGTGCACTGACAGAGAAGGACATTTTAGACAGAGCTTTTTCCTGATCTCACTGTGCTGGGTGTGAGACAAACACCTTGTTTAGTCAAAGCCTAGATCCATTTGGATTGAGGATTATCAAGCCAAGAGGGAAGATTAAATAAATGAATCAGACATAATGGACCTTTCCCAAATCACATTTCCTCCTCCGCATTTACAAGGATGTTCTGTGGCTTACCCAAGCCTTCCACACATTCAAGCCTGAACTCTCCTAAAGGGGCCACCCTGCCGTCGACCTGTATGCACATAGTCCCCAGTTAACTTTAGGGGAAACGTGTATGTGCATCCAAGGGCAGACTGTGACTTTAAGAGCAATACTTCAGCTGCATCTGCATTGCAATTTGGAGGAATCCCAAGTAAATATAATAATCCAGAGAGCTGCATGATGCCCATAGAAGGATACATACTTGAGTGGGTTAGATACTCAGTGGGTTGGGAATGTGACAGGGAGCTGCCCAGGGAGTGGGAACAGAGTACAAGGCTTTTCATCTCTAAACCTCTCGTTTGCATGGAGCCCAGGCTGTTCAGTGGCCCATGTGAAAGGAGGTGGTCTTGGCCCAGTTCCTAGCAGACAGATACCCACATCGTGACAGTCATCTCTGCAATCCCTTGTGGCTAGGCCCTGCTTAGAAGCCAAGGACTGCACGTGCTACGGAGGCCAAGCTAACTTTTCAGTTTACAAAAAAAAAAAAAAAAACAGGAGTACTTGTGGCACCTTAGAGACTAACAAATTTATTAGAGCATAAGTTTTCGTGGGCTACAGCCCACTTCATCGGATGCAAAGAATGGAACATATAGTAAGAAGATGTATATATATATATATATCACACACACACAGAGAAGGTGGAAGTTGCCATACAAACTGTAAGAGGCTAATTAATTAAGATGAGCTATTATCAGCAGGAGAAAAAAAACTTTTGGAGCGATAATCAAGATGGCCCATTTAGACAGTTCACAAGAAGGTGTGAGGATACTTAACATGGGGAAATAGATTCAATATCTGGAATGACCCAATGCATCGGATGAAGTGAGCTGTAGCTCACGAAAGCTTATGCTCCAATAAATTGGTTAGTCTCTAAGGTGCCACAAGTCCTCCTGTTCTTTTTGCGGATACAGACTGACACAGCTGCTACTCTGAAACCTGTCATTTTTCAGTTTACAGTTGTTCCTACCCAGGGTTGAGGAATGCAGGCCAGGTGGCCTGGAGGAAGCTGTCACTGCTGTTCTCAGCACTGTACAGTAGCTGCTGTGTGCACAGAGCCCCTCAGTGCCCACAGCTGTCAACCCAACACCTTCCGTGAGCACTGCAATTTCAGGGTGGGCAACAATGACAAAACCTTACTCTGGGTCTGATTGGAAAAGTGTGGAAGACAGTAACTGCAGCTGCCATCTAGCCAGAGGGGTAACAAAGCTCTGGGAAGGGGTCTGCTGGCTCCCTGGGTGATGTAGGGCCTTCATACTAGGGGGCTGTGCCTTATATGTTGCTTTTGGACATAGACAGGAACTGAACACTGAGTGCTTATGCTATAGCTCTTGGCTGACTGTGCATCCCTGGGATCAGCAACAAGAGCCGCAGCCCTCTTGTTCTCCCCAGCAGAAAACAGCAAACAGCCACAGCGTTGGCTCATTTGGGTAAGTCACTTTGAGATTAGGGCTATTTCCCTCCCTGGGCAAACTCTTTATGGGAATGTCTTGGCCGGGCTGCTCTCCTTCCCTTTTCCCTACACAGCCACTCACACCTGCACCCCTGTCAGCGAGCTGTAAAGATGGCCGTACTGGACCCCTGAACAGACAGATTCAGTAAAAGCCAGCGACCTTGTTTGCATATTGAGTCTCTGGCTGAGACCTCCCCCATGCCCTGTATTTAGAGTTATCTGTGTGACACCTTCTCTGAAAAACAGAGCAAAAAGAGCTGGGAAGGAAGGAGAGAGGAAAGAGACATCAAGGGAAGCTTCCTGCCAGAACAACCACAGCTATAAGCAGCTGCTTTGAGAGCAGCTAGATGGCACAGTGGGTAAACTCAAAAAGAAAAGGAGTACTTGTGGCACTTTAGAGACTAACCAATTTATTTGAGCATGAGCTTTCGTGAGCTACAGCTCACTGAAGTGAGCTGTAGCTCACGAAAGCTCATGCTCAAATAAATTGGTTAGTCTCTAAAGTGCCACAAGTACTCCTTTTCTTTTTGCGAATACAGACTAACACGGCTGTTACTCTGAAACCTGGGTAAACTCAGACTCATCAGGGGGCGGGGGGGGGAAAACGCTGCTTCACATTCGGGCTTCGGCTGCAAACAGTCTGATTCTTGCTGCTGCAATAAACAGCTCCCGATGCTCCAGGGCATTTTAAGGACCAAAGCAAACAACCACTGGCAGATGTGGACAGGGCCAGCAATACTGGGACAGAACATTCATTAGGGACTGGGAGAATGAAAAGGTTTTAATTGATTAAGCAACTAGAAGAACCCATACTCTCCAAGCCCTTCAGGTCTGAAAAATTGGCTGGTAATCTTAGGAGCACAGGATCTCCTGGAAGATTTCTGTTGCTTTCAGCTTTGCCAGAAATACCCTGGTATTGTGGCTCCTCCAGTGTCAGCCACGACCAGGAAGTGCAGAGGCGTGTGGAAGTGAAAAGCTTTTTTTAAGAAAAGTTAACTGAACTACCCTGGAACCTGCTAACAGGTTCAGGTTTTGAGCAAAGGCTCAGGACGGCTTTTGCTTCCCCTGAACTAGATCACCTGTCCCCTAATGTCCATCACACCAGACCACTGAGCCAACCACACCTCACGTTTCCAGACAAGACGACCCTGGGCATCAGCAAAACCTGCCAATTTCCCAGTCTGATTTTGGGAAGGGATGTACAGGAATCAGGTAAATTCTGACCCAGTATAAAAGCCAAGAGAAGAGGCTTCTGGAAGGAATGGAGACTAAACATTTCTTTCCGGAGAAAGGCACAAGACAGACAGACACAGGATATTATTAACACTAGGGAGTTCTCAGAGTGCTTTACAAGCATTAGCTCGTTAAGAAAAGACCAAAAAGGCAGAGCCAAATCTGCAGCTCAAGAATCCCCAATTCTGTCCCAATCTCTCCCGCTCCCCACCTCGCAAGGCTCCCAATGTCTTAGTAGCATGGGAGATTTTTCTTTCACTAACTTTTATTCCATAGCTTCAATTAAGTCTTTCTGGGCCATAAGGCTCCAGAAGCCACTTGGTTTTCTGGCACATGGAGATAATAATGCATGGTAGATGCAGCACATGAAGGGGTCTCACTTCCTGTCCGTCCACCCATCAAATCAACCAGCATCACTCACGACAGGGCACGCACAGCTGCAAGTTAGACTGCTGGAAGTGTGACAACTGTAAGCCATGCTTACCTTCCAAAAATACTTTGATCCATACATCTCTCATGTACCATTGCAGATCCTACAACTATTTCTGCATCTCTGCCCAGTGCCCATGTCTTTGCTAAGTCCCAAGGACAGCTGACCACGTCTTTGCTAGTCCCATGAAAAACTGTGAACTCCTGGAAAACTTCCCCTCCACTTCCACCCCACCAAGCACCAGAAAAGGCACAAAATCCATTCCTTAAAGAAAAGGTGGAATCCTAGTGCCCCCAGATATCACAGCTTTCTAATTTCTGCTGTCCCCAGAATGCTGCTATGCTGTAATTCAACCGCAGCATACACCCATGATCCCCAGCTCACGCCCTTCGTCCTTGGGGCACTACACAGTTCTTCAGCCTGCCCTCCCTCAAATCTCCCCCATCCCAGATTTTACCACTAAATCATAGTATATTGGTCCTCCCCACAGCGAATTTAGTACTTGTAAAAGGTGTCGGATTGACAGGCCTGGACAGACAACCGCTAATCAGCTGTATAACAGGAACACAACAACAGACAGCAAGTGCAAGCACTTTCTCAGGTTGACCCAGATACGCTTCATCCTTAGATCTAAACGGCGAAGAGGCTGGTTAAGTCTCTGTGGCCTATACAGTTCCAGGCCTCCCAAATGAGACGGCCAGCAAGGTGCTCAGTTCTCAGGCAGACACTTGGCTGTGTGAAACTACACTGAGACCATCAACTCAATCACAGGTGTCTGACACAACTGGGATTTAGTCACAACTGACCTGATCTGGGTTTGACCAGATACAACAGGCAGACACACAATCCATCCTCTTGTAAGAAATAGACCCATCTGAATGAGTGACCCAGAGGTCAAAACCTTCATGTGAAGGATGAGACAGTCTGGTCCAGAGAACGGGCTTCTATTCTCCGCCAGCTTAGTACGTGACCTTGGGCAAACCACTTCACCTGTCCTTGCCTCAGTGTCCCCAGATGTAAAAAGGGGATGAGGGAAGTTCACTTGGATTCATAAAGCACTTTGAACATCTCAGATGAAAGGCAACATATAACTGCAAGGTATTATGATACCATCATGATACATACTAATATTCCTCCCCATATCAGCCTCGCAGAACAAGATTCATGGTGAACTCCCCCCTTGCTTGGACAATGTAAGATTCCAACTAATGGTATATTAACAGCCCTGCTCTTACATCAGAGCCCTGATTTCTGACAGTCTCACTACATCTGATCCTCTATATCATAATATATGGTAATATTTCTCTGGATCAGACCTTCTGAGTCTTAACTTACTGTAACGTCCCCCAGACCCTATTGCACCCTAACATACCCCCTACGCCAGACTCTCAGTTCTACCTACCCCAAGCCAGGTCCCACCCACTTATCCTAAATCACTAGAGCACCCCCGCCCCATATCACTCCCTCAGATCCTAATACACAGCAGCAACCCCATCTAGCCCCCAAGACCTAATGCACTACAGCAAGTTTCCATATTAGTCACCCTAGATCCTAATGCACGGTCAACCCCCCACATCAACGCTCCCAGACCCTGATGCACTGTGCTGCAAAGTATCAGGATACAGGGAGAACTAGACATTTCCAGCTCAGACACCCCCAGGCTCTAATGCACTGTAACGTCCAACCCACCAAGACCCTAATACACCATCGGCGCTGTAACACCCAACCTCCCGCAGCCTGATGCAATCACCCCATGCCAGCTAGCCCTAGATCCTAATGTACTGCAGCCCCCCCACCCAGACCCTAGAGCGCTCTCTTCCCCCTAGCAGATGCCCCAGATCCCAAAGCACCATCTCCCCCACATCAGCCACCCCAGTGCCTAATGTACTGTCACACCCCACCCCTCGCCCAGACGCACAGCAACACTGCCCCCCACCCCGCCCCGAATGCACCCCTCCCACCCCATATCTGCCCTGCCCCCGCTCCCCCAGGCTTCGCCCCCTTCCCCTGCCCTCCCGCCCCAGCCGAGCCCCCTCCCGCCCTTCCCTTACCTCGCCGTGGTCGTCCTCCTCCAGGCTGCTGAAGCTCCACACCACCAGGCCCTGGATGAGCAGGATGGCCAGCGCGGTGGCGATCGCCAGCTTGTAGCGGCGGGCCAGCTTCTGCAGCCGGGCGCTCGCCACCATCTTCCTTCCAGGCGGCGGGGCACGGGCGGGAGCGCGCCAGCCAGCCAGCCAGCCCTGCAGACGGCGGGCGCGAGCACGCACAGCGGCGGCGGGCGCGAGCACGCTGGGGGAACTGGGGAAAGGGAGGGGGATGCATGTGATTCCTCCCCCCTCCACCCAAGGCCTTAAAGGGGCTGGCGAGTCGTGCCCGGGATCAGGGACTGCCGGGGGGTGGGGAAAGGACGCCGTGTAGCTCCTCAGGGAGGAGGCAGATAAGCAGCAGCACATAGGGATGGGTCCTCTGCATAGATTATCCAACCCTAGGGTGACCAGATGTCCCGATTTTATAGGGACAGTCCCGATTCTGGGGTCTTTTTCTTATATAGGCTCCTATTACCCCCCCTCCCCTGTCCCGATTTTTCACACTTGCTGTCCGGTCACCCTCTCCAACCCCATGCTTGTTGCCCGAGAGCGATGGGATTTTCCTGCAGATCTTGGGATACCTGTGGGGTTGGAGGGCCACTCTGTCCCTCCAAAGTAATAATGACCAATGAGCAACAGTGTTGACTGCAAGTTAGATCATGGGTCTGGGAGTCAGAATTCCCGCTTCCAGTCGGGATTCTGCTCCTTGCTGGAGCAATCCGTCAGGAACTCCTGAAGTGAACATTTCCAGACATTTCTGCTTCACGATCAGTCTCCCATGCTCTTTTACTTAGCAGGGCATGGGTTGGTCCTCCGCCATTCTGAGGCCAAATGCTGCAAGAGGCTTTGGCAAAGTTGTTCCTGAGCAAGAAAAAATAAAGCACAGGAGTAATGAAGACGGTGTCAGAGGAGGTGTTGATGAACAGCAGGTAAGGGAATAATTGGGAAAATTGACTATCTACCCATCAGCACATCTGTCTCGGAAGCATACCAAGCCCTTTAGGGAAACTCGCTAATGAACCTACTGAACTTTAGCTGGGCATCGTGCTGAACGAGTGGCAATTAATTTTGAAAAGTCACGAAGCCCTAACACAACCTTTTGCAGAAAAATGTGCAATTGGCCAAAACCCACAGAAATATTCCTGAGAAGCAGCTTGTACAACATAGAACAAATCAGAGTTTAGATCCCCTGGGCTGGATTCTCCTCTCAGTTCCATCACCTTTACACCAACGTTACTCCACTGACTCCAGTGGCATTAACTCCCAGTTTACGTTGATGTCGACGCAAGCAGGATTTGGCTCTCAGCGTCCGAGTCCACAGCAGGATGGCTTCAAGGCTAAAGGGGCAGGCATGATGTCAGGGAAGAGGCAGAGCACTACACCCTCAACAGAAGAAGCCCAGAGAGTAAAATAATGCAGTCTTTATGTCTCTAAGGAACCCAGCACATCACTTGTTAACGTGTGTAACAGCCCTCCTACAGCCATTGATCCCGTTTGCACTGTGCATTAGAGAAGCACATAGTGTAGGGATCAGAAGTGAATGGACCATCGACTTGCGACTGGATTTTTGCAACAATCCCCTTTGCATACCAGCACCCTCTGCTTGCTGTGTATTTAGTTTTGCTTGGTCTGGCCTTATTTGCACATTGCAGCCTAGATGCTATGATGATAAGCATATTAGAAATACTTAGATAGCAAGACATTCAAGCATTTCCACCATGGTTTCGGACATTGGCATTCACTTTCCTCTGCTGTCTGCTCAAAATACAAGAGCACTTGGCCCATAAACTACTTACTGGGCAGGTACAAGATCACTGGGGAAAAATATACATGCACACTGGCTATTGACGGGTTTCAGAGTAGCAGCCATGTTAGTCTGTATCCGCAAACAGAAAAGGAGGACTTGTGGCACAAGTACTCCTTTTCTTTTTACTGGCTATTGAGAATGTGATAGATTTGGAGCTGGCGATATGGGATGAATCCTGCATCTGATCTGGGTGCTTGTTGTTTACTGTATGCATTCTATTAATTCCCTGTCAGGTTTTCCAGGAGGTGGGATGGTGCCTGATATTCACAGCTCTTGGCAAACAATGAAGAGATTCACACTGGTATCATAGAATCATAGAATATCAGGGTTGGAAGGGACCCCAGAAGGTCATCTAGTCCAACCCCCTGCTCGAAGCAGGACCAATTCCCAGTTAAATCATCCCAGCCAGGGCTTTGTCAAGCCTGACCTTAAAAACCTCTAAGGAAGGAGATTCTACCACCTCCCTAGGTAACGCATTCCAGTGTTTCACCACCCTCTTAGTGAAAAAGTTTTTCCTAATATCCAATCTAAACCTCCCCCATTGCAACTTGAGACCATTACTCCTCGTTCTGTCATCTGCTACCATTGAGAACAGTCTAGAGCCATCCTCTTTGGAACCCCCTTTCAGGTAGTTGAAAGCAGCTATCAAATCCCCCCTCATTCTTCTCTTCTGCAGACTAAACAATCCCAGCTCCCTCAGCCTCTCTTCATAAGTCATGTGCTCTAGACCCCTAATCATTTTTGTTGCCCTTCGCTGGACTCTCTCCAATTTATCCACATCCTTCTTGTAGTGTGGGGCCCAAAACTGGACACAGTACTCCAGATGAGGCCTCACCAGTGTCGAATAGAGGGGAATGATCACGTCCCTCGATCTGCTCGCTATGCCCCTACTTATACATCCCAAAATGCCATTGGCCTTCTTGGCAACAAGGGCACACTGTTGACTCATATCCAGCTTCTCGTCCACTGTCACCCCTAGATCCTTTTCCGCAGAACTGCTGCCTAGCCATTCGGTCCCTAGTCTGTAGCGGTGCATTGGATTCTTCCATCCTAAGTGCAGGACCCTGCACTTATCCTTATTGAACCTCATCAGATTTCTTTTGGCCCAATCCTCCAATTTGTCTAGGTCCTTCTGCATCCTATCCCTCCCCTCCACTCCAGCGTATCTACCACTCCTCCCAGTTTAGTATCATCCGCAAATTTGCTGAGAGTGCAATCCACACCATCCTCCAGATCATTTATGAAGATATTGAACAAAACCGGCCCCAGGACCGACCCCTGGGGCACTCCACTTGACACCGGCTGCCAACTAGACATGGAGCCATTGATCACTACCCCAAGCTATGGTACCATAGCTTGGTCCCCTGCAGGGCCTGCCAGACAAACTTTGCCCAGGAGAGTTCAACCCCTGTGAGGCAGGGGGAAGAGGATGAAAAGCCTCTCAAGGGTTTAAAGATACAGACACTCTCTTGAGGAGGTCAGGCAATTAATGGGGAAACTGAGTCAGACCATTGGGGAGCAGTCTACCCCCGAGCCTTTAAAGGCCAGGGGTAAAATAAACCTACCTAAACCTTTAGGTAAGAGATGCATACAGACGTCTATTGTTTTAAAAAGCCCCTTTCTCATGTTATGCTGTGCTGCCACTGTTAAGAGTAAACCCTATGTTGTGTTAAGAAGGCTGTTTTGGGTCACAGCTCCCAAAGGGAAGAACCACAGGTAGCCAAACCCATTCGGACCTGCTGAGCAGTCACGGTTGCTACACAGGGGGCTGGGCCCAGTCGGAGAGTGAGAATCACAAGATTCTGCCCCAGAAAGGTGAAAACTCAGGGCCCAAGACCTGGCAGGGTGCACTCAGAAGGCACGGGGCCCACCAACAGAAGCCAAGAGCTGTTGCAAAGCTAGTCCCAGTTGCGGGAGCTGAGCACTGACAAGTCTGGCCCACGTTAAACAAGAACCAAACCCTCCCTGGGGTTTCAGGTTTACTTACCAGATTTTCCTTTTCTATTATACCCAGTGTTACATAAAGCAGCAAAATCTCTCATCGCAAGCCCTTCATACAATTTAACAGTCTATAAACAGCAAACAAGGATATTCTGCACCAGTGCACAGCTCATGTTCCCAGCATGCCCTCACCTCCACTCTGATTAGCAGACACCTGTTGCTTTGTTTCTGAAGGGAGCCCCCAGCGCCTTAAAGGATTTGATTCTAAGCAGGCTTGGCTGCAGCTGATTTATTCAGGTGCACATGGACAGCTTGGATTTAACCCCCATATCTTTCCACCATCAGCTGGTGGGGCTCTTTTCCCTGTGAGAATTACTGGGGTGGATCATTGCTCTAGGGTACTGCTTTCATTATGCTGACAGACCTGTCCTCCTGCTTACAAATACTTGCTGATTTATGGTTATGCTTCTCTGGTATCCTGCAGCAGCAGGCTGTCTCCAAGGGTAATGTATGGAGACAAGCCCAGACAAGCTTGGTTTGAGAATAATTATGTCAAACAAAAGCCAGTCTCAAAGGTGTTATGGTGGGGTTGTTAAGACCCTAGAAGCCAGGCAGGGAGGGGGAGAAAGGGAAACTGCCCACCCCTGGTGGGAGGAAGAGTGCAGTTAAGAGAACCCCCTTTGGAAGGAGCTATTTCCAGAGGAGGTAGAGGATGGTAAAGCACAGGTCAGAGTGAGCAGCTCTGGGAGAGGTGATGTAACATGTAACCAGTCACCTCAGGAGCCCAGCTGGGTTGCTGGGCAAACAAAGAACTCTCTTCCCTGGGACCGGGAGAGAGCTTGGATGAATGCAGAGCCGTCCAGGGGGTTTGCAATGCAGCCTGGGATGTGAGGCTCACGACCCCATACAAAAGCTTGCAGCTGGGAGCCCCAAAGAGGAGTCGCTCTTATCTAAGGTGTTCAGGTTTCTTAAGCAATATTCTGTGACACAGGTTGGGGGCAGTCTTAAGGGTGTTTCTACAGCCTATGCCTGGGCCTATTAAAGTCACTTGTAGCTTCCCCCACCCCTGACTTCAGTGGGAACTGGATCGGAGCCCATGTTAGGTCTGTTCTTGTTTATCCAACTTCACCATGTGCTTTCCTCCGTACTGTGTCCGTACTCTGCTTTTCTTCAGAGCCGGAGCTGTGGGCTGGGAACTCATCACCCGCAATTAGCCCCTTGGAGGACACACACTGGGCTCTGACCTGGGGGGAAGCCGAGTCAGGAGAGGGCCAAAGAGTATTCTGATTAGGGCAAGGGAGGCTGCTGTCTCCTATTTTGAGAGAGTGCAGTGAAGGGGCTGGTGAAAGCATGCACGAGAAGCTGGCTTTGTTACAGACAGGGAGGCTGATCCTCTGCTGCCCTGCTCCTAATGCAGTAATTTGCACTAGTGCAAAGCAAGTGCAAAATGGGTCTAAAAAGGCTACAAATCCTCCTTGTAAGGCTCCCTTATTTCTGTTACAGAGTTCAGGCAACAGATAATCTCCCCATGCCACAAGGTAAACTGCTGCCTCTGAATATATAGACAGCAGCAGGGGGCAGCAGAGATTCCTCTGCCTGCAGAACCAAGCTGTCTGGGGGCCCTGATTTGCCTGTGAATCAGGCTTTTCAAGGACTCTGCTTTGCACTCAGATCAATAGGCTTGTCACCACTGATGCCTACCACATTCCCTGACATTTTGGAATCGATCAGATTTGGCATTTCAAAGTTGTTGCACTACAAACAGAGAAATGCTGTCCAGCTGTGTTAGAACTCGCTTTTCATGGCCCATTATTCCCCTTTTACACACAGAGCAACTGAGTTGCAGAGAGGTGCAGCGTCTTGCCCAAGAGGTTAGAATTCAGGCGTTTACAGTCCCATGTGTCATTCCTAGACAGTGATGCCTCTACATTTCTATATTCTATAGTCTATATTTCTACAGATACCATTGTACCCCGCCCCCACAACCCCCATATTGGCAAATGACAATGGGAGCTGTGAGAACACATTCCATATAATGAGTATCGAAATCCTGGTGGCTACCATGCCTCCCTCCTCTTGCTTTGACTGCTCCTTGACCCCTAGTTACTTAGGATTTGCGCTCTCTCTCTCTCTCTCTCTCTCTCATATCTGCTATTACTTGCCAATATCTTTTGCCTGCATGGTCCCTGGAAGAGACCCTGCTGGATGAGACTAAGGAGGTGGAGGAATGTGATGATGTCATCGTAACCACTTCTTATGACATCATCCTAAAGCCATCTCCAGGGATTCTTGCCCAGAAGCGAATCCCCAGCAGCATTATGGGGTCCCGTCACTGCATTTCTGTCCATCAGTTGCCTCTCCCACAGCATAAGCCTATGGCGCACTAGATCAATGGCAGGGACTTCTCTGGAGCTGCTTTGAGGCTCCCAGGGAGGATCAGAAATGGGAGGTATAAAGATGCCCTTAAAGAGGCTTCAAGGCGCCAGTAGCTTAGGAAAGGTGTCCTGCAGCCCCATGACTGAGCGAGAAGAGACAACAGGTGAATTACATTGTTGGGAAAAGAGCATGGATGAGACCCAGGGTTGTTCTGTGGTGTGGTGCTGGATTTCCCCTGTATAGATACTAAACAAAGATAAGGAGTAAATTCTCAGGGCTGGGCTCTGCCAGGGATGGGGAGAACCAATGTGGTCTTAGCACTAGTGTATTTGCTACTTCATGTAATGTATACTTTTGTCACTTACTATGGGGATTAGCTACATTAGGCTGGAGCAGGTGAGGACTTGAGGACCAGGAGGTCATGTGATAAGTCTTGACGGAGGGGTTGGGTCTTGACTGGAGCCCAACATCCAGCCGCTATCCTGGTAATTTAATATTTTTCCTTTTCTCAGCTGGCAAGAAGGAGCTGGAGTTCAGGGTATTAAAGCCCTCCTGCCACCAGGTATGGTCCTTGTTGCTGCTCTTGGTGCCTGCTTAGATCTCATGGTTGCAGAGAAGAGAATTGGCCTCATTCATGGGTCTCTTCCTAAAGTTCCTTCCCTACCCACAGGAAGAGTTCTCTGGCTTCCCTCCTGGTGGGGGCTGGAGCAAAATACCGGAGAAAAGAATAGTGTACCAGTGAGTCTTGTTTTCACCCGTGCAGTGATAACACCATGGGCGCATACTTGTTTGATCAGACGGACTGACCGGACTCCTGAGTTCCATTCCTGCCCTTGCCATTGACTTGCTGAGTGTCTGTGAACACGTTATTTAGCCGCTCTGTGCCTCAGTTTACCTGTACCTAAAACTTGGTATTATTTCTAAAGCATCACAAGTGTCCAGTGCTTCACAGATGGAGAAAAGAGATATTTTTACCCTGAGAAGCTTACAATCTGGGTAGACTTACCACAGCAAGGGAGGACAAACAGAAGGGGTGTGCAGGGCGAGGCGGGTGAGAAGGACAAAGACTATGATGGTAAAAGATCATGAGGCAGGATTTGGCATCTGTGTAGTGATTTACATTCAGCTCTTCATCATGGGAATGGAGCACCTGTTACATTTACATCCTAGTAATGTCTTTTAAAATATATATCTGTGGTTGGTGTATAGGATTTGTAGGTACGGTAAGGCAAATCCTCAGCGGGTGGGAAGAGGTGTCGTCCCACTGGAAGTCAATGGAACTCAGCCCTCTGCATATCTATGTAAGCTTATAATTTTAAGGGAGCGAACTCTGGCCAGCAGGCAGGCGTGCACGACACCACATTTGAGATCAGTGTGGAAAAGCTGACTCAAAAAGTGAGTCCTGATGAGGGATTTAAAGGAGGAGAATGAAGCTGAGAGGCCCAGAGGATCCCAGATGGCATTCCGGGCAGAGGGCACCATGAAAATGAACACAACATTTTCCCTCCCAAGGGTATTGGGAGAGTTAGAGTTAGTTATTGTCTGTAAATTGCTCTTAGAGCCTCAGGCGGAAGGAGTTTATAAAAGCGCTTAGTATTAGAAGCCCCAGTCCACAGTCACAGATGCAGAAATATTGCACCAGCCTGTGAAATACGTTTCAGACAACTGGGGCTGTTTGCTTTGTTCCTATGGCTCAACTGGGCATTTTCATGTAACTCGTCATCCTGGTGATGAAATCGATTGGGGGTTTATTAAACAACATTCTCTCCTTCCTCAGACTCCTTGTGAAATTCTCCCACTTCCCCCATCCGTGTGGAGGAAAAGTCCCCTCCGGCATGGCTTTAACCAGCCTTCCATAGTGGAGCAGCCTGGGCTGGCTAGCCTGAGGCAGCGATCTGCATACCAGATTATGGCCCAAAGGAAGAAGTCAATGATGGAGAAGAAAAAGTAAGAGACACAATGGCAGGTTTTAACTTTCCAGCAGAGCTCAGTTTATCTGACCTGTGCTCTGGACCTATTCCAGCCTGAGCAGTTACATTCTGCCTGTCTAACTTCCGCTTGTGGTTCCAGTGTTCTTCACTCACTACCATGTGGTCTCGCAAGTTGAGAAGAGTTAGGCTGGGGCTGTACTTAGAGAGGAGACCTCTAGGGCAGGGTCTCTCAATGTCCGGGCGCCAGTCCCTGAGCTCTCCCTCACCCAGCTTCGGAAGGCAGCAAGCCGGCCCCTAGTATCAAAAAGGTTGAGAACCAGTGCTCTAGGGAACTGCTGTGAACCACGGGATATGATGTTAGTGACTTAAGGTGTATCTACACTGCAGTGTGTGCCTACATCCTGCCTGGCAGGGGTGTGTTAGCCAAGCCTGCCTTCCAAAATCCACGTTGCTGACTGAGCCACGCACCCTCCAAACCCCATATGCCCATGCCTCACACAAGTTTGCCACTAGCATTCCTGGGGGCGTATTCCAGGGTTCTTTGTGCCTCACCAGCTGGAGCCGTCCTGGGCACTGGTGTGTGGTGTGCTGTGGGAGAACTTGGTGGGTAGCATTCTTTCTTCGGAGTCAGTACTCAACCCCTGCTCCAGCCTGGCGTTAAGGGGATCCAGAGTGCTATGGCTGCTGGATCTGATGTGAAGCCAACATCTCTGTGGGGGTTAAAGATCCCAAGGCTCTTCTGGCAATGGAACAGATGTTAACGGGACACTTGTCCGGTCAAATGTGCCCCCTGTTTTAGGCCATGTCTACACTAGAGCGCTTACAGAGGCACAGCTGTACCGATGCAGCTGTGCCTCTGTAAGATCTCTTGTGTAGCCGCTCTATGCCGACATAGAGCTCTCCCATCAACATAATTGTACCACCCTCAACAAGCAACAGTAGCTATGTCGGAGGGAGATGCTCTCCCATTCTACAGAGAGGAGGGGGGAATAAGACTTGATTTTTCTGTCTCAGTTATTTACCTTTGGGCAGGGATTCTTTCATCATTATGTGAATGTACAGCACCTAGCACAGTGGAGGCTTGATCTTAGCCTCCAGTCACTGCTCTAATACAATTAATTAATCCCACCCCAAGATCACGGATGTGTCAGATGGGATGTAATTAGGAGCTCTGCACCCAGGACAGGTATGGATTTTTGCTGCATGGATCCTCCAGATACCATGACTCCATAAGCCAGGTGTGAAACACAACAGGTGTTACATATGCTTGAAATTCAGCAGAGAAATAACCTGTGATTTCTCCTCTTCTCTGTGGCCAGGCCTGACTTTGTCCTCTCAAAGTTGCTAAAGTCCATCCACAGTTTATACCCAGCGAAGATTAAATGGAAGGACACAGATCCTAGGATCAAGATGCTGCAGTTGGAAAGAATAAAGGTCAGGCACTAAAAATCATGGCTTACAAAAGGGGTGCCAGCCAGGTCTCCCTATCCCAGTCCTGTGTCTTAGCCACCAGACCTTCCTTCCTCTCCTTACCAGTCACCACTAGTACTTGGTGGTGCGAATGACCATGTTCCATCCGGGGTACAGATACTCCACAAGAAGGGATGAGAGGTTCTGCAGTATGTAGCTAACATTCGCAGGAGGGCTGTGAATCCATTAACACATCAGAGCTCTCTTGCCTTTGTGTGCCCACAGGAGCTCACAGAGAGCTTGGCTTCTTCTGTGGAACAAGAGCAAATCTACGCTGCTCAGGTGACGTACGGGACTTCGTTCCTCACTGTCTAGGGTGTAACTAACCTCAGTCATGTTTCATAAACCACTCCAGCTGAGTCCTATAGAAGCTATGGCTGGAGCAAATCACAAGCCTCCAGGCAGTGAGAGGGGGAGGGGGAATCAGAGAAGTGTAGGACTGGAAGATATCTGAAGAGTTCTTCTAGGCCAGTCCCCTGCACTCATGGCAGGACTAAGTATTATCTCTAGACCATCCCTGACAGGTGTTTGTCTGACTTGCTCTTAAAAATCTCCAGTGATGGAGATTCCACAACCTCCCTAGGCAATTTATTCCAGGGCTTAACTACCCTGACAGGAAGATTTCCTAATGTGCAACCTAAACCTCCCTTACTGCAATTTAAACCCATTGCTTCTTGTCCTATCCTCAGAGGCTAACGAGAACAATTTACCTCCTTCCTCCTTGTAGCAACCTTTTATGTACTTGAAAACTGTTTTCATGGCCCCCCCTCAGTCATCTCTTCTCCAGACTAAACCAATTTTTTCAATCAGAGGTCATGTTTTCTAGACCTTTAATCATTGTTGCTCTTCTCAGGACTTTCTCCGATTTGGCCACATCTTTCCTGAAATGTGGTGCCCAGAACTGGATGCAATACTCCAGCTGCGGCCTTATCAGCGCGGAGTAGAGCCCTGGAATTCCCAGGGGTCTTTCTTTGTGCCATTAATATAGATCACGTTGCATTGTAATGAAGTTAATCAGCACGGGTGGCAGAGACAGGGAGAATCCCTCTGATGGCCCTACAAGTAGCAGGTAATATCATTCACCCAGCAGGAGCTGGCAATTGCTAGGTTCCCCGCAATTCCTGCAGCTAGCAGGAGAAATCCCAGGCACAAAGACAGGCTGGAGGACTCAAATTGAACAATGTGTCAATCGTCAATTCATAGAAGGCAGCCCGTCATAATCATTAAATAACTTCTCTTACCCCACACGAGGCTGGGAAGTATCGTTATCCCGACTAACAATATTATTTACATGCTCAGAATCCCTCCTACACTCGTCTTATTGTGGCTTAGCTGCAGTCACTCACAGCAGTCACCTGGGGAGCGTCCACACTGCAATAAAACACCCGCCGCCGGAGTCTCAGAGCCCAGGTCAATCGTTTGGGGCTCGCAGGGCTCAGGCTGTGGGGCTAAAAATTGCGGTGTAGATGTTCAGGCTCGGGCTGGAGACCAGGCTCTGAGACGCTCCCCCCTGCCGCCCAACCTTGTGAGGTCTCAGAGCCCAGGATCCAGCCTGAGCCCAAATGTCTACACTGCAATTTTTAGCCCCGCAACCTGGGCCCCATGAGCCGCAGTCACCAGACCTGGGCCAGCCGCAGCCATGTTGTGGGTCTTTTATTGCCATGCAGACGTACCCCTGGAAGCATTCTCCAAGGTCCTGGTAACTGATGAATGTTACCCCACTCTCAAGGCTTCTTTCTAGGCCACGATGACTGCCAGGAGACCCTTGACTTCCCATCCCCTGGGCCTCGTGAGAGACCTGCACTGCAGTCTGCTGTGTGCTCAACTCAAGGCCGCTGTCGTACTGTCTGTCGTCTCTGATTTTACACTGGGCTGGGCTGAGTGTCACTGGGAGTTGGGTCAGACGTCTCTAATGATTGCTCCGATGTGAAGATTTGTTTCTCTGCCATTTGTCTCTTTAGGCCCTGGGCTGCCTTAGGATCACTGATGAGTTTGTGCTGTCTGCACTTCACAACACTGTAGGTATAACCCGTAGGGACGTTCATTCTCTTTATAATGTGTTTTTAATAATGACTTCAGCTTTAGTGCCTCACGCTGTCGCTGCATTACCAAGAAGTGGGCCTGACCTTTTCCTCCTCCTGAGAGCCGACTCATGGCTAAAGTGCCATTCACATGCACTCTGCTGCCCAGTTCATAATGTGGGTCTGGGTCAGAGGAACAGACTCGTGGCACTGCAAAGTCACGGGATTGACACAGCTGGTGTGGGAAGGGGAGGCGCGCTGCGCAGGAGATGATCTGAAACTCAGGGCCGAGGGGAGGAAGATGGCTCAGCCAGCATCGCTTATTACATAACATCCCTGAGCTGGCGCTGGATCCCCCAGGCTGGTGCATGGGCTGCACTCTCGTGACTAGATTAGTCCAGAGTTCAGGAAATGGGAGAGTGATTTATCAGGGAAAGGGAGACAGCAGACCCTAGGGCACGCAGACTAGATTTATTAGGGTGGGGAGAGATTCAGTCGTTGGGATATTGATGCCCAAATTAATATAGAAAACTTGTGTAAAAGGTTAGAATTGCAGGGGTAGGAAGTGCGGTGCTAAGTGGCTTTTGTCCGGCCTGCTAAAGGGATCTGTTTTTTCTAGCTCCAGGTATGCAGGAGTCAGCCTGTGCGATATGAAGTAACTAGGACCCTGGTTTTATTTGGTGAGTGATTCTTCTAGTCACTTTTCTTGTCAATGCAGCAGCTCCAAGCTCTTTGACCCAGGGATCAGGGAAGGTGATTAGACGCTGGGGTATTGGCCTGTTGGCACCTACTGGGCATAAATCCCTCTACAGCGAGAGGAAGATCTGCCTGCTCTTTCATTCCCTCTGACAGCATCAGTCTTCACAGTCTCAGGCTGTCCAGTGTAATGCTCAATGGCTGTAATCCATACATGTAACTATGCAAAGGAATGCAGCCCTCTTAACTTGCTGTGCATGCTAATGAAGCTGTGTGCGTGATGTCGGTGAAGTGTCTTGCAGAGCACAGCAACGTCATTAGACAGTACAGGGCCAATGCGCCCAGCCAAAAAACGTAGGTAACTTAAAATTAAGGTTGTTACAGTAAGTAATATACATGTCAGAAATCATGAACACCAAGAAATGTTTGCTTAAATCCAATCAGCAACACTTACCTAGTGCAAAGGTCTGGAAATGAAAACTTACGGCAATTCCAAGGTAAAAACAAACTACGTTAAGATGGAGTTAAGGCTGAGAGTATGTGTCAGTAAATTAAAGATACGAAATATTATAGGAATGTAACTGGTACTTATTGTGCAACCAAGCTTTACAAACGCAGGAAATTCAGAGTCATGGTTACACGTAAAAGACATGCACAGTTAAGGCACCCAACCTTAACTCTGCCCTGGAGCGATGCCGTACTATAACCATACGTTTGAGCTATGTTTTATTATAAAGACACGTTAGTGTTATTATGGTCCCTAAAGCCCACATAGTTCATACATGCACCGACACACATCTAGACATGTGAACATTCTAATTCTACACTGACCCCTAAAATGTAGCCACTAAAAACACAGTACAGCGCTCCAGCCTCTGAGTTCCAGGGAGAAACTTTTTAACAAAGGCTTGTTTCCATATTCACGGCACTAATATCTCTATAGCAACTACAGCTGCCTGGCACCAAGCTCCAGAACAATACCCTTCAAGGTCTGTTGCACACACACCTCTTCTAACCGCAGAATGGTAACATTTTAATTATCAGATTAAGGAGACCTCACATAAAGAACAGTCTGGTACCTAATACTGTTGTGTAAGTAATATCTTCCTGTTACTGCATTGAGAATACAGGAGGTGGAAATCGGCCTCCCTCCAGGGGAGCTGATTCACACCAACTGCGGCTCCATCCCTGTATCCACAGAACAACACAAACCACTTGTATTATTGATCCTTCTTACCCAGCCTTTCCTGTGTCATACCACTGGTTTAGACAAGATTTCTGATCAGCCTTTTTCACTAGGGAAAACGAGTCTGAACTGTTATTGAAATGAGATCTACAACTGCTGTGTGTAAACGTTGCTGTTAGGAAGTTAAAGGGCTGAAGAACCATGAGATACTCGTGCAATTGTGCAGAGACTAACTTTCATCTAGTTGTAACTTGACTATCATCTCATTAAATTACTTGGCATTCATGGACAAAGTTTTACTCCACCCTATCTCCGATCATCCACATTTTTCAGCCAACAGTGCTTTCCCTCCCCGAGTTTAGAGAAGTGGGGGTAACCATTGGGCTTATAATTGAACTCTGATTTCACCCTTCACTCTGGAGAGACGAGTCTCTTTGTAATACGTGGGCAGAATGGTGCCGTTGCCTAAACACAAGGGCAAGAGCCAGGAACCCTTTTAAATTCCATCATCAACTCCTTGTATGATTTTGTGCAAATCATTCCTGGACTCATTTTTCCAATCTGTAAAATGGGGATAACATTTCCCTCCCAGAGGTGTTGTGCCTGTTAACTAGTTATTGTCCATACAGTGTTTTGAAGATGACAACAACTATGTAAGTATTAAGTGGTATTTATTAAGCATAGGGGTGTATACAGGTGAATTTGGGACAATGGCATGTGTTTTGTCTTTGTGGATCAGGGATCTGCCACAAAATTCTCAAGAGGCAAAGAGAAGCTGGTTGTGACTAGCCACCCCCAAAGAACATGACATGTCTTACACTTTCTCTCTACATATTCTCCATCCAGTCAGCCCTTCTCTCTGAGACCAGGGAAGAGAGGTTTAGGTACCTCAGGAACATTTCTTGGGCTAACTAAATTACATTATATGCATGTAGAATCCTTGATATTGTATCAGTCTGTGGCTCCCAGAGGTCTGTTCCAGGAGACGTGAATAGGCAGGTCTAGGGATGGGGTGTGTGAATGCTGTGGTACCTGTTAGGGGGAGTGAGGAGAGCTGTGGACTAGGATTTGGGAGGTCTGCGAAAGGGTCGTGGGGCAGGATCTGTAGCAGAGTAACCGGGGGAAGCCGGAGAGCAGGATGTCAGCGGGTGAGAGAAAAGCCCCTGGAGTGGGTTAGGAAAACTTCTGCAGGAGGTTGGCAGGGGAGGCTGCAGATGCTCTTATTCGCTCTGGAATGTGAGTCCTGTCTGCCTGTGTTACAGCCCCTGGTGCTGTTGGACAGGGCAGGCTCCCTGCCCTCACACCCTCCTATGGCTGGAGCATTTGTAGCTCTGTGGGACTGAATGGGAGGATTTCTCCATCACTGTGTTACAGGGAGAGAGGCTGTCCTGCCTGCAGAGACGCACATCAGAGCAGGGTCCGGGAAGTGAGCTGATGCATCCTTACCACAGGATGGCTGTGTGGGATCAGATCTGGCTCGGAGACTATAACCTGGGAGCCAGTGCGGGGCTCGAAGCAGGGCTGCTCCCTTCCTGCCCTTAGAGAGCCAGGACAGGACAAGACGTGCTGCTTTTCACTCCTTGTTTGCCAGGAGCACAGAGGGGAATACGTGTGTGTAGAAACTGGCCAGCTGGTGACGGGGCATGGGAGATGGGTGGAGGGACACAGGGAAGGATAGAATGGAGGAGGGAAAGGAAGGAGGGATGCAGGGAGAACACAGAAGGGGCGGGGGGAGTCTGTATGTGTGGAAGAAATGTGCAGGATGGTGCGCATCCTTTTCTCCTTGAGGGGATCCCCGAGGGGGTCATGCAGGGGACTCATCTGACTAGGGTTCCCCCTGACGCAGACTGGGCCCATGATAGGAGGGAATTGTGAAAGGGGCCAGCCTTGAGGAAGGCCTGTTCCCTCTGTCTGGTGGCTGCTGTTTAATTACAGAGAAAGGCCAGAGCCACCACGTTCGGATCAGGTCCAGATGCACTCTGCCGTTGGGCCCATCTCTGTAGAAAAGTCATACAAGGGAATGGGGTTCATGCTGCCAGGCAGGCTTGGACTGAGGATGAGAGAGGCCTGCATCCACCAAAATCTGGCAGGTTCCCTGGTCTGCCTCTAGCCTTCAAGCCTAAGCCCCTCTCCACAGACAGTACCCCCCAGCCCATGCTGGAGAGGCCCTTGTCTTTTTCCTGCTCCTGAGTCCTTTTAATATTCCTGCACAAGGAGCCATCCAGAGCCTACTGCGTCAGATGGCTCATGGGCAGTAATCAGTGGTGTGCCATCCTGCTGTTCTGCTGAGTTTGCCCCTGGCACCCAATTCCCAGCGAGCTGCCAGCTGTCTGGGCTCTGGCGTTCAGAGTTGGTCATTGCCTTCTGGTTTTGTGCTGTGCTTGGGACAGGTTGCCTGGATGCTGCTATGGTGAAGGAACTGATCAGACACCTGAAGAAGGGAAGCCCGACTCAGAGAAAGGATCTCCTCACTGCTCTGGCGGTGGCTTTGCACGCGTGGGCTGCAGTGCCCGAATCCAAGGTCACGGCTCCTGCTGAAACTGGACCAAGGGGCTCAGGCTCTGCCTTTTCCAAGTGCCAGTCCCGCCAGCCCCAGTATGAAATAAAACACAATCAACACCACTGCTCTTCCTTTCTGTCCCAAGGGAGTGTGGTGGGTGCCCAGTCCAGGCTCATCGGGACCCTAGAGCAGCTGGCAGCCTCACAGGACCGCACAGATGACTCGGTCCTGTCTGCAGCCACCTGCTTGGTGTATCTGGATGCATCCAATCCCGCTGCCCTGGACGCGCTGCTGAGGTGCCTCACCCAGGAGAACATGAAGAAGAAAATGCAGGTGCGGATCCTGCCTGATCACATAAGGAGAATTTGTGTCTCTGTCCTCCATCCTCTCCTCAGTCCACTCCAGGACCACCCATGAACCTTTCCCAGATGCTTTGCCCATTGGCTTCCATTACCTGGGGAAGATGAAAACAGAGGCGGGGTTGTCCCAGACTGTTCCCTCACCCATGACCTGGTTCAGGATGGGGATCCAAAGACACCACTGCCTCGGAGTCTCTCAGTCTGTCTCAACAGGCACATCTGCTCAGCTGCGCCCCTCTCTGCATTCTCTGCAGACGTGTAGCCGCTCCCCTCCCAAAGGGTCCCCTTTACCAATGGTTGCCTCGGCTTTGGATGGGAGAGTCTGTTACAGCGCAAAGTACAAAACTGGAGGGGTGTTCTTGATACACGGGTTTAGACATGAGGCCCAAATTCTTCCTCGGAGTCTATGATCCTTCTCTCTTGATCCCCTGCAGGCTTTGCTCATGCTGGTGAAGCACGTGATGGTGGTCAGCACCGATATCATCCAGGCCGTTATAGATCAGCTTCGCCATTCTCCAGTGTACAAGGTAAGGAGGCTAAGCTACCACCATTCTTATCCTCTGGGAGTCAGGAACTCTAACCCACTGCCAATGTTTCTTTCCCTCCCAATCCACCCATTTCCAGGGTCCTATATTCAGGAGCCCCACTGCGAGCCTCCAGGTGTCCATATGTAGGGGCTTGGTTACTCTGGCTATGTGTCCAGTGGCCAGCAGGTATTGCTTTGGCTGTCCCCATGCCTAAGGGTCCCCTAAGGGTCATGCCTAAACATCTGGTTGCTGTTGTCCTGGTGCCTAATTGCCCAGTGGGGCATCCACATCTCCTAGTCTTTTGTAATCAGAGAGACTCTTGGATTCCTGCTTAGCGGGACACCCAGAGTGGGCCTCCATTCTTCCAAGGATGGCACCGCCTCAGCTTCTCCTTCTGGGCGAAAGGCCCAGCAATGCCCTCTCTGACTGGTGGCACGGCCAGCAAGGATTTGTAGCCTGGGCACTGCTACCTGCAGCCTGGAGAGACTTGTAACACAGACCCCTCCCGCTCCTCCCCAACATGTGCACACAAACACTTCCCGCTTGTGTGCCACCAAGGGCCTACGAGTGGCTGATCCAGCACGCTCTCTTCATGCTGCTTCCCCACAGCATCGCGCTGATGCCGCCAATTTGCTGAGCACCATCGGGCTGGAGTCGATCCAACAGGAAGGCTTGGAAGAGGAGGTGTTCCAGCTGCTGGTGGAAAAGCTGCACCAGGAGCCATTTCTGGTGAGGCTCAGGGCATGGAGGATTTAATCACAATGAAATTAAATAGCAGAGTCTCTTTCCAAGAGAGCGTGTCAGGGCCAGGAACCCACCCCCTGGCTTTCTCTGCTCCAAAGAAGGGATATTAATGGAGCTTTCACCCCAACTACCTTCCTCTCCAATGGGCCATCAGTAATGAGAATGTGCTAGTGAATTCACTTCCATTTAAACATGGGCCCAAGACACAGTCAGGATCCAAAATCCAGCAGTATTTGAATCTGGGGTTTAGTCAGAGACCAGCCAAGAGGTTTGGATCCAGATCACCAGAACCCAGAGCCAGGTTTTGATTCAGGCTAATCTTAGTCTTGATCTTATTGTTCTTTACTCTTTGATTCAGGCTAATCTTAGTCTTGATCTTATTGTTCTTTACTCTGGATTCATGTGGGGTCGACAAAACACTGAAAAGATGTTGGGGCTGAGGCTGACCGATAAAGACCCTGCCATGCACACACAGCCCCTTCCTCACCATGCCGCCTGCTCTGAAATGTTCTCACCTTGCCCTGCGCTGCATCTCTCTCCCTGACCCACATCTCTCTCCCGCTCACAGGTAGTGAGACAGACTGTGGCAATGACTGCGGCAGCTCTGCAGATGAAGGGGCGAATCTGGGATATTGTGGAGAAGTAAGTGGCTGGCAGAAGAGCCAGAGATCCAGTCCTCTCCTGCTTCCGTCCAACCACGCGTGCTGAACAAAGCCCAAAGGCCGCTGGCGTGGTCTGGGTTTGATTCCAGGATATTTTCCCTGGGCCCACATCTTTAGGAACCTGCCTGGTGGGCTAATTTTCACTGGCTCATTCACTTCTCTCCTGGTTCCCACGGTTCCAAGGCTTAGCCTTTCCTCCAGGCCAGACGGCGGCTAGTGGTGACTGGACTTCAAGGCAGAAGCCCAGGGAAAGCACAGACATGGTGGCCCGGGTGGGACAGCCTTGGCCCTCCAGCCAGGTTCTTCCTCTTTCCCCAGGGGATGTGTGGTGAAATTTAGCCCCACCCAGAGTTACAGCACAAGCCTTCAGGGTTGGGGCTGGGGAAATCTCTGATTATCACGTTGGTGGACGTCACCAAACTGGGGGAAATTTCACTTTGGATGATCTGAGACCACATTAAAGACACGCCCCTCCCAAGCATCTCCTCCCAGAGGGCTTAATGTACAGAGCAGCTACCTCCTCACCTGCTCCTACTGACCTGGCTAACAACAGCAGGAGGAAAGGCTGCAGCTCAGGCAGAAGGGGGGTGGCTGTCAGAGAGGCTGGGGGCTACCCCAAAGTAAGGAGCCATCTAAGGCCCAGATCCAGGAACCCCACAGAAAGTGGGCTGAGATTGCTGGAGAACGCTAAGCGGATTTCTTCCCCTCCACACACAAGGCTGGGGAAAGGATCAGACTTTCTCAGGCTTTTAACTCTCCGGTGTAATCTAAAGGGTAGCCAGCATAGGCTGGAAAACCAGGGTTTTAAAGGCCCACAGTGACCCCTTATGTAGAGAGGATGGGAACTGCATCCCCTCACAGTGGAGGCAGAAGACAAAAGCATAGTGGGAGTGCCTCCCTTTAAACCCTGCGGGAGGGGCAAAATAGCCTCATTTCTCTCCGGTAATGCCGTATGCATCGTGGCAGGCAGCTGAAGGAGAAGAGCGAGGTGAGCCGAAGACAGGCTGTGGTTTCCTTGGTAAGTCATGTTCTGTCCTGAACCACTAGACATGTCTGACATACATTACCCTAGACACAGCGTGTGGGTGATGAGTGGGCTGTGCAATCTCTCTCTGGGCTGGATCCCCACCTGCCTTTTCATTTGGCCATCACTTCCCTGTGTTTCCAGCTCCAATCCCTTCTCTACTTGCTGTCCAGTCTGTTCTCTCTCTTCCTTTCTCTTAGGTTCCTCATACTAGGGCTCCACCCTCCCTACATGACTTCCTTTAACTTGGGAGCCATGTTTTAATCTCTTGGTACATCACTGCTTCCTTCTCTTGGCCTGCAGCCTGTCTGCTTTCAGAGCAGCTCGGCCAGACCACAGCGGGGCTGATTTGCTCCGGAAATGGCCAGTTGTGTTGTGGAGCCTCCTGAGGGTACAAAATACAGCCTAGGCGACTGGCTAGTGAAAGTTGTTACCATCCATTGGCCGGTTAGCTGGCTGTTCATTTTCTTCTGGACACTGTCCACATCTCAGACTGCCTCCAGAACTGTCCCCTACATTGGCAGAGTCCAGATATTGCCTGGCTGTGGAGACGGGCTGACCCCCTCAGCCCTGGAGGTGGGCCCTGGTGAGGACTGAGGTGCGCTGGTAGAGCAATGCTGGGGATCTTGCACGGATGCAGCCCTTGCTGTAGCTGTCTTGGGAACAAACAGAAGACTTTGGTCTCCAGAGCTGGCCATCTCACGCCTCACGCCAGCATTACAGTCACTCATTAAAATAGCCCTGGTGTAATGTTACTGAGCACTATAGACTTGTGCCAGTTATAAGCACAGTGTGGTGCCTAATCAGCTTTGGAAACATCATCATGTTGTTAGATTCTTTTATCAAACTGCTCCGGATTTTGATCTTTCAAAATGCTCTGTGACGCTCTGCTTCCACATCTCTTTTCACTAGGGGGTCCTTGGTCTTCGCAATAAGCATGTGTTCTTTACCCTGCTGGAAATGCTGGAGGTAGACAGCAGTCCAGCCATTCGCATACAGGTTAGTGATGTTCTCCAGCAATGTGTGTGGTTCTTGGTGTCCAGGAGCAAAGGCCTCACCTCTGTGTGTGTCACTTCTCACTGCAGGTCATTAGAGCGTTTTGCACCCTGGGAATGAACAACAATCATGTGCTGAAAACCCTGATGCTCAAGGAACAGACAGATGGGGCTCTAGCCAGGTACAGTGCAGATTGAGGGATCAGAGGTAATGACCAAAGTGGGTTGAGATTTTGCGGGGTGAGGTGCCTCAGGAGTTGATCTGCTGGAGTTGTGCAGCGACGCTTCTCCAGGTCACCTCTGCCTGTTTTGGGGTGGCGAGGCAGGTCTATGAAGCACCAGGATTGATGTGAATAAACTCAGCTGGATTGAGCTAGGTAAGAAATGGGCAAGGCATATGCCAGCCCAGAAGAAGTGCATGTTGCTTCAGGGAACACATGAAGGACATGAAAAGAGTGGCCTCCAAAGGCAGGGTGCACATCTCCGCAGTGTGGATAGAGGGCTAATCAAGGAGGAGGCTAATCAAATTCTCCCCAGCACCCCTCCTTTCCATCCCAATCTCTCACCGTTCTGTTTTCTCTCTGGTTTTAGAGAATGTGTGAAAGCTTTGAAGATCCTCCAGAAGCTCCCCAGTGCTAGAAGAGGCTTGGAGCGTCAGATCTCTCAGCTCTCCTGAGGCCCTACTGTCTGGGGGTGGTCTGCCCCTGTCTGTGAGCTCAGAGGGAGTAGCTAACGTGGAGAGAACATGGGATTTAAAACACAGGCTCTGTAGCCGGGGTTTCTTCTGGACTGTGTGTTTTGCATCTTGTCTCCTAAGAGAGCTGGGAGATTGGAATATTCAGGTGTGTGCGCGTTCATTTGTAGAGCGTGTTTCTCCGTTCCTAGAGGCAGGGGGCCGTCCTCTTGGTACCATGGTCAGCAGCCAGTCTCTCTCGCTTGGCAGGATGTAGTTAAGGCTAGAGTCTGCTACCCACACCCATGCTAGATAGTACCTTGCTACTCCGATTGATTTCAATGGGACTATGCACTGAGTGAGGTGCTACTCAAAGGGAGTGAAGGGTGTGGGGGGATAGAATCAGCCCTTTCATTTATCAGTCTACACTTGAATGGGACCCTCGGATCCTGCGGTGAGGGGCTCTGTCTGAGAACCTGTATGGACCCATCTATCTGCCAGCCTGGAAGCATGTGTACAAATGCACCACCTCCTGGGCTGGTGCCACCATTGGCCTGGCCCCAGTGCTGCTGCTGGGCAGGCCCTGCTCCTACAGCCTGGGGGCGCTGCCTACAGGGACAGGGCAGTGGTGGTGCCAACCCGGTGCCTCTGCCTAGCAGCTCTGCTGCCCCCGCTCTCCCAGGGGCTGAGGAGAGTGGCTTCCCAGAGTCTGCAGCAGCTCCCCTTGCTAGGCAGGAGGCCTGAGGGCAGCTGAGGGGCGTAAAGCTTATGTGCATCTTTTGGAAGGCTACATGTTTCTGGGGCAGACTGTTGAAAAATGGGGCCGTCTTCAGAAAATCAGGACACAATTCAGAGATGACATCCAGGTGAGGATCGTATTGCCTGAGTCTATAGCGTGAGGGGTGGGTGCGGGGAGCACTGAACGTGGGGCATCCGCAGCATGAGAGAGACCTCCCAGGGCTGCGTATTAACATCCAAAGAACCAGTCCAAGTGCTTTGCAAAGTATTCACTGCAGGGTTAAAGGCGATCCCATCCCCCACTGCAATGGAGTGTTCCACCAGGAGGAAACCTCCATCTATACCCTCATTAAGTGTTGGACTCCTCCAGCCCTGAGTGGGTGATATTAAATTAGCTGCAGCCCTGAGCTCTTCACTCCAGCTGTTGCATTTTCTTCTTACCCAACAGTGGGGCTGGATTTCCTTGTAGCGACTGCCAGGGTTCACGGAATTAGAAAGCATGTGGGTTTGGTCAGTGACTGCAGGAGGATCTAGAACCATATGCTCCGGGCTGCCATCTGCTGCATTGTTCCCAACTGCCTGAGACAAAGATGAGCTTAGTTCAGTACAATGAGATAGATGCACTCCAGAGTCCACCTTACTCAGATTATAAGTGCTGATGCCGGAAGGGATGCTGGGCTGGAGAAGAGTGACTCCTCATGGGACCCATCCACCTGATGAGGGCAGTTAAAAGTTGCAAGAGATTTTAAAGGCAAGGAATTTCCTCATATCATAGTGTAATAAAGACACTTGTTTGGGGGGCAGCTGGTCCTGGGTCACAAGGGGTTGATTCGCAGCGCAGGGCATGTGCATAGGTTCTTACACACCTAGCTTAAATAAATACGGATCTGCCCCTAGGACTCAGGTATTTCTGTCCATCCCCCTGCATTGCCACATTCTGGGTGGATGGGCCTTCTGACTGAAGATACAGCCATGTAGCAATTCTCAGCAGGGCAGCCCTTGCATTTCACCATCCTGAAAGAACCCCTAAATCCCTGCCCCCTGTGGGTCTGATTGATGGTCAAACCCTCCAGGCGCACACCTGAAAAGGCAGGCACAATTTTGCACTTAAATTGTGCTTTCCATACTACACTTGCTTACACAACACGTCCAACTGTTGCTCATGCACGTTCCTAAGTTGTGTGCACAGTTGCTGTATTGTTCAGGCAAACTCCGCAGGAAGATTTGGAAAGTCCAGTCCATTGTGATTCATAGGTGGATAAAAATGCCAATGAGATGGGGGAAAACTGATATAGGAGCCTGTGATGGGGTATAAAAGCCCCCACATTCGACAACAAGGGGTTAAGGGATTATTTTGGGCTCAGCCAGCCCCGCCCCGCCACACCCGTAGCAAATGCTCCTTCTTCTGGGGGAATTAAAAGACAGCGAATTAGTTTATTTGGGTGGCAGAGTTGGAGGTAAGCAGACCTGCAGCTCACAGCTCCAGCAGAGCAAAGCCTAAAGGCTCTGGAATAGCTGCCCATAGGGGCCCTTCCTGAGGGAAGGGAGGACCCACCCCAGAGACAACCTGAGAGGGAAGTATTCTGTGGATCTTGGACATTAGTAACCTCCCTTACTTATTTTGGTTTGGATTTCCGCACCAGGGGAAAGCCTGGAACTAAACTGACCCCAGGAGGGGAAGAGGCTCGGGGACAGCCTTAATTTTTGGTTGCTAGACTACTGGTAACCTGGGCCCTGCGTTGGAGCCCAGTGGAGTGGGCAGGTCTGGGCTCCCCTCCCCACAGTCCCCTTGGTAGTCAGGGGTTGCAGTCATGACTACTAAGCCATGCTCCCCAACCAGACCCGAGGTGAGAGCTGTTACAGGGCCACTATATAAGAACACTTCAATATAAGCTTGACATCACCTAACAATTCCCCTGTGCTGGGATGACCTTCCAACAGTGAGATCAGCTGACTTTGGGGCAGCTTTGCTCTGACGGAGGAGTACAAAGATACCATACTGTTGTGGAGACTCTTGCCCATTGACCTTAATAGAGTCACCCAGAATTTACATTGGGGTGAATGGAGCATTGAGCCTAAGGTGTTTAGTCCCTAGTGCATGCTTCTTACAACAGAAAGGTACATTCCATGAGCCCAGTGGGCTTGTAATAGCAGTAAGCCACAGTGGGGGCTATAGCTGTGAGTTACTGGCAGCTGATAGCATGAAACCACTTACACGCCCAACATGTGTGCAGCAGTAGCCTCCACACATCCATCGTGTTGTGGCTTGCTGTTCTCTTTTACACTTACTGTTCCCACAGAATCTAAGTAACCAAATTATTTCCTGTGTGAATCTAGGCTTCTCCATTCTGCAATTTCTCTCGCTGGAAATGAGCGGGGTGCTCTGATGCAATTCAGTAAAGTTATGGGGAAATGTTCCCTGTTGAATGCGCCAGCATCTCTGACATGATGTGAGGTCCTGTGGGCTGCTGGGCTCAGAGCCCTGGGACATGGTTTGTTTACAAGCGCAGACATCTGGCACACTTCCTAGTGACTGGAGAGCTGTCCTACACATCGCCATGGTTTGGTGATCACGTTCTGTGTTGCCAAGGATCCAGCGTTGTGTATCCTGGTGGGTGCATGGTGCAAGTCTGGGAGTGCTCATTCAAAATGTGCTTTCTGTGAATAGTCTGTGACATTTGCTAAAAGTCAATCTTTAGTCAAAGATTCCTGGTAGTAAACTTGATCCCTGGAATATTTGCAGAAAGCAAATGCTAAAGGGACATGAACATAGAATCATAGAAGATTAGGGTTGGAAGAGACCTCAGGAGGTCATCTAGTCCAACCCTCTGCTCAAAGCAGGGCCAACCCCACTAAATCATCCCAGCCAGGGCTTTGTCAATCTCAAGCTGGGCCTTAAAAACCTCTAAGGATGGAGATTCCACCACCTCCCTATGTAACCCATTCCATTGCTTCACCTATCTGAAGCAAAATAATTTAAAAGTTTGAATGAGTATCTGCAAAACATTGATTACATTATTTGCCCAGGTCTACATGTGATGCACTTTCCTAGGACAGAATTTAAGATGGGACAGTAACAGGACATACTAGGATCTGCCTTACCAACTTGGTAGGTTGATGTTCTTGTCCCTCTGTATAGATTCTCCTGCAAGAGCTGGATGAGACAGAAAACAGATCAGAACAAAGTTACAGCAACAGGTAAGGAGCAATTGCTGATTTAACAGCTACAGAGATCTAAATGGCAGGACTCCTCTGTAACTTTAGATGCCAACCCAAACCCCATCTATTAATCTGGTCAGTGACAATTTTTTCCACTGCCGCCCAGACACAGCCCTTTGAACTAATCTTGTTCTTCTCCTTAGACTTGTTGCAGATGTAGCCTTCAGAACGGACCCTGATTTGGAATAGCAGCTAAATCCAACCACCTGGCACAACAGCCTAACTCAAAATGACCCTTGTCAGCAAAATAGCCCATAGGAAATGCACTGACCAATGCACAGGAGTGGTCCAATGCATCACAGCTTACAGTTGCTGCGCTGGAATATTTGGGGAAATTACTGCAGAGTACTCTAGAGGATTTGCTTAGTAATGGCTGGTCCCATGGGACCGACTGACACTGAGATGATCCAACTGTATCCACACATAACTAATCCCAGGCTGATCAGAGCTGAGCTGGCTCACCAGAGCTCTCAAGCCACGCTCCTATGTACTGACACATTAAGTGTAGAGGAAGTGAAATCCTGAAGTGTAACAAATTCAGGGCCAGATTTTGGTGCCTTTACTCACATTGAGTAGCACCTTTCTCCATAAGTAGGCCCTTTGACATCCATGATGAGCTACTTGTGGAGTAAGCTGCTACTCTGTGTGAGTAAGGGTACCTGAATCTGGTCCTCATGCAGGGATGTAGGCTGAACACCATCACAAGAGATATTTATAGTTGTGGACAATGTTGCACATGGTCGCTCATGTATGCAGGCATGCTCTTCTCTTTCTGCCTAGCTAATTAGGATGTGTGATGGGGTGTACTCCCCACACTGGCCCTGCAAGAGCTGAATTAGGACAAATGGGGCCCCATCAGCCAGCTAGGCTGCAAATGGGGGAGATTTAGGCTGGCAGCAGCTAATTTGAGAGTAGATCACCTGTAGAGGCCTTGCCTGTCCCTCACAAAGCCAGAGAAGGGGCCTGCAGGGAAGTAATTGTCCTCCCTGGGTGGAGGGAGTTTGGGCTGGCAGACTCAGGAGAAGGTAGGAGAGAGCTCAGGGAAAGGCAGCAGGGTTCAGGAGGGAACAGACCTTGGCTTCTGATTAGATGGTCCCTAAGATGGAACCTGGAGTAGAGGGTAGGCCCCATCACCAGTAGGTCCCCATGTCTCCCAGTGTCAGGTTCTTCGTAGTCACAGGGAATGAGTGGTGGGGTGTGATTGTCTCTGTTGGAGACTCTGCCCTGCTTCACCTCGTCCGCCGACCCTGTGGTCTTGCCCACACAGTCAAGGGCAGACATCCATTACTCTTCCCCTCCTCTCTGATTCCATGATGTGAAACTGGGTAAGTGGGATCCCTGTCCCTGTTTTTTCATGCTGGTTGATGGCAGATCCATCATCTCTAGCTTAAGGGGAGAGAGACACTAGTGGAGTTCCCCCAACTCCTAATTACTGAGCCAGAGAGAAGTATCTGCTCTGCACTGAGAGAACATCCCAGTCTCCTGGCAACTGGCGCTTAGAGCTAAAAAAAAAAAGGGGGAAAAAGGGGCCTGCAGGCTGCTGCCCTTTCTGGATGCCCCCAGACTCCTGCTGACAAAAATAGAGCATTGCAGGAAGACATCTGTGGGCAAACTCTTCATTGCCAAACAGAGACTTTAGGACCCTCCTGTTCTCCCCTGCGGGGTTAGGATGTTTTGGTGACTTACAAATGTGAAGGCCCAACCTGCAGTAAATTTACCAATAGGTGTACTCTGGAAAAAACTCCTAGTGAATGAGCAGCTTTAGTTCCTGCATAAACTGTAAGGAGCAGTTCAGATGATACATGGCCCACCGGAGAAGCAGGTACAAAATCCAAGTCTCCAGGAGCAGTGCATTGGGGCTCCTGCAGGTTTATTGGAAGCCTCAAGGACCATTCCTGGAATTCCTCTTCCATTCTCAGCAGCCGCTCTCCGATAACACACACGTGCGTGTGCGACGGGCCCGAGGAGGAACAACGCTGGTGGTTTCTGCTGGTGCATACGCAGCTCATTGCTGCCTTACCTGGGAAAAACATCCAACCCAGAATTTGGAGAATTCTCATTGTTCTGCCTCTCGCTGCAGGGTGGCGGGACGTCAACTCCAGGTGAGTCTCTCTGCAGGAAAATCTTTATTTGTATTACTAGAAAGAACTGGGCCCCTTTTTCTTCAGTAGGACTTTGCAATGAAACTTTGTGGCTGCCTAACCACTTCCTTTGTTGTAAGGGTTCTCAGTGTCTCAGCTGCCTCACTTCTCTTGGGAAAGGCTGGGAGGGCAGTAACTCTGACTGAGGGCTTGTCTCGACTACAAAATTCAGTCAACTTGAGTTAAGTTGACATACAGCACTGTAGTAATTAAAGCGATGGTTCATGTCCACACGTGCTCCTTCCATTGGTGCAAGCACATCGTCACCAGGAGCGCTTTCCACTGGCTGAAATGGGGCATTGTGGGACACTGACAGCTGGAGCCCTGCAGCCCTGAGGCTGACAGCCTCAGTTGTAGGTACAGGGCTCACAGCTGCCTCCCCGGCTGTCAGGGCCAGAGCAGGGGCTCACAGCTATGAGCCTGGTGGACTGCTCAGGTTGTCAGCGCTGGGGGTGCGGGAAGGGCTTAAGCTGTAACCCCATTCAGAGCTGACAGCCAATGTAAGTAACGCAGTGTCTACACAGATACGGCATCACACTAACTACATTGACATAAGCACTATGCCTCTTGTGGGGGAAAACATCCACTTGGCAGGAAATCAATCAATGGGGATACAGCTCCTCCGTCTGATAAATGATTGGTACAAACGAGTGCTTTCATCCCCAAAGCCTTATTTTTATTGAGTCTACAGCACACACACAAAATAGCAATAGTTGCGAGCACCCCAGATATAGTTACCCAAAGTCTGAGGTGGTGTCCAGTAGCAGGTCTCCAGCGGCCAGCCTTCCTCCTAGCCATGGGGAAGATTTGCTAATCTTTTTATACCTTACTTAAGGCAAATAACTCAGAACATCTCTAATAGGCTGACCATTTCTCTAGCAACAGTTTAAAAAAACACAACAAAAAAAAATCCCTCATAATTTCTACTTATCCGTAAAGCCGCTCTCAGCAAAAAACAAAACTTATAATCACAGACACCCAGAGCCAAGATCAGTTCTTCACACTCCCTTTCATTCCCATGACCCTGTCACTTTCTCACCCTCACAGACAAACACTGAAGCTGTGGGGCTATTTTGTCTGCTTTGGTTGTACCCAGGTCAAACTATTCCTGACTACGTGGTGTCCTTGCTTCCAGCTTATAGTGGCTAAGTGTACAAGATGGCTGCGGGTTATGTTAACATCCTGTTTTGTAACAGGAAAAGTCCAATGAAAGATTTCAGTTTCTTCAGTAAAATTCAAAATGAAATTTTTTACTTTGAATGGACATTTCAAAGGAAAAGAGAAATTTTAATTTTGCTTTTGCTTAAAATGTCCTTTTAATTAGATTTTTTTTCAGAAAAACCAAACAAATGACACTTTTAGTTGAACAAACTGTTGATTTGAAAATGAAAATTCTTGTTTTGAATCAGTTTGAAGCTTCCTGTGGGAAATTTGGAGAAGTTCAAACAAAGTCTATGTTTGAAATTTTTCATGGGGAAAAATGTCTAGTCTGTGACCAGCACTGCTTTGCCCTACATCCACCTATCACATCCTGCCCATAGTTGAATTGTAAGCACTTTGGAGAAGGGACAAGCTCATATTTTGTATTTGTACAACTTTCAGTGCAACCGGGCCCTGATCTTGATTTGGGCTTCTGAGTGCTGCTGTACTAGAAATAATTAGCAAAGAAAAACTATATTTAGTGGCAGGTAATATTGCATCAGGACACCTCCCCTCCTCCCCCTTTAGAGCATGGAAATAAAAAGATGTCTTTTGCATTCCTTTCCACTTTCACATTGCCTAGAACACTCTCAATAATGCACGTCGACACTCCATAAGGCTTTCACTTCCAAGTCCAACAGGTACCAAAGACGTGACATGTACCAAACTTTATCAAACTTGCAGCCTAACGCAAAACCTTAACAGAGACCTTGTATGCTTTTTTTAAAATCAGTTATATCAAGAGATCAGCATTGCTGACTGTCACATGATCCATGCACTTGAGATGTTATTTTTAACAGTGCTGAGGGGTTCTTAGTTTAAGAAACTAATTTAATCCCTCGTGGCATGCAAATTATCTATCTAGATACTTTTATTGACCTCTGTGATGGGGTGGACTAGCTCTAGAGGCCCCCTGCTGAAGACCTCCTGGCCCTGCTTTGCCCTGCCCCCTCCAAAAAGCAGAGAAGTCCGCCAGGTGGCCTAGAGTGGCTGCAGAGAAGCAGCCAATCAGAGGGGCTGCTGGAGGAACCAATCAGGGGCTAGAAGGGCCATAAAAAAGGAAGCAGCAGCAGGAGAGCAGTGTGTTGCCTAGAGCTTGAGGATGTAGGTCTGGGTTGCTGGAAGAGCAGCAGGACTGTGGACAGGCTGAGCTCAGGGGACTGAGCCCAGAACTTAGCCAGACCAGGCGAGGGTACCGTGCTGGTTTGGTTGAAGACTGAGCCCAAGCAAGGGTTGCTGTAAGGACACCAACTATGGGTGCTGAGATGGGCCCCTGTTGGGCTGTAAAAGAAGAAGGTGTCCCTGGGGAGGAAGCCTTGGTGCTTGGGCCCCCTACCAGGACCGTGAGAAAGAGAGACTGTATACCCCGGAAGGGGGGATGGTATGTGTGACTTGGCTGGAGGGCTGAGTCGCTGATACAACCAGTGGCCGGGGGACACTCGTGAGAGGCGGGTGCTACCCTGGTGTAAGAACCCAAAGAAAAGCAGGGCTCACACCTAACTAAAAAGTGGGTGCCTGTGAGAAGAGGTGGGTGCTGCCCTGTGAAAAAACTGAGTAATTACAGGCATACGTTGCCCAGAAGGGGGCGCTCGCAAGAGATGGGTGCTGACACTGTTACAACCCCACTCCTTATAGTAAGTGAGCGTTTCAGACATTCATTAATTTACTCTCACAAAATCTTTGGGAAGTAGCAGTACTTCTGTTTTGTAGATGAGGAACTGACACCCAGAGATAAGTGATTTTCCCATAGTTACAGAGGAAGTCTGTGGTGGACATGGGAATTTAATCTAGATCTTATACACCTTAGCTCAGCACCTCCAACGCAAGCCAGATCTTCTTTTTTTATTATGCTTTCTGTTTCCAGGAGCCTTTGTTTCCCACGGTTCACAGCAATGCATGAAATTCATGGCTGGCTCCAGATGTTTATTAACAAGTGCGGCAATGTTTAGTTGCTTTTTGACCCTCTCACCCTCATTGGGCTTTCTGTAGGAAGCCTGATTAACGCTAGTCATGCAGTATAAATGATTGATGCCAGTGAGACATAATTTATAATAATCCATTGTTTCTGGATGGTCACAAATTCCCTTTGCAAGAAGAAAGAGGCTTAAATCTAGGGTAGTTCATGCTAGAAAAATAAATAAAACTTTCACGCCATCAATCCATACTGCAGGGTGAGGCAAAGACGGTGGTTAGAAGGCCCTCCTTGCATAACATATTGCATGCAAAAAAACGACATTAAAATAATATTAAGGTTGCAAAATCAAGCAATGAAAAGTTAGGGGATGCTGAAATTAAGGTGGTCTGTGCAATTGGAAGAAGTTTTTACTGAGCATGTACAAACACGGATTTTTCAAAGGCTTATAAATTGGCCAAATTTGACTGGATTTTCACAGCAAAAGGTATGTCCCTGAGACACGGGCCACGGTCTGCCAGATTTCAAGTCCTGGCTGCAAAGTGTGTGGGCACTACAGCTTCTCAAAGAAAAGAGAGAGAATTTTTATTAACATTGCAAGACAGCATATTTATCCCTAGCCTTGTTCTCAGGAATATCTGAACTGTTTGGTTGAAGCTTAAAAAACAACAACAACAACAAAAATAATTCTGAGGGAGACACCTGGCTAAGAAAATTTAAAATTCAAGTTTGGCAAAGTTATAAGCAACCAAAATGGGGTTTTATAATGGGAAGTGTTGGGGAGGCAACCTTAATAAGACCATCCCCCCAATAACGCATAGAGACAACTCCGAGGCCCAGGTTCCTCCCCATGCACTTCTCCTCTCTGTAGAGGATGACTGCCCTGTGTCCAACCAGTTCAAAATTCAGTTCCAGGGGTTTTAAGTTTCTGTTTGAAAACAGGCTGGGATGTAGATGCTTGACCTGATTTGATTCCAGAGCTTGATAGATTTAATCACCAGGACACCTGTGAGCATGTAAATTATCTTTCCATCTATCTCTCGGATGCCTGGGTCTGTTTCCGGTTTAACTTGCTGTCAGAGGTGGTGACAGGGGGAACTACCCTCTCTCCTGATATGGAGGAAACTCCTCTTGCAGGCAGGTTTGCTTCATGGTCCCGCTAAGCTCCCTTTTTGCACCAGATGTATGATATTCAAACACAGATACAACGTTTCTCTCGTGTCCTGCTGACCAAATCCTGGGGAGTTTCATTGTCTGTAAGCCCAGCCACTGGCTCTTTGAACTCACTCCTCACAAGATAACAGCAACTGTTTAGTTCCATCAGGCCACCTGTCCATCAGACAAACCAACAGACTCCAGGTCCAGGCTGAGTGTGTCCGTAAGTCCTCTGCCTACAACAGCTGGCGGAGTTTGTACAGGTCAGATTGGCTTCTAAACCCTGTTGCTTCACATGTTGCCAGGTAGGGATCAAGCAGCTTGGATAAGGACCATGCAGCCCCCCAATCACCACTCGGCCTCCTATCCAGGGTTAGTGTTTGGTTGGCTTCTTCACAGCGCTGTACAGGGTTTCCTCAGGGGGCTTGGCTGGGCGTGTTTTCTTGGGGCGCTGCTCCACGTTGGCATAGATGGGCTGCTGGTCGGGGGTGGAAATCGTCACCGTGGCATAAGAAACCTCTTCTGAACCCTGAAATAAAAACCTCATTGATCAGAGGGAAGAAGCTAGAATAGGAGCCCAAGTAGCTGTGGCTGAGCAGATCCTGGCTTCATGAATTTCAGCAGGTCCCTTTAACCAAGTGACTTGTCTGGGCTGTGTTGAGGACTTATCTCTGACATCCCTAAAGTGTCTATGGATGGGTGCATTACCCCTTTCAGCCAAAGCATCCTGGGTGCACTCAGGGAGCCCTGCCCTGCAGCTGAGCTATATAAACAGGAAAAGGAAGCAAGGGGCAGAACAGGGAACTGAAACCCAACTGCACTTTGGCTATCCGAGGCCCTAGGTTGCTAGTCTGACTAAGGTTTATACAGAGTAAAACAGATTTATTTGGGGTTTGGACCCCATTGGGAACTGGGTGTCTGGGTGCTGGAGTCAGGAGCACTTCTTAAGCTGTTTTCAGTTAAGTCTGCAGCTTTTGGAGGACGTGGTTCAGACCTGGGTCCGTGTTTACAGCAGGCTAGTGTATCTGGCTCAACAAGACAGGGTGCTGAAGTCCCAAGCTGGCAGGGAAAACAGGCTCAGAGGTAGTCTCAGCATATCAGGTAGCAGCCCCAAGGAGGTCTCTGTGACCCAACCCGTCACACTCCCCTCCCCCGCAACTGTGATATTACACCTCCCTAGGACAGAATTTAAGAGGTGATGTTACCAGGACATATTATGATTTGCCTTACCAAATTTGACAGGTTGATTTTCTTGTCCCTCTGCACAGATGCTCCTGAAAGAGCTGGATGAGACAGAAAAGAGATCGAATTAGAGCCAAGTTACAGCAACAGGTAAGGGGGTAACTGCGGCTCTCACAGCTTTGCCGTTCTAAGTTGCAGGGCTGACCTGTAACTGTTTTTCAGGGGACACACACACTGAGCTCAGAAGACCAGAAATGTATCAAAACTGCAGTGCCCCAGTAAATCCAGCCATTGAGTCTAGGTTACCTTCCTGCTGCCCTGCCACTGATCCAAAAGGAAATGGGTCTATTCTCTAGGTGCTAACTGAGATCCGGCCAACTGCACCAGTCAGTGACCGCTTTCCATCACCTGCACAATACAGCCCTCTGAACCAAACTCCAGCTTCTCTTTAGACTCAGTGCAGACCTGGCCTGCTGAACCAAACCAAACAGGGGCACGTCAGCATAAATCCATCCACTCAATACAACCAAAGTTGAAAAGCTCCTTCGGTGCTCGCAAAAGCTCCCACATGAAAATGGTCTCTTCTGCAGGAATGGTCCAAAAAGCCACAGCTTACAACAGCTGCGCTCCATTGTCTGAGGCAATCGGCGTAGAGTGCTGTAATGTTTTTAGTATCAGCTGATCCTGTGGAACTGACTGACCCTGAAATGATCCATCGCTATCCACACACCGCCAGATCCTGGACTGATCAGAGCTCACCTGAGCTCTCAAGCCATGTAGTGACACAGTGAGTGAAAAGGAAGGAGACCTTGGTGTTTCGGGTCAGACTCTGATACCCTTACTTAGGGTAGCACCTTTACTCCACAGGTAGTCCCACTGATTTCAGTGATGGAGTAAGCAGCTACATAGCATGAGGGTGTGTGTGTGTGTGTGTGTGTGTGTGTGTGTGTGTGTGTGTGTGTGTGTGTGTGTGTGTGTGTGTGTGTGTGTGTGTGTGTGTGTGTGTGTGTGTGTGTGTGTGTGTGTGTGCGCGCAGTTTAGAGCTGGGCAAATAACGGATAGAGGGGAGCTGGCAACTTCAAAACATTGAAATCACTTTTTTTCCCCCAGGTTAAGTGAAACGTTTTGTTTAGATAAAATTGAAATGTTTCTCTTCAGTTGTGATCATTTTCAACAAGAATTTGTTTCAAATTGAAAAACCCAAATATTTACTTTTGACATTTTAATATGAAATAGATCAGGTATTTTGGATGTGTAGGATTGTTTTTTTTCCCCCCTGAAACAATTCGACAGGACTTGGCAAAACGTTTTGGTGTTGCTGAGTCTGTATTTTTCACTGAAAAATAATTTTGGTGGTAAAACTTTGCCCAGCTCCAACAGAGATGTAGAACAAACACCATAACCAGAGTTATTTGCAGTTTTGGACAATGTTGCACATGGGTCTCTCGTGCATTTCAGACATGCTCTGTCGAGCTCAGCAGGGTGCAATAAGCACAGAAGTCACTTGGTGGCAGGGGCGCTGGAACAATGCGTATCGTGGGTGCTGAGAGCCACTGAACCAAACTGTAAACCCTGTATATGATGGAAACCACTTCAAGCCACGGGGTGCGGCAGTGCCCCTATTTCCAGCCCCTGTGCTTTGTGGAGTTCTGGACTTTCCCATTTGGGGAAGAGGGAGGGAAGGAGAGAAGCAGCGAGGATCAGAAACATGACTCATTTGAGGACATGTGCAGGATTTCACTTACCTTTTTTCCTCCTCTTGGACAGTCTTACCAACATCACAGCAGCGAGCAGCAACAAAATGAGAACCAGCAGGACGCATGGTATCAGGATGTAGAAGAGGATGTCTGAGTCTTGGGACCTGCTGGAAAAAGAGAGAATGTCTGTTTTCACACTTTCTCCTTCAACTGCTAATTCAGCCAGGAGCAACTGTTTGTTGTGCACCAGGCCCATGGGATCCAGCAGATTAATATCCTAGTCCGGGCTAAATCTAACTCAGATCACCTCTAAAATGGCACCTGTATCAAATACAAATGTGAGTAGCCAGGAAGCTCGTGCAGTCTGTAGGAAGAGTCTGATGTAGCAGGCATGGTCTGTGCCTTGTGCATGTGGGGGAGCGAGACACAGGCCAGGGCCTGGTGCATGGGAGGAAATAAATGTCACTTTTATTTTAAACCTGCTCTAGCTGTATCAGCACCTTTATTCGTAGATAATATTACCGCCCCCCCCCCCCTTGTTGTCTGCCAGGGTCACAGAAACTTTTGAGGGTGAAACTTTGTCTGGATTCCCTTAGGTGAGTTGGTCACACCCAGCCAACTCCTCCTGCGCAGTTGACACAAATGTGTAGCTGATGCTGGGTGGGGCAAGTTTAAGGATGTCCACAGCTGCATTAATCTGGTGATTTCCACGCCTGCCCCCCCCCCCCCCGGCTCATTTATCATGCATAGGATTTTATCTGAACACTATCTCACCCTGCATGAGAATATGCATAGCCAGTTACTTAACTAACTTCATTTGTCCCTTTTTTTAGTCTTGTCTTTGAGATGAGCAGAAATGACCAACAGCCTCTCTAGTATAGCTGATAAATATGTGCTTTAAAACTAACTTGTGGTGACTTTTTTGTTAATTCTTTGGTATTATCAGCTCCAGTCCTACAAACATTTTAAGCAAATACTTAACGTTCTAAACATGCTTAAAGTTAAGCAAGCACGTGGAAGCGTTTGCAGGATAAGGGCCTTAGACATTTTGGTTTCCTTTTAGATTTTTTCCTGGTGCCCGGGATTCTGTAGTTTTAATCCACTTTTAATTTTAGCAGATAGAAATCTTATTTTGTTGAAAGGAACAGTGTCAGCTCAAATTTGGCCCCAAATTTAGATGTTGTCAAAACATTTACAAAAACCTTAGACCAACAGAGATGTTTCCATGCCTTGTTTTAAATTCCAGTGTAAATAAGTAAGGATGCCACTTGCAGCGCTGGCATCTGGCAACCCAAACCTGGCAGGATTATGCTAGTCAGTACATGGGCTGGAGTGGAACTAATTAGACGCAAAAGTGAAACTGACCAGTCGGCTTTCATTCTGGAAGATGCACAGAGCTCAAAAAGTGAACAAAATATACGGGGAAAAGTTCATTCGATTTTAAAATTTCTTATTTTGAAATATTTTGGCTCTAGATCTTGTAGTTTGTCTACAGTTGGAGCTTGTTCAGCGCTGACTCGGCTGCACCCTTTGCGGACTCTCCTTGTCAGGAATAGATGGTATGGACCAGGATGTAGATGTCCGTGGGACTAGTCATGTGACTCAGATGGCTCATGTGCCTAGTGCTTGCAGGGGCAGACTCTCAGATCTGGTGCGGGAAGTGGGAGAAACTAGCTGTCAGGAGGGAAATGAATGAGGAAGGGGGACGGTTACAGCAGTATGACCACATGGCTTTCTCAGCAGGCACGGGCGCGTCTTAGTGGTTTAATGGGGGAGGGCTGTAATCAAACGTGACCTGATAGAGCTAAGAACGTGCATAATTTTAAGCACAGGAGCAAGGAATCAGTGCGACGTCAGGGGGTATATACCCCCTTGCCTTCCTTCACAGTTCACTATTGCGTTTTATATACCCCCTGACGTTGCACTGATTCCAGTGAGGCTGGCAGCCCATAGGGTATGTTTACTCTGCAGCTGGGAGGGATCCTTACGGCCAGCGCAGGCCTCCTGGTGTAGTGGGAGCTCACCCTAGTGTGCTAAAAGTAGCTGTTGCCTAGACTTTGTGGTTTGGGCTGTCATCATGCCTAGGGGTAGGTGTGAGTGTGAGAGCCCAGGCTCCAAAGTCCGCACAGCTATTTTCAGCACATTATCGCAAGCCCCACTATCGCAAGTCTGGGTACCCAGGCTGGGACCTCGCACCCAGCTGCAGTGTGGACGCACCCATAAAAGCGACCCTGGCTGGAGCATTGATACTCACTCCGAGGGAGCGGTGTCATGGTTAATGGAGAAGCTGGATTTCCCTTTCTCAGCATTTGTCCCGAGGGAAGTAGATATTGAGGGGGAAGAAGCAGTTGGTTGCACTGTCGCTGATGATGACCTTTCTGTTGAGGGTGGGGAAGAATTAGCTGTGGATAAAAACAGACTCAGTAAATCAGATTCCATGGGACGAAATGCCGTTTTCTCAATGGCACTAAACATTCTTGTTCCTAAAAAGAGGTTTAGGTTTCAAGAGACACAGGGGAGGGATTCTCCACTCTGCTGAGGCCCCCGCAGGCTGCTCCGATGGGGTGGAGGAGCCATGAAAGCCCTGCAGTCACCAGGGCAGAATTGCCCCAGCATAAGAACTGCATCAGGCTGCAACAAGTGGCCCTATGCTGCCTCCCACCACTGAAAACATTGGCATGGGGAATGCCAGGCTGGAGGTGGGGGAGGAAAGGGGGCATGTCTCTCTCTGTCACTTAGGGCCATAGAAACTCTCTGCTGCTGGGGGATGCAGAGTAGTACATGGGAGCCCATGGGGACAGGTTGTGGGAAATTACAGCAGCCACTCCTCTACCTAGTTCATGTGACAGCTCAGAACTGGAAAGATGCCAGGGCAACTTAAAGCCATCTTTGCCCCCCTCCCCCTGGGGTGTGCCACCCAGAGGTTGAGCACAGATATTAGTCACAGATTCTTCACTTCTGGCCAGACCATGCTTTGCTGAACTAACATTACAGCAACAGAGTACACCCACCCTCGCTGTTCTCTTTGCCCCTCTCTCTCTGGCTGGTACCCCACAGCCGCGGCTGCAAGATGAAAGAAGCTGGGGAACAGGGCTTCAGATGGCGAAAGCTGCCAGAATTGACAGCTTTTTAGCAAATGTGTAAACTGTCTCTGTTTTTCGCGCATGCCCTTTATCTGGTTTAAGTGCAGTGAGGAGTCTCTGCGTCCAGATGCTGAATCAGGGCAGAGTCCTTCTGCCTGGAAGAGACACTGGTTACTGATTTCCCTGCCACAGTAGGGAAACAATGCCACCTTGCTACGCTCATTTCTGGGCGCACTGTCTGCACTGAGGGGGTGCGACCTGAGAGTATCAAAGATCACAAGTCAATCCATGAAGATATCATGTCTGGAATTAGATTCCACTAATGGGAATTCTTTATGAAGGTGAGATTTGTGTATTTGGGGTGGTGGAGGGGAACTAAAGGGCAGGGCCAATATTTATATTTCCCCTTAACCAGTGGGGTAGAGCATAAAGCTGGGGGGCTGGTCCCACAAAACACCAGCCCTCTCCTAAGAGCATAAGAATGGCCATAGGGGTCAGATCAATGGTCCATCTAGCCCAGTATCCTGTCTTCTGACAGTGACCAATGTCTGGTGCTTCAGAGGGAATGAACAGAACAGGTCATCAACAAGTGATCCATCCCCTGTCACCCATTCCCAGCTTCTGGCAAGTAGAGGCTAGGAACATCCAGAGCATGGGGTTGTATCCATGCCCATCCTGGCTAATAGCCATTGATGGACCTGTTCTCCATGAACGTATCTAATTATTTTTTTAACCCTGTTATAGTGTTGACCTTCACCATATCATGTGTCAAGGAGTTCCACAGGTTGACACTGCTAGTCTTTTATTTACTTGGAACTTCCCCATTCCTGTCAGCCACAGTGATACCCAGACCCCACTGCAGCCAGCTCCTGTCCTCTCCCAGTTCAGGAGGAGTCCCACAGGGCACTAACAGCCCCACCATCAAGGCCCTCCGACCCTTAAAGCCGAGCGAGTAACTGGGAGGTCAGTGAGCAAACACGAGTCAGCAGGGTCCAGACGAGGGCTGGACACGCACAAACTAGGATGAGAATGGCCCAGGGTGAAAGCAGAGCCCCTTCCCGCGTGCAAACGCCCCTCCCCACGCGGGGCGGGACACGAGCCAGGGCAGGAAGAAACTGCCCTGCCATGTTATTTACAGGCGCTGCCGGCTGGCCTCGGTGAGGGGCGCTCACCGTGTTCCCTGGGGCGAGCGCAGGGCGGGGCCCTAGGAAACTGGCACGGATCTAAAATCGACTCTCCGGAGCAGCGCCTTGACGGACACCCCGGTGTCCCCCCACCCCCGCCTCGTGCTGCGGCCCCGCAGAGCCCAAAGGCTTCGTGTGTCCGGAGCGCCGGACACCGGCCTGCCTGGCTGCGGGCCCCGCGCTCCCGCCTCGCCTTGAAGGGCGGCGCCGGGATTTACCTGGGGAGACGGTGAGTTCCACAGCGGCCCTGGGGTCAAGCCCAGCCTTCCCGACCCCGCAGTGGTACGTGCCGGCGTCTGCCCGGGTCAGGTTCTCCACGGTCACTGTGAAGGCGAGCTCGGTGTGATTGTCCCGGATGGAGACTCTGCCCCGCCTCACCTCGGCCTCCGACCCATTGGTCTCCACGATGTGATGCCCGTTGGAACAGCGCCAACTTCCTCCTTCCAAAACTCCTGCTTCCTGGCACCAGAACTTCGGATTCTCCTCAAAGCCGCCCCGGTACCGGCACCGCACAGCGACCGACCCGCCCTGGGGCCCGCGCACTGCCCCGGGGCCCGTCACCGCCCAGCAGCCTGCGGGAGACAGGGACGAGACCCGGGGCGTCGTTTCCGTCGGAAGACACACAAAATGCCCCCAGCGCCCCGGGGAATGTTGCGAGCCCCGACCCGTGTGACCCGAGCCTGGCCACGCAGGGAGAGGGAGGGCCGCACCCCATGGCCTGCCGGGCTGTAGCCCCCCCAGACAAGGACTCCACCCCCAGCCCCCCAGAAAGGGGCAGGTTGCCGTTAACACCCCGCTCCGCTCAGAGTCCATGAGGGGAAACTGGGTCTGCGCGATCCCCGGTCCCCTTCCTTTGTACTGGCTCCGTCATCCCTAACTCCGGGGGAGAGACACCCGCCCCGGGGGAGTTTCCCCTCCCCTAATCCCTGAGCCGGGGGCAGGGAGACGTATCCGCCCTGCCAGGAAGCGCAGAGAGTGGCTGGCGCTCAGAAACGTGTTGGCCCCGTCACAGGGGCTGCTGTAAGTCTGGACACCCCGTAACCCCCCGACAGAGCATCACGGGGAAAATGTGGGAGCAAGTGTAACCTTACACAGACTTCGTGGGCACAGAGAGAGAGAGAGACTGGGACAGTCCCGTTGTCCCCTTCTGGGCTGGGGAGTTTTTGGTAACTTACACATGTAAAGCACCAACTTGCGGTAGCTTTGCCAACAGGGGATCTCCGCAAAAAAAGCTCCTATTGATCGGGAGCGGCACCAACCGCGAGGAGCCGTTCAAATGACACACGCCCCGCCCGAGAGGCAGGTACTTTGGCAAAGGCACAAAATCCCAGTCTCCGGGAGCGGCGCACTGCGGCTCCTGCAGGCCCAGGGACAGTTCCTGGAATCCCTCCTCAGCAGCCGCCCCCCGACCCCACACACACACGTGTGGGTGCGCGACGGGCCCCAGGAGCCACAACGCCGGCTGTTCCTGCGGGTGCATACGCAGCTCACTGCTGCCTTACCTGGGAAAAGCATCCAACCCAGAATGGGGAAAAGCCTCATTGCTCTGCCTCTCCCCGCAGCCTGGTGGGACGTCGATTCCAGGTGAGTCTCTCTCCAGGAAAATCCTTCCTTTGTATTCCTAGGCAGCACCGGGTCCGGGTTTCTCCTGTAGGCGTTTGCAATGAAACAGACTCTCTAACTAGTTCTTTCGCTGCAAGGTTTCCTCTTATCTACGCTAACTCACTTCCCTCGGGAAGGACTAAGGGGGAAGTGGCTGGTGTCTTACTCAGCGCACGGTCGTTTGATTACTGTGGTCGCTGGGTTCCTGTTTTTGTCTGGTGATACTTTCATCATGACCGATTACAGCAGGGCCTGGCGGAAAATGGCAGCAGCAGTCGCAAGGAGTTCCTGAAATGTGTGTGGATCTCCACCATCAAACCCTTCATTTTAAACATGCCAATATTCCCAGCCTTCTCTTATTTGGCAGATCCTGGGCAGCCTGTAAACCAACTCCCTGCTGCCCAGTGACCCATCCTAACCTTACAGAAAATGGACCCCCTCAGCAATAACAGCGGCAGAAAATGGACCCACCCAGTGGTACCACATGCCACTTAACGTTTTAACTTTGTTCTTAGATCTGGTTGAAAGGTTTAGTGTGGAAAGCTTTCCTGCTGCTGAACAATGTGTAATTGAAACGGAAAGCTTTGTGGGAAAATTCCAGTGAAAGGTGTGTGCCTTCCTGCAGGCAAATTTGAGATGATTTTTTATTTTATTTTTTGAATCAACATTTCAAAATGAAATGAAAATGTTAGTTTTGTTTTGACGTGGATTGCTTGCGTCAGGATTTTTGGGGGGGGAAACTGAAGTGAAACAATACCTTAAGTCAAATAAAAAAGACTATTCAAAATGAAAATTCTTATTTTTAATAAGTTCAAAACTTCTGGGAAAACCTGAAAATTTTCAGCTGAAATTTTGAACAAAGATTTTTTTTTAATTTCTCATAGGCAAAAATGTCTGTTTTCTCCAAAGCTCCACTTTGTCCTACCCCCAACTGTCATGTCTCTTGTCCCTATTTAGACTGGAAACAGTTCACAGCAGGGGCAGTCTCTTATTTGGAATTTGTACAGCTCCCAGCACAACTGGGCCCTGATCTCTACTGAGCCCTCTTGGTATGGCAGAGCTAGACACAATTAGCAAGAACAGTGGCAGCCAAGGTTACACCCCAACACATGCCTCCATCCAAAACTGTTAACACATGGAAATAAAAAGCTAAGAGGAAAGACTTTGGCATTCCTGTCCACGTTCGTATTGCCTGTAGAGCTGGGAGTTCCGCATTTCAGCCCTTCAGGCTTCCACTTCCATTTCTAAACAACCAAAAGCAATATGTACCCAATGTCATCAAACTTGCACCCTAATGCAAAACCTTACCAGTGACCTCATATGCGTTTATATCAAGAGCTCAGCTCCTCTGACTGTCACATGGCCCATGCACTTGGCAAGTTCCTTTTGCCTTAACACAGCTAGGTGCTTGTTAAAGTTTTGTGGTTGGAGATAGTGACTGGGGGCTTGTCTACAGTTGAAAGGCTACAACGGCACCGGAGCAGCTGTGCCCCTGTAGCGCTTCAGTGTAGACACGACCTATCACCGACAGGAGGGGTTCTCCTGTCGAGGTAGTTACGGCTAGAAAGTTACAAAATACTCTGTAGGCAAATGCCCCCTCTGCATAACTGATCTTTGGGCAATTAGCATTTGAGGAGCAACAATGTGGCCAAAGGACAGAGCCCAGAGTGTCTTAGATTTCTTGCAAAATGGGTACATGTTTCATCAGGCCAGGAACAAATCCAGTTATGCTTAAAGTTCATGTTCTGGATTTTAGATTTTCCCACTTCAATGAGAATTTTGTAAACGAAAGGTTTAAAACTCTTGTGAAACGGAAAACATCTGACAGCTCTTTAACCACAGAGCCACGGTTTCTCTCTTGTCCTGCTGACGAGATCCTGGGGAGTTTCATTGTCCGTAAGCCCAGCCACTGGCTCTTTGAACTCACTCCTCACAAGATAACAGCAACTGTTTAGTTCCATCAGGCCTCCTGTCCATCGTACAAACCAACAGACTCCAGTTCCAGGCTGAGTGTGTCCGTAAGTCCTCTGCCTACAACAGCTGGCGGAGTTTGTACAGGTCAGATTGGCTTCTAAACCCTGTTGCTTCAAATGTTGCCAGGTAGGGATCAAGCAGCTTGGATAAGGACTATGCAGCTCCCCCACCCCCAATCACCACTCGGCCTCCTATCCAGGGTTAGTGTTTGGGTGGCTTCTTCACAGCGCTGAACAGGGTTTCCTCAGGGGGCTTGGCTGGGCGTGTTTTCTTGGGCCACTGCTCCACGTTGGCATAGGTGGGCTGCTGGTCAGGGGTAGAAATCGTCACCATGGCATAAGAAACCTCTTCTGAACCCTGAAATAAAAACCTCATTGATCAGAGGGAAGAAGCTAGAATAGGAGCCCAAGTAGCTGCGGCTGAGCAGACCCTGGCTTCATGAACTTCAGCAGGTCCCTTTAACCAAGTGACTTGTCTGGGCTGTGTTTAGGGATCTCAGAGATAAGTCCTCAAGTGTCTATGGATGGGTGCATTACCCCTTTCAGCCAAAGCATCCTGGGTGCACTCAGGGAGCCCTGCCCTGCAGCTGAGCTATATAAACAGGAAAAGGAAGCAAGGGGCAGAACAGGGAACTGAAACCCAACTGCACTTTGGCTATCCCAGGCATTAGGTCACTAGTCCAGGGGTCGGCAACCTTTGAGAAGTGGCGTGCCAAGTCTTCATTAATTTAAGGTTTCACGTGCCAGTAATAAATTTTACGTTTACAGGGGCCACCGACAGAATCCCAGACTGGCAGCGGGCTGAGCGGGGCCGGTGGCCGGGACCCCGGCTGGCAGGCGCCGGCAGATGGAACCTGAGACCGGCAGTGGGCTGAGTGGCTCAGCGCGCTGCCGGTCTGGGGTTACGTCTGCTGCCCGCGCTGCCGATCTGGGGTCCTGGCCACTGGCCCTGCTGGCGGCTGGGAACACGGCTGGCAGGGGCCGGCGGACAGAACCCCAGGCCGGCTGAGCGGGGCCGGTGGCTAGGACACCAGCTGGCAGCAGAGTGCCACTAAAAATCAGCTTGCATGCCACAGGTTGCCGCCCCCTGCGCTAGGCTGATCTGGGCCCTAGGTGCTTTATTCTCAGTCAGGGCTCTGAGGTCAGGGCCTTATGAATTGAGCTCTGTGGCTCCTCTCCTGAGCTGGTGTCTAGGGAAAAGGCCAGCTTCCCTCCTGGAACACTGAGGAAACTAGAAACTCGCCTGGCTGGGGTTAGTTGGGGGGCTTCTCAAAGGGAATGTGTTTGTCTGGTCACTTGGCGTTGGCCTGCACAGCACGCAAAAGAATTGTTCGTGTTTCTGCTATTGGTCCCTGTTCTGAGAAAGTGAAGGGAGGTGCAGGAGGCTCTGTGGTGTGTGGAGTGGCTCTAGTAGAGAGCAGGGGGAAGAGACTTTCTTCTAGAAAAACTGACTCGGTCACCCAGATCCCAACACCAGATTGCTTCCTATGCTGTGGGTCTACCCTGCAACTCTCACTCATGCAGGTAGCCCCATTGAAGTGCTTGGGACTATTTGTCTGAGTAAGGGCTGCAGTCTTGAGTCCAGTTTTAAACAAGTCAAGTTTAACTTAAGTCTGCAGAGCTGGCAGGGAGGGGAGTTCCCTGCCTTGTTAAGTGTTTCCAGCTGAGCCCTGAGTGGGTGATCTTGACTTAGCTGCAGCCCTGAGCTCCTCATGACAGCTGTTGCAGTTTCGTCCTACCTGACAGTGGGGCTGGATTTCCGCATAATTGCAGTCAGAGTTAGGAAGGGTCTCAACATTGCTGTAAAATCTTGTTTGGTCAGTGGCTGCAGGAGAATCTATAACCGCATACTCTGGGCTGCCGCCTGCCGCATTGTTCCCAACCGCCTGAAACAAAGATGAGCTGAGTTCAGCGCAAGAAGATACACCAAGGGCTCCGTATCTTAGTCAAATTGACAATGTAGCTATTGGGAAGGCAGCTGGGGTGGAAATAAGCACCTCTTGTCATGGGATCTCCTCACCTGCTGAGGATGATTAAAAGCTGCAAGTGACCCAGAGCAAGAGATTTTAAAGGCAATGAATTTGCTTATATCCTAGTATAGTAAAGACACTTTCATAGATTCATGGACATTAAGGTCAGAAGGGACCATTATGACCATCTAGTCTGACCTCCTGCACAACGCAGGCCACAGAATCTCACCCACCCACTGTCAGTTCCACTCTTCCTCACCACTTATTTCAACATTTCCAGTTCTGCAGTTACAGGCACAACAGATGGACTCTCAGGTCTTCCAGACAACAAGACAACAGATGAAAATGAAGAAATGGAGTTACAGCCTGGGAACGTGGACATGGGAACGAAGGGGTCAGCCGGTCCTGGGTCTAAAGATGTTGACTTTCAATGAGGCAGGTGCATAGATTTGTACACACCTAACGTAAACAAATACGGCTCTGCCCACAGGAACTGGGTATTTTTATCCGTTCACTCGTCACCGCAGTCTGGCTGGGTTGGAGGGAAGGTGCGGCGCGTTAATGATGTCATAGCCATGCACATTTTCCAGCAGGGTGGTCCTAGAATCTCATCATGCTCAGAAAAAATAGAAATCCCTCCACCTGCTGGGGCTGATTGATGTGCAAGACTACATGTATAGCATTGCACCTGACTGACACTTGCCAGGCTATTCGCGCCTCTACAAATAATCTGTGGCGTGATTTGTGTGCACAGTTGGTGTAAGTGCTCATGCAAATGGGGCATGAAGATGTGCACAGCCTAGGGGTCCTGGGGTTTGCAGAAATCCAGCCCAGGATGGTTAATATGTGGATAGAAATGTTACTGGTGGAAGACAAAAATCTCAAGGGGAGCTGTAACAGGGAGGAGTGAAATTGACATAAGAGTCACACCAGCAACTCTACACCACCCAAGATTTCCTGTGTGCTGGGGTGACTTTCTGAAGGCCAGATATGCTGACTTTGGGGCCGCTTTGCTCTGGTAGAGGGGTGCAGCACTGTTCGAATGCAGGAGAGAATCTGGCCTGTTCATTTGTAGTGGAGTCACTCTGGATTTACACTGGTGTGAGTGGAGAATAGGTGTTTGTAGCTCCTGTTGCTTTATTTCCCATGAACTACTTATTCTAGTGGAGAGATACATGAACTTCTCCATTGTGGCTTACTACAATTAGAATATGGATGAACAGATCAATGAGCTACTGGTAAATGAAAGCATGAAACCAATGACACGCGCACAGTCGTGGCAAAAGTCCAGTTGTGGCTCATTGTTCTATTTTAGTTTTCCTGTTGCCAGTTTCCCTGTGTGAATTCAGAGATTCCCCATTTCTGCAGTTTCTCTTTTTTGGAAATGAGAGCATAGGTCACTCTGATGCAATTCAGTAAAATCTGAGTCGGTCTATTGAGAATGGTCCCTCTTGAAGGCTTGCTCTCTGGGCCCTCTTACAGAACGTGAGGTCCTGTGGGCTGATGTGTGCAGAGCCCCATGTACATGGGCTTCTTAGCTACCCAAGAACTGACTTAGACATCACAATGGTTTGGTGATTAGCTTTTGTTCTGGCAAGGAGAAACACAGTCCATGTCCTGGTGGCTGCATGACAAAATTTATATTTTCCAGTCTGGATCTGCTCACTGCCTTCAGTGAAGTGGATCTGAAAAATTTCTGCCTCTGAATTGAGCAGAATCTTTTGCTGTCTCTACCCCTTAGGACAGTGGTGGGCAATCTGCGGCCCGTGGGCCGCATGCGGCCCATCAGGGTAAGCTGATTGTGGACCGTGAGACATTTTGTGGACGTTGACTGTCTGCAGGCACGGGCCTCCCGCAGCTCCCAGTGGCCACAGTTTGCTGTTCCCGGCCAATGGGAGCTGCGGGAAGCGGCGGGCCCTGGTCAATGGTTGGGCTAGATGACCTCCTGAGGTCCCTTCCAACACTGATATTCTATGATTCTATGTGTGGTGGGGGAAGATCTTCAGGCCACTATACCTGGCCACTTCCTGCCAAAGAGGTGGGCCCGGGGATGACAGGCTGGAGGCATGCCTGGATCCCAGTTGGCTGTGCTGGGCTCTGGCTGCAGATCTGCTGTGTGCTGATGCCCAGCTCCCGGGCCATTGTCAGCTCCAGCCACCCAGGGGCCAGACAGTGAAGCAGGAACACCTCAGAGCTTCGAGTGACAGCACCAGGCCAGAGCTGCTGGGTGCATCATAGGAGGAGGGAAAGTTGCATTGGGAATCTCCTGCTTCTTTCCCCAATAACTGCACCTCCCTCCAACTTTCTCCAGCATCCACCCCATTATCCTGCAGAGGTGGCTGTTCTCTTAACAGAGAAAATTGGTCTCTCTCTCTCTCTCTCTCTCTCTCACTGCTCCCCTTCCAGCTCCCTTCATCCACATTTGGGCCCCAGCTTGCCAGGAGAGCAGAACATGGACTTGCCTTTTGGTTTGGTAAAAACAGTCACGTTGACAGGAGAATTGAAATCAGGTCTATTTTTTACATTTATCCCACACCCGTAGGTCCCAGCATCTCCCAGGGTCAGGTTCTCCATGGTCACACTGAATGTGCTCTTGGTGTGATTGTCTCAGATGGCGACTCTGCCCCACTTCACCTCAGCCTCCAACCCTGCGGTCTCAACATCTTTGGAGCAGGATTTCCATTCTGCTCCTCTGCACCAGTATTTCGGATATTGCTGAAATCCTTCCTGGTACCGACACTGTACAGAAACCAACCCACCCAGGGGCCCTCTCACCTCTCCAGGGGCAGTCAACTCACAGAAATAGCCTGAAAAACAAAACCAAGCAAAACTCTAATGAAGGGTAAAGGATACAGAATAGCACCTCATGGGACTCCTCTCTCAGCCCATGTTGCATTATACAACGTAGCATACAATGCACCGGAGGACCCTAACAAGAAGTATATCTCAGGGAGTCTCTCCTTTGGTGCCACTGGTGTTATATACACAATAACCAACAGTTAGTGCTAAGGTTACACAATATACCCCACCCCACCCCCCACATACCTGTTAGATTCTCTCTTTACTAAAGCAGACAGAGGGAGAAGAGAAGAAAAGGAATCTGAGTCCACTGGTGAATCAGGCTCCTGGGTAAAGTCAGTGGCATGAATGGATGAACGTGAACCTCTCACCTGGAAGGAGGAGAATCACCCCAGCACAGGGCAGCTGCATCTTCCCAACAATCACCCCTTTCTCACGTTTTTTCTTTAAAATGCAACAAAAATGCACACGGCTTCTGAGGTGGTGATGCTTCCGACTGGAGTTTGTGAAATTTTCAGTGTCAGTGGCACCCAAACACTTCTGCTTCTCTTTTCTTATCTAATTCCTTTTGATCTGTGTGAACCACATGTGTCCCTTATACACTTTATAAAGCAAGAGGGTAAAATAAAGAGAGAGAGAGAGACCAGGCAGTTTGCGATGGGAGCTGTTGAGGAGATGAGTTTTGGTTACTGCAATGCTTCCGTGATGTAATATATATTTGTTTAGCTTTATAGAGCACATGAAAAGCTTCTATCTGGGGCTCTAGCTGCATTTGTCATATATTAAAGATACACTCAAACTGTCAGTGACTGTGATGTGGGTGGTCATGCCTAGTGATCAGAGCAGGAGTCAGGCCTCACGGTCAGAGCCCAGGTGTCCAAACCAAGGGTCAGAGCTGGAGTCAGAGGCCAGATTCTGGCTGGCGCCAAGGATCAGAACCTGATTAACTGACGTGAGGCAGGGCTGGGAACAAGCCAGACACAGGAGCTAACACAGCCATGGGCAAGTGCTTTGAGCAGCTCTGCTCTGCACTGCTGCTGGGCTTAAGATCCATCTGCTGGCTCTTCCAGCCAATCAGGCAGTGGTAGCCGACCAGGTAGCCTACTACAGGCGAGCTATGCTCGTTTAGTCTCCCAGAGACTGGCTGCTGCAGGTCAGGATTCCTGACACAAGCGAGTACAGGCAACAGTAAATGCAACAGCTGCCTCGAAACTAGGAAGGGGACTGCCCCCAGCATTCCCCCTCTCCCCAGCACATGCACACTCACACACACTGAAATGGGGCTGGTCTGAAATGGCCCAACTTGATTATCATACACATTGTAAGGAGAGTGATCACTTTAGATAAGCTATTACCAGCAGGAGAGTGGGGTTGCGGGAGAGAAAACCTTTTATAGTGGTAAATACCCATTTTTTCATGCTTTGTGTGTATAAAAAGATCTTCGATACTTTCCACAGTATGCATCCGATGAAGTGAGCTGTAGCTCATGAAAGCTTATGCTCAAATAAATTGGTTAGTCTCTAAGGTGCCACAAGTCCTCCTTTTCTTTTTGCGAATACAGACTAACACGGCTGTTACTCTGAAACCTTTCATTGAAACAGTTTTCCCGTGGAAAATAATGATTTGATGAAAGTGAATGGTTTGGCGAAAGCGCATTGATTTTGGACAGAATTACATTTAGGGAAAAAATGGCTCTTTTCGTTTTGTTTTGTTCTGAAAAAGTCAAGACCTCTCTTTCTTTTTGACTTTTTCGGGACAAAATGTTTTGATTTTTCTGTTTCAAAATTGACTTTATGTATAGGCTTGAAATCACCAGGTTTTGAATTTATCCCAATGAAATGTTCCCGTGGACCTGAAACAAATTTTATTTTGCGAAAGTTTGATATGCTAATGAAATACAGAATTCAGAAACCCCTGCACATGGCATGCGGAGAGACAGAGGCCTCTAAGAGATTCCAAATGCTGGGACTATGGAAATACAGCTTCAGTGCAAACTACTTTTTATTGGCACATCTACAGTACAGAAGGAATTGAGATGGTCACTTATTACAGATTACAGTCTTTTTGTTAATTTGTGACAATATTTCCCCCCAAAATACTGACATTTTTGCAGCTCTCAAATCTCATTTTCCAACCAGCTCTACTCTTGAATGATACATTTGGTGGCAATTATGTTATTCAGCCACTAGTTGTCACAGTGTATTGCGTAGAGATCCAGGCAGGTTATTATCCCTGGTAAACAAAAGAGGTAAAGCTGGAATTTAAGCTATGTGGAAGCCTGTTTGCTTGTGTCTGTAGTTGTATCTGTTTTCTTTAATAAGCACTTCCTCTTTTAGAGAGGTGGTCATGCCACTCATTAGAGCACACTCCAGTCACTGATCCCAGCTCATGATATGCCATGAAATGCCAACAGTCTATGCATCCCTCCCTTCCAGTACCAGGTTTACAATGGTGCCATTGGGGCCATGGAACTGGGCCCATGCTCAGAAGGGGCACCAGCCTGCTCCACTTGCACTGCGCCCCAAGACCCCGCCAGCCCGCTGGCTACCCCCCGCCCACCACTTGCTCCTTTTAGCCAACCCACTGGCTGGCCAAGTCTCCTCTTTGCCCCCTGGTCCCACCTGCTGGTTTCTCTCTGTTCCCAGACAGACCACAGTGCACCTTTGGCTCTGGGCAGTCTCTGCTTCCCACCACCTGTGAGGCCTTGCCTGTCTCCCCAGAGCTGAACTGCCTGGGACTGGTGCAGAAGCCTGGCCAGTCTTGGCCTATTCGGGAGAGGGACAGTGCTGGGGGCTTGGCTGGGCCCCTCCAGGCAAGTGGGTCTTGAGGGTGCCCGGCTGGGGTAGGCCCTGGCCTGGCTGATCACGCCACTCCCGAGGCACAGTTGTCTCCCAGCAGGCCCCCCAGTGGGTGCGGCCGGGAGGCAGGGTGTGGGGGAGCGGGTCTCTGGGGGGGTCAGAGGGATGCTGGGATGTGAGGGGGAGGGGAAGATCTCTGTGTATTGGGGCACTAGGGAGTGGGGGTGCTGGGCAGTTGTGGTGGGGCTGTGAACAGCTGATCAGCGGTGACAAGCGGCACTGGGGGCGAGGGGGAGGAGCTGATAGGCGGGGCCGCCGGTGGGTGCTATTTTTTTGTGTGGGTGCTCCAGACCCGGAGCTCTCACGGAGTCAGCGCCTGTGGGGTGTTGGGTGGGGGGGCTGTGTGGCGTGGCAGGGGCCCGCCCCTGAGGGCAAGGGGCATGCTAGCAGCACAGGTCCGGGTGGGCCACTGTGTGTCTGGCAACTGCCGGTTTGTAAATAGTGCCCTCGCACTGGGCTGGGCGGAGCGGGGCTGCCCTTGCCATTCCATGCCCCTGGCTGGCCACTCGCTCTGGAGACGGACCTCCCCGTGCCATGCCCCATTGCCTCCGTGGGGGCCCACAAATATGTTTGGTGCCAGGCCACAAAAGGTTAATCTGGCCCTGCTCCCTTCCCAAACGCCTGAGGGAAGAGATGGGCTTTGTAGTGGCAGGACAGCTGACTATTTTGGTGTAGGGGCCCCTCATAAACACCCTGCCAGCAGCTTCCTCTTTAAACAGAGGCCACTGTGAGTGTGACGAGAGTGTGACTGTCTACAGCCATACTCACCTCCTCCTAGAGCCTGTTGGCCCTCTCATATTGATTAATCATCACACAATCAATATGTTATACCTTATATATTCGTTGTATGTTAATTAGAGTTGATTTGCAGGGTTATAGAAGTATAAGATTGATCCGTATTTAGAGGAACTATGTAGTAGACATAAGTGAGACAAGCTGAAATCCAAGAAACTGGGCTGAGGCCTGCAAGACTTAAGCTGAGCTTCTTTCGGCCTTGGAGACAAGAAATGACGGCATAAGTCAAGGACTGAGAAATAACCCGAAAGATTGTGGGAAAAGAGGTACCAACTGGTAATATTGCAAAAGTCTAGCTGGGAAGATTAAATTTAAATTATAAAATGCTGTAACAACACATATTGTCTCCAACGGGTGCCTTAACCGCAAGATAAAGGTGGTACCTACCCAGTCGATAGAATTCAGGGTTCCTTGTGTTTCTAGGGGACACAGTCAAATAAGAAAGAGAGGATTGACACTTTCATGTCCATGCACAGAATGTAGGTACAGACAGAATCATAGTATAAAAAAGGGTGCCCAGAGCAGGAAAATTGAGCTTCCTGTGAGAAACTCCAGCAGGAATCACTCCCGTATGGATGATCAATCCATGAGAGGGCCAACAGGCTCTTACACCATCTAGGAGGAGGTGAGTATGGCTGTAGTTATAACTAGTACATGGTACCTATCTTTATTTGGAATTGTATATGCTGGGACATTTATGATTTTGTTGGTAACTTTAATAAAACTGCTAAAAGCTAGATGCTCTTGTAATTGTCTGTGTTATTTGTCTGTGGTTTCATGTGTTCCTATGGGCTCTAGACCCAGAACAAACAGAGATAACTCTGTTGAACTTGAGACTGTAACTGCCACAGCTGAACCCACTGAAGCATAATTAATATTAAATAGAATAAAAGGCTTCACAAGGTAGCCTCTGTCTCTGCTGACTCTGTCTCTATGATTTCAGTAGCATTGCACTTGCTTATGCCATCTGTGAATCTGGCTCTTTGCTCTCCTACCTCTGCATCCCGTTTCACATGTTCATCACAGGGGGACTCTCCTGTCTCCCTGGCATGAGCTGTTCATTGGGAAATTTTGCTACTAATTAATTATAAGGATTCAGATACCCCTGAGCATGGGATGCAGAGAGACAAACACCTCTAAGAGATTCCAAATCCTGGGAGAGTGGAAATACAGCTTAGTGCAGACTACCTTTTACCGGCATATCTACACTACCGAAGGAATTGAGCTGATCACTTATTACAGATACAAGCTGACATTAGCCCCTTCCCATGTTGTCCCTTGCACCCTGTTATTAAGTCATTCCAAGGAACTCAGTCCAGAAGAGAGAAAAGAGCTTTTTATTAACAATTGTCTAACTTTAAAGCACCAAAATTCTGGTGGACACAGGGGGAGTGTGCTAAACCTGCAGACCCATACAAAGTCCTTCTAGAAATGCTCCCAGTCATCCAGAAGGTGAAGCCACCAGGAATATGTTCTGTGTCAAGTTGAGGTGAAGAACGAGAAGCACTGAGCGGTAAGTAAATCTGTGAAACCTGTCTTGCTGGGAATGGGTCACAATCAGCAGCAACACTAGCATCTCAGTGCAGGGGGGACCTGGCATAAGAAGAATAATGGAGGAACATGAATCTGAAAGCATCTATGTAACTGCAGGGAAATGAGAACAAGCTGCTAAAAATTCCAACAGTAGGAGGGCGAATGTTCCAAGAGCATTGAGCTTCATCCAGTATCTTTTTTCCCACGCTTTCCTTGAGGACGAGAGGGGGATGTCCTACTGCGTGTGTTTGGATTCATTTTGGGATAGGTGGTCTGCTGAAGTGAGGTTGGAAATTTCACTGTGCCAGGAACAACCTCTTCTGTCGATCTTGAAGCCTGAAACAAAACACCATGAATCAGAGGACGCAGATTATTTTGCAGCGGCTCCAGGCACCAGCGAAAAATGACCTCAACTGATTCTGTTGCACTTTCCTGTAGAGTTCATTAGCTGTTGCCACTAGATGAGACCAGTGATCTTTAAGACAGAGCAAAAGGCTCTGTGCCGGAAGGGCCAGAGGGAAGAATTTGCCCACAGATTCTTTTCATTACTTGATCACTCCATCAGTTAGTGGGAAAATGTCTCTTTTCCATGGAAAATTAAGACAAACCCAAATATTTTTGGCATTTCCATGGAAAACTTGGACTTGTCATCAAATACCCAAAACCCAGTTTTCTTTTGTTTTCAGCAACAAAAACCAAAAAAAAAAAAAAAAAAAAAAAATCCAGTTGAAAACTGCCCCAAACTGCAAAATGTTCCAGTTTTTGGATATTTGGTTTTCTGATGAAAAATCAAAACGTTGTGAGGAGGCCAGATGCTATCTATGAATTTTTTTGTTGAAAATCCAATTTTCCATTGGAAAACATCTGACCAGCCTTATCCCCTGCTCTGGTCTCATGAAGAATTCCCATGCTGGTGACTTACACTCTCCAGCAGCACTCAGCAACAGTGGTAACCATTGGGCTTTCTTCCTACCTGGGTCTCATGTATGGCATTTTCATAGACAGCCTCATCATCTGCTGAGTCAGGTGTCTCCTCCATGGTCATGCAGATGGCTGCCTTACAAGAGGCTTCAGGTTCACTGGTAACGAAGGACGACGGGGTATTTCCAGGTACCTGAAACAGGCATGTGAGGTGCTCAGAACAAAGAGAAAACTTCTTTGAGTCCCTTCTTCCCAAAGTGCCACACTGGGGAGCTCTAGGGCTAGAGAAGCCAGGAATCAGTTTCTGCTCTGCACCTTTGCTGACTGTGTTTGAAGAATGACCCCTAAACAGAGTGATCAGTGGGGCTTGAATTTGACACTTTCAGCATTAAAAGATTGAAAACGCCACCACTTACGCTACGGCAGTAACTCTGCTAAGTGGTGGTTGTAGTAAACTCTTGTATGTGGACCAGCCACTAGAGGGGGAGAAAGTCACACGTTGGGCTAGTGTGGGTCACATCTGCAGTTACTTCAGCCCAGGAGAGACAGGTGCCCCCTTTCGAGGGCTGATATTTAGATCCGTCCGCACTAGGTGACCGGTCCTTGGAACACTGCCTTTTCCCGTTTTTGAGCAATGTGTGAAATACTCTAAACTCAGGCATCTGCCTCGGGTCTGCCTTACCAGCCGATAGGGATGTAAGTTCTTGTCCCTTTGTCCAGGTGCTCCCTCAAGGGCTGAAAGAACAATGAAAGAACATCCGATGAAGTGAGCTGCAGCTCACGAAAGCTTATGCTCAAATAAATTGGTTAGTCTCTAAGGTGCCACAAGTCCTCCTTTTCTTTTTGCGAATACAGACTAACACGGCTGCTACTCTGAAAGAAAGAGGCAGTGCATCAAAGTGAAGTCAAGCTATTTTTATGTGTGTCTAGGTGTCTCTAAGGCCCGCGGCACACCAATATCTAAGCACCTTTATGCAGTGCCAGGTAAATGAAGTTACCCTCGGAAAAGGCATAACACACAGCAATTTTCATCATCTGAGCGCTTTCTGAGAATGAGTTTGGTAAACACCTCTGTGCCTATGTAGCCCACTGAACTTGGGTGATCCAGTGGTGCTAACATGGACTCAGCCCAGGAGGTCTAAATCAGTGGTTCTCAACCTATTTACCATTGTGGGCCGCATCCAATACTACCTCTATGACCCTGAGGATGTCACATGGGCCGCAGCTCTGTGCTGATTGGGCTGCAAGCGGCCTGCGGGCTGCAGGTTGAGAACCACTGGCCTAAATGAACCAGGTGAACCTCCCAGTACAGAAGTGGTTCTAAGTCTGTGGATCCCCAGATCCACTATGCTTTTCACTGCACGTGGAAAGTGGTAACATTGGTAATACAGTGTGTTTGCCCTTCTTCCACAGCTCAGCCCCTCTTTCCTGCTACCATGAGGTTAGGACTCTGCGGATATGTTTGGCAAGGAGAGAACAGAGCCAGGCAACACTACCCAGGGAGGACTTCCCATAGTTAAGCACTGCAGAAACTTGCCAGAGAGTTTAACACTGGTCTGACTGGCCTCAGCTTCACATGGTGGGATCATTATGCCCAGCTTTGGGAGCATTTCTTTGGTGGAAGGAGCCAGCCATGCTGCCAAAGGAGAGTCGGCTGCCACCAGCAATGCAGAGAGACATTGTGACAAGGTGGCCTCAGGCTCTGTGTACTTGTAACTGGTTTGAGATGCAAATAGAAGATCTTGGGCATGTGCCAGCAGCATTTAAACGCAGCAGGGTCATGTGGTTAAGGTGGCTCCAGGGTAATGGAGTGCAAACAGGTAACCAGGTAAGTCGCTTTGGGTGTGAATGACACACCCTGGGATAGCAGTTGGAGGGCGAATGGAATAGCTGTGGGTACAGTGGAATGAGGATGCCCTGATATAACCCCCACCAAAATAGTTAAGTTGCTTCCATCGAGATTTAATTTTTTTGAAATAAGGTGCAAGATAAACAGATAGATATAAGATATAAGACCGGTTTCAGAGTAGCAGCCGTGTTAGTCTGTATTCGCAAAAAGAAAAGGAGGACTTGTGGCACCTTAGAGATTAACCAATTTATTTGAGCATAAGCTTTCATGCGCTACAGCTCACTTTGCTGTAGCTCACGAAAGCTTATGCTCAAATACATTTCTTAGTCTCTAAGGTGCCACAAGTCCTCCTTTTCTTTTTGCATTTCTCACATAGATAAGCCCTGGCTCTTCTGCTTTGTATGTGTGCAATATAGGCAGGGTGGGAAAAATCATTAACTTTCCTTTTGCTTTCTAAATAGCTGCAGCGTTCTTTCTCACCTTGTGCCAGAGCTAGTAAAAGAGAACTCCAGGGTTTTACCCCCGTGTCTGGGGCTCATTAAAGCCCAGCTGCAGGTCATTGAAGCTAGGAGGAAAGATCAGTGTTACCCAATAAAAGGAGGTCTTACAGAGGTTGTTCCAGGAAGGAGGGAATTGGTCTGTTTGCTTCTGGCTATTAGAACCTGGCTAGCCCAGCTGCGGCTAATAAAGTCAGAGGTTCAGCAATTCCCAGAGTGCAAAATCCAAGCCAGCCTGGGGCTTTCAAGGTACAGAAAGCCTTTGTAGCAGCAGCTGGCAAAGAGCTGGTGATTCACCATCAGGTTAGTGAGAGACGCCCTGCTACTATGTGTTTCTCAATTGTTTTCTTTCCATTTGTATTGGAATGTATGAACTTAAAAAAATTGCAGGCTTCTTAGAAATAAACACGCCCACCCATCCAGTTGGCCAGTGTTAGGTGTCTATGCTATGACTGGGATTGGGGGTTCTTGGGGTTTGATCCTGTGGAGACCTACTGCCTTCCAATTTTTACGTCCTCTCTGTGTGAGCAGTTGCTGGGGTGGGAGTGACTGTGGCTAGATGCTTGTGATATATGTGGAGACCGTTTCTCTGCAGTGACCTTTGGTGGAAGGAGCACTGCGGGTCAGAGAAATGAAATGGAACATGCAGGCTGCACTGGCTAATGAGTAAAATGACTCATTACTTGGGAAAGTGATTGATAATTTTTTACCTTTGTGTCTCCTCTGCGACATCCTTCTAAACAGTACAGCAGTGAGCAAAATCAGAAGTAGAACCAGCAGGATGCATGGTGTCAGGATATGGAGGACTGGGTCTGTTGTACTTTAAAAACAAGAGAAAAAGAGAGTCTGTTTTTTACCCTGCTTGATACTTACACTTTGTTTAGGTAGCATTTTAATCAAAGAGCTCATTGCCTTTGACTGAGATGTGAGTATTACCCCCATTTTGCAGAGAGAGAAACTGAGGCATGAAAGTTTAGTGATCATCTCCAATGTGCTACAGTGAGATAGTGGAAGAGCTGGGAACAGACTGCGGATCTCCTAACTCCCTGCCTTACAGTCTAAGTGCTAGTCCCTTGACTTCAGCTGCCAGTTAATTTTTTACATTTACATTCCTAATGCTCAGTGAGGGAGAGCTGGGTTCAGATGGGAACTGGCAGCCAGTGAAGTGTGTGCTTTGTTTCGTGACTAGAAAACCTTGGGTGCGATTGCCTGTGGCCTCAGCCCCTGGAGGCCTGTGATGAGGGCAGTCTCAGCTTTCATTTTTAAAAAAGTCTCCAGCCCTCCTGCTTGCCGAGAAAGGCTTGCTGATGTGACCTGAGTGTAGCAGTGAAAATAGATCTGAACTGCCCCATGCATATCAATGAAGAGCTCGCTTCAAGAGCCTCTGTTCTGCAGGGCCCTGCCTACTGCATGCCCCCCAGCAGAGAGCTCTGTATGCTGCAGGAGAAAAGTGCAGTGAGTCCCTCCCGAGCAGTTACAACCTGGTTGCTGGGATGCTGCCCCTCTCCCCTATCCAGGTGGGGGAAGGTGACTTCTCATGCAACCTTGATCCCCTCAAGGGGAGGGGATAAGTGGGGTCCTATGCTACTTCCCCTGCTGCTCCAGCCTCCAGGTGGAGATGGTTCAGGGCTGGGCTGGGAGGGGGCAGGCAGCTATGGGGTCCTGTGTTGTGGTGTCACTGAGGCTCTGATTGCTTTAATCTAGCCCTGACTTCAATGCTGCTGCTTCAGACCAAAGATGTGAGTTCACGTGCCTCCAATCGGGTTTCGTGCTGCCTTCCGGCAGACCCTGGATGGTATTTGTCCTAGACTCAGGGTATGTCTACACTGGCAGAATTACATCACCGGCAGTTACAGCGCCGCTCAGAGCGCTGAAGGGAAACCGCTGTTGTGTGTTCACACTGTCAGTTGCCAGTGCAATAGCGTGTTCACGCTTGCAGCGGTACTGGGAGCGGTACGCTCTGGGCAGCTATCCCACAGAGCATCTCTTCCTCTTCTGCCGCTAGGAGTTGTGGGAAGGCGGAGGGGGTCGCGGGGCATCCTGGGTCCTGTCCCAATGCCCCGTGATTCATTGCTTGGCATCCCAGCAAGCCCTGTGCTTCTGTCCGCATTTGGCGCCTTCTTTCAATGCTTTGCGTACTGCGTGCTCGGCCTCTTCAGGCTGCAGGAATGGATCCCGCACTGCTGACCAGTGTGCTGCTCGCTCTCACTATCATGTCATGAGTGGCAGTGGAGTTATTCCTTAAACTACAAAGGTAAGAGGAGTTCAACACCGATCTCGCCACGCGTAGAAGCTACGACACGGGATTGATCGTGACATTCATGGAGGTGCTGACCACAGTGGAATGCCGCTTCTGGGCTCGGAAACAAGCACTGAGTGGTGGGATCACATCGTGATGCACGTCTGGGATGACGAGCAGTGGCTGCAGAACTGCTGGACGGGGAAAGCCCCATTCATGGGACTGTGCGATGAGCTCGCCCCAGCCCTGTGGCACAAGGACACGAGAACGAAAGCTGCCCTGCTGTTGCACTGTGGAAGCTGGCTACTCCAGGCTGCTACCGATCAGTCGCTAACCAGTTCGGAGTGGGAAAGTCGGCCGTTGGACTTGTGTTGATGGAAGTGTGCAGGGCCATTAATCACATCCTGTTCTGAAAGACGGTGACTCTGGGCAACGTAAGTGACCTTAGGGAAGCCCATTTTGCAAAGCCATCCACAACGGTGGAGGGGTGATAGATGGCACACACATTCCAATTCTGGTACCAGACCACCTAGACACCAAGTACATTAATCAGAAGGGGTATTTCTCTATGGTTCCCCAGGCTGTTGTGGATCACCGTAGGCATTTCACGGACATTAACGCAGGCTGGTCCGGAAAGGTGCATGACACACACATCTTTCAGAACACTGGCCTGTTCAAGAAGCTGCAAGCAGGGACTTTCTTCCCAAACCAGAAGATCACCATAGGGGAAGTCGAAATGCCCCTTGTGATCCTGGGAGACCCCGCCTACCCCTTAATATGGTGGCTTATGAAGCTATACACGGGGAACCTCGACAGCAGCAAGGAGCTGTTCAACAACAGGCTGAGCAAGTGCAGAATGACTGAGTGTTTGGCCATTTAAAGGCCTGCTGGTGCTGCCTATATGGGAGGCTGGACCCGGCTGATAGCTGCATGCTGTACACTCCAAATTCAGCCTCCAGGTGCAGAGCCTCAGCGGTCCAGCCCTGAGCAAAGCTTTCACCCTTCCCATCACACATATTATGAACAGCCAGAGATCAGGGCTATTAGAGGGGCACACTGCGGGGCCATAAGGATCAGGGATGCCTTGAGGCAACAATTTGAAGCAGAAAGCCACTAATAATTATTGCTGTGCTCGGGAGTGCAGTGCTTGTAATGCTAGGAGGTGATTGTGATTGGTGCAGACAATGCATTGTGAAGGCTTTGCAGGGCTCTGTTTGCTTTCAATTAATGAAATAAAGATTGCTTCAAGCCAAAACAATTCTTTTATTATAAAACAACTGGAGAAGAGAGACCACAAAAAAACACATCGGCACTGAGGGGGATGGGGAAAGGGAGGGCCCCAGGAGGAGGTGGGGTCCGGGGACAGTTAAAGATTTGTGTATGTCCAGGTATCATATGCAGCCTTGTCCTCTGGAGTACAGTGCAGCGGGTACTGTTCTTCAGCAGGGCTAAACTGCAGAGGGACGGGTGTTGAGTGCAGTGGGTACTGGGAGTCCGGAGGGCTGGACTGTGACGGGGCAGGAGTGGAATGCAGTGGGTAGAGACTGGAGTCAGGAGGTTGATAAGAGTGTGTTGGCGGTGTCTGGGGGATGCATGGGAAAGAGTTTTGTGACAGCGGATGCAGGGGAGGGTGGGCGCGGAGCTGCTTGGTTTGCAGAGCTAGTAGCGCCTGGAGTGTGTCCTCTTGGCGCTCCATAACGTTTAAGAGCCGCTCCGTGGCTTTGTCCTGGAGTGCCATGTTCTCCTTTCAGTCCCTCTTCTCGCTGTCCTGCCACTCCTTCAATTCTTGTTTTTCAGCCATGGAATGCATCATGACATCATGCAGAAAATCCTCTTTAGTTTTTTTCGTGGCCACTTTCTAATACTGCTAAGCAAGCGATAATAAAGAGGGAGGCTGGGCTCCCAAGGTCATGTCTGTGAAGCCAAAATGCGACGTTTTACAGAAGCAGTATTGTTTGCAACACACACACCACTGATTCAATGATTTAAAACACAGCCGCTATTCACATATCTGTGACTAACTGGCTGATCCCAGGCAAGCACACACAAGCCACAAGACCCCCAAAATGGTGAGTAACTGCAGGGGCAGGGGAAATCAGTGTTCCAGGACTATACTGTACACTGGGCACGTGGCTCTTGGGGAGAGCCAGCACTGTAGGGGGGGGGGCCTTATAATAATTTCTGTCCCCACGTTTTCCCCAGGCTGTGTTTATTATGGAAGATATCTTGCTGAGGGTGAGCAGGGAATCAATGGAGGGTCTTCTCCAAGACTGCGGCTTCCGCCCTGGCCCTTATGTGGCTTGCCTGTGTGCAGCAATGGTGTCTCCTACCCCCCGCCCCCATGACGGCAGAGTGCCATGGGAAAGTTACCCTTCATGGGCCAAGAAACAAAGCAGCTCTGCCAAAGAACCTGTGGCAGTGGATTGCCCAGTATCTCCGTGAGAGTTTCCTGGAGATCTCTAAAGCAGATTCCCGTGAAGGGAGGGAGTCAATCAATGCCCTGTTCCGCCGCTCAGACTAGGCATGTGGTGGTACACGCATCATACAGACAGAAGCCTGCTTTCTGCAACCCTCCTGCCTCCAACAACTCACTTCAGCAATTCCCAAAATCAAAGCTACTTACCAGGGGCCTCCTCTTCTGTTTGCGCTTCACCAAGCTCCAACCGTTGTGGCTGGCTAGCCTCTTCCGGGGTAGAGAAGAGCTCCTGGCTGCATGCATCTCTGACCTCCAAGTTGTCCTCTGCCTCTGGGTCCCCCTCCCCTTCCACGTCCTCATCCAAGATTTCCTCCTCCTGTCTTGATCCATTCTTGACTGGCACGTGAGCCACCGAAGTATCCACAGTGGCCTTCGCAATGGAGGTGGGGTCGCCACCGAGTATCATGTCCAGCTCTTTGTAGAACCGGCAGCTCGTGGGCGCAGCACCGGAGCGGCGGTTTGCCTCCCGCACCTTGTGGTAGGCATTCCGCAGCTCCTTCGCTTTGACCCTGCACTGGAGCGTGTCCAGAGGTGAAAGTAAGCCAGTACAGTCCGGTACGGCGTACTGGCAAGAGTCGGTACGTAGCTGACCATACTGGCAGAGGGCAGCTTCCCCAGGCCAGCGATTTAAAGGGCCCAGGGCTCCTGGCAGCTGCCAGAGCCCCGCTGCCAGAGCCCTTGGGCAGCGGCGGCGGCTGGGAGCCCCAGGGCTCCTGTGGCGATTTAAAGGGCCTGGGGCTCCCAGCTGCCGCTACCACAGCCAGAGCCTCAAGCCCTTTAAATCTCGACTTAAAGGGCCTGGGGATTTAAAGGCCCACCCCCTTCTGGTTGAGCCCCCCTGCTTTCCGGTTGAGGCCCTTCCTCCCTGCTCAGGACTCCGGCGTACCAGTAAGTCCTTTAGGTTACTTTCACCCCTGAGCGTGTCCTGGTCACCACCCCTTTCTGTCATGCATTGTGAAATCTGTCCGTAGGTATCATAATTTCTACAGCTGGAGCGTAGCTGGGACTTGACAGCCTCCTCTCCCCAAATGCCGATGAGGTCTAGCAGCTCGGCATTGCTCCAAGCTGGGGATTTCCTGGTGCATGGAGCAGGTGTGGCCACCTGGAAAGATGCACTGAGAATACTGCACATGTCACTGAGCAAACAGGAAGGGGACTTGCAAAATTCCCAAGGAATTTAAATTTACGGGGTGGGGCTCACGGTTGGTCACCTGAGGGCAGGGCAGTAGAGGTCAAACCAGTGACCAGAGAGGTGAGAACAGGCATTGTGGGACACCTCCCAGAGGCCAATCGCAGCACCGTAATCATAATTGGGGGGGAGGGATAGCTCAGTGGTTTGAGCTTTGGCCTGCTAAACCCAGGGTTGTGAGTTCAATCCTTGAGGGGGCCACTTAGGGATATGGGGCAAAAATTGGGGATTGGTCCTGCTTTGAGCCAGGGGGTTGGACTAGATGACCTCCTGAGGTCCCTTCCAACCCTGATACTCTATGACCAGGGTGTCTACACTGGCACTGCGGCATTGTAGCCTCGGTGCAGAAAGCTGCACACCTCTCGTCGGTGTGGTTTTTATTTTTTTTTTAACAGCGCTGCAACTGTGCAGTTTCTGCGCACTAAGTGGCTTGGCAGCGTGGACACCTCTGGAGTTACACCGCAGAAAGCTGCTTTACTGCACAGAAACTTGCCAGTGTAGACAAGGCCTCAGATGCTATTGGAGTTGAGCTTGTCTCTAAACCTCCAGGACTATGGGTGTCCTCTGCAGGGAGTGCCTGCCCTCCAAGGGCAGTGTAGAAACCCCAGCCATGCCAGAATGCTCCATGAAACCGGCTCCTCCATAGTGCCCTTTGGTCAGGGGCTGTGGGTATTGAACCCTGGTCCACAGGACTCTTAAAAGCAGGTATATTCCAATGTGCCACCAGAACGCAAACCTGAACTTAGACTGAGGACTCTAGTCCTGGGATCTGAGTAAGAAAACGCAGAGGATCCTGACCGGTTCTCTGCTTCTATTTAAACTGAGCAGAGGTACAGGACATGGTCTGTGCAACTCTGTTTTTCCATGCTTACGCCCGCCTCCCCTGGGCTACCAACTCCTGGTGCCTGCCTCTGACATCCTGACCTGGCGCACCCCGTGAGCCTGGGCCTCTGGTCTGTCTTGGACTCTGATCTCCTCGGAACACCTGACTCTTGGTCTGCCCTCTGGCCTATCTCCGGTACAGGTCTCCTGGTATCCAGATCTGGCCTGGCTCCTGCTCTGATCACTAGGTCAGACTGCCCACGTCCTGGTCGTGACCCCTCTAGAATGTGCCTGGACACTCACCCTGCAGGAGGGTTGCTGCTGTGAACGGTGGAGCTTGATTGAGCCACTTCAGGGGCAGTCCCTCTGAAAGGAGACTCAGTGGAGGCCGCGTGAACTGTTGTGTCTCTCGTTGGTGCTGGTGCTGGTGAGGTAGGAACAGCTGTAAACAGGCAGACTTAGCTGTGTTAACCGTCTTCTGACTTTTTGCAAACTATTTTGACTTCATATTAACTGAGCATGTACCTGCCTTTGTTTTCAGGGTATTGAACACGCTGTTTGTGCATTTGCGGGATGACTCCTATTAATAATACCTAGCTCTTACATAGCCGCGGTGTCTGGTGCTTTGGTCTTAACCCTGTGGGTCTACTTATATCTCCTGGTTTATTTCTTGTGGACTGAAACTGCAAATAGCTATTAAAGGTTTAGAAAGATGAAGCTTGGTTTCCTGTGCAGTGATGGCTGCCCTGTCCCATCTCCTTACAAATATAGTATTCACGGCCTGACTACGATGCATGCAAAGCTCCAATTAACTTGTAACAAGACTTTGACATTCAGCAAAAGCATCCCAGCTCAGGGCGGACAAGTTGCTACTGCACATGTGTAACTTAAACATTCTGTTTTACAGGTATTGTTACTATGCTCTCTGTCTGCCGGCTGTTTCTGGCCTCCCCTCTTCTTCCCTACGCCATCCTAGCCTAGGTCACTATTCTTTCTCCCACACCGATCTCTGGCACGCATTTATACTGCAACATGGGCATTGTCGTACTGGATCAAACCAGTGGTCCATGTAGATGTGCTTCTGACAGTGGCTGCTACTTTAGAGGAAGAGGCAAGAATCCCATAATGTAGAGAATAATCTGCTCATTGGGGACACTTCTTCCAGCTCCCCTCAGTTAGTGGTTGGTTTTTGCCCTGAAGCAGGAGGGTTTATATCCCTTACACGCTTCTCTTCAGTTTAGGCCTGGTCTAAACACGCAGTTGCGCTGATTTAACTACACGTGACTGAAAACCAATTTAGTTAAACTGGTACAACTTTGTACGTGGACACTCCGAGACCCCAGGTTTAAAATTGTAAGCTGAACTGTTAAAAACATCTGCAGACTGGCCTACACACAAACGTGCACTGCAATAATTACTGCTGGTTACAGTTCACACCCCTTGTTCCAGCATAAGTCTGTGTGCAGACACTTTGGAATAAGTGTCCTTAAATTTTGACTTAAGCCAGTAAAAATCAAAGAAGACTCATGCAGAAACTTACCTGGAAGAACATTCACTTTCACAGAGAACATGAGATCCACTCCCAGTCTGTCTATCCCACACCAGTAAGTCCCAGAGTCTCCCTCTGTGAGGTTTTTCATGGTCACTATGAACGTGCAGAAAGTGTGAATGTCTTTGATGGAGACTCTGTTGCTCTCCACCTTTGCCTCTGACCCTGTCGTAACAACTATGAGGCAGGATGTCCAAGTTGTTCCTCTGCACCAGTATTTAATATAATTCTCATAGCCTCTGCCGTACCAACACTGTACAGTGAGCTCTCCATCCAGGGGACCTCTTGCCTCCTGAGGGCCAATCAAAGCCCAACATCCTACAAAAAAAAAATCCAGAAAGAAATGGAGATAAGAACATAAGACCAGCCAGACTGGGTCAGACCAAAGGTCCATCTAGCTCAGTATCCTGTCTTCAGACAGTGGCCAATGCCAAATCCTTCAGAGGGGATGAACAGAACAGATGGATATAAACTGGCCATCAACAAGTTTAGGCTTGAAATTAGATGAAGGTTTCTAACCATCAGAGGAGTGAAGTTCTGAACAGCTTTCCAAGGGGAGTAGAAGGGGCAAAAAACCTGACAGTCTTCAAGACTGAGCTTGATAACTTTTACGGAGGGGATGACAAGACTACCTATAATAGTATGTAGCTGATCTGCAACAGCTATTAGCAAATATCTCCAATGGCTGGAGATGGGACACTAGATGGGGAGGGCTCTGAGTTACTACAGAAAATTCTTTCCCCGGTGTCTGACTGGTGGGTCTTGCCCACATGCTCAGGGTCTAACTGATCACCATAATGGGGTTGGGAAGAAATTTTCCCCTGGATCAGATTGGCAGAGACCCCGGAGGGGTTTTTTGTTGTTTTGTTTTGTTTTTTGCCTGCCTGTGCACCATGGGGCATGGATCACTTGTAGGTTTAAACTAGTGTGAATGGTGGATTCTGTATAACTGGAAGTCTTTAAACAATTATTTGAGGACTTAGTAACTCAGCCAGAGGTTATGGATCTATTTCAGGAGTGGGTGGCTGAGGTTCTGTGGCTTGCAATGTGCTGGTCAGACTATACAATCGTTATGGTCTCTTCTGGCCTTAAAGTCTGAGTCTATAAGAACAGGGCAATTTTTTGACTGATCCATCCTGTCATCCCAGCCCAGCTTCTGGAAGTCAGAGATTTAGGGACACCTAAAGCATTGGGTTGCATCTCTGACCATCTTGGCTAATAGCCATTGATGGACCTAGCCTCCATGAAGTTATTGAATTCTTTTTTTGATCCAAGTTATGTTTTTGGCCTTCACAACATCCCCTGGCAATGAGTTCCACAGGTTGACCTGCGCACTGTGTGAAGAAGTATTTCCTTATGTTTTAAAACTGCTATCTATTGATTTTGAGTGACCCCAGGTTCTTGTATTTATATAAAGGAGTAAATAACACCCCCCCCCACTTAGTCACCTCCTTTCTAAGATCAACAGTCACTATCTTTTAATCTCTCCTTGTCTGGAAGCTGTTCCGTAATCATTTTTGTTGCCCTTCTCTGTCCTTTTTCCAAATCTAATATACGTTTTGAGACAGGGTGACCAGACCTGCAAACAGTATTGAAGGTGTGAGAGTACCAGGGATTCCTAGAGTGGCATTATGTTGTTTTCTGTCTTATTATCTATCCCTTTCCTAACGGGTCCTAACATTCGCTTAGTTTTTTTTGACCGCTACTGCACATTGAGCAGATGTTTTCAGAGAACGGTCACAATGACTCCAAGATCTTTCTTGCGTGGTAACAGCTATTTTAGACCCCATTGTTTTGTGTATATAATTGGGATTATGTTTTCCAATGTGCATTACTTTGCATTTGTCAATATTGCATTTCATCTGCTATTTTGTTGCCCGGTTTTGTGAGATCCCTTTACAGCTCTTCACAGTGTGCTTTGGAGTTAACTATCCTGAATGATTTTATATCACCTGCAAACTTTGCCATCTCACTGTTTACCCCTCTTTCCAGATCACTTCTGGATATGTTGAACAGCACTGGTCCCAGCACAGATCCTGTCTCCACTGTGAAAGATGTTTGTTCCTATCCTTTTTCCTATCTTTTAACAGTTACTGATCCATAAGAGGACCTTCGCTCTCAACCCATGACTGCCTACTTTGCTTGAGGGACCTTGTCAAAGGCTTTCTGAAAGTCCAAGTACATTATATCTGTTAGATCACTCTTGTCCATGTGCTTGTTGACTCAAAGAGGATGAAGGCATGATTTTCCTTTACAAAAATTGTGTTGATTCTTCCCCAACATATTGTGTTCATATATGTGTCTAATTCTGTTCTTTACTGTAGTTTCAACCAATTTGCCTGGTACTGAAGTTAAGCTTATTGGCCTGTAATTGCCAGGATCACTCTGGAGCCTGTTTTTAAAAAATCTGTGTCATATTGGCTATCTACTAGTCAGCTCTTACTGAGGCTGATTTAAGCTATAGGTTACATATCTAATGTGAAATTGCAGAACTACCAACTAATGAGTTCCTTCAGAGCTCTTGGGTGAATGCCATCTGGACCTGGTGACTTATTACTGTTTAGTTTATCAATATTTTCCAAAACCTCCTCTACTGACCCCTCAGTCGGGGACAGTTCCTCAGATTTGTGTCCTAAAAAGAATGGCTCAGGTCTGGGAATCTCCCTCACATCCTCTGCAGTGAAGATTGTTGCAAAGAATTCATTCAGCTTCTCTGCAACGGCCAGTTCTTCCTTGAGTGCTTCTTTAGCACCTCGATCATCCAGCAGCCCAATAATTAATAATTTTTGGTTTTGGTAGCAGAGAAGATTTATAAATAGCATCAGGATGAGGAAACAATCTGACTGGCTAGTAGTACTGTCTGCATCTTTACAATCGGACAGTTCAGAACTAGTTAGCTGCATCTTCCTATCTTGTGTAGATTCCCATGTATCAAAAGAAAACACTGGCTTGGCTGTCCAAAAACAGACTAAATGTTTTCCTTTTGAGGTGTTTTTTTTTTTTTCCCCCTTCTCACTTGTGTGGAGGAGATTGGATCATCTGTAAGACCTTCCTCCTGCAGCCCGACCTAAACAACTTCTCTGAAATGAACTAATAACCTGAGCTTTCTAGTTCCAAAGTGCTTTGTTAAATCTCTCGCCCCCACCACCACACACACCCTCAGCTAGGATAGTGACACAAACATTCTGGCCTCTTTGCTCCACTTTCCCACACCTTTATTGTTTTGAAAAACAAATTGATCAATGGCAGGGAGTGGAAAAACACCAGTGCGCCCTTTAACCTAATATTTGTAAGATGCACTGACATTATATTATTTAAATCTAAAGAAATAAAATGCTTGATAAAGATGCCTCTTCAAGGCCTAACACATCATTAATAATAAGATCGCAACCAGCATTAAAGTAATCACCAGGAACTCGGCGAGCCACCTACCTACCAAAACTCCTTTCAATTCCTTCAATGTGCGGTAAGTATTAGAAACCTAGAGAGGGGAGGGGGACACTTCTTCCCTTAAGGATCATATTGCTGTTAGTCTGAAGTGTTTCTATGCTGTGACAGATCTGGCCATGGAGAGGAAAGCCCATTACTACACAGCCACCACGACAGATGACAGAAGGAGGGGAACCAGGTTGTTCAACAGGGCTTTGTTACGTCCATGTTGCACAGAAGAAGATAAAATGAATAAGAAACAAATACAGACAATTTTTAAACATCTACTCCTAATGTTTGTAGGACACCCAACAATGAGCATCAAGAAATCTGTGTCTTCTCACTAAAGTGAGGCCAAGACTTCGCAAAAGAGTCGTGATTTTTGAGTACCCCATTTGCAACCCCTTTAAAGAGTTCTGAATTTTCAAAAAGTGCTGAGCACTCACACTTCCTGCACCGGGGGGGAGGGGGGCTTCAAGGTACTCAAAATCACTAGTGACTTTATATAACCTTGGGCTGAAGTCTCAAACACCCACACAGACCAATTTGGAAGACGACTCACTAGCTACCCCAGCTGACTGTGTTACCCAAGCTAATCTCCAAATCGGAAATTCCTAGCCAATGCTGTACCCAAAAGCAATACTCATCAACCAAAGTACTTTCACAGAAGTGAATATGTTCATTTATAATCAAGGGAAATGCCTTTCTGACCTCTAACAATGTTTCCAGTCCTTTTTATCTTTGTGCTAGACTGCAGGCAAACATTTCTTTTATGACCAAACAGATATTTCAGCAGGTAAGTAAACCTAATACCTCCAAAGTAATTTTTCTCATGGTATATCCCAAGGTGCATCTGCACACTGGTTGTATGCATTAGGGACAGAACTGCTATCAGTCACATTGCTAACAATAGATTATCAGCCCAGCAAAGTGCATGAAGCTTAGAGTAGGGAAGAGGTGTTAATGCCACAGTTCAAAGCTCCTGACCTTTTCCAGCAGCAGGCAAGCATGGAAATATTCTAAGATCGTTGGCAGGCAAGATTTAACATTCTATGGTACCTGGATGTTTCCAAACCACTTAGATCACTTTCAAAAATGCTACCCAATCTACAGCCGATCAAAGGGCAGATTTTACAAAGGTATTTCACCAAGTAAAGATGTAGCTAGATACCTAGTGGGGTTTACAAAAGTGCCTAATGTGACTCTAGGTGCTTAGGCTGCTTATGTGTTTCTTGTGAACCCCACTAGGTGCCTAACAACAGTGATTTAGGAGCCTAAGTCCTGTTGACTTTCAATGAGACTTTGGCACTTAGATTAAGTCACTTAGCAGCCAGAGTCCCATTTGCAAAGTTACTGTAGCAGTATTCGCAAAAAGAAAAGGAGTACTTGTGGCACCTTAGAGACTAACATATTTATTTGAGCATCTGAAACCTGTAGCAGTATTGAAAACTTTCCCTTAATGCTTCAGCTCTTCAATTAAAAACAGTTTCCAGGTGGAGTTCTGCAGTTTGGGTTCCTACCTGGAAAGTGCTTCTGGGAATTTATTCTTTAGCCAAAATGTTCAAACGTGTGTGGTGAAAATTAGGCATGTGGGTTTGAAACCATTGCCTTTGTTCCAACAGTCCCTTCCTAGTCATATCCTCCTCCCACCGATACTGATGACAAAAATCCTGTAGCAGGATTCTTAGGCCTTTGCCCTTGTTCCACTGATCCCTAAAGAACTCCTCCTCACCTGGGAAAACAATCCAGCCCCAGCCAGGGAAAATTCTCATTGTCCTGGTTCCTTCTCCGCGCAGCAGAACACCAAAGGGAAAGTAATGCACTCTGCAATAAGTTGAGCTTTCTGTGTGGTACTAGGCCAACCAGGACCACCTTTCTCCTCTAATAGGCTACGGTAAAAGCATGACCCCTTATGGACAATTATTTAATTTTAGTTTATGATTTCCTGTTTTTTGACCGCTTCGCTTCCTTCTGAGAGGAGTAGATGCTGCTCACTCTGTTCTTTGTGGTTGGGTTATTTTAGGGGGGAGGAGTGTCACTCACTTCACCCGTTTTTAAACTTCTGTTTATATTTTCTTCACAATCAGGCCTGGTTTTTTTTGAACTCCTGCATCTTGTTCTCTCAATGGAATGTCTAATCATGCCCCAAAAGCATGAACAGTAACTGTGTGTGGTGCTTACATCATGAGGCCTAAAACAAGATCATAGTGGACCACAAGCTAAATATGAGTCAGCAGTGTAACACTGTTGCAAAAAAAAGCAAACATCCTTCTGGGATGTATTAGCAGGAGTGTTGTAAGCAAGACACAAGAAGTCCTTTTTCTGCTCTACTCTGTGCTGATTAGGCCTCAGAGTATTGTGCCCAGTTCTGGGTGCCACATTTCAGGAAAGTTGTGGATGAATTGGATTAAGTCCAGAGAAGAGCAACAAAAATGATTCAAGGGCTAGAAAACATGACCTATGAGGGAAGATTGAAAAAACTGGGTTTGTTTCTTCTGGAAAGGGAGAACACTGCGAGGGGACACGATAACAGTTTTCAAGTATGTAAAAGGTTGTTACGAGGAGGAGGGAGGTAAATTGTTCTCCGTAACCTCTGAGGATAGGTCAAGAAGCAATGGGCTTAAATTGCAGCAAGGGCAGTTTAGGTTGGACATTAGGAAAAACTTCCTGTCAGGGTGGTTATGCACTGGAATAAATTGCCTGGGGAGGTTGTGAAATCTCCATCATGGGAGATTTTTAAGAGCAGGTCAGACAAACACCTGCCAGGGATGGTCTAGATCAGTGGTTCCCAAACTTGTTCCACCGCTTGTGCAGGGAAAGCCCCTGGTGGGCTGCGCCGGTTTGTTTACCTGCTGCGTCCGCAGGTTCGGTCGATTGTGGCTCCCAGTGGCCGCGGTTTGCTGCTCCAGGCCAATGGGAGCTGCTGGAAGTGGCGCGGGCCGAGGGACGTACTGGCCGCCTCTTCCAGCAGCTCCCATTGGCCTAGAGCCGTGGACCGCGGCCACTGGGAGCCGCGATCGGCCGAACCTGCGGACGCGGCAGGTAAACAAACCGGCCCGGCCCGGCCCGCCAGGGGCTTTCCCTGCACAAGGGGTGGAACAAGTTTGGGAACCACTGGTCTAGATAATACTGAGTCCTGCCATGAGTGCAAGGGACAGGACTAGATGACCTCTCAAGGTCCTTTCCAGTGCTATGATTCTGAGATAAGACGATCCTGAGATGGAGTAAATTGGTATAACTCCATTGAATTTGAAGGAGTTGATCTGATTCCCACCAGCTGAGGATCTAGCCCAATAAACATAAAACCATCCACCTGCCTCCTGAAAAAACCTGAGTAGATCTAGAAAGATGGAAACACCTTGTTGTGATCCTTCAAGGTGCTGAACTCCACCTGAAAGAGGTATGCAGCATTAAAGTCACTAGGAACAGAGGATACCTGGTGGTGGAGGAGGGGCTCAGCACTTCACAGGACCATGTCCGCTAGATGTGTGTGTGTGTTTCAGAATACATTAAATCAATACCACTGTGACACTCTGTACCTCAGGGGAACCCCCTGAACCCCCATGTTTTCATCCTTATAAAATGATTGTGTGGTATCCAATACAAAGTTTGTCATGTTGGGTGCCTTTGGAAGGCTCCTGTTGCACTGAGCATTGTTGTTAATGTTGTAGGTTGTAATTTCATGTATATAGTTATGAGGCTGAAAATGTATCCTCATGGCTTAGAAAAAGCCCAGGCAAAAACTCTGCAGGAGCAGAGGCCCAGGCAAAACTCTCCAGAAGCAGAAGGGCAGTTCACACCTCATCAGGGCATGTATGGGACAAACCCAGCCCAGCCTCACAGAGACAAAGGATGCTGGCCTAGGCAGCAACAAATGATCTGTTGGACACTCGAGTGGGTCACCTTCCTTCCCTTGGTCAGTTTGGGACTACGATGAGGTAATGCTCACCTCACTCTGAAGTGGGGGGGGGGGGGAAAAGCCAAGAGGGAAGAAAGAACATGATAAAAGGGAGAGACATTGGCCATGCACTCACTCTTCCACTTCCATCTATAGATACCACCACCAAGTGACTAAAGCGCTGATCAAAGGGGAGAGCCTGACTGAAGGGCAACTAGCCAGCCTGTGGTGAGAAGCATCTAAGTGTGTAAGGGCACTGAAAGTGTTAAAATCAGCTTAGAATGTGTTTTGCTTTTATTTCATTGACCAAATCTGACTTGTGCTTTGACTTATAATCACTTAAAATCTATCTTTTGTAGTTAATAAGTGTGTGTGTGTGTGCTACCTGAAGCAGTGTGTTTGGTTTGAAGTATGTCAGAGACTCCCCTTGGGAGAACAAGCCAGGTACATATCAATTTCTTTGTTAAATTGACGAACTCATATAAGCTTGCAGCGTCCAGTAGGCATAACTGGACACTGCAAGACGGAGGTTCCTAGGGTTGTGTCTGGGACTGGAGATATTGGCTAGTGTCATTCGGTTGCACAATCCAAGCAGTTTACACACTAGATGCTGTGTGTGAACAGCCCAGGAGTGGGAGTTCTCACAGAAGAGCAGGGTAAGGCTAGCTCCCAGAGTCGAGGATTGGAGTGACCTAGCAGATCACCAGCCCAGATAACACCAGGGGAATGTCAGAGCCACCTCTAAAATAAACTGACCACTTCCCTCTCTATCGTCTTAACAGGCTGAATTTTGCTCTCAAACACTTGCAACCCATTGACTAAGTGTATGTCTAATAGTTGGCTGGCTGGCTGGCAGGCAGGCAGATCTGCCACTGGCAGCTGGCTTTGGATCAATCTCTTTGTGTCCATCTGAGTCTTGGATTGTAAGAATTTTTGCTGGCTGTGGTTAGCTGGATCAGGTCTCCAGTTACAGTATAAGAAACAAAGCGCTGGATAAGACAAGTTTTTTTTGTTTTTTAAATCCACCTCAGACAAGCCACATTGAGCCAGGACCGCAGAACAGAAACCAGTGAAGCTCCACCAGAGTTGATTTAACCAGCCCAGGCCCATAATCTCTTATGGGATTTTCTTCATGTGCATGTGAAATTAAATTGCTTATTACCTTGTTTACCTTCACGGAATATCTTTCTAGATAAATGCTCTATCAATGACGCATTCAAATACCAGGGAGGCTTTTTTATAGCACACCACAGATGTGCAAGGTGCTGTATAAGTACCAACAAAGATTGAAAACTATTCTGGGCAGGAAATCAATCTACATCAAGAAGAAAGCAATGGGGGGAGGTGGACTACTGAGGAGGGTGAAGTTAAAATTGAGTAGGATTGTGTGATGGCTAGGGAGACTAGCGCATGTGTCCAGGTAATGTGCAAACTCTTTATCTAGTATAATTTTAAGAGAGCCGTACTTTGGATTCAACCTTTAAATGGGGTTTGAAAAGGGACTTCAAGGGGACAGGAAAGGTGTTCACAAGTGAGTCTTTGGCCAGCAGTTTAGCCTGGGAAACGATTGCAGCATAAGCCCTTTGGAACTCTAATAGGTGGTTTGTTGGGCATCTCTTCTTCGTTCCTGTTTAAGTGTTCAGACTAACTCTAAAATGCACCATTTTAACACCCAACTACTCAAGAGGTTTCTCTACGGCTGCCCCTTTTTACATGAGGGTGGAGAACACTCATCTCTTAGGGACTGATTCTGTTTAAACCATTGTGGAAGTTGTTGAGGCCAAGACTTTCCAAAGTGACAAGCGTGTTTGGATGCTCCCCTTGAGCCATTTTCTTCTAAAGAGGGTGAATGCTCAGCACGTTCTGAAAACTGGCTCCACAGAAATCAAGGCACACACAGTCCCTGTGGGGATTTTTTTAACTTGGCCTGAAAGCCTTCCAAACCCTCATTTCTAGGTCAGTGTTCCATTGTTCCTCGATGGCCCACTTCAAGCCGTGGGGATAGAATTCTGGGCATCATCTGTCAAGATGACAATTCTCGCTGCACATTCATCCTGCCCTCCTGCCTGAGGCCTAGCCTGGCTGTGAACTAACAGGAATTGAATATGAGCCATCGTCTAGCCTGCAATAAGGGAAAGGAGGAACTCAAATACCACAAGCCTTCTACAAATAGAGAACTACATCTGTTACAAGGAAGTGTTATGGAACAATGAAATCAAGGTCACGATGGGCCAAACTATATGTATTCTTGTTTTGAGAACACTAAGCAAATAAATCAAAAAACCACCAAGAGCTTTTCTTTCACTCCTAACTAGTTGGAAGTGCAGAGGTGAACACATCATTAGGGATCTATCCTGAGATTTTTGTCTGGTTAAAGGTACGATGGTCAGTTTGCATTTGTGTGTATATCTATCTATAATATACATTTTTATCATGGTCTGGTTTTATTGTAACTCAGTTTAAATAAACTGGGGACAGATTAGTTAATCTTCACACCAGCCTTCCATCTTAAAGGGCTATGTTCCTTCTCTCCATGTGCAGAAGGCACCATTTACTGTTGAAAGCAGCAAGTGTAATCAATTAGAACTTGAACTCATTGATTTTTCCCTCCCCACCCCTTCCCCAGGGCCTTACAGATACTTCTGCATTTCAGCTGTCACTGATTGACCCACAGACCAATCCAGCCCACCCAGAAATCCATATTCTCACTGAAAAGATTTTATTGGTTTGGGTTTTAGCACATGACATAATGTGACTGTTCACGTCCTGCAGCATGAATGGCACTCCAATGCTTGTGCGTCTTTCCTTAGCTGATGCCTTTCAGGTGCTAACCTCATGTGCCTCTTACACACTTCATAACAAGAGGGTGAAGTGAAAGGAGAGAGCGAATGGGTAGTTTGTTATGGAAGCTCTAGGAGGGATGGCAGTTTTGGTTACTGGGATGTATTAGTGATTTGAATATTTTATCTATTTTAGATGTACAGAGAATATCAAAAATTCCTCTCCAGGATTCTAGGTGCCTTTGCCATATAGTCAAAATATACTTGACTAGTACAAACAAGAGTTAGGGCACTAGACTCCTCAAAATTAGGCCAGAAATGCCCCCCCCCCCCGCCCCGGAGACTCTGGTTCTCATTCTTGTCTCACTGACACTGGCTTTACACCAGTGTAGCTTGATAGACTTCACTGGAGCTGTTCCACATTCTCACTTGTGTGAGAAAATCGAGCTCATTCGGTGGTTGGGCAGATACACAGGGCTGTGGTCTGCTAACCTCTGCTGGTTCTGATCCATTCCTAACCTCTGAATGAGGCAGGTCATGAGCTGAAACGAAAAACAGAAGCCACCAGTTACTGGATGCAAAGCCCTCAATGTTGGTTGCTTTTTTCATACCCATCATGGTATAAGTCTGCTCCTATGGGTCTCTCTGAACTCCTGAGCAGGGCTATGCAGTAGTGTATGGGGGGGGATCTCCTCATTCATACGCTGGGGAATAAAACTACACTAAAAGTAATCGGATGCAGTGTAAAACTCCCCTGGGGGAGGCTCTCACCATGTCCATTGGGCACCAGCTTCTTGGAGTTTCTCTTGTTCTGTATGCTCACCCAGATTGCAGCACAGACTAGGCACAGGAAAATGGAGGTCTTCAAGAAGCCCAGGAGTAACAAAGGGATGAAATGGTTGCTGAGTTGGTATCTAGGTAGGAGAAAGAAAATGGCACCTGGTCTGTAAGGCTCTGTGTGAGAGATCAAACCTGTCTGAATAAAACTGGCCTGGCTCCTCTGTCTGAAAATGTTTGTGAGATTTCTCAGTGAAGGGGAGGCCTCAGCGAACTCCATCCATTTGCTCACAATATTTACCTGAAAGCAGCAGGCAAAATCATCTGGAATGTTAGTGTTGGCCCAGACAAGACCTGACAGATGCTTCAACATTTCAGCTGTTCCCCATTGACCTACAAATCAATCCTACCCTCTCAGAATCCATGCTGTCCTGAGAATAGACTTTCTTGTGGCATACGATATCTGTGAGAATTCTTTGCTCTTGTTAGGGAATTGGTAGAAAGCAGAGGAATAGAAGGTGATGATGGGGTTTCCTCTGTCCAGAAGGACCACAACAAACTTCAGCCTTATCACAAGAAATGCTGATTCTGGGTTTCTATAGTGCACCATGATGACAAAATGGTTTCATTGAGAAAAATTGGGGTGGGGTTGGGGTGAGGGTGGTAAATCTTAGAAAAAGAGAGAATTATGTGGAACGTTATCTCCAGCATAGGAGCACATGGGAGAAACCTCTTGTTTTCTCTGAGCGATATTGGCAAGGACGCCCTCAAACCTTCCCAGAATAAAGAAAGGTTAGAAGCTACATGTGCCATGGATTTCACTGAGATTGAAGCAAACAGACCTTCTGGACTCCAGCTCTGGTCCTGAGGAGAAGTTACTACTCTGCTGTGTGGGATGCGACATCTCTGTTTTTGGTGCAACTGGTGATGGAGGAAAGGCTAGAGATGGATATGGAGTAGAATAGAAAAACTCTGTTTGACAGAAAACAAAATATCTTGATGTGATTTATGCGATATTAACATTCACGCCGCACTTCTACCATGGCTTCGTGTGCTGAGCTGGAAGCTCTTCACAAATGTTAATTAACTCATGCCCAACCCATGTGCCATAGGTTCAAAAGGAATTAGGGAGAACATAGCGAGAATCCCACCACATATCGGCAGCTACGGCTGGGGTACTAGCCCTTATCAAGTAGGGGATTAAACATGGAACAAAGCATTCACAAGGAGCTACCAAACGTAACCACTCCTGTTGAGTCAACTGCTGTCCAGGGTTGAGGATGGTGCAAGATCCCAGAGCTTCCTGGTAGGTGCCCCTCCAAGGCACTGTAATGAGGACCCCGGCTCCCAGCAGGCAAGTTTGGAGTAGAGTGGAGGAGCTATCCTTTGCCCACAGCCTCCCTCTCACCTCTCTGTTGTGGGAGCTGATTGACTGATGTCGGGCAGCAGCTACCCCTCTTATTTTGCTGAGAGAGAAGATATTGAGGCTGCTACCCTCACACCAGGGCTAGAAGTCAGGCTAGAGCCAACCTTGGAGCCTCTGTCTCTGAGCAGTGCTGGCTCATTCCTGATCTACCACATGGTTCTGCCTGCTGGTTGGCAAAGCAGGCCTCGGCATCTCCTAGCTGCAGCCAGCCTGGGAGCTGATGCAGACCAGGCCAGGTTTGGAGAGGAGAATGACCTCTCTCTTCCTTCCAGGGTGGAGCCTTTGTGATGTGATAAATCATTACATGTGGATCCCAGGCCCCACTCTGACTTTCTCAAATCCATCCTTCCCCACCCCATTATTATCTTGTTGACCAAGAAGGGGAGGGGCCAGGCATAGCAAAGATTGGCCTTAACCCTGCTCTCCCCCACCTTGAGCTACATTTGGGCTCCGCTTTGCCACAAAGAGATCAGAGCAAGGACTCACCTTGGAGAACAGTCACGCTAACAGGGGAATTAAAATCACTTTTGCTTCTTAGATTTATACCACACCAGTAAATCCCAGTGTCTCCCAGTGTCAGGTTCTCAATGGTCACTGTGAACATGCGCAGGGTGTGATTGTCTCTGATGGAGGCTCTGTCCCACTTCACCTCGGCCTCTGACCCTGTGGTCTCAACCACTTTAGAGCAGCTCTGCCAAATTATTCCACTGCACCAATATTTTGGAGTTTCCTGATATCCTTCATGGTACTGACATGGCACAGACACTGACCTGCCCCCTAGCCCACTCACTGCCCTTGGGCCAGTCAGCTCCAGGGCCGCCAGCCCATGGAAATAACCTGAAAAACAAAATAAAGCAAAACTTGTAATCTCTGGCCTACACAGAAGGGTTGAGGATACAAGGCCACGCCTCAAGTGACTCCTCTCCCTTAGCTCAGGCTGGTCACTGTGTTCTACATCTTACTATCCCTTGCACTGGATGGGCATGACACCATGCAAGGAACCAGGGGAAACCTTATAAAAATATATTGGGGGGGGGGGGGAGTCTCTGACACCTCGGGGGAGTATAAACACAATAACCAACAGTGTTAGCGCTAAAGATTCCATCAGACGGAGATCAGAATACCCACCAGTCCTGCACTTGTAGGCGTCTCTTGTCTAAAGCAGATGGAGGGAAAAGGGAAGAGAATGAATCTGAGACCACTGGTTAAATTAACCTCTCGGGCATGAATGGATGAACATGAACCTCACACCTGGAAGTAAGAGAATCACCCCAGCACGGGGCAGCTGCATCTTCCCGACAGCTGATCCTTTCTTGCTCATTTTCTTCCAAACGCCCCAAAAAGTGAGTAGTGCTTCTGAGGTGGTGACATTTCCCTCTGGAGTTTGCAAAGCCTCCAGTGTTAGTAACATCCAGACACTTCTGCTTCTTTTACTCTTAACTGATAACGTGTTTCCTTTGGCTTTGTTTTAATTTCACATCCCTCTTGTACACTTTATATAAAAAAGAAGATAAAATAAAGAGAGAGACAATGGGCAGTCTGAGACAGGAGATCTTGGAGGATATGTGTTTTGGTACTAGGACAGCGGTTCTCAAACTGTGGGTCTGGACCCTGAAATGGGTCACAACCTGTGGTGAGCTGCAGCCGGTTCGCATGAACCGGTTGTTACATTTTTGAAGCAGTTTTAGAACCGGTTGTTAAAAATTGTTACGGCTCCCTGAGCTCCCGGCTGGGGAGGCTCCCCCGGCCCCTCCCCTGCCTTCCCCCCTCTCGCAGAGCCTCAGCGTGCCGCACCACCGGCACCAGCGCTCTGGACCGCTCCTGGGCCGCTCGGCAGCGCCTGTCCCTTTGAGCGGCTTCGTAAGGGGGTGGGGCTGTGAGCTCCAGTGGGCCGCGTGGCATCCATACACGCTGTCCTGAGCAGCATGGTGAGGGGGCTGGGCCAGGGCTGGCAGGAGGGGTTGGATAAGGGGCAGGGAGCGGTTGGAGGGGGCAGAGGTTCTGGGGGGGTGGTCAGGGGACAGGGAATGGGGGGGGTAGGCGTGGGAGTTCTGGGGGTCTGTCGGGGTGGTGATGGTGGATGGGGTCGGGGCAATCAGGGGACAGGGAGCGGGGCAAGTTGGGTAGGGGGTGGGGTCCTGGGGGGAAGTAAGAGTGGGGGGTCTCAGGAGGGGGTGGTCAGGGGACAAGGAGCTGGGGGCAGTTGATGGGTTGCAGGTTCCGAGGGGGGCAGTCGGGGGCAGGAAGTGGATGGGGGTCAAATAGGGGATGGGGACAGGCTGTTTGAGGGGGCACAGCCTTCCCTACATGGCCCCTGACACAATTTTGCAACCCCGATGTGGTCTCGGGCCAAAAAGTTTGCCCACCCCGGTCTAGTTTATTATTTTATTAAGAGGGGTCGCACTTGCCTCGTTCATTATGTTGATATGCGTTTAATAAAGCAATACTTTGTTTCTATTGTAATAAACATGTAAAATGTTTTTTTATTTTTTTTATTGTTAAGTATGACTCCCAATGACTCAGTGCATTGCCACTTCTTATGGCGAAAGGTACAAAAAATACATAGTGCGGCACATCCCTTAAATCCAAACTTTTTATAGGGAACCGGTTGTTAAGATTTTCGCAGCTCATCACTGGTCGCGACCCTGTTTTAATGGGGTCTCCAAGGCTGGCTTACACTTGCTGGGGCCCTTGATCTTCGGCTTGGCCCCCACCCTCCTGGGGGGGTGGGGCTCAGGCTTTGGCCTCCCCACCCGGAGCAGCGAGGCTTGGGCAGGCTCAGGCTTTGTTCCCCGCTCCTGGGATCGTGTAGTAATTTTTGTTGTCAGAAGGAGGGGACAAGGAGCATTGTCCCATTGTCAACCCATTGTCACTGTGCAATGAAGTTTGAGAACCCCTGTACTAGAATGTATCAGTGATGTAATATATGAGAACATAAAAATCATCTATGCAGGGTTCTAGGTGCCTTTGCCATATATTAAAAATACAAACTAGTACAATCAAAAATAAATGTACTAGCCTCTTCAAAATTAGGAAGGGGAGCCCCCTGCTCTTGAATTATGTGTCGTTGTAGTTATGCTATTCAGCAGCAAGTGCTGTATGCTGTATAGGTCCTTAGACAGGGTATGATTGGAAGTAAACAAAAGAGACAAAGCTGGAACTCAAGCTGTGTGGAAATCTGTTTGTTCCTGTAGTTGTTTGTTTTCTTTAATAAACATTTTCTCCTTAAGAGAGGTGATAACTCACTCCAGCCTTGATACACAAATATCAACTCTCAGTGCTCCCCTTCCTCTCCAGAAACCTGGACCAGAGACAGAAGTTGTACTGGCAAGACAGTTCCCTATTTTAGACTAAGAGTGAGAGTGAATTCCATGAAGCAGGTTCCCTCATGGGTCCCTGTCCTGGCAGCTCCCTCTATACATTGCAATCACTGAGAGTATGTGGACAGGGTGATTGTCCTCTCTGCAGACTCTTTTCTGATGCAGATCCTGTGTTTGACCCCATGATTTCAGTAGAATTGTGCTTCCTTACACCATATGTTAACTTGGCTCTTTGCTCTGTCACCCCTACATCTCAAGACAAGTTCCCCCCTCCCCCGTATGTTCTTCACATTCAAATTCTCCTGTCTCACTGACACAAACTGTTCATTGGGGAATTTTGAAAAGGATTCAGACACCCGAACCATGCACAGGATGCAGAGAGAGAGAGAGACTCCTGCAGGAGACTACAAATGGGGGAAAAACCCTTCAGTGCAAACCACCTTTTCCTCACAACCATGAAGGCTACAAATGCACTTTTTAAAAGATGAAAACTGAAAACTCACAAATCACATGACTCCAGGACCCAGGTCTTTAAGAAAACTATCAAAACATCACAAGACTCCCAATAAAATTATAAGAATTGGCAACCCTCTTATCTTCTCCATCAACAACTTTCTCAGGAGACTGATTTCGATGTAGGAACAGATTCTGCACAGCTTGTCAGTCCCATCTGTTGTAGGGTATAATCACTGCAAGGGCATATTTGGGGCTTTCAAGCTCCCATAGTGAAGCCAGAAGAGCTTGTGAACTTTGTAAACCCAATAACTTCAGTGTATTTCCAGTGATCCACAAAGAGTCTGTGAAGGGACACACACTCATCCTGTTATGGAGGAGGTTAACCAGCTCCTCCGGGCCTGCTCCATGCTAATGAGATGCACCTGCAAGGATTGTTCAGCCTGGAGGGGGAGCACCTTAAAAGGCAGGAACTCCTCACAGGAACGGGGGTGAATAGGAGGAAGGCAGCTCTGCCCAGGGACTGCTGGAGACAGAATGAGTCCAGCTGAGGAGGAGACAGCTGTGAGGCATACTGCTCACGAAGCTGGGCTGACCGATGGTAAAGCAATACGCCCCGGGGAGAGGGGTAGAAGGCAAACTCTGCAAAGGGGCAATAAACTCAGAGACACAGCTCTTAGAGATGACTCTCTAGGGGCTGCCTGAGAGACTGGTCCTTGGTCCTTGATCCAGCCAGACCTTCCCCACCTTGCAAAGGGAAGGAAAGAACAGGAGCCAACCCCAGCTTGTTGGCTTAGCCTGCAGAGAGCTTCCCCAAAGGCTGCCCACTGGGGGAGAAGAGGGGGTAAATGATGGACAATGGGACCTGTGGGGGTCCAGGGAGCCTGTCTCCTCCTCCCGCACAGAGCCCATGTCATTCTCACCTTTGAGAAGAATCCAAAACAAAACAGGGAGAACCCTCATTGTCCACCTGGTTCCCTCAGCAGGTGAATCTCTTGTCACAACAATCTGATTTCTCCAAGATAGCGCAGGGATCTTCTTTCTTTTGCCACTGTTGAAAATGAAACCCTGAGGCTCCCTGGCCAGTTCTTCAATTTGGAGTTTCCAGATTTCTCAGCTACCTCACTTCTCTAAGACGGTCCTGCGAGTGTACAGGTCTCTCTGAGAAGTTGGGTCTACTCTGAGGTTTATGGCAACTGGGGTAACAACAGCGAAGAGGCTGCACAGGTGCAAACCCCATATTGCCAACCTCAAGTGTTCAAAAATTAATGAGTCAGGCCCCAAAAAATCATGAGGCTGGCTTAAAAGTACTGAGTACGTGTGACCTGGATGCCCCATGTTGGCAACTGATAGAGGTACATAGTTACAAGTCTATTCTCAGGGACTTGCCTAAACAGGCATGGTTTACCTGCGATCACCATCTTCAAGATTTCACCTAAGAGTGAAATTTAGTCTGTGCCAAAATCTAAAAACTCTCCGATCGTCGTGGTTATTGCAGCTAACTCAGTCGAGTGAGAACAAGTAACGTCTTTTGACCCAGCCCAGCCAGGTGTTGACGCTCTAGACAAGGTGCAGACTTGGGCCTTTACAAAGCGCAAAAGAACTCAAGAAAATGACCTTGAATCGGGGGACCATTGTGGGCAAAATGAAGTTGTAAAAACCACCCAGGTTATGACAAGAGACTCTCTGGAACTGTATAAAAGGAAAAAGAAGGACACAAGATGGTAGCTATTACAGAGGCGACACTGGGCCAGCAGGAGTGTCTTGTGAAAGGTGGATTCCAGCTTTATTAACTGCACAAGCACTGTATGGGCTGACCATCGGGTGAGAAATACCTTCTTAGATGGGAAAGGAACTTATGAATAAACATAGGCTCTAGATTACATTTTATTTTTTTTTTTTTTTGCCCGTAGCCATGTGTTTCCAGTCCCTGTATTTGCTTCTATTTGAATCTTTATGTTAAGCTGCTTCCTCTTCTGGTGCACAGCTCCAAGAAAAGTTTCACACTCTGTGACTAAACCCAGAGCCTGTTGGAGTGTCTTTGGCCTCCTTTTATTCATCTTGATCTGCAAGTCCAAGTCCAGCTGAGCATCTCTAAATGGTCCATTGCCAATTGATCCTGGAAGGCCACGGTGCTAGCTGAATATGTCAGGAACACAAGTCTCTGCAGGCCTTCCACCACTTCAGGTGGGGTTACTACTTTCCCTCTCCTAGCTCTTAGCTGTGTCCGAGCCAGCTCAGATTGATGGCTAGCTCCAAACCACGTGTCAAGGGCTTGTGCCAGGTTTGGAAAACTCCGTCTTTTTTTCTGGGGGTAAATTCTGCAGCACCATCAGCGCTGGGCCACCTAAGTTGGCTGCAAGAATACCCACCTCCCCCTTTTTTCTTGCCAGCCATTCATTGTGTTTATGATGTGGACCTGAGCCTACACATGGGAACCACAGAGACAGACAGCTGCAGGAGATTATCCCCTAAGAATGTGGAGAAAATAGTTTGTTTACATGAGAGGAAAGTCAGGCCCACTCTGTGGACTTATGATGTGGGCAGAGCTGAGGGATGCATCCTTCTTCTGCCGATTCTGACCCATTCCTAAGTTAGGAGAGGGGCAATTCCTCAGCTGTAACAAAACACACAGACGTCGCCAGTTACTGGATGAGGAAACTGGATACTGGATGCTTTCTGTTCATACCTGTCAGGGTGCACAGCTGTTCTGCTGTGTATGTTCCTGATCAGGGATACAGAGCAGTGAGGATGTCTCCATATTCACCACCATACTCACCACAGTCATATACGGAGGGTTCGGGTCAACGGGCCCTGCTCGTGCAGCACAGACGGTTTGGGGGTGTGTTCTGGGTAGCCATGCAGGAGAGGAAGCGGTCTCAGCAGAGTTGTTACCTTACCCCAGTCACAGATGGATGCCGTGGTTGGGGAACGGGTGGACCATTGGCTCCCCCTCCCACAGTGCACTGGGCAGCAAAGCAGTGGTGGTGCCCCAAGGAAAATATGCTGGACCAGGGACAGACCCAGTATAGTTTGCCCCATCTCCAGAAGGATGGGGAGACTAGAAGGGACCATGTAACTTGAGCAGTTGCAATCTCCCTCCCAGGCTATGTGGGGCAAGTCAATAACTCACTGTCCCTTACTCTGTGCTCATGGTAAAGCTCTGACAGTCCCTGGGGAGCAACAGAGCAAGACAGCACTGGGAGCCACCCAATGGAGTGTCATGGTGTGAATGTCAGAGGCTCTCACCATGTCTGTTTGGCACCATTTCCCTGGAGTTCCTCCGGTACTGTATGCTCACCCAGATCACAGCACAGACCATGCACAGGAAGACGGGGACGATCAGGAACAAGGGATAGAGGATGTTGGGTTGGGATCTATGCAGTAGAAATACAATAGAAACTGTAAAGCTCCGTAGATTTGACTCAACTCCTCCCTCTAATACATTCCCTGGGTGCTCTCTGGGCAAAGGTGCAAACAAAGCTTCATTGGGGAGAAGAGGTAGCACCCATCGCCTCAGCACCCTGTCCTTATACCAAACCCCAGCACCCACCTCTAGTTATTCATTTATCCAGTCAACAATAATCTGATGTGACTGGACTCGGACAGTCCCTGTCCAGGGCTCCTCTGCATCTGGAATTGCCATTGTCCTTCATGTGACTCCAGCCCTACTGAAACTCCAGGTTCTTGCTGATAAAAGCAATGTTAGTTTTTCTGTGGGATGTTATCACCAGTCATGTCATTATTCTTTGTTCCTCCGCGCACAGGGAGGTGATGCAATGGTCACATTTTGTGATCTCTGTTCTCTTAGCTGGCTTTAGAGGTCTTAAAAACTCATTGATAGGTCCATGAGTTGATTATTTCGGGGGCTGGGGAGGACAATAAACAAAGTGGGTTTCCATAGAATCATGTAAGGGAAGTTGGATCCCAGCACCAACAGAATTCTCCGGAAAGTTACTAGGATCCAATGGAAAACCTCACTAGCATTCACTGGCTGGAACTACTGAGATGCTGCAGAAATCTTAGGCGGGGGGGAAGAGAGCCGAAGGACCCTACACTCCACAATTGACTGCACCGGGGGGAAGCCTACAGACCCAGTGAAGTGTGAGCTCTGGAACGTACTGTGCTTGGACGTCACTGCTGTCCAAGGAGCTGTTACTTGAGGACGTCCATGAGCTAGAGACATGGCTTCCGGTGGAAATCCGTGTGAAGGCAGGAGCAGCTGGCTGGTCTGTTGTCTGTGGTGCCTTTTCCATTGGGATTGAAGAAGGAAGAGCTGCAGCTAAAAACAGAAATTCAGCACAATTAAAAACACGCGCAACCACAAACGTCTCCACCTTGCCCCTACTTCCCCAAAAGAGCCTTCCATGTATATCATCATGGAGTATGTTTGTCATGGAAACAACACACTTAGTCCTGACCCACATCGGAATCCAAACCGTAGCATTTTGTCAGGGCTCCTCAGATCTAAGGCCTTTGTACCAACTCTTGGAGCGAAGGAGCGCTGAGCTCTGCACACATGTGTGGCTAACTCAGCTAAGCTGGGAAGGTATGCCTAACTTTTCAGGACAGCTGCTCTTTCAGTGAGACAGGGATCCGCAGGAGCCACGGTGAGTTTGGCCAGCACCACTCACCCCTTACATTTAATAGTATCAGCAGTGGTGGTGTAGCTGTGTCGGTCCCAGGATATTAGAGAGACAAGGGGGGTGAGGTAACGTCTGTTATTGGACCAACTTCTGTTGGTGAGACAAGCTTTTGAGCTACACAGAGCTCTTCCTCGGGTCTGGGAAAGGTACTGTCAGTCAGAGCCTGTATTTAGCTGTGCCACTCGGCGTACCTTTCCCAGACCCCAGGAAGAGCTCTGTGTAGCTCGGCTGCTTCTCTCTCCAATCCAATACAAAAAAATTAATAATCTAGTGATCCCTCCCACCTCATTTACATGCTACGTGTCTCTCTTCCCCCATTTGGGGAATTGTCCCCACCCCCATCACACCCACCCCCTTGGGGAATGACTCCCCCTTCCCTTTGGAGAATTGCCTCCCCATCCCCCTTTTCTCCTGCCCTCTCTCTGGCTAAGGTGGGACTGGGGGTGGGGGCTGGGCAGGAAAGAGGAGCTCAGTTCTGAGTGGCTTTAGGGCCTCAATCAAGAGTAGCGCTGCATGAAGGGTGCTGCAGGGCTGGAGCAAAGAGGCTAATGTACCTGTTTGCACTCAGACGGGAGTTCCTTCCCCACTGTCCCCAACTAGCTGGAGCCCTTTGAAGGAGGCAGCAGCAGCGTCTGACTCCCCTGGGTTAGAGGAATGTCTTCAGAGCTACAGACAACCCTCCCTGCCCCATCCATCCCTCCTCCAGCGTCCCCTCTCTTGTCACTGCCATGGGAGAGCAGAGGAAAGCTTTACCTGGGGAGACGATGACTTCGATGGAGTCCCTGGGATTAGGGAGGCCAATCCTAGCTACCCCACAGAGGTAAGTCCCCGCATCTGCCAGCGTCAGGTTCTCCAGGGTAACTGTGATAACGCGCTGGGTGTGATTGTCACGGATGGAGACTCTGCCCCACGTCTCCTCAGCCTCCGACCCCTTGGTCTCAAAGATGAGGTGATTGAAACACAGCACAACTTTGCGTCTGCACCAGAATTTCGGATAAGCCTCATAGCCTGCCCCGTACCGGCACCGCACAGACACCAAGCCGCCCAGCTGGCCATGTGCTGTGCCAGGGCCCGTCACTGCCCAGCAGCCTGCGAGAGACAGAGCCAAAGAGAGAAACTGAGAATCCTTCTAGCTATGAACAGCAGTGCACTGCAGCCAGTGCTGGGGGGCAGCGGATTGTGGGGGATGCTCGAGCATTTGGAACGTGTGTGTGCAGCAGGAGGAGCAGAGCTGGGAGAATTGGCAGGGGCAGGGTCTTTCCTAGCCCCAGTTGACTGGGAGTTATTTTAACTCAAGGGAGGACATGCTGGAACCCTGCAGGAGCAGGCATTGCCATTCAGCGTTGCTTTGTCTTTGCAGTAATATGAAGTAAATTAGATCTGGTTTTCTCTCTCAATATTGCTGGCTGGAGACTGGCTGGAGGTCACTCCTTCCATACAAGTTGCTCATATCTCGCTTTACCTTCTCTATTCTCTGGGGAGAGACACAAACCAGTGGCTTGTCCCACCACCAGGGTCAGTTACTGAGTCAAGGGGAAGAGGCGTCTCTGCACAGGGACTGCAGATTCCACAGGGTCTGGCTTCTGAAGTTCATGTCTCTAACCTTTTAAAAAGCTGACTTGGGAGCAAGAGCAACTCACGTGCTCCACGGCACGGGCATTTACACCAGTGCAAAGTACCGTAAACTACTGTCATGCTGATGTTGTAGCCTTTTACACCCACTTTCATTGACGTAAATGCCTATGCAAGGTGCAGGGCTGTGGTGAAGTGGGCCCGTCATTCCGCGCAGGGGTGGTGCACACCTTAGCTCACAGTAGGAGCTATGATACTTAACTGCAGCCATCGGTTAATATCTCAGTGTTACCAAATCCAAGCGTTGCAAAATCAGGTCAGTCCCCACCCCCACCCCCGAGCATAACAAGGATTTAGGAATCAGCAGATTTTAAACATAATACATCAGTGGTTCTTTTTTCTTGGCTTTCTGGATTTGAGTCTTTAGGCTGCATTTATGGCACATTTTCAAGTTTTTCTCTGCAACCACAAGGGCTAGAAACATTATCGTTTTTTCCTCAAGGAGTGCTGAGATTCTCACACATTCACATGACTGTCTGGGCTGCGTCTTAAAGCAAGCAAACAGATACACAAGACTAGACCTTTTTGTGTCTTCTCCACAGAAAGCTTTGTTAGGATACAGATTTCAAATCTTTACTTCCCTGCATGGTTTGCAAGCTCCATCTCCAGTAGGCTGTAACAACTGCAGGAACCTATCTGGGGCTTTCCAGCTCTGATGGTGAAACTGGGAGAGCTTGTAAACTGTGCAAACCCAATCACTTCAGTGTATTTCTAGCAATCCCCACAGTGCCGACATCACTCTCACCTGGGAAAAGAATCCAAACCAAAATGGGGACAGTCCTCATGGTCCTGGTTTCCTCTGCACAGGACTCACTCCCTGGGAAAATCAGGTTTCTCCGAGACCTCTGGGACCCTTCTTCTTTTAGGCCAGTTGACGATGAAACCTGGAGACTCACTGACCAGTTCTATAATCTGAAGTTTCTAGATCTCTCAGCTGCTCCACTTCCCTTTGAAGAGGCTGGTGTTTCACGAGGGAAGGAAGTTGCTCCACGTCCATTCCCTACGGTGGTGTTTGCTATTTGCATTGAGGACGAGCGGGGACACAGCATAAAATGTGGCTTATTCCAGAGGCTGATGGGAAAACTTTAGCCACAAAATACACAGATCATATGATGGTAGATCTCTTGAAAAAAAATGTTACTAATTGTAACACAACCTAGGGTTTGGGTCACAACCTCCAATTAGACACCCCTACCTCCTCCCAGTGGAACCTGGTTGGTTCCACTGCAGGGACCCCCAGAGAGAGAGACCCTGCTGCAGTTGGCCTGTGCTAGCTAACCAAGGCTAAGGAGCTCAGGCTACGGGGCTGTTTAATTGTGGTCCAGACATGCGGGCTCAAGCTGCAGCCTGAGCTCTGGGACCCTCCCACCTTGCAGGGTCCTAGAGCCCTGGCTCTGGCTCCAGCCCAAGCCTGAAGGCCGACACTGCCATTAAACAGAGCCCTAGCCTGAGCCCTGCGAGCCCAAGTCAGCTGGCACAGGCCAGCCACCGGTTTTTAATGCTGTGGAGACCAGTGGTTCTCAACCTGTGGCCCGCAGGCCGCTTGTGGGCCAATCAGCACACAGCTATGGCCCATGTGACTTCCTCAGGGCCATACAGGTAGGATATATATTGTGTGGATGCAGCCCACATAGCCACAGAGAGCTGCATATGCAGCCCACAATGGTAAATAGGGTGAGAACCACTGGTGTAGACATACCCCCTGAGGCTTCAGCTCTCTGTGTGTCTACATCACTTATTATTTCTATGTGGCAGGACTGATATTGTCCCCCCTCCCCAGCATTCAAAAATCATGTGTAGGTCTCAGCAACCATGAGATTGGCTTTACAATCTCAAGAGCTTTGGTTTATTTAAAGATGTCTTTTGGGGTTCTTTGTTTATCTTCCATTTTTTGAAACCTGAGGGTGCACTCAGGTCACCTTTTCAAATTTTTGAAATTTTTGAGGGTGGGCTGGAAATGTACTGTTTCCTTTTCTAAGGAAAGCTGAGATTCTCCCATAATCCCAAGAATCCAGGAGCTGGAACTTTTAAAAAAGCAGCGAATGTTGTGAGACTTGCATTAAAACCGTGAGAGTTGGTAACATTGGGGCAGCCGAGTGGATCTGGTGGCAGCTGTGCAGGCAGTGAGGATCAGCATGGAGGTGGTGGAGGGGACAGAGTTTAAAGAAGAGTGGAGCTCCTGTGGGCAAAATAGGGAGAAGGAGCAGATTCCCCACTCCCGCCCACCCCCCCCCCCAGCATCATTACTCAACCTGGGGTTACTAGAGGGTGGGTGGTATGAGGGCCCCTAGTGGTGCACATGGTGGAGATGAGGCTAGGAAGGAAAGGCTGGAGAGCATAAGGGGAAAATATGGAAACTGCAAGGGAGAAAGAAAAGAGGGGAAGTCTCCAAGTATGAAGACTGGAATATACCATGCTCCTCCCTCACCCCCCAGTTACTGTCTCTGTGTGTGTGAGTAAGAGAGAGAGAGAAAGGATGAAAGTAACTCTGAGTCCAATTGATAAGTGAAATGGCTCAGATAAAGTCACAGGTTTGAAGGCAAAACCATGAACTTCTCAGCTAGAAAGAGCAGAAATCACCCCAGCGAAGGGCAGGTGCGTCATCTCCACAGATGCCCCTTTCTCACTAAGCTGTTTTCTATCTTTTCTTCAAAATGCCTCAAAAGAAAATTGCCTCCCTTTGGGACAGTCACATTTCCTGTGGGACTTTGTGGAGCCTTCAGCTTTTCTGAAACCTGAAAAAAATATTTTTCTCATCAGGTGTCTCATTTTCTGTTCTCTCCCACTGCCCCTTTTACACAGTCTATAAACCAGAAGGTGGAAATGAACAAGAAAGAGAGTATGTGTAACCAACAAGCTGCTGGGGTAGCCTTTGAGATCTTATCCACTTGATTCCCAAGAACTCAGCTTGACTCCAAATGCATCACTGAGGTTTCTTTATTGGCATACAATCAGACTATATGTGAGTTGATCAGGCTCAAGTGTAGAGGGTGGGAACAGGGTATACCACACATCCAATGTACATAATCGTGAATCAGCTTCTAGACACACTCTTAATACTACTGGTTAATAGATCAGATCACACACTCTGTGATTGGTCCACTTATTTTTGTACCCAATCCCTGTCTAGATCATGAGCTGTACCCAAGCTGCAAGCAATCACATGTTGCCTACTATCTCTTTTCTACTAGCTATGTCTTTTACATATTTACAAGGCTACTGTTCACGCTTTGTTCATTGTTTCGTGTTCTTGCTCAGAACAGACAGACATGGACTACAATTCAATGTGTGACAATTTTGGTCACTGTAATGTTATAGTAATTTAATGTAAAATACTGTATCTATTTATTTACTTATCTAAAACATTAAAAATTCTATCCAGGGCTCCAGGTGCATTTGCCATAAACTAAAAATACAAACGAGTACAAACAAAAATAAACACAGCAGCTTCCCCAAATCTAGGAAGGGGTTAAAAAGAATATTCGACAATAATATGTGTGCTTGCAATTCCATCATTCATCCAGTAGGGGTCTGTGTGAACTGTACGTTGTCCCAGAGAGGGTGTGGGGCTGGGTAAGCAAGCAGGCAAGCTGGGACTCAAGCTGTGTGGAAGTCTGTCTCCCTGTGCAGTTGCATCTGTTTTCTTTCATAAATGGCTTCGCTTTAGGAAAAAATGTTATTCCATTAGCGTGACCCCGTGCCTCGATGCACAAATCCCAGGTCTTAGTACAGCCCAGCTCCCCAGAAGCCTGGAAAATGAGATGGCCTTTGCAGTGTCAACAGATCTGGGAGGATCCGGATCAAGGGAATTCCAGGTACAGAATCCCTTCTGGAGAACACCTGGTGGCAGCTCCCGCTTTTCACCTCAGGTCACTGTGACTATGTAGAGCCCAGCTGACTCAGGGGCAGCCTCTGTCACTGCTGGCTCTGACCTTGTGTTTGGTTCTGGGACTTCAGTGGAGTTACACTTGCTTAAACCAGGCATGAATTTGGCCCTGGGCTCTCCAACCCCCTGATAAGAACCTGGGTTCCTGGGCCTGGGAACCATCGAGACAGACACCTCCGGCAGACTTTATCCTCGGAGAACGTGAGGGCAATAGCTTCACTTGACAGGAGAAGAAAATCAGGCCCATGGTGTGGGATATTCTGCGCAAAGCTGGAAAATGAATCCTCCGTCTGCCGGTTCCGATCCATTTCTAAGAGCTAGCAAAGAGGCAGTTCATGAGCTGCAACGAAAACAAGGACACCACCAGTGACTGGAGGAGAAACACTTCATGCTGGAAGCTTTTTGTTCATAGCCGTCATGGGGTGAGTCTGGTTCTATGAATTCCTGATCAGGGCTATAGAGCAGCGAGGATGTCTCCCTATTCACACACAGACTCATCACAGTCCTATGTAAAGATTGAGGTCAAATCATGGCCCTGCTACGACACCAGGGGGCCATAAGGGGGTGCAACTTAGGGATCCATGCGGGATTGGAAGCAGACGCAGCAGATCACCGGACAGGTCGAAGCTAAAGGTTGGGGAATGGGTGGATCATTGGCTCCACCTCCACAATGGACCTGGCAGTGTAGCTTAGCCGATTCACCGCTGGAAGTACTCCGCATCAGTTATAGATCTGGAGGTTTACTCCATCTCTGAAGCAAGGAGGGGGGGGGAGAACGGAAGGGACATTGTAACTTGGGCAGTCATGATCTGCCTCCCAGGGTGCTCCAAGGGCCATGCAACAACTCACTGCCCCTTACTCTGCTCACAGGAAAGCTATAATTGAGCCCTTGGTGTTCAAGAGAAGACTGAGAACATTCCCATGGTCATGTCACCCCATAGTGGGAGTGTTAGATGCTCTCACCTTGTCTGTCTGTCTGGCATCATCTCCCTGTGACTCCTCCTGTAGCGTACGCTCATCCAGATCAGCACACAGACGATGCACAGGAGGAGGAGAACCTTCAATAAGACCAGGAGCAGGAAACAGATGATGATGGGTTGGAATCTATGCAGTTGAAATACAATAGAAACTTTAAAGCTCTGTCAATTTGACCAGACTCCTCCCAATAAAACATTCCGGGGCTGCTCTCAGGCTGAAGACGTGCACGAGTTTCACGGTGGAAGATGCAACACACAGAGCCTCAGCACCCTGCCCTTATAGAGAACCACAGCACCTACTTGGGGATTCATTCATCCTGTTATACAGTCTGATGTGACTGGACCCAGACAGTCCCTGTCCAGTGCTACTCTGCATCTAGAATTGCCATTTTCCTACATATGAATCCAGCCTCACTGGCCCTGCAGGTTCTTGCTGATAAAAGCAACATTTGTTTTTTCTGTGGGACGTTATCACCAATGATGTCCCTATTCTTTGTGCCTCTAGAGATGGATCTTGCTAGGGCATTGGGAGAAGTGACCGGAGTGACAAGGGACAGGAGTAATGGCACTCACCGTGCAGGAGTGGTGTGTGCAGTAGGGGAGCAACTGAATTCAGCCGTTGTTAGAGAAGACAAATCTGGCTGCTTTGTTCCTTGTGGTGTTGTTTCAGTCTGAATTGCATAAGGAACAGCTGTAGAGAAAAACAGAGATCTAGTCTGCTCCACAAATCAACCCAACCTGAAATGTTTGGCATAAGTCTGATCATTAATGAATCTCCTGCTGTCTCAGAACCTTCACGCTTAATCCTGGCCCACATCACAGTTCTAGCTTTTGTTTGCTGCCAGCTGTAACATTTCCTAGGATGGATTGCTCCTGAGGACTAAGCACATTATCTCCCTCGACTTCTGGCTAACTTGTGTGGCTAACTTTGCCAGATCATGAATGGACATACTCATTTGGTGTGCTTTAAATGAGGTCGGTCCATCTGCAGACTCTATTGTTTGCTGGGCCAGCATCCCTCTCTCCATTAATTTAATAGGCTAGGGATACATCCCAGCTCAGTTATTTAAACAAAAGACCACATGACTCTGGCTTCATCTAATCACATGAGAAAAAATATTGTCAAAAAAAATGAAAATGTTCAGAATAAAAACCTTCCTTTCAGAAACCAAGGGACAGAGAATTACTTGCCTGTCACTGCCCTTGGAAACTGCAAGCAGTTGAAAATCAAGGAAAGGGATATTTCAGGACACCATGGACCTTACACTGCCCGCATAGGAAAGGAACGAATCTTCTCAAGTATATTTCATCCCGACTCAACAGCCCCAACTCTGAGCCCAAATGAAAACTACTCGCGCACCAAAATCTCGCCCTTTGCCCCCAGCACTGTCCCCTGAATGTGAGTTTAAACAATGAGCCGGGGGCACTTGAAGGCCTCAGGGTCTTGATCTACATTCCAGTTACTCGGGGCAGGTTTCGGTTCGATCTGTCAAGAAGTGGCAAAAGCAAATTTCCAGCATGAAACTGAACGGAGGTCCCCGCTGCTGTTGACTGCGCCCATCCCCCCCCCCAATATTTGGGGTACCGATATCTATAGTGCAGGGGGACGGGTATGGAGTCTGGCAGCTCCCGCTCCTCTGGTGGTTCTGCCAAGGGCCTTCCACACGCCTGGCCCCACTTCTCTCCCCCTCTTCCAGCCCTTCTCCTCCTCCCCCCCCCACCTGTCGGGGAGGCGCCCCGCCCCTGCCTGGGGTTGCCCTCCCCCCTCGCTCCGGCTCACGCAGCCACTGGGGAACGAGGGGCCGGGCCTGGGGCTCTCAGAGGTGGGGTGATTAGCCGCTGCCCGGCGCGGGCGCTGCGGGGCTGGGCAGGGGCAGGGGCAGGGGCCGGGCGGAGCAAAGGGCGCTGCGGGGAGCCGCGGAGGGGCTGGATGGCCAGTGCGCAGCTGGGGGCAGCGCCCGCCCTCCAGCCCCTCGCAGCTCCGGGCCGGGCGCTGCGCCGAGCCCGGGTTACCGCAGATCTGCCGGTCCAGACACCCGCCCCCCTCCACCGCCCCCCGGCCGTGCCCCGAGCCCGGCAGCCCCGACACTGGCGGGGGGCGGCGCCGGGATTTACCTGGGGAGACGGTGAGTTCCACAGCGGCCCTGGGGTCAAGCCCAGCCTTCCCGACCCCGCAGTGGTACGTGCCGGCGTCTGCCCGGGTCAGGTTCTCCACGGTCACGGTGAAGGCGAGCTCGGTGTGATTGTCCCGGATGGAGACTCTGCCCCGCCTCACCTCGGCCTCCGACCCATTGGTCTCCACGATGCAATGCCCGTTGGAACAGCGCCAACTTCCTCCTTCCAAAACTCCTGCTTCCTGGCACCAGAACTTCGGATAATCCTCAAAGCCGCCCCGGTACCGGCACCGCACAGCGACCGACCCGCCCTGGGGCCCGCGCACTGCCCCGGGGCCCGTCACCGCCCAGCAGCCTGCGGGAGACAGGGACGAGACCCGGGCACCCTTCTGGCTGCCTACAGCGATGACATGACCCACGTGCCCGGGGCGGAGAGGGGGGTTGTGGGTGATGCTTCAGCCCTTTGGGGGGAGGACAGCGAGTCAGAGCCAGGTTCACCTGTCCAAACAGTGACTTTTAAAAACGGTGCAAGGGGACCAAGAGCAGTTGCCCCTCTGACCTGGGGCTGCGTGGGAGCAGGTGAATGGGGCAGGGCGGCAGCCATGGGCAGGGTATGGGCTGGTCTGCTCTCAGCAGGTTAATTAACTATAAAAGGGGCTCAAAATTAGGCTTGATTCTTATTTACCCGCAGCCCCCTTTGCACCACTCTGGCAGTGCACAGAGGCTTAGAGTGAATGCAGGTGTCAATGATATTTTCCACTAATATATTTTGCAATAGGAACATTTGCTGCAGGAAAAATTCTGTTTCAAAACAATATTTGGATTTTCCGTGTGGGAAAATTGAACATTGAAATGACCAGTTCAGTTTCAAACTGACTTTTCAAAATGAAACTCTCTTTTTTCATTTTCCCCTAAAATGTCATTTTGTTTTGGTTTTCCATTTCGGGTTCATATTTTGGGGGTTCTCCCCACCCCCTTCTGCTCCAGTGTGATGCTCCAATGTGCACCATGCTGGGATATCTCAGCAATGTAATCCTGACTAGTTTCGCACTTTCTAAAATACAGTTTGGAAGGTGTGAGTTGCATAGAGCTAGCTGCTTGATCTAACATAATATCGATGAATGCTAGTCTAGACAAGGGGTCAGAAAAGTGCCCCCCCTCTGTCCTGCAAATATTTACCCATGTGCTTCATTTTCAGTACAGGAGAACTCCTTTGGGGTTCATTGGCACTCCTGCTTAGAGCCAATCAGTGGGATTAATCATGTTGTTAAAATTAAGCATGTGTAAGTGCTTCTAGGATTAGGCCCTACATTGGTATTGTTTGGTTCACTTTTGTGACAGTTATTCTTTCTTTATTTTATTTTAAAAAGCAGCCTTTGAAAGTTGCTTGAAAGATACTTTGACGATAAGGGCCATATTCGCAACTAGGGAGACAAAACACAGCCTAGAAAACTAATTGCATCAAATACTTGATGGTGCCCCCTATGTCAAGGTTTCAGTAGGACTTACCTTCTCCCATCCTATTTCACAGGCTCATCACCAGAGCTGATCAAATAGTTTGTTGTGAATAATATTTGTTACAAATTCTGGCTATCTTTTCATCAAGTAGTTATTAGTGAATAAGGGTTTCCATTATTTAACTGTCTCTGCAGATAATGGTCTGAATAATTCTCCTCTTCAGCCGAAGTTATCCTGGCTTTGTCTGAGACCAGAGATGATGTTTTTGTGCAAAACCTCATCAGTGATTTTTAGTTTAGTCATTTTAAAAAAACATTTCCCCCCATTTAAAAAAGTATGTGGGGGCTATTTGAAGGCTTGTATCTAATTCAGAAATAGTACATTGAACATTCAATCTATTCAGAACATTGTAGTACATTGAACATTCAGACTATTCAGAAAGAGTACACTGAACATTTGAAACTTTCAGGAGTCGTAAGCTTTCAGGAGTCGTTTACGCCAGTGCAAAGTGAGTAGAAAATGCTGCCATTCTGAGATTGTCATCTTTGACAGCCACTTTGCATGGATGTAAGTGACTACACAAGGTGTAAGGTATGGTGAGTCAGATCTTCCATTCCATGCATGTGTGGTGGGAACTTTTGGAGTAAAAGCTGCAATACTTAACTGTTGCAGTAGGTTAATATCTTCAATATATCCAACCCTCAGGACTAGTCTACACTGGGAACATACATCGGCGTGGCTACGCCGCGAAGGGGTATGAAAAATCCACACCCTGAGAGAAGTACCTATGCCGACCTAACCCCCTGTGTAGACAGTGCGAGGTCGATGGACGAATTCTTCCATCAACCTAGATACCACCTCTTCGGGAGGTGGATTACCTGTGCCAATGAGAGAACCCCTCCCGTGGTGTAGGTAGTGTCTACACTGAAGTGCTACAGCGGCGCAGCTGTGAGACAGGAACAGTTTAAGTGTAGACATACCCAAGTGTAATCAAAACTCATGAGTCAAGCCACCCCCCCCCATCATGAGACTTTTTGAAAAAAATAATAAATTTGTGGGGGTTTTTTGCCTTTTGCATTTTGAGTCTTTAGGTTGCACTTGGATCATGTTTTCAAGCTTTTTCTCCACAAGTATGACAGCTAGAAACATTTTTTAAATGAAAGCTGAAACTCTCCCCAAATCACAGGTATCTAGGAGCTGGAGTGTTAAGAAAAAAACCTCCAAGTACTGAGAGAATTGCAATAAAACCACAAGAAATAACAACACTGCAATCACCTAATATAGACAGGGTGCACCAGTGCAAACCGTGTCTTCATTAGGGGTTTGCTCCCTTGAGCTCACTCCTAGTGGCCCTCAGCCTGGAGCTACAGTTTGATCTTAGCTCTATATTGTGGTGAAGACCCTGTTCTCCAAACCAGAGGCCTTGTCTCGTCAGTGACTGATCAATCTTTCCCAGCTCTTATCTCTTTAGGGACCTTTCCAGCTACAGGCCTTTTCAATAACTATTCCATTCCCTGTGTGTGTGTGTGTGTGGTGTACAACACAGATAAGTGATCACACACCAGTAACTTTAGCCACTGGTGCTCAATGTCCCCAATAGCCAGACAGGGGAAGCCGTAATGCCCCAAAATGCACCAGGCTGGGATGTCACACCTACCGCGGAACTCATCTTGAGCATGATCTTGCCTCATAGAAAGTCTGAAAAGGTCCAAACTGTACGATTTGGTGCACTTTTGCAAACATTCTTTGAAAGATGCTCAGAGTCTACAGTGATGAAAGCCATTTTCTATAGCTAGAAATAATCACACCCTCTAGAATTAGTTATAACTAATACATGGCTCGTGCCCCATATCATCAAGGTTACAACATGACTTTTATTATAACTTATCGTTTTCATATGCTCATGGCTAGAGTTCATCTTATAGGAACAGTGGAATAACCAGACTAGATGAGACCCAACGTCCAGTATTCTGTCTCCAACAGTGGCCAGAGCCACATGCTTTAGAGAAACGTGTAAGAACCCTGCAGTATGCTGATGTGGGACAATGTCCCCCCGCCCCACCACAATAGGTCTCTTCCTGAACTCTAATAGCTAGACATCGCCTTAAGCCCAGAAGTATGTGCTTTCAATTCTCATCCAAAAGTTTGGTTGATGCTAATTATGATAACTCTGGATATTCTCAATATCCATGTAAATATCCAATCTCTTTTTGAATCTGGCTACATTCTTAGCCTCAGTATTTGTTGCAACTAATATTGTTTGCAAATGCTGGCAAAGTTTTCATCAAATAATTCTAATGAATATTGTTTTCTGTTCTTTGACCAACTGTGCTGAGAACGTTCTGAAAAATTCTCCTTTCAGCTGAAATTTTCCTTGCTTTGTCTTCCTAGAAAACTTTCTCCGCAGACACAGACACAGAGTCTGTGCTGAAATCTTTACTGTCCTGCCCACTTTGTAAGTTCCATCTCCCGTGTGAGTTAGCTCCACAGCAAGAGCACAGCTGAGACTTTCAAGCTCTGTTGGTGAAGCTGGCAAAGCTTGTAACCTGTGCAAACCCAATACTTGCATTGTATTTCTAGTGATCCACAAAAAGACCATGTCATACTCACCTGGGAAAAGAATCCAAAGCAAAACAGAGAAAATCCTCATGGTCCTGGTTCCCATGGTGGGGGAATCTCTCCGCTGGAATATCTGGGCTCTCCAGGAGATCCCAGGGACCCTCTTCCTTTAGTGAGAGTTGAAAATGAAACCCCAAGACTCACTGACCAGTTCTATTGTCAAGTTCCTCAATCTGTCAGCCGCCCCACTTCCCTTTGAAAAGGCTGCTGGTTGACCTCAGAAAGAAGTTGCTCAACCTGCATTCTCCGGCGATTGGTGTTTGCTTCTTTTTTTAAAAAGGAGACGCATGATTAAAGGAAATGTCACGCTCACTGAGAGAAAAGCTGGGCCACAGTTCCCATCATTTGAAGGTTTCTGAAAAGTTTTACTGAGTGCCATGCTAAGACTTTGTCTCCACTGCGGCTTAGCGGCTGACATAGCTACAGCGATTAGAGCTGAACTGGTGCAAACCCAGTACTGCCAGCTTCAAGCATTCAAAAATCACATGATCAAAGAGTTCACGCTTGTGGCTCTCTTATCCAGGCACCGACATGGCCACAACCAAACAGCAAAAACTACTAAGTGTCAATATCACATGTCAAGATATACACAATAAATATCCTAAAACCAGAAAGATCTGTTGTTCTGTGTGGCATATAGAAGTTGAATTTTTTTTGCCCAAATCGTGTGATGTGACATAGTGTGACAAACGTGGGGGGTGGGGGGGGGGGTTGTATTTCAGGAAACTTGTAAGGAAACAAAATGTCGCCAGTACCTAAAAAGAAGATGTCAGATGCACGGAACAGGAAATGGAAAGCTGCGAGAATGACTGGGATGAAGAAAGATGCAGATGCAATGAAAAAATACTTGAAATCTGTTAACAGCAACCCATGCGGTAGTAGCGAGACAGTCAGAGCGGAGACGTCAGAGGAGAAGTGCATAGGTCATCCACAATTCAACGTTCAAGAATCATTGCCAGAGAAACAGAGACCCAAACAAAACTGAAATTCTTTATCTAGACCAGAATAATACTGATGCAACTAGTGATAGAGGTGAAACAATTCCCACTGTAGGCGCTGGTGATGCCATTTCTGATCCTGCTTTATGGCCCAATCTAACACCCAGAATTCGAGATCTGTTAGCGACCAATGGTCCACCAAAAGTAAAGGATGTGGATTTTCCTCTGGATAAGCAGAATTGCCATTTTCCTATGAAGATTTTGTGCAGAAAGCTTGAAAATGGTGAAGTTCTGAAGCGGTGCTGGCTGCTTTACTCAAAATCCACTAACCTGGCTTTCTGCTTCTGCTGCAAGCTCTTTGACTTGAACCCAAAATCATCCCTAGCATTTGAGGGAGTCAAATGATTGGAAGCACACACCTCAGATTCTCATGTGTCATGAAAAGTCCATAGTCATTTCAATTCCTTCCAAACATGAGTCAAAGCAGAGCAAAGGTTAAAATTGGATAATTGCATTGACATGGAGCTTCAACATGTGATTCAACAAGAGACAAAAACAGTGGGAGAAGGTTATAAAGAGACTCATGACAATAATACTTTATCTTTCTAAAAATAACATGGCTTTCCGATTCTCATCTGACAGGCTCTTCACAGGAACAACAGGAACTTCCTGGGTTTGGTGGAGTTACTAGGAAAATACACTGAAGTAATGAAGGGGCATTTGCAATGCATACTTTCCAGGGAGGTGACGGATCACTGTTGTGGAAAAGAATCCAGAATGAGATAATTGAATTGTTGTTGAAGAAAGTGCTGCAAGACATTATTAAAAGGTTAAGGGGTGGCAAGTACGAGTCCGTGGTATTGGACTGCACTTCAGATGTGAGCCATTCTGAAAAGATGTCTTTCACTGTTCGGTTTCTTGACACTTCCCATGGCAAAGTGACAATTCAGGAGCACTTTATTGGTTTTAAAACAGTGGATGAGTCCACAGGGAAGGACTAACTGATACTATATTCACTACTCTGCAGGAATGTGACATAAATATCCAAGACTGCTGGGGCCAGGGTTATGACAATGGTGCAAACATGACAGGGAAAAACAAGGGTGTACAGGCAAGAATCCTTAATCAAAACCCAAGAGCATTTTTCATTCCATGTGGATGCCGCTCGCCTAGTCTTGTGGTGGGGGAGGCTGCAACATCTTCAGTAGAGTCCATGTCCCTCTTCAGCATTCTGCAAAGGATCTACGTTCCGTTCTCTGCCTTTGTTCGTCGTTGGAAGATTCTCACAGATCATGTCAATGTCACTGTGAAGCCAGTATGTGAAACACGCTGAGAGTGCAGAATTGACGGTGTTAAAGCCATTCGATACCAAATAGCTGAAATCTACGATGCCCTCATCGCCTTGGCTGAATCGGAGCAAGCGGATGTTGGAGTCCATCATGAGGCATTTAGCCTGGCATGTCATCTAACTGAATCCAAGTTTCTTGTCTCTATTGCGGTGTGGTATGCTATCCATTTTCAAGTCAATGTGGTGAGCAAAAGCATGCAAAGCAAGAAAAACATGGACATTGTTGCAGCCACAAACTTGATAAATGCCTGTCGTAACTATATACAGGGAAGTCGGGTATGAAGGAGCTCTGACAACAGCTAAGGAAATAGCTGAAGATCTTGATGTTGATATAGGGTTGAATTTTTCAATTGAAAAATTGAATTTTTCAGCCAGCTTTTAGACACTGTATAAGTGTCTCTGGAAGAATGGTTTGAGTAAATGAATCAACATGTGAACCTTTGGGGCTTTCTATATAACGTGACCAGACTCCTTGACAAAGAAACTTTGATGAAGCACTGTAAAGACCTTCATTGTGTGTTGACATATGGAAAGAGTTCTGAGTTCTGACATTAATGGCGTTGACCTCTCAAAGATCTTGGCTATCTCAGAAGTCTGCTGCCAATGGACTGTAGGGCTCCTCAAGAAGTTCTGCAATTTATTGACAACAATCAACTTCATGGCATCTTCCCAAACAGTTGGATAGCACTCAGGATCCTGTTAACCATGCCCTTATCAGTGGCAAACAGTGAACGGACCTTCTTGAAGTTGAAGCTCCTAAAAACATACTTGCGATCGACCATGGGAAATGACAGGGCTATCTTCACTGGCCATCCTGTCTATCGAGAATGCTGTGGCTCAAAATATAGACCTGTCCCAAACAATATCAGAGTTTTCAGCAGCAAAGGCACGCAGGGTTTTGCCTCCTGATTCTTACACTCTTGGTGAGCAAAATATTGTATTTGTTATTCATTAGTTTAGTGTTTCATTTAATATTTAGTTCATTTGTCACTTAGCTATAGTGTTATTGTTATGCCTTACATCGTTTATTGTTTGAATAAAATTGAATGCAATAGAATCACATTTTGTGTCATTTGCTCCTTTGTATTTTTTTTTAGTAAATTATAAAAACTTTTGAGATTGCAGCTTTAGCTCTGACATTGTCACTAGCACTACTACATACTTCAACTCAAAGGGCGCCAAAATACAAGTTCGCCCAGGGCGCCATTTTCCTGAAGGCTGGCCCTGCTGCGGCTGGCCTGCGCGAGCTGAGGAGAGCTACGGAACTCCGGCTCCAGGGCTGTTTAATTGTGGTCCAGACATGCGGGCTCAAGCTGCAGCCTGAGCTCTGGGACCCTCCCACCTTGCAGGGTCCTGGCTCCAGCTCCAGCCCAAGCCTGAAGGCCGACACTGCCGTTAAACAGAGCCCTAGCCTGAGCCCTGCGAGCCCAAGTCAGCTGGCACAGGCCAGCCACCGGTTTTTAATGCTGTGGAGACCAGTGGTTCTCAACCTGTGGCCCGCAGGCCGCTTGTGGACCAATCAGCACACAGCTGTGGCCCATATGACTTCCTCGGGGCCATACAGGTAGGATATATATTGTGTGGATGCGGCCCACATAGCCACAGAGAGCTGCATATGCAGCCCACAATGGTAAATAGGGTGAGAACCACTGGTGTAGACATACCCCCTGAGGCTTCAGCTCTCTGTGTGTCTACATCACTTATTATTTCTATGTGGCAGCACTGATATTGTCCCCTCTCCCCAGCATTCAAAAATCATGTGTAGGTCTCAGCAACCATGAGATTGGCTTTACAATCTCAAGAGCTTTGGTTTATTTAAAGATGTCTTTTGGGGTTCTTTGTTTATCTTCCATTTTTTGAAACCTGAGGGTACACTCAGGTCACCTTTTCAAATTTTTGTCGACTGCGGGGTGGGCTGGAAACGTATTGTTTCCTTTTCTAAGGAAAGCTGAGATTCTCCCATAATCCCAAGAATCCAGGAGCTGGAACTTTTAAAAAAGCAGCGAATGTTGTGAGACTTGCACTAAAACCGTGAGAGTTGGTAACATTGGGGCAGCCGAGTGGATCTGGTGGCAGCTGTGCAGGCAGTGGGGATCAGCATGGAGGTGGTGGAGGGGACAGAGTTTAAAGAAGAGTGGAGCTCCTGTGGGCAAAATAGGGAGAAGGAGCAGATCCCCCTCCCCCCAGCATCATTACTCAACGTGGGGTTACTAGAGGCGCTAGAGGGTGGGTGGTATGAGGGACCCTAGTGGTGCACATGGTGGAGATGAGGCTAGGAAGAAAAGGCTGGAGAGCATAAGGGGAAAATATGGAAACTGCAAGGGAGAAGGAGAAGAGGGGAAGTCTCCAAGTATGAAGACTGGAATATACCATGCTCCTCCCTCACCCCCCAGTTACTGTCTCTCTTTTCTAGAGGTGTGTGTGTGTGAGAGAGAGAGAAAGGATGAAAGTAACTCTGAGTCCAATTGATAAGTGAAATGGCTCAGATAAAGTCACAGGTTTGAAGCAAAACCATGAATTTCTCAGCTGGAAAGAGCAGAAATCACCCCAGCGAAGGGCAGCTGCGTCATCTCCACAAATGCCCCTTTCTCAGTAAGCTGTTTTCTATCTTTTCTTTAAAATGCCTCAAAAGAAAATTGCCTCCCTTTGGGACAGTCACATTTCCTGTGGGACTTTGCAGAACCTTCAGCTTTTCTGAAACCTGAAAAAAATATTTTTCTCATTGGGTGTCTCATTTTCTGTTCTGTGTTCTCTCCCACTGCCCCTTTTACACAGTCTATAAACCAGAAGGTGGAAATGAACAAGAAAGAGAGTATGTGTAACCAACAAGCTGCTGGGGTAGCCTTTGAGATCTTATCCACTTGATTCCCAAGAACTCAGCTCGACTCCAAATGCATCACTGAGGTTTCTTTATTGGCATACAATCAAACTATACTTGAGTTGATCAGGCTCAAGTGTAGAGGGTGGGAACAGGGTATACCACACATCCAATGTACACAATCATGACTCAGCTTCTAGATACACTTACACTTAATACTACTGGTTAATAGATCAGATCACACACTCTGTGATTGGTCCACTTATTTTTGTACCCAATCCCTGTCTAGATCATGAGCTGTACACATGCTGCAAGCAATCACATGTTGCCTACTATCCTACTATCTCTTTCCTACTAGCTATGTCTTTTACAGATTTACAAGGCTACTGTCCATGCTTTGTTCATTGTTTCGTGTTCTTGCTCAGAACAGATGGACATGGACTACAATTCAATGTGTGACAATTTTGGTCACTGTAATGTTATATTTCAGAGTAACAGCTGTGTTAGTCTGTATTCGCAAAAAGAAAAGGAGGACTTGTGGCACCTTAGAGACTAACCAAAAATTGAGAGCGTGTGGCACAAGCTGTCAGCATAGTCTGTGTGGTATGTAGATTGTAATGGATTTTTTACCTTCAGTCCTTTTGGTATGATGTCCATCTGTTTGCATTTGGAAAGGAAGATGATGTCTGTCTGTATCTGTACAAGTTTTTTCATGCAGTTGATAGATTTCCACTCCATACGGCTAAAATGCAGTGCCTTGCATAATGACAGGTTTCAGAGTAGCAGCCGTGTTAGTCTGTATTCGCAAAAAGAAAAGGAGGACTTGTGGCACCTTAGATACTAACCATTTGTTATAGTAATTTAATGTAGAATACTGTACCTATTTATTTACTTAACTAAAACATTAAAAATTCTATCCAGGGCTCCAGGTGCATTTGCCATGAACTAAAAATACAAACAGTACAAACAAAAATAAACACAGCAGCTTCCCCAAATCTAGGAAGGGGTTAAAAAGAATATCTGACAATAATATGTGTGCTTGCCGTTCCATCATTCACCCAGTAGAGGTCTGTGTGAACTGTACGTTGTCCCAGAGAGGGTGTGGGGCTGGGTAAGCAAGCAGGCAAGCTGGGACTCAAGCTGTGTGGAAGTCTGTTTCCCTGTGCAGTTGCATCTGTTTTCTTTCATAAATGGCTTCGCTTTAGGAAAAAATGTTATTCCATTAGCGTGACCCCGTGCCTCGATGCACAAATCCCAGGTCTTAGTACAGCCCAGCTCCCCAGAAGCCTGGAAAATGAGATGGCCTTTGCAGTGTCAACAGATCTGGGAGGATCCGGATCAAGGGAATTCCAGGTACAGAATCCCTTCTGGAGAACACCTGGTGGCCCCGACACTGGCGGTGGGCAGCGCTGGGATTTACCTGGGGAGACGGTGAGTTCCACAGTGGCCCTGGGATCAAGCCAAAACCTCCCTACCCCGCAGTGGTACGTGCCGGCGTCTGCCCGGGTCAGGTTCTCCACGGTCACGGTGAAGGCGAGCTCGGTGTGATTGTCCCGGATGGAGACTCTGTCCCGCCTCACCTCGGCCTCCGACCCATTGGTCTCCACGATGAAAAGCCCGTTGGAACAGTGCCAACTTCCTACTACCCAAACTCCTCCTTCCCGGCACCAGAACTTCGGATAATCCTCAAAGCAGCCCCGGTACCGGCACCGCACAGCCACCGACCCACCCATGGGCCCGTCCACTGCCCCGGGGCCCGTCACCACCCAACAGCCAGCGAGAGACAGAGATGAGAGCCGGGGCACCCTTCTGGCTGCCTACAGCGATGACATGACCCACGTGCCCGGGGCGGAGAGGGGAGTTGTGGGTGATGCTTCAGCCCTTTGAGGGGAGGACAGGGGGTCAGAGCCAGGTTCACCTGTCCAAAAACCTGACTTTTTAAAACTGCGATTAGAGCTGAACTGGTGCAAACCCAGTACTGCCAACTTCAAGCGTTCAAAAATCTCAGGATTTAATTAAAAACAACACATTTGGGGATCTTTGTATGATGCCAAATCTTGTGATTTTATCACAAGTGTCATGATATTTGGTGCTTGTCTTTAAGCACCCAGCTCCTGGAGCCATGTGATTACCAGAGAATCTCAGCTTTGCTTTAAAAGAAAAGTATGTTTCTAGTCCTTATGGCTATGGAGAAAAGTTTGAAACCATCACAGAAGTGCCCCATAAAGGGCCTAACCCAGAAGACCAGTACAAATTCCTAGAGTAGATCTGCTGCACCAGTGAAAATCATGTCCACAGTAGGGGTTCTGCTCCCTTAAGTTTCTTCATTGTGGTCTTTTCTCTGGACCTTTATTATGATTTTAAGCACATTCTGTGGCAGAGACCTGTTCCCCAGAGCAGAGTCTTTGTCTCTTCAAAGCTGAGCATTCTTTCCTCCTGGCTATTGGCTTATTCTAGAGGGCTTGGAAGCAGGACTTCCAAGAAAGTAACTTAACAGGCTTAACAGGGCGGTCGGGGTCCTGGGCAAGGTGGGGAGGGCGGCTCTGGGCCCCCAGAAGGGGTGGGGCCTCAGGCAGAAGGAGCAAGGCTGGGGCCAGACTCCCCCAGCCAGCCCTCCAGCACTGCCCAGCTCGTGCTGCCTGGGGCTCCGACGGCTATTTAAAGGGCCCATGGCTCTGGCTGCTGCCAGGAGCTCCAAGCTCTTTTAAATCGCCAGTCCCTGGGGCAGCTGCCCCTTCCCCCTCATCAGTGGCCCTGCCGGTACGGTCAGCTGTGTAGTGGCTTTCTTACCAGTACGCCGGACCGGACCAGACTGGCTTACTTTCACCTCTGCCTGGAAGACTATACCTGTCCTAGGACCCTTTGGCTGATGATAGCACATTGACTCTGCTCCCCTGAGCCTCTGATTCGGCCATGCCTCCCCCTAGCAGCTGCTGCCTGATCCACTGTGGCCTTGGAACTGTTTACACCTCCCGTGCCTTCCCCGTTTAGTTGCTGGGCTTATGGCCCCTCATTACTAACTCTGCTCCTCCTCAGCAATTCCCATCCGCCTCCCCTAGCCCCACCATGCAGCTGTCTTGGTGTTGTGTTGCTCTCCTCTTCTCAATCCTGCCCTAGGCCACTTGAGGACCCCTCCCACCAGCCCATCGAGGCCAGCTCCTCCTGGCTCCACCTCTACCTGCAGCCATCCCTCAGGTCCTGCTGCTTGGTCCTGCCTCTGCAGCCACTGCCCCCCCTGCTCTCTCTTCGTGTTCCTGATTTCCAGTGCCCTTTGGCTGTCCCTTCCTGTTCCTGGTTAATACATATCACACTGTGCCCTCCATGGCACTCATCCCTGCCCTGCCTTGTGTGATTCATGCCCCAATCCTTGTTCTCCAGGCCATGCCAAGGGAACAGGGACTCAGCGCTGGTCCCCAGGTCACCTTAGAATCTAGGGATGCAATGGTTGCTTAAAGTCACCTTTGCCACCCCACCCCTGGAGGCAGAGCACAGAATTTCACCTGTCCTCATCAGAGGTGGTGGTGTGAGGCTCAGGGGTAAGTCCTCCCTGGCAGGCATAGTTTGCCAGTGCCCAGAGAGGAGCTGACTCCAGCAGAGGCAGAGAATTCACCTCAACCCTCCCATCAGCTCCCCAGCAGGACTTTAGCAAGGAGCCACCTTTGCTTCCTGACTGTTCAAAAGGGAGGATTTTCTGCAGTTTGGTTGCAGGATTATCCTTCCTTACATAAGTCAGTGCAAGGCTGGTTCTTGCTGCCTGCATTCATAGGCAAAAGGACATTTGAACATGGAAAGACCTTCTATATAGAGGCTGGGGATGCAGTGAAGAGATGAAACTGGTGCTTTGGGGAAGCTGTAGAACTGGCAGAGGAAACTGTGAGCAAGTGCAATGCTGGGATTGCTGCAGCTGGTTGATCTACGAGCCTGATGTGTCACTGTGGATTAGACTTTTCTCCCCATGTCAGAGGCTTTATTTCCTCACTTGGAAAAGTGCCTTCTGCTCTGTACTAGCATTAATCTATCTGTCTACAGACAGGTTTCAGAGCAGCAGCCGTGTTAGTCTGTATTTGCAAAAGACGATATATACAAAGACTTCCTGCAGATGCAGGAAATGGCTATTTAGCGAGGCTTTTAAATATTCAGCTGTGCAGAGTTAAATTATCAAATGTATTTTGTATATAGCCTCCCCCCCCAAAAAAATCCTCAAAAAAACAGTTTCCAAAAACTGGTGAGAGGTTGTGGTTTCCCAAATCTTAAATAATAATAAATAAATACATTTCTGAGCCTTTAGGTGTGGCAACTAATGGTTTGTTTGCAGTACTAATGGGTGAACCATTGCAGCTGCACATGGACCTCCTCACTTTAACTCCTGCTCCTCAAGGAGCTGTGGAGAGGGGGGTGGCTGTGGCGGGATGCAGGACAGTGATGGGGTAGGATATGGGGATGGGAAGAATGGCCCATGCCCCAGGAGAGCGGCAGTGCAATCCACTTCAAGCCGCCAGTGGGGAGATTTGCATTTTGTGTGTGTGCCTCAGGCTGAATCTCCAGCCGGAAACGGTCACAAAGTAGGAGGCAGAAAAACCAACACACAAACAAACCCTCCTTTCCATATTTGATTACTTTTTAAAAACACCATGATTGTTAAGCCAGGCTCATGATTTCTGAGCCCCGAGGGCTGACAATATTGCAGGTGGTAAGGAGCATGTTCTTGAGGTAATTGTAATTGTACCTCTCACTCATTTGTGGCTTCCCGGAGAGCACCCCAAATGGGTCTTAGGCCACTAGCCATCACCTTTCATTCCACTTCCACCAGACCTGGGGATTCTTCTGCCATTCACTGGAATCACCTAAGCAAACCCGAGTTTACTGCTGTTCTTTCTCAGAGGGCATGGCAGAATTAGCTAGTGACCAGCCAGCCTTCAGACAGCAAAGGAGCCATTCAGAACAAAAGCATTGCAGAGACAATGTATCTTGAGAAGCACAAACAGCTTATCTGCATGTGTAGTTTATCAGGTGTCACCCATCTTCCACATGGAGACCCTGGTAGGTCTGAAAGTCCTCCAAATCCATTCAGCAGGATCTGTCCCTCTTGATCGCAAGGTATTTCAGTTCCTGGATAGGGTGAATGTGTCCCCTGTTCTGGATCAGGCTGTCCACTTTCTACAGTTCTCGATTCTTTGTCTGCTGGGTCTCTTGATCCCAGTCAAAACCAGTCTGTGCAATTCCTTCCAGGAGGTGGGACTTCCACAGACTTGGTGATTTGTCTAGGGATTTGCATTAATCTCTCCCCGCCTCAGTGGTTTTCGTTCTTGTTCATTCCTTTTTTTAAAAAAAGGAGTCCTAGTGGCACCTTAGAGACTAACAAATTTATTTGAGCATAAGCTTTTGTGAGCTACAGCTCACTTTGAAAGCTTGTGCTCAAATAAATTTGTTAGTCTCTAAGGTGCCACAAGGACTCCTTTTCTTTTTGCAGATACAGACTAACATGGCTGCTACTCTGATTCCTTTTTAGTGATTCTCCCCCTCCTCCAGACATGGCTTTGTTTGTCCTTTTCCAAGAAAGAAATGAACCCCTTTGTACCCAGCAGGTAACAAGAAAAGGTAAGAGGGGAAACTGAGCCGCACATATTCTTTCCCCACAATAAATCAGATGTTTCCCGGTTCTCCACATTTACTCCTTTTAAAAGTGGAGTCCAGATTTACACCTGTGTAAGTAAGATGAGAATCTTACCGATGCATACATTTTGAATTCAGAAAGGACCATGGGGATCATCTGCTCTGAGCTTTTGCACAGCACAGGCAAGAGGATTTCACCCAGGATTCCTGCATCCAGCCAAGTAACTTCTGGTTGAATGAGAGAGATGCTTTTTTGAGCAGTGGTTCTCAACCAGGTGTCCATGTACCTATGGAGTTATGCAAAGGCTTTCCAGGGGTACATCAACTCATCTAGATATTTGCCTAGTTTACAACAGGCTACATGAAAAGCACTGGCGAAGTCCATAAAAACTAAAATTTCATGCAGACAATGACTTGTTTATACTGCTCTATTTACTATACACTGAAATGTAAGTACAATATTTATATTCCAATTGATTTATTTTATAACTATATGGTAAAAATGAGAAAGTCAGCAATTTTTCAGGAGTAGTGGGGCCGTGATACTTTTGTATTTTTATGTCTGATTTTGTAAGAGAGCAGTTTTTAAATGAGGTGTAACTTGGGGTACACAAGACAAATCGGACTCTGACAGAGGTACAGTAGTCTGGAAGGGTTGAGAGCCACTGTTTTAGAGGGAGATCCATTCTGGTTTAAAGCCCTTACTCCAATGAGTAGGTTGTTTCAATAGTTGATTATCATCACTGTTGCAAATCTGTATCTTATTTCCAAGTTCAATTTGTCTAGGTTCAACTTCCAGCTATTGGATCTCATCAAGCCTTTGACCGCTAGATTAAAGACCTCCACATGTGACCAAGTCACCTGATACTGGGCTCCATCATAGAATATTAATGTTTTTCCACTGAAAGGTGTGGGAACTAAAAGTTGGAAACAAAGGATTCCTGCCATATGCAAAAGTTATTTAAGGCAGGGGAGTGACATCATCATGGTTCATATTCACTGACTCCCCGCCCAAGAAGATTGCTGGAAACACCTGAGAAACAAGGGCTGAACTGGGGGAGAAGGGCTGAACACAGGCTAGACAGATTTCTAGCCTGTGAAAGGTATAACTGGGGTTTTAAGCTACAAGCAAGTGCAGCTTGCCCTCAAGAATCTCTGCGAGCTACCTAAACCAACAAATAGGGTGAGAATTTGCTACTCCTATCTGATTTCTTTAGCATAGTAATCTTAGACTGCGTTTCTGTTTTATTTGCTAGGTAATCTGCTTTGATCTGTTTGCTATCCCTTATAATCACTTAAAATCTATCTTTTGTCATTAAAAAGTCTGCTTTTGCTTTACCAAAAAACAGTGTGTGTGTGGAAATCATAATTTGAGGCAGAAAGCTGTGTATATTCCTCTCCACATTGAGGAAGGGGGTGAATTTCATGATCTTATGCTGTACAGTTCCCTGTGCAGTGCAAGACAGTGTAATTTTGAGTTTACCTTTCAAAGGGGGTGTGCACTTGAGTAACTGGGCAGTTCCTTAGCTGAGCCTTCCCATGTACAGCTGATCTCAGCATCTGTGTGAAGCTGCAGCTGGGTGTGTCCCTACCTGTGTGCTGGTGAAAGTGTGAGACCGGGAGCATGTCTGCAGCTTGTCACAGCATTACAGGGTGGGTGGGTGGGAGCCCAGGATGGTGGGTCGGGGGGCTCAGTGGTACCCCAGATCCAGGTGGCACCCCGAGGGAGGGGAACCCATCACAGTGAGCCTTTGCCAATAATTATGCTTCAATATCTATCATTCAACCAGTTTTTAAATCTTTTAATGGGACTTACTTGCCCTATTTCCTGAAGTCCTCGAAATCTCCTTCCTAATAATACCCACCAATCCCAGAAGCAAGAAGAACCTGAAGGGGGAACTTAATTCCTTGCATTTCCACTCACACACAGTGTCCATTTCAGGCTCACAGCAGCTAACTCCTTATCAGGAAACAGCAGCTAACTCCTTATCAGGATCCTCCTTATTGCTCTGGTTCTCACTAGGACACTCACTGCAAGTGACTCTCTCTCCAAACAATCCTGCTTCTGGGCATTAGAAGGCGCAGGCACATCCTTGCAGTCACACTTGCATTCTACACTGATAGCCGAAGTCATGTTGTCCAGTACTGAAATGAAGAAATAGCTGAGAGATCAGGACTCTGTTTCCTTCCAGGAAGGTGTGTACAGTATGTGCAGAAGGGTGTGAGGTGGCTGCTATTTTAGTCCTTGTGGTTGTGTTGTCAGTTTGAGCTAAATTCAGCTGCTTTTTTATGAAGTAATAACTGGTATGACAGCACCAGGGCTATGGGAAGTCATGGGACTGGAAACAAAATTACCCCATGATGCACTTAGTGAACTTTTGAATGTTGCTATTTTTGCTGGTTTCTCTTCAGCTCAAACTTGCACATCAGGAAATGGTGATGGGTGGCTGCTATTTGAACACTGTATCCCAGGGTTGTGTGTGCTGGGGACAGGCTGTGGGGTAGAGTAGCAGTCTTGGCTATTTCCTGACATGTGCTTCTCCATACTGCCCTCGCCCAGCCTGGCCTGTTCTCACGGGGTGTTTGCTGTATGATGCCAGAATTGGGGGATGGCTGGTAGTAACATTTAAGAAATGGAGGCCCTGATCCTGCAGAGACTTATGCACATGATTAATTTTACTCATGTTACATGTTAATGTCATGTTTTGTCATGAACTGCCGCCCAAGTTTTCTGGTTTGCAACGTGCTTTGAATCTGCTTCCTTTCAATAAACTCAGTGCCTTTTTTCCTGGGAAAGCAAAGGAATGGATTCCCCAGTTCCTCACCCCCTCCTGTCTCTAGCACCCACATCCCAGGGATATACAGGGTTTTGCGGGCTAAAGGGGGAAATGTGTTAAAGCAGCAGCATATCACCTCTTCAGGCTGCAAAATGCTTCCAGCAGGAGAATCTCACTAGTTCTGTGTTATGGTGTGGGTCCCTCATTCTGCTCTAAGGGTCCAAAGTGAAATCCGGAGAACTCGGTGCCTAGTTCCTTATCTCTCAGCTGCTGCCCTTCCCTGCTTTTAATCTGTTCTTTTTGTGGTCAGATGGGTGGTTTTGGTTCATTGCACCTGCTTTTGCACTAGGCAGGGGGCTGAATTTACTTAGCTTTTGTCTACAAGTTGTGTTGCTCTAGGGACCCAGCAGCAGTGCAAGCTCTGCATCTGCCTGGGGCCTGCTCCCATCATAAGCATCGACAAAACTCCTGTTTGACAGCAGTGGGTGCAGGATGGGGGCCTGACTTCTCACTGAATGGAGCCTAAAGTTGAGAGGAGGCTATGGACCTCCACACCCAACCCAGAAGAAGTGTGAGGTTCATTCCTTTGAGCAAATAGGAGCACGTGGGAGCTTCTGCCCAAGCGTGGGAGCCTGGAGTTGTCACCATTTCATCTTTCAAAACCTTGACCCTGCAGCTTAGCAAGAGCAGTACTGTGCTGTCTTCTCCTCTAAGCAGCTTCTGAGGATCTCACTGCTCTTCACAAACCGGAGGGAATTTAGCCTACCACCACACCTGTGAGGTAGGGAAGTGTTCTATCTATTTTTCATGATGGAAACTGAAGCCCAGAAAGGTCACCTTTGGCTGTCTTGGTCACCTTGGGCATAGCACCCAGATCTCTTGACTCCCAGTGCTGGGCTTTAACCCATGAGCATCCTTCACTGCACTCCCTTGGCCTGAAACAATGTCTAGATCTCCAGGACCCCAATTTAATCAACCCAGAGATCCAAGTGACAATTCAACCCTTCAAGTCCAACTCTTGCAAATTGCCTACAGCCAAGTTGCCTGTCCAGTACAAGGGCAGGTCAGGAACATGGACTTTTGCAATCTATGATGATTATCCCATCCCCATGCTGTTGGGAGAAGACTTGGCCAATCATGTGAAGCTAGCCAAGAGGGTGGGAATGGTCAACCGCAGCCAGGCTAAGCAAGCCGTCACACCTAGCTCTGTTCTGGAAACTTCTACCAGGACCCGGTCAGAGGTGATGGACCCGGACCCCAGGCCAACATCTGCAATAGCAGTAGTGGATCCAGTCCCAGAGACCCAGACAGAGCCAGTCCCAGAACCGGAACCGGCGGAACAACCAGCACCAGACCTACTGCCAGCACTGAATCCAGTACTTGCAACCCCAACACCAGAAGGCCCCACCAAACCTGAACCAGCAGCAGCCGATAACCCTACACAAGAGGCTCAGCTGGAGCCTGAACCCCAACATAGTGCACCAGCGGAGAGCGGTTTGCAGTCAATGGAAACAGCCCCATCCCCTACATTGCTTCCAGAGGGACCAAGCCTAGGTCCACAATCCAATGAGGAACTGATGTCTCCATCATCAAGGGAACAGTTCCAGACCGAATAGGAAGCAGATGAAAGCCTCCAGAGAGCTTGGACGGCGACACGGAGCAACCCACCGCCTCTCAGCTCTTCTAATCGATCCAGGTTTGTTGTAGAAAGAGGACTTTTATACAAGGAAGCTCTTTCTGGTGGACACCAGGAAGACTGGCATCCTCAGAGACAGTTGGTAGTTCCAACTAAGTACCGGGCCAAGCTCTTGAGCTTAGCCCACGATCATCCTAGTGGCCATGCTGGGGTGAACAGGACCAAAGACCGTTTGGGGAGGTCATTCCACTGGGAGGGAATGGGCAAGGATGTTTCTACCTATGTCCGGTCTTGTGAGGTATGCCAAAGAGTGGGAAAACCCCAAGACCAGGTCAAAGCCCCTCTCCAGCCACTCCCCATCATTGAAGTTCCATTTCAGCGAGTAGCTGTGGATATTCTGGGTCCTTTTCCGAAAAAGACACCCAGAGGAAAGCAGTACATACTGACTTTCATGGATTTTGCCACCCGATGGCCGGAAGCAGTAGCTCCAAGCAACACCAGGTCTAAAAGTGTGTGCCAGGCAGACATTTTTGCCAGGGTAGGTTGGCCCTCCGACATCCTCACAGATGCAGGAACTAATTTCCTGGCAGGAACTATGGAAAGCCTTTGGGAAGCTCAAGGGGTGAATCACTTGGTTGCCACCCCTTACCATCATCAAAAAAATGGCCTGGTGGAGAAATTTAATGGGACTTTGGGGGCCATGATACGTAAATTCGTAAATGAGCACTCCAATGATTGGGACCTAGTGTTGCAGCAGTTGCTCTTTGCCTACAGAGCTGTACCACATCCCAGTTTAGGGTTTTCCCCATTTGAACTTGTATATGGCCGTGAGGTTAAGGGGCCATTACAGTTGGTGAAGCAGCAATGGGAGGGATTTACACCTTCACCAGGAACTAACATTCTGGACTTTGTAACCAACCTACAAAACACCCTCCGAACCTCTTTAGCCCTTGCTAAAGAAAACCTAAAGGATGCTCAAAAAGAGCAAAAAGCCTGGTATGATAAACATGCCAGAGAGCGTTCCTTCAAAGTAGGGGACCAGGTCATGGTCTTAAAGACGCTCCAGGCCCATAAAATGGAAGCGTTGTGGGAGAGGCCATTCACGGTCCAGGAGCACCTGGGAGCTGTTAATTATCTCATAGCATTCCCCACCTCCAACTGAAAGCCTAAGGTGTACCATATTAATTCTCTAAAGCCCTTTTATTCCAGAGAATTAAAGGTTTGTCAGTTTACAGCCCAGGGAGGAGATGACGCTGAGTGGCCTGAAGGTGTCTACTATGAAGGGAAAAGTGCTGGTGGCATGGAAGAGGTGAACCTCTCCATGACCCTTGGGCGTATGCAGCGACAGCAGATCAAGGAGCTGTGCACTAGCTACGCACTGATGTTCTCAGCCACCCCAGGACTGACTGAACAGGCATACCACTCCATTGACACAGGTAATGCTCACCCAATTAAAGTCCAACCTTACCGGGTGTCTCCTCAAGCTAAAACTGCTATAGAACGGGAGATCCAGGATATGCTACAGATGGGGGTAATCCGCCCCCTGGCAGTGCATGGGCATCTCCAGTGGTTCTAGTTCCCAAACCAGATGGGGAGATACATTTTTGCGTGGACTGCCATAAGCTAAATGCTGTAACTCGCCCAGACAACTATCCAATGCCACGCACAGATGAACTATTAGAGAAACTGGGACGGGTCCAGTTCATCTCTACCTTGGACTTAACCAAGGGGTACTGGCAGGTACCGCTAGATGAATCCGCCAAGGAAAAGTCAGCCTTCACCACACAGGTCAGGCTGTATGAATTTAATGTACTCCCTTTCGGGCTGCGAAATGCACCCACCACCTTCCAAAGACTTGTAGATGTCTCCTAACGGGATTAGGAGAAAATGCAGTCATCTACCTTGACGATGTGGCCATATTTTTGGATTCTTGGGCAGAACACCTGGAATATCTACAAAAAGTCTTTGAGCGCATAAGGGAGGCAGGACTAACTGTTAAGGCTAAGAAGTGTCAAATAGGCCTAAACAGAGTGACTTACCTTGGACACCAGGTGGGTCAAGGAACTATCAACCCTCTACAGCCCAAAGAGGATGCTATCCAAAAGTGGCCTGTCCCAAAGTCAAAGAAACAGGTCCAATCCTTCTTTGGCTTGGCCGGATATTACAGGCGATTTGTACCGCAATACAGCCAAATCGCCACCCTACTGACAGACCTAACCAAAAAGAAACAGCCAAATGCCATTCAGTGGACCGAAGACAGTCAGAAGGCCTTTAACCAGCTTAAAGCGACACTCATGTCTGTCCCTGTGCTAAGGGCCCCAGACTTTGACAAACCGTTCCTAGTAACCACAGATGCATCTGAGCATGGTGTGGGAGCAGTTTTAATACAGGAAGGACCGGATCAAGAATTCCACCCTGTAGTGTTTCTCAGCAAGAAGCTGTCTGAGAGGGAAAGCAACTGGTCAGTCAGTGAAAAAGAATGTTACGCCATTGTCTACGCTCTGGAAAAGCTACGCCCATATGTTTGGGGACAGCGTTTCTACCTGCAAACCGACCATGCTGCGCTACAGTGGCTTCATACTGCCACGGGAAATAACAAAAAACGTATTCAGTGGAGTTTAGCTCTCCAAGATTTTGATTTCGACATCCAACACATCTCAGGAGCTTCTAACAAAGTGGCTGATGCCCCCTCCCGTGAAAGTTTCCCAGAATCAACTGGTTAAAATCGTCCTTGAGATGTGACAAATATTGTTAGTCTTTATATACTTGGTAGTATATTTAGAAGTGCATGTGTCTTATTAACTCTGTTTTCCCCTAGTGCTCCAGGAAGAAATCACAGCCAGAGTTTCACCCTATCTGTGATTTGGTGGGTGTGTCATAAATATAAAGGGAAGGGTAAACACCTTTAAATCCCTCCTGGCCAGAGGAAAAACCCTTTCACCTGTAAAGGGTTAAGAAGCTAGGATAACCTCGCTGGCACCTGACCAAAATGACCAAGGAGGAGACAAGATACTTTCAAAGCTGGAGGGGGGGGAGAAACAAAGGGTTCTCTCTGTCTGTTCGATGCTTTTCCGGGAACAGAAAAGGAATGGAGTCTTAGAACTTAGTAAGTAATCTAGCTAGAGATGTTTTGTTTAAATGGCTGAGAAAATAAGTTGTGCTGAATGGAATGTAGATTCCTGTTTTTGTGTCTTTTTGTAACTTAAGGTTTTGCCTCGAGGGATTCTCTATGTTTTGAATCTGATTACCCTGTAAGGTATTTACCATCCTGATTTTACAGAGGTGATTCTTTTAATTTTTTTCTTCAATTAAAATTCTTCTTTTAAGAACCTGATTGCTTTTTCATTGTTCTTAAGATCCAAGGGTTTGGGTCTGTGTTCACCTATGCAAATTGGTGAGGATTTTTATCAAGTCTTCCCCAGGAAAGGGGGTGTAGGGTTTGGGGAGGATTTTGGGGGGAAAGATGTTTCCAAGTGGGCTCTTTCCCGGTTAAATATCTGTTAGACACTTGGTGGTGGCAGCAATAATTTCCAAGGGCATAAGGTAAAATAGTTTGTACCTTGGGGAAGTTTTAACCTAAGCTGGTAAAAATAAGCTTAGTGGGTTTTCATGCAGGTCCCCACATCTGTACCCTGGAGTTCAGAGTGGGGAAGGAACCTTGACAGCAATTATTTGGCATTGGAGCAGAGAGATGCCACAACAAGCACCAGAGGAATACCTCCAGCCCTCCAGGAACCGAAGCCACCAGCCTTTGTGCTATTTCAAGCTGATGTCCAGGAAAAGAGAAGCATTTTGTAGTAGCTGTTGTCCCACAGTACATTTCTGAAGACAGTCATGCTGGAAGTGGGACCTCCCCACCACATCTTGCTGTTGGCAGATTGCTCAGCAGAAGCAGGGCAGAGGGAATGCCCGTCTGGAAGCTTTCATGGGACAGTAGGAAAATAAGGACGAACTGTTAAATGTCCCGTAAGTAGGAAGGGCTTCAGCCTGCAGCTTTTCTCCCACACTTTGCTTGACGACAAATCATGGGGGGACGGGGTGTGATTGGGCACATATTGACGTAGGTGTCTTCCTGATCTGTGGCTGAGCAGTGCTCTGGGCCAGAAGAAACTGCTTCTCTCCCTCCTGAAACCTGAAATAAAGACACCATGAATCAGAGAGAAGAAACTACAAGAAGAGGAGATGGAGTAACTTGGAGCAGGTCCAGGCAGAAGACGAGAACCTTGCAAACCACAGCTGATTCTTCCAGGTGACCCCTGGCTTTAATTAGGTTGTGCGTTTCCTGAAGAGTTCATGAGTTGCTGCTGCTGAAAGGGGCTGGTTAGTGGTAAGAAAGAGGAAGAGGAAAGGTTTTGCCCCTGAATGGGCGCAGATTCCCTTTTGGAACAGTGTCCTCCAGGCCTGGAAGCAGGGAGTCTCAGAATGGGGGAGTACACCCTCCAGCAGCAGTATGCTGTCACTGGGTTTTCTTCCTACCTGATTCCTCAGTGGGACGTTTTCATAGTCGGACGCTGGATCGGCTGAGCAGGGCAGGTGCTGCTTGTTCATAAAGGTTGCTGTCTGGCCTGTGGCAGCAGGATCTGATGCACTGAAGGAAAGGGTGTGCCCAGGATTCTAAAACAGACATGGGAGGTGCTCAGAGCTAACAGGAAACTCTAAGCGACCCCTCTTACCAAAATGCCACACTGAGGAGCTAAAGGGGTGGGGTTGGCAGGAAGTGACTCCTTCCCTGTACTGCCCTAAGCTGCAGCCATGTTAAAAAGGGCGCCCTTGCTGTCTGAGTCTAAATAATGACCCCTCCAACTCCACACTGGTTAATCAGCAGGGCTGGGAATTTTCTGCTAAAAGCACAAGTCTCTATGAGGTGAGTGTGACCCAAGGAACTCTGGTGCCAACTTCCAGAGGGCACCAGGGGTGCAGAGGGTTTACAAAGATCCCCTGGGTCAGATATATACATAGTTCACTGACGGGTGGCATGTGCCGTCTCTGCCGAGCGTCAGTTGCCCATTGGTCCTCAATCATTGCACAATGTGCGTGTGGATAGTATTGAAGGAGTTATGTATCTATACAGAAATTACGTTCATGAGGGCTTGGAATTAAGACAGGTCACCAGCAGGTGAGACACCTCGGAGATGTTCCTTGCAGGCAGGAGGTAACACACACCTCTCTCCCTGTCTGCCCATTTGGATACTGTGTATCGTATGCCGCACACTGTCTGCCTATTTACACCCAGAGCTGGGGAGGACTGAGAGACTGTGAAGTCTACCAGCGAGGAAATCTACCTGAATAAACAAACAGCCAGGGGAGGGGAGTGTCCTGTTTATGAATAAAGACAAAGGGTTGTCTCTTAGAGTACAAAGTGACATGTTGGATCCTTCACCTGGGAGGCAAACTGACAGCATGCTTGGCTCATGAAAGGGGAACACAGCCAACCTGGTTGTAAGGCACTGTACAGATTTAGGGTGAGGAACACTCTACAAGACATGAGAGGAGCTTGCTCATTAAGTCTAGGCTCTAGAATGCGTTAGGATTTTGTTTTATGGGTAACCATTTGTTTCCAATACCTCCGCTTGCTGTTCCTTGAATTTCTCTGCTTTGTTAAATAAACTTCTCTAAACGCTGTTTGTTCAGCGGAGCGGTGACCTGAGGTGGAACTGGCCAGCTGGGGTGCGTTGCTGTTTGGAAGTGTTGAATCTGTGAGCACAAGTCTCCAGCGAATCAGGGGCTGGACACTCCAGGGAGATGCTTGGAGGGTTCAAGGTTTGGGATGTACCTACCGCTAACCTGTAGCAGAACAGTGAGGCCTGTGGGGCCTAGAGGGGAGGGCTTATGGTGCCTGTGGCTGGTGGAGCTGGGGAGCTGACCCACGACAGGCACAGACAGGGCTTCCTCATGCTAAGGGCAAGCGGTAGCGAGGTGCCCCCACAATCTTGGGTACCGTCGGAAAGCGTCACACTGAGCTACAATAGTAACTCCCTTAGCTGGTAGGGGTAGCATGTGCTTAACTTCTTATGTGAACCATCCACTAGAGGGAGACAGACACCTGCTGCGCTAGTGTAGATTGACTTGGCTATGACATTATACCTTTCCTAGGACTTAGTAGCACTGAGTGAATGGTGAAGGTGTGTCACCTTTTCAGGGGTTCAGTAATGTGTGAAATACTCTAAACTCAGAGAGCCACTGACTATCGTCTGTTCTATCCTGTATACGTTATTGTACTGAGCTAATCACCACTGTATCTGAGCACCTACCCGAGAGCCTACCTTACCTTGTTGTAGAGATAGACGTTCTTATCCTTTTGTCCTGGTGTGTCCGCAAGGGCTGAAATAATCAGAAACAGGAAATGTATCAAGCTGATGTAAAGCTATTTTTATTTATGGCTAGGCCTTTCTAAGGCACTTGTTGCAGTAGTATCCTGCACCCTAGATGCAATGTCAGGGAAGCAGAGCCTTCCTAGGACCAAGTGTTACTACTATCTCCATCTGGGAGCTTTTGCAAAGGAATTTGTCAACCATTGGACTGTGTGTGTATGTAACTCACTGGGGGACCGTCCTGTGTCAATGTGGACCCAGCTTTTTAGATCTAAATGAACCAGGTCAGCTTTCAAGGCCAAACACAGACCCAGCCCTCTGGATCAGCAAGTGGTGCACAGATCCATAGTGCTTTGCAGCGCCCAGGGAAAGCGGTTGCGTCAGCTCCTTGGTGGGCTACACTCCTGCTCCATGGCTCATGGGAGCCTCTCACCACCAACACCATGAGGTTAGGGCTCTGTGGATGTGTCTGGCAAGGAGAGACATCCCCAGTGTCTTTTTAGAGATCTCCAAGTCTCTGGGGACAGTTTCCCTTTTAAGGATTAGCAATTTGGCTCAGAGCCTTGAAGTTATTTAGGCTCCTAATTTGTTAGAAACCTAAATTCCTTTGAGGATCTGGACCTTTCTGCTTTGAGAATTCCTTTTTCATGCAGCATGCAAATGAAAGACAGAGAGCTACAGTTGGGGGGTGAAAGGTCAGTAATATTTCTCTGTCTCTAACTGGCTGCTGCAGCGTTCCTGCTGATCTCTTCCCAGAATTAGAAAAAAAGAGAACCCTGGAGCTGTACCCCCACATAGGGGGCTAACAGTGCAGGGTGGCTGCAGCTCAGCTGAAGTTGAGCGGGAAGATTAGAATTGTGCAATAAAATGTGGTGTTCTAGGCTTCATTTACATGCAAGAATTGCCCCAGTTTAAAGTAAATCAGGTCAAAATCCAATTTAGATAAAGAAGGGCAGAACTCTGGGTAGACTCGTATTTCAGTATGAAAACGTCTTGCTTCAGTTTAGCTGAAGTGAATACGAAACTGGCTTAAACTAAATCCATATAAGCCACTCTTAAACTGAAATAAATAAATCATTGTGGAAAAGGCAGAGGTGCTTAATGACTTCTTTGTTTCGGTTTTCACCAAGAAGGTTGGTGCTGATTGGACGTCTAACAGTGAATGCCAGTGAAAATGAGGTAGGATCAGAAGAGACTAAAACAGGGAAAGAACAAGTTAAAAATTACTTGGACAAATTAGATGCCTTCAAGTCACCAGGGCCTGATGAAATACATCCTAGAATACTCAAGGAGCTGACTGAGGAGATATCTGAGCCATTAGCGATTATCTTTGAAAAGTCGTGGAAGACGGGAGAGATTCCAGAAGACTAGAAAAGGGCAAATATCATGCCAATCTATAAGAAGAGAAATAAGGACAACCCAAGGAATTACAGACAGTCAGCTTAACTTCTGTACCCAGAAAGGACAGATTTCAGAGCAGCAGCCGTGTTAGTCTGTATTCACAAAAAGAAAAGGAGTACTTGTGCCACCTTAGAGACTAACAAATTTATTTGAGCATAAGCTTTCATGAGCTACAGCTCACTTCATCGGATGCATGCAGTGGAAAATACAGTGGAAAATTCAGTGGAAAGTACCCAGAAAGATAATGGAGCAAGTAATTAAGCAATCAATTTGCAAACATCTAGAAGATAACAAGGTGATAAGTAACAGCATGATTTTATCAAAAACAAATAGTGTCAAACCAACCTGATAGCTTTCTTTAACAGGGAAACAAGGCTTGTGTATCGGGGGAAGCGGTAGATGTAGTATATTTTGACTTTAGTAAAGCTTTTAATACTGTTTCACATGACCTTCTCATAAACAAACTAAGGAAATGCAACCCTGATGGAGCTACTCTAAGGTGGGTGCAAAAGTGATTGGAAAACCATTTCCAGAGAGTAGTTATCAGTGGTTCGCAGTCATGCTGGAAGAGCATAACGAGTGGGGTCCCGCAGGGATCAGTTCTGGGTCTGGTTCTGTTCAATATCTTCATCAGTGATTTAGATAATGGCATACGGAGTACACTTAGAAAGTTTGCAGACGATACCAAGCTGGGAGGGGCTGCAAGTGCTTTGGGGGATAGAATTAAAATTCAAAATGATCTGGACAAACTGGAGAAATGGTCTGAAGTAAATAGGATGAAATTCAATAAGGACAAATGCAAAGTACTCCACTTAGGAAGGAACAATAAGTTGCACACATACAAAATGGGAAGTGACTGTCTAGGAAGGAGTACTGTGGAAAGGGATCTGAGGGTCATAGTGGACTACGAGCTAAATATGAGTCAACAGTGTAACGCTGTTGCAAAAGAAGCAAACATAATTCTGGGATGTATTAGCAGGAGTGTTGCAAGCAAGACATGAGAAGTAATTCTTTTGCTCTACTCCGTGCTGATTAGGCCTCAACTGGAATATTGTGTCCAGTTCTTGATGCCACATTTCAGGAAGGATGCTCATGTGGACAAATTGGAGAGAGTCCAGAGAAGAGCGACAAAAATGATGAAAAGTTTAGAAAACATGACCTATGAGGGAAGATTGAAAAAATTGGGTTTGTTTAGTCTGGAAAAGAGAAAATTGAGAGGGGACACGATAACAGTTTTCAAGTATGTAAAATGTTGGTACAAGAAGGAGGAAGAAAAATTGTTGTTCTTAACCTCTGAGGATAGGACAAGAAGCAATGGGCTTAAATTGCAGCAAGGGAGGTTTAGGTTGGACATTAGGAAAAACTTCCGAACTGTCAAGGTGATTAAGCACTGGAATAAATTGCCTAGGGAGGTTGTGGAGTCTCCATCATTGGAGATTTTTAAGAGCAGGTCAGACAACACCTGTCAGGGATGGTCCAGATAATACTTAGTCCTGCCTTGAGTGCAGGGGACTGAACTAGATGACCTCTCAAGGTCCCATCCAGTTCTCTGATTGTGTTACTTGTATTATCATAGGGTCTAGGAGCACCAGTCATGCCTGAGGACCCCCGTTGTGCTAGGTGCTGTACAAACAGAACAAAGAGACCCAAAGAGCTTACAAACTAAGTAGAAGACGCGGGACAACAGATGGGTTCTGATAGGGGAGGACCAGGAAACTCTGTGACAATAGTTGCCAGCATGATAGGCCACGGTCTCCACACACTAGCAGCCTTATAAATAAATAATAAAATAAATGTCTACAGAGACTTTGCTCCAGTTTAGCTAAATCATGTCTTGACCCAATTTAAGTTAAACTGGTGCAGCTTTCTCATGCAGCAGCGGCCCCGGCGTTGGTTCGGTTCTTTTTGCTGAGGCAGTGATTGCATGCCCTCTGGCTGAGGTGACGGAGGAAAAGACTTTGTCAGCTATTTCCCTGTTATTAGTACCCATCAGAACCTGGCAAGCCCAGCTGCAGCTGATTGGAAGTCACAGGATTACCAGAACCTGAGGCAGCATGGGTCTTGTGGGGTAGACAGCTTTGCAGGAAAAGCTGGGAATCACTACAGGCCAGAGGAGCAGTTCTTAGGAGCAGCTGATGAAATCAGGTAATCAAGGGGAATTTGTTTCTTTTGCTGAGTGTTAATGAATCTTATTTAAACAGCTGATTTCTACTTGGTCAGAAACAACTGGTTTGTTTGCTTTTTAACTAGCCAGCTCCTGTATCTAGCCTGAGCTAGGTACCTGCTCCATCACTGTGGCTGGGGATGTATGATAGCGGGGGCTGGGTGAGCTGTGGGGATCTACCAGTTTGTACAGCCATGCGACCTGCTGCATGGAGTAACTGACGAAGTACGTGGGGTGAATTTTGAGAGTGTCTGTCTTGTGCTGTTATTTTGGGGACAGGAACAGTATGGTCCTTAGGAAGGAAGCAAAATAATTGGGCTGCACCATCCGGAAAATGAAGTGACACTTAGTAGCAAAATTGATCAGAGAATTTTTACCTTTGCTCCTCCTCTGTAATGCTCTTCTAAACTTTACAGCAATGAACACAATCAAAGGTAGAACCAGCAGGACGGATGAGATCAGGATATGGAGGACGAGGTTTGGTATACTAGGCGAAGGAGAAGAGAATGTTTATTTCTACCCTTAACGGTCACACTTTGTTATATAAAGACTAGACATATATCTTGCTTCCCTCTCAAGTTGTTTGAAGGGGTGGGTAAGTATTAGGCAACGCCTATCTGTTTTTTACAGATGGGAAACTGAGGCACAAGTACAGTGACTTGCTTCAAAGTAGCACATTGAGTCAGTTGCGGAGCTGAGGCTAACACCTTGCTACGCTGGATTTCAGCATCCAACTGAATAAACAGAAACCATACTGCAAAGGAAAATTTGGCAATCTAACTAGCAGGCCTAGCTTTCCTCTTTGCACAGCGGGGTTTAAATGTGTACTGGGGCCTAGGTCTTTAAAGACATTTAGATGTCTCACTCTCCCTGCCCTCAATGAGAGTTAAGCACCTAAATACATCTGAGGATCTAGGCCCAGGTGACCAGAGACATGAGTTTGCTGGCCTCAGCATAGTGCCTAACAAAGGTCTGATTTCAACAAAAACCTACAGAGTGCGACAGCAGTGGGCACGATTCTAGTGACCCTAACAGGGCCCCTGTGGTTGGCACTTCAAAAACAAACTCTTTTTATTGATTAAATTGACTTAATTAAATGATCAGGTTACAACTGTTAGACTCTTTTCAGCTGAGCTAGGGTAAAACCCCTGTTCTGTTTAGGGATGGCAGTGTTACCTAGTGGTTAGAGCCTTGGACCCAGCATCAGGAGACCTGGGTTCTATTCCTGGCTCTGCCACTGGCCTACTGGCTGACCCTGAGCAAGTCATGTCACCTCTTGTGCCTCCGTTTCCCCATCTGTAAAATGGTGTTAATGATACTGACCTCCTTTGTAAAGTGCCTGGAAATCTGTGGAGGAAAAGTGCTCGATGTTGTTATTCTCTTAGAGACTTGCACTGCATCTTTTGCCATGAATTTTTGGCTTTTCTGATTAAAAAGTTAGACACAATCGTACAGAATGCAGTGTCACACACACCCCTTCTGGTGCTGGGGTTTGTCAACTGCTTCTGCCGCAGTGTGAAGGAAACAATGGACAACAACTTCAAGATGGAAATTTCAGATATTCTGTCATGTGATTGACATGTTCAGTACATCTCCCTGCCTGACTGGAAAGCCCAATAGAATAGCAAGAGTCCTGCATGTCAGATGTGAGGGGAAATGCAGCGCTAGCTCTTTAAAATTGGACCATGACAGGCTGGAAGAGTGGTGAGTGTGGGTGGAGGGGTGTTTTTTGCTTTCTTTTTGTTTGCAAGTCTGGGCTTGATACAGTATAATGCAATGGAATTCACCTTGCAGGGCAGAAAATAGTTTGCAGGACAGGAAGGACTGTATAGCAGCAGGACTGTCTGGCCCTGACTTGGATGATAAATGACCCTATCTCAACTTGTAAACTCAGCTAAAAATCTCGCCGTGACCTGTGAGTTCTCGAATCCTACATGCTGCCTGAGTTTGACTTAAAGCCTTGGCATCTGTAAGGATTGTAGCCCTGACTTCGGAGGGCTGTGTAGAGACCCCAAACCTGCCATGGAGCTTGGGGAAAGGAGACCTCACAGTGCCTCTAGCATGAGTTTGGGCACTCACCCTGCAGGAGCATCACTACTGTTAAAGGAGGAGGTGGATTTTTCCACTTCAGGAACAGTCCATGGGGAGGTGGCAACGGTCAGGTCCTTTTCTGGCGTCATTGGCGGTGAGGTAGGAACAGCTGCAAATGAAAGCAGACAGAGCTGTATTACCACGCCCTTGTTTATCGATTTCCTGTTTGAGACGGCACCTGCCTTCATGGTGGCTGGGCTATTAAAGCTCCTTGACGTGTGTACTAGCTAGGCCATTGCAAGCGGAGAAAGGTGGTGTGGTGTTGTTTTAACACAGTAGCTGTAATTCGGTATCCTACTTCAACCGCTGATGGCCCCCAGTGAGATAACGTAGCTTTGCAGTATGCCAAATAAAGGAACCTGAGGGACGAGACTGGAGTGGGACTGAGTTCTTGGGGAGCTAAGTGGAAGAGGTTTGGGGGGAACTCCAACAATATTGAGGGACTGGGGAGAGTGAGCGAGACTTGGCTTCCTCTGCAGGGATCAGTGGTGGCAGCGGAGGAAGGAAATGAGACAGAACTATTCTGACATGAGCACATGGTGTTTAAATGCCTCGTCCTGCATTACTGGCCAACAAGTGAGCAGATAGGCCCTGGCTTCTCCTCCCCTTCCCTCTGTACCTCTATCTCAGTCCTTATTCTTCCCCACTCCATTGAGATAGGAACATGGGAATCAGCACGCTGAGGCAAATAAACTGTCCCTCTAGCCAGGGAGACTCTGGGAACTTGGGAATTGCGGTTCACTGATTGTTACTGGCCAGGCAAGGTTTCAACTGACAGAGTCCTCAGGAGTGTGCTGGCCAGGCAGACAAGCTGGTGTGCCAGGGCACTGACTCTTAGCTTAGCAGCAGCCACGCTGCTCACGGTGCTGGGTGACTGGCACAACACACCACACCCTTGAAGGACTTACCTGGGGAAACACACACATTGACAGCGACCATGCCGTCAAAGCCGCTCTTCTCTATCCCGCACCAGTAAACATCCTGGTCGCCCAGTGCCAGGCTCTCCATGGTCACAGTGAACGTGCATTGCGTGTGATTGTCTTGGATGGAGACTCTGTCCCCTGCCACCTCTGCCTCTGAACTGTTGGTCTGAACAGCTATGGAGCAGGATATCCACATTTCTCCTCTGCACCAGTATTTCTTATAGTTCTGGTACGCCTCGTTGTACTGGCACTGCACAGACACCGACCCTCCCACGGTGCCGCTCACCTCCCTAGGGCCAGTCAGAGCCCAACAGCCTGCAAAAGACAGAATTGCTTTCATTGCTTTCCTGCTGAGCAAAAACAAGTGACAAAGAGACACACTTCAGAACTAGTTAGCCAGATCAACCTTTTGTGCGTGGATATTCCTGTGTGGAAGGAGACAGCTGCTTTGTGGTGGATCTAAGGTGGTGAAAGCTGATAGCCTGGGCCTTAGAAGATCTGGGTCCAAGTCCCCAGTCCTCCACAGACTCTGTGTGACCCTGGGCAAATTTCTTCACCTCTCTCTGCTTCAGTTCCCTTGGGGATAATAGTGCTTTCCTGCCACACAGGCGTGTTGTGCGGATCGGTTTCACAAGAAATGTTTTGGTGGCCTCAGAATGCAGCCACCAATTCTTGCTGGGGGCCGTTCTGACACGTTTCCCTAAAGTACTTAATTAACTTTAGGAAAAACAAATAAATATTTACATATCCATGTGCAAATCATTGTAATTCATTTAGGTAGGTTTTTATTGCAGACTCAGTAATAAAAATAATGTACAGTTGTCTCTATTCTTTACTGGACCTAGATAGAATAGAAACAAATCAGATGCTTTGCAAGTTCTTGTCTTTTGTTATTGTTTCTTTTGCTTGTTTGGTTCCTTTTTTTAAGACTTGCCAGCTAGGAAGTCTGTTTCTGTGAAAAGTGATATCTGTATGTTTGTTAACACTGCTTTGCTTCTCATCTCCCCCCTGCCCTCCCCCACCCCATAAGATCATGGAATTTGTTCTCCTTTTGTGGCTTTTCAGATAGAAATACTCACTGCATTGGTCAGGTTTGTCAGCTGTGTCTAAGTGACTTAGGAGCCCAAGTCCCAGTGCCTTTCAGTGCCACTTGTTCTCCTGCGTCATGTGTGACATTGAAAACCCGACCTCACAATACTATTTAAAAAGCAAGCAAACAAAAAATAGGTGCATAACTGGTCTGCATCCTACTTGGAAGTGACTGCACTGGGGACGTTACTATCATCTGCAGAGCACTTGATTGCAGTGAAATTCCTTCTCAAACCAACTTGCTGCATGGGGGTTGAGGGAGGAGAGGAAAATGTGTTAAGGGAAGTTAGAGGACAATCCTCCAGAGCCATCGGTGGCAGGGAAGGGTACAATTATTAGACTTGGGGGAGGTAATTCCTCCCCCTATCTTAAAGGAAAAACTGTAGTACTAAGGTCCCTGGTTTGTGAGATCTTCCAAACCACTTCAACCCACTGCAGCATTGAAATGTTTTGGCTTTTAGGTAGGACATTTTCTCCAGGGCCATGGGGATTCCTGCAGGTTGGCTTTAAACTAGGACATTCTCTCCTGTTATCCGTTCAAACCTGTGCTTAACATCAGGCACTTGGGTGGGGGACCTGAGGGCAGAAATGATTAGCAGCCACAGCTCCTATTGCTCCAACAGGAGCAGATCTGCCTCCTGGGTCTATTTCTATTGACCTAAAGAATCCTGTCTCACCTGGCAAAAGAATCCAAGCCCGGACAAGGAAACTCCTCATGGTCCTGGTTCTTTCTTCAGACAGCAGAATGTGGACTATCAGCATATCCGGCGTGGTCTCAATGAAGTCAGGGCTCTGTGTTTTCTCGAATCTAAAATGTATCGACAAATGGATTTCGTTTCAGACTTCCTTTCTCTTGACAGTTTCATTTCCTCCTAAACTCGTGGCAGCTGAATGGTCTCATTCTGTGGGGGTGGCTTTTTTAGAATGTGTCATTTCAACCGCCTTTATTCAGGGAAAACCAGATCTGTGTGATGTTTCTGTTTCACAGTCCAGTCAAAGTCTAATTCTTAACTCCTGCACCCCTCCCAGAACGGAACATCTCGAAGTGCCCTCAAAGCACAAGTTTCCAGGGCTATCCAATGCCTAAAATGAGATACAAAGTGGGTGGATGGTTTTAGATTTAATAACCCCCAAGAAACCTAAACATATGGGTCTGATCCTGTGGGGTGCTAAGCATCAGCACCTTCAATTCCTGTTAGTCTGTGGGAGTTGAAGGCACCCATTGCAGAGACTGCTTAGACCTAGTAGGATCAGACTCAATATAGGGAGAAGGCAAATGTACTAGAAGTCAACATCACCACTAATAATAAGCTGTCTCTGCTATATTCTTAATGGGCTGGACTCTGCTTTCACTTATACTCCAGCAGACCATTCATCAGATTTGCCTAGTGATTAGAATGTGAGAAGTGAGTGGAGGTGAATACCCGGCTGCGCACATGGTGTCGCCAGGAGGGCTTCAGCTTTCTCAACTGTGGGATGCTGCTCTGAGAAACAGGAGAGATGGGGCCCACCTATCAAGGAAGGGAGGAGCATCTGCAGAGACAGAATGGTCACAAATCTTCTATCAAAAAGCTTCGTTGATGGAAAATGCCTTTTTGAGGGGAAAGAATTTTTTCCATACATTTCCGTTTTCATCACAATTGTTTGGGTTTTCATAAAAATATTGACATTTTCTACGTTCAGAAGCTGAAAGTTTGGGGGCTTTATTTTGGTGAAAACATAAAAAATGTCAACAAAAATGAGAATTTCTGTTTTTGCATCATTGTTCGTTTGTGCAGGGGGATAATTTCCTGACCCTCTCTCGTGGTGTATCTCTCCCTGTATCTAAAGTGTTCAGAACGTCATTGTAACGATATTGTACAGGAACATCTCAGTCTCCTGCTCTGTAACCAAAGGTAGATAACACAGTCGAGGGACTGACTCTATTTAAACCGCATTAACCACAATAGTCTTAGTGCCTCGCTGTTGTCTTTGCTCTCAACACAACATTAAAAGTAAGAGGAAACCGCATGAACACAGTTGGGTTCCAAACAACCACGTGTTTACTAACTATATACAACACCGAGCTGGATATACACTTCTGTTACAGAAGTCAGGGAGACCCATGTGAGGTATCCCCGCTATTTAAATGGATACTGCCCAATTCCTGTACACTTACATGCACTAGAACTCCAGCTGTATGTGATCATCATTCCCTTATAACTCTCGCCCAATGCTGGGTTAATAATCTAGTTGCAGCCCTGCACATCAACTGTCCTTATGAAAATTCTCCCTTACTGTGACGTTCCCCAGGTACAACCTGAACTGCTGTGTTCCCTCAATTCTCCAGCCTGGGGCACCTTTTAAATTGCTTCACTGTGAGAGCAACTGCTCCTGGTTTGCTCACATCCAGCCTCCAGCATGACAATCACTCTCAGGTATATTATGTGAGTGCTATGCCAGCCACTCATGAATTACACTACAGGGAAACACCAGCAAACTCCCAGTCCCAGACTTTCCCCCAGAAATGTGTCTTGCACTTCCCAGCACTCTCCTGGACAATACAAGCTCATATAAAGTCCGTCATTTATCAATAGAAAATGCTATGCACAAATCCTGTCATCCCAAATGGAGTTTCCCAAATGCTTCAATCCAAACACACTGGTTTAGAAAAACATGTCTATTGACTACAGAAGGAAAGATCTTAATGATCACAAGTAACGAGACATAAAAGTCAGCATTGGTTACAAAGAAATAAAAGGTAAAATGCAACTAATACCTAACTTACCAGGCTAAATGAATTCAAAGCAAAGCTTTCTCTCATCACATGCTTTTTAAGTCTTACTGGCTGGATGCCTTTCATCCAGGACCTCTCCTCCTGTCCAGTGCTCCTTTCCTTATCCTTCGGGTATTGTTGATGCTGTTAGCAGGGAGAAAGGGAGGAAGAAAACCTTTGGAGCATTTGCCTTCTCCTCTTATAGCCATTTCTGTTTCACAAGAATTCATCTTCAGCTGAGATTCAGGAAACAGAAGGTCTGAGAAGACAGGAAACCCCAGCTGTTTGTTTGTCAAAATGTAGATTTCTCACTCACCTCCTTCTTCCTGCCAAAGAAGAAGAGGCCATCTCATTTTGTTGACAATTGGCTGAGGCATCAATTTGCCTTTTGTCTGTGAGAACTTGGAACATGTCTCAGGAATGTTATGCAGTAGGATCTTGTAACTTTACATACAGTGTTGCCACCCATATTTTATTTGACGATCAGCAGATTATGAGCTTGCAAATGATACCTCGCAAAGCATACTTTGTACAAAAATTTTCATAGAATCATAGAATCATAGAATATCAGGGTTGGAAGGGACCTCAGGAGGTCATCTAGTCCAACCCCCTGCTCAAAGCAGGACCAATCCCCAATTAAATCATCCCAGCCAGGGCTTTGTCAAGCCTGACCTTAAAAACTTCTAAGGAAGGAGATTCTACCACCTCCCTAGGTAACGCATTCCAGTGTTTCACCACCCTCCTAGTGAAAAAGTTTTTCCTAATATCCAACCTAAACCTCCCCCACTGCAACTTGAGACCATTACTCCTTGTCCTGTCATCTTCTACCACTGAGAATAGTCTAGAACCATCCTCTTTGGAACCACCTCTCAGGTAGTTGAAAGCAGCTATCAAATCCCCCCTCATTCTTCTCTTCCGTAGACTAAACAATCCCAGTTCCCTCAGCCTCTCCTCATAAGTCATGTGTTCCAGACCCCTAATCATTTTTGTTGCCCTTCGCTGGACTCTCTCCAATTTATCCACATCCTTCTTGTAGTGTGGGGCCCAAAACTGGACACAGTACTCCAGATGAGGCCTCACCAATGTCGAATAGAGGGGAACGATCACGTCCCTCGATCTGCTCGCTATGCCCCTACTTATACATCCCAAAATGCCATTGGTCTTCTTGGCAACAAGGGCACACTGCTGACTCATATCCAGCTTCTCGTCCACTGTAACCCCTAGGTCCTTTTCCGCAGAACTGCTGCCTAGCCATTCGGTCCCTAGTCTGTAGCTGTGCATTGGGTTCTTCCGTCCTAAGTGCAGGATCCTGCACTTATCCTTATTGAACCTCATCAGGTTTCTTTTGGCCCAATCCTCCAATTTGTCTAGGTCCCTCTGTATCCTATCTCTGCCCTCCAACGTATCTACCACTCCTCCCAGTTTAGTATCATCTGCAAATTTGCTAAGAGTGCAATCCACACCATCCTCCAGATCATTTATGAAGATATTGAACAAAACCGGCCCCAGGACCGACCCCTGGGGCACTCCACTTGACACCGGCTGCCAACTAGACATGGAGCCATTGATCACTACCCGTTGAGCCCGACAATCTAGCCAACTTTCTACCCACCTTACAGTACATTCATCCAGCCCATACTTCTTTAACTTGCTGACAAGAATACTGTGGGAGACCGTGTCAAAAGCTTTGCTAAAGTCAAGAAACAATACATCCACTGCTTTCCCTTCATCCACAGAATCAGTAATCTCATCATAGGAGGCGATTAGATTAGTCAGGCATGACCTTCCCTTGGTGAATCCATGCTGACTGTTCCTGATCACTTGACTCTCGTGTAAGTGCTTCAGGATTGATTCCTTGAGGACCTGCTCCATGATTTTTCCGGGGACTGAGGTGAGGCTGACCGTCCTGTAGTTCCCAGGATCCTCCTTCTTCCCTTTTTTAAAGATTGGCACTACATTAGCCTTTTTCCAGTCATCTGGGACTTCCCCCGTTCGCCATGAGTTTTCAAAGATAATGGCCAATGGCTCTGCAATCACATCCGCCAATTCCTTTAGCACTCTCGGATGCAACTCGTCCGGCCCCATGGACTTGTGCACGTCCAGCTTTTCTAAATAGTCCCTAACCACCTCTTTCTCCACAGAGGGCTGGCCATCTACTCCCCATGTTGCGATGCCCAGCGCAGCAGTCTGGGAGCTGTCCTTGTTAGTGAAGACAGAGGCAAAAAAAGCATTGAGCACATTAGCTTTTTCCACATCCTCTGTGACTAGGTTGCCTCCCTCATTCAGTAAGGGGCCCACACTTTCCTTGGCTTTCTTCTTGTTGCCAACATACCTGAAGTATCATCATCTTGCAGAAATGGTGAACATAAGGGTACAGACTGTCACACTTATCCACTCCACTGGAGACTTAGGTTGTTAGTATAGTGCAGAAATTACATGTTGAGTTCATTCGGGTGCACCAAAGAAGGAACTCAAATTCCACAAGAAAAGTATCGAGTTCTAGAACTCTAGGGCTGTATCTGTTAGCAGGAAGTAGTGTGGTTGTGTGAAATGCAATGTCAGTATTTTCTGCATTAGCCACAAAATTCCTTTTTCAAAACCAGAACAACAACCCCAAAACAAAACCGAACACAAAAGGAGTTTTCCCTTCTAATTGGAGAAGTGCTGAACATACCACCTGGCAGTCTATCCTACCTGTATCACATTTCATTCCTATAAGCACGGCCCACTGGTATTCTGCACCTGCTGTTCCTTCCCATATTCTAGAACCTAAACTTTCATTTAAAAAAGAAAACCGTTCCTATTTCCAGCCTTTATTATTGCAGAGAACTTTTGAAAACATGAGCCAAAGTATAAACTGATACAGCAGTGTGAGAAGGCAGCCTGAAAGAATAGCTCACATATGAGCTGCCACATTGTTTGCAATCTGATGTTAATTCTGAAACCTAATGGTGGCACAATGTCAAAGTGTTTCTGCTCTTCTTTACTGCACCGAAAGTTGGCGCTCTCAGAGGTCTATGTCCTGTGACTGAGCTTTTTATTGCTTACCTTCAGGTAGAAGAATGAAAAGCAGGTAAACAAATCCTCCATTCCAGATGCTGCTGACATTAAAATTCCCTTATTTTCTAGATGTACCGCAGATCTCCCCCTTTCAGCCAGACACACTTGCTGAAAAGATCTACTTGAGGTAAATGAGTTTTTCAAATCTCTTCCATTTTGTTAACTTAAACCCTCCCCCCCTCCTCCCCCAAGAAGAGACCTGTGGCTAGTGGTGAGTGTCTGCGACAGCCGCTTTCACCAGCTTGGCGTCTCCTCTCACCTGTGAAGCAACAGATCTAGAGTGCTATGTAAAGGCAGAGTTATTAGAAACCAGGTCTTATAATGGGGAAGTGTCAGGCATCTTTATGTATAGGTGACGCTACCCCCACTGCCTACAATGAGATAAGTGACAAAATTCTCAACATGCACCGACAATGAAATGTAAGTGCTGACTGCCCCTTTCATCGCTGGCGCACCTCTGCGTGAGCAATGGTCCAGAGCAGGGATACCGCTGGGATTCACTATGTGGTGAATAAGTTAGGCGGGGCCTCAGGGAGATGGAAAGTGAGAAAGTCCAAATGATTTCATCGGCTAGAAGGAAAGGAAGGGGACTTAGCAGTTAGGTAGGGTTAAAGGGTTTTGTCACTGGGAGGAGAACTGAGCCTTATATGATAGGAGTGTGCGGGAGGGTGTCATGGCGTGCAAACTGGAATGGGTGGAAGCTGGGACTTCTGTTCCCTAGAGGAATGACAGATGTGCAACAGGGAGAGGATTGAGTAGTTTGGAGGGAGGAGGGAAGTGCATGATCTCCTGTCCATATATGACCTTGCTCAGGCTCCTGGATGGGCTTGTAGAGCAGAGGGCTTCCCTTCTTTCTAACCTATGCACTGTGGTTCACGGATGGGTGGACATAGGAAACTTAGTTCACAGGTTGTACATTAAACAGGTTGTCTGTCTTCTCTCCATGCTTTGGGCCTGAAGTCTCCAAAGGCATAGGTCATGCACAGCTCCACTCCTGGCATGAGTTTAATATTAAACACTAAAATGCCAGATCACCACGTTGAAATTAAGTGCATGAAGCAATCTGGGTTGGTGCCACAAAGGTGTTTAAATTAGACTCCATGCAGAAAGGGGATTCAAACAACAAAAAAGGCACTTTCTGGCAGTGCTGCAAACAAGCTCTCAAAAGGGGTTAGAAGTGAACTGAGAGAAAAGTGAACTAAGATGATAGAGCTGGACAGAGAAGCCCTTGAGTGCTGAAACAAGGAGTCCTATTCCACTACGAGCTGTGATTTTTATACCATGTAATGCAAATATATGTTGTGTCAGTTCAGAATGGTATGAAAAATAGATCAGAGCAAAACAATTCAAATGGAAACAAATGCAGCAGAAATCAGGACTGCAATCACATCGCTTGTTCACATTTCATCACATTCTGAAAAACTATATATGAAACCTGTATTCCCTCATCCACCTTGTGTCTCTCTCTATCAAACAAACGCAAACACCGCTACCCTGCTACCTTCCCCTCTGTATCTTAGTGTCACTTAGCCTGCAAGCATCTAGGGTTTGAGAGTGTCCATCAATATTTATTTGCCTTTTGCTGCATGCAGCACACTGCTGCCGCCTGAGAAATTAAAAAAAAAAATTATTAAAGTTGGATTGGAACTGTGTTGTGAAGAAGAATGACATGCAGGCTAATTAATCACTAGGGGGCAGCACTGTACTTTGCAGACTTGACTGAACTCATCACTCTGATGTGCCAGTGACAGGTACACTTTACAGTTTCACTGTGAGCCAGTGAGAGGGACCTCTTGTGCTTGATGCTCCTCTGTGGGGAGGAGAGGCATTCATACACAAGTCATGCCTCGTGATACGGGGGAAGGACGCAATGTAAAGGTGGGGGCACGTGACCACCCCATGTGCCTCCTTTGGGAAGAACTTCCAGCCCCACCTCCCTGGGCCAGGGCAGCCCATCCAGCTGGTTCCTGGGAGATGGGGCCCCAGGAGTGGGGAGCATGTGCCTCTGGGCCTGGCTGGGGCTGGCCGAGTCCAGGCTGAGCAGAGGCCAGGGAACCTGCTCCTGGTGCCTCCCCCAGTGACCCCCACCCTGCGCCGAGCCTGGGGACAGCCACACTCCACCAGTTACCTGCGGGGTGGGGACTCTGTCTTCCTGCTGCACCTCTCCCCACCCCCGGCACATTCAGCCCCTGTCCCTGGCAGCTGGGCCAGATGGGGAGCAGGACAGAGCACTTCTCATGGGGCTGAAGGTGGCTGCTCTGGGTCACTGCTCTGTTCCCCGGCTTCCGCTCCCCACCCAGTCCTGGCTGCCTGGGACAGGGGCTGAACAAGCGGGAAATGTGCTGGGAGGGGAGGAGGTTCTGACTGGCTGGGCCCATGTCCTTGGCAGCTGGGCCCAGGTGGGGAGTGGAAGCCGCCACCTCCCCAGCCAGGCTCTCACAGGCAGCCACTGCACTGCACAGAGCAGCTACCTGGAGTGGCCAGCTTGAGAAGCAGCCGGGCCCACCCCTTCCACTCCCCACCTGGGTCTGGGTGCCAGAGACAGGGGCCGAATGTGCCGAGGAGCAGGCATGGTGGAAGAAGGGTAGAGCCTCTCTCCTTCTCCCCACCTCTGGCAGGTCAAGCAGAAATCTGAGGGGGCACTTGCCCCTGCATGCCCCCCCCCACACGTGTTCCCTGTGCTTCTTAGCATATGCAAAACATGCCTCAAGGAGCACATGACCAGGATTCATCACTGAATTTGGTCTGCTGGTTGGATCATTAGCTTCCCTGGCCCAGGCCGGGACTGACATGGAGCACGACATGAACACTGATTCATGCCTCCAGGAGAAGCTAGTATAAAATCTCTGTGTACATCTCAGGAAATAATCCTCGTCCACTTAATCTTTAGTCCTGCCATTCTGGGCTTGAGGAGAGGCCCCATTTGGATTGGCCTTCCTGGCCGTAGCCTGGATCTGCTTTGCTCTAGCACTTAGGGGTTGTTCATAAATGACACAACACATTTTTGGTTCTTTTTAAAGGCCCTCCTATGCCTTCTAACACTGAAATAAACATGCAAAATTGAGGACCCTCTCTCCCCTTCCCCCAAAAAATGCCCTAAATAATTTTTGGACAGCCCCTTACTGCTAAAAGCCTTCCTTCTCCACTTGGACAGCTCCATTAGCAAGGGGGGGCATTCCAGCCCCCCACTAGGACTGGTGGGATTTTCTTTTCATCAAACTATTTCAACTCAATCTTTGAAAACTTCCATTCGGGTCAAACTTTTCTGGGCTACCAAAGACAAAAATCAGAAACTGGAACCCAACTTTTCGGCTGTAAACTCTCTTGAGGGGATTCAGTTTTCAGCCATTTCCACCCAAAGTTTTTATTAATTATTATTATTAATAATTTTATTTTATTATTTATTATTATTTCCCCTTGGAGGGGGCGGAAACTTTCTTTGTGGGGGGCAGGGGCACAAGCCCTTTTGCATTTAGTTATCGTTTTAATTTCCCGAAACAAGTCACTGACCCTGTTGGACCCGCGCTCCCCTGCGAAGCTGCCCACCCCGGGGAACGAGCGGCGCAAGGAGCGCGGGGACCTTGAGCTGGGATCTGTCCTTGGTCCTGCGCTGGTCCCGCGGGAAGGCGCGGCCGGGCGGGAGCTGTCTATGGTGCTGAACTCCGGGGGAAGGGGGGATCAACTCTTCGCTAGCCCACATTGAACGCATCTCCTTCCAGTCCCTTCAGGATCTACCAGCAAACGGCATTTCAGTCTCCCAAGGGACTCAGATGCTCTGGGGAGGAGACATTTTAATACTCTGACCGCCCCAGGCCGGCCTCACGTCTCCCCCTCACCTCCAGGGATGGGCGTGTTTCCTTCTGTCTCCCCCACCCCTCACGCTTCCCTTGTCACGCGGCTCTTGAGCAAGCCGGCTCGCTCCGTGCACGACTGTGTGTACAGGGGGTGAGACGGGAATGAAGGAGGTCATTGGTTCGGGTGCTGTGAGCTAGGTACTATCCCTAACTACTCACTTCACCTCTAGGCATGTACAGCTTTTCTGCCCAAATTACGTGCTATAAAATAACTATTTCTTGGGGACATTGCATGTGCCCTTTTTATTTTGTGTGTTTTCTTTGTGGACTTTTCTATAGCTCCCAGCCCTATAGTATCTGCCCCCCACAAGCACAGTAATGGATTTATCCTTGCCACACCCCCATAAGGTAGGTGCATATTAGTGTCCCCATTTCTGTAGCTATCTCGTCAGCAATGCTTACGGAAGCTTTAATTGTAATATAGTCGTGCCTAGAGACACCAGAGGTGTTCAGTCCCTCAGTGTGCTAAGCACTGGACATACATGGACTGTAAATTACTAAGGGCAGGGACTGTCTCTTCCTAAATAGACTAAGGTGGGGCGAAAGGAAGTAATATTATCTCCATTTTACAGTTTCACAGAAATATTAAGTGACTTTCCCAAAGTCCCAGCAGAAGCCAGCGCTCCTATGTCCTAGTCTGGTGAAAGCCTTAACTACAAGACCGTCCCATCCTTCCTTGTAACCTTGGTTAATGCTTCTTACAATCCCACAGCCCACGTTCTAGAGCTCTGAACACTTTAGCATTTCTGGAAAGGAGGATTCACTCCTATTCTGCATCTTCAGGTGAAGGACCAAAGTCAACCTTTGTCGTGTTTGTTCCCACCTTGCTGGAGGCTCTGTGTTCCCTGCCCTCCCTCTTGAAAACCAAACTCACGAAAGGTGGGGATAACAAATGCAACCAGACGTGATCCGAGATGCTTTTCATGACCTTCAAAGTTTGCTCAGTTGCAGAATTGAACAACCTGGGCCTTACAGGGGAGCTATTGAGGAAAGAAAGCAGCTTTGCTGTTCAATGTGTGACAGAGGAAAGGGAAGGCTAATAAGTTGTTTCTTATTTTAGTGCCTTGCACTGAAGTAAGACCGGATTTCTTTTATTATTATTGATCAATCATCAGGTGTCTCTTGCTGTTGGCTAAAACCACTAAAACAATAAACAAGCAAGGCTCCAGAGCTTTGGAGTTCCAAGAGAGAGCTTTATAAACCTCGTGTCAAATCCGGCAGCCTTTCATCAGTGGTGCTGGACAGGCACCGCAACAGTGAGCGGTGAATATTCATTTCAGCGCAAGACTCGGACTCGCAGGCACTGAGCAATGGACTGAGACCTGGAGGCTGCTCCTAACAGTGAGAACAGCCATCTTTACCTTTGTCACTAAGAATATGTCTTCAGCAGAGCTGGAAGGTGTAACCTCCAGCTTGAGAAGTCATACCCACTCTAGTACCGATCAAGCTAGCATGCTAAAAATAGAACGTAGCCACAGTGGTGTGAATGGTGGGACAGGCTAACTGCCATACTAAAATCCCATCCAAGACCTTAGGCATGTACTTGGCTGCCTGGCCCCACCCACTGTTTGTGCCACTGTGACTACACTTCTTTTTTTAGTGTGCTAGCTTGATCAGCACTAATGTGGGGATGTCTCCTTGAGCTGGAAATTACACCTCCCATGCCAGTATTGACATACCCAAAGTCTCCTGATCCATCCTTGCAGGCTTTAGCATTGAGCCCTGTTAGGTGAGCGTGCTTTTCTCTGGTTTTTGTCTATCTTCTATCTACATTTTCCTAAGTGGTGGTGAAGTGCAGCTAGAAATTGAATGTCACTTTAATGCTGCAGCATAGGTGCTAACTGAATGCCCCAGGAATGAAGGGATTTCTATCCTTGGGCAAGGCTAACTGGGCAAGAGGTTCCCAAGGTCATAAACAGGGATGCAGCCTCTGCTATAGCCATATATTACGGACAATTGACTGGAGGTCCTGATCCAAAGACCAATGAAGTCAACGTGACTCTCTTCCACTGACTTCACTGGGCCTTGGATCAGGCCCGTGTTTAAAGGCACTGTGGTAATCACTTGCCCACTTTTTATCTGAGCCAGACTCTCTGTACATTGCTCAAGTTCGGATGCCAGAATGAGCTGGCTGCTCTTTAAATTTGACAATTGACATAATAATAACAATTAACCTAATTGCATAACATGCAGCACTTGACCTGGATTTGTACTAGCGCTTAATAGAAGCTCAGCAGCTCTGTGCTAGTGCAGAGAACAAGTGCCCAGGGACTTGCGAGCAGTTCCGTGGCCATATGTAGGTGCAGAACTCTGGTAGGAATTGTTGTTAAAATGCACATGTATTTCCGTGCCCTAATTAACATAGTTAATTACTCTCCAGGGGCCGTAAAGCAGCAAGTGCTTCCTTTTTCTTGTGGAGCTTTCAAAAAAAGCATTTAAAATGGTTCAGCTTGAAGCCTATTATAGCTGCCTGCTTAATTATGCAAATATTATTTCCTTTTTAAAGAAAGCATGGCTTTTTAGTCAGTAGCCACTCAAACTGCTACTGGAAAATAATTGCATCAAATCCCAGTTTAGGCCTTGATCCTGCAAATGCACACCCAGGTTTAACTTTACCAACATGAGGAGCCCTATTGAAGTCTATGGAACTACTTCCATGCTTCAAGTTAAGTGTTTGCAGGTTCTGGGCCTTCGTGCTTCAGTTGAGAACTAGGGACAGCTGGCAAATGGGCAATTAGGACAACTAGCACTGAGTTCCTCACTAACGGGACCTGGATCCTGTTCCTGTCACACCCTGAGTGATATCGAAATCAGTGGGAGTTGAGTGCTTAGCATGAAGCTCACAGCTCTACTAAAGCTTCCCAGTCCCGAGCTGCATCAGCCCCAGTCATCTCCCCTCTGCTGAGACTGTCAATCATGTGGAACTGCTTAGTGGTCTTGTAGATATCACAAGTGCCTGTGGGGATGACCAAAGTCACTATCACTTGGAGCCTGTATTGGATTTGGGCTCCTGTTTCCAGAGGTAAAAGGCCTGTACTTTAATATTCTGTTAAGCCAGTGATGTGCCTCTATTAAGAGGGAGAGAGGGGAGGCTGTCTGCCAGAGCAAGCAGGTAATACCATTAAACTGGGATGTAAAGACATAAGGTAGGAGAAATAGCTCTTCTGAAATGCTAAAGTGGAATTCGTGCCTGTGGATCCAGTTCACTGCAATTTGCTCATCTCTCCACTGAAGAGCTCCTAGTCTGAGTCGGGACAGAATTGTCTTCATTCTTGACAAGAATATATGGGCTGAATGTTCACACTATCCAAAGTGAAACTTCTTTATTTTCCCCTGGGAGTGTGAAACAGAAGCACATTCTGTTATTGGTGACAAATGAGAATACGGCATGTCATGATCAGCTAACACCTGCTCATATCCAGCAGCACCTCTGCTGCCAAGATTTCCAGCCACTGGGAATGACTGTTACCTGATCATTTGACAATAAAGTGAAAGGATAGAACGACTAGCTGAATCTGCCCCCTTAGCTGTGAAATGCCAGCTCCATGGGCCATCTAGCCCAGTTTCCTGGCTCTCACAGTGATCAGCACCCGATATTTCAAGAAACCCAGTTGTAGACAATTACTGAATAACCCCCGCAAGAAAAGATGTCTTCTCTCTCCAACCCCCCATCCCAAACACTTAGGGACTGATTTTGAAAGGCTTTTAAGTGCTTGAGGATGCAGGTAAGCTTGGGATTTTCCAAAACACCTAGGCACCCAATTCCTTCTGGTTTCTGTGACAGGTGCTTTTGGAAGTCCTGATTCCTATCTGCCTCTTTAGGCACTGCCTTTCCAAAATCTGGCCTTTAGGGTTTATAGTACCTCCGTTTTATTTACCCCATCTCATGTACTTGTCAGAGTCTCATCATTTTCCATGCAAATGGCCAGCCTTTCCTGAGTCTTCCTGTGCTCTTGGCTTCAGTGGTCTCTGTGTGGCAGTGAATTCCATAGGTTAACTGTGGGGCTTTTGCAAAATAGTGTTTTTTCAGGTTTTTTTCTATTTGGTTGCTTTTCATCTTCAGTTAAATTGTCCTTGTATTGTTCATCTAAGAATGGGGGTAGACAGAAGTTTCCAGTTTACCTTCTCTAGGACAAACACATATTCTCTGATTTCTATCTTCAGACCCCACCACTAACAACCAGAAAAAACTGTAATGATTTGCCAGACCCACACGATCTTTATTTTATTAGTAAAACTAATAAAGCACCCAGGAGAGTGCGGGTTTTAATGTGTTTTATATTGTTTGTAAATTGAACTCTCTAGCCAGCAAAGGGTTAAAGGTTAGGAATTGTGTTGAGAGGAGTACTTAAATATATAGGATTAACCCTGGCCCTATTGTAGTCAATAGGAATATTGCCACTGACTTCCAGTGAGCCAGAATGTCACCTATAGAGTAGACAGCATTGGTTCTACAACTCCTAACCCCATTTAGAGATTACAGCCCTCTTACCTACCGTTTTCTATGGCAAGTGATCAAAACAAGAACAGTGAAGAAAACGTACCAGAAACTACTGCCTTAAATGTAGCTTTTCCTCTTGTGCCTGCGCTGCTCTGGGTAACCGGAAAGTAGTGAAACTGATCAGTTTACATTTTGTCAGGCCAATAAAACAAACTTAATGTCGAGCCAAATGGCAAATAAATGAACCATGCACTTTCTTTCTGCTTTGAGAGAAGCCAGGGCAAGGATGCAGCCTGTCTTCATCGATTTCAGCTGACTAGTACTTAATTAGGAACATGAGCTGTTCAGTGGGCTACATGGACTCTCTGCTTAGGCCTATGGCTAGCAGGGAGAGGGGTTCTGCGTCAGGACAGAGGGGTGGGGGCTCACTGGTCCCTAATTGGAGGAATACGCTTTGTAGTCCTTGTCAGGCAGGCTTGAGGCCGCCGAACTCTGGTAAAATCAGCTTTGTGATGCAATATATATCTCATGGGCTTGATCCTTATCTGCTATCAGTCCATTTAACTTAATGGGACTAAGCCTGTTTACACCAGCTCAAGGTATGAGCCTGTATTTGCTTCTCATTACTAGGGTCTGTCTTTTGCTAGCAATATATTGTATCTTGAAACTGAATTACAGTTGACAATATCATGAGCGCTGTCTTGCTCCAGAGTGCTATGAAACATTCCCAGGCTGGATCTGGCCCTTGACAACTCCACTTAATTCTGAAGGTAACACCATTCTCCCTGTTAGACCCTCAAAGCTTCACACTGGAGAAAAGTCCTAGAAAAAGCTGTTCCTTCCTCAAGATTTTTTTGTAAAGGGAAAACACATCTTTTTGCAGGCCTGCACAGCGGGGGGAGACTTTTACACTGAATAAAACCTCTCTGCTGTGATTGAGACAGAAAGGCACAAACCCAGGCAAAGATCCTCTCCAGGTGAGCTATCTTACATTATCGGTTACCCCCTGAGAAGGAATAACATAGAGGAGCTTGATAGGATCACTTACCCTTCAGTACTGCAAGGAAGTGAGGGTAGATGGAGTTCTCGGGGGTGAAGTTCATGCATGTGCTAATACAAGGCCTCTGCACCACTTAAGTTCCCAGAACTAGGTTTAAGTGCTGCCTAGTACTTGTGTTAGCCCTCCACATGGGGATGACTTTAACCCTAGGTGAGTCTGAGCATGCGTAAGGGCAGAGTTTGGACACATGGACGTGAATCCCATTGACTTCGTTGGGAAACGTAGGTACTTATTTGAGGACAAAATTTAGCCACCGGTAAATACTATTTTATATAAACTGTTAAAATTCTGCTCTGTTACACTGGGGTCAATCCAGAGTACTGCTATTGACTGCCGCGGATGTGCTCGAGAGTCACACTGATGGAGCAGATAGCAGATTTTGGCCCACATGTTTTGTTTAACCTTGCGGGCTTCTATAAATAACTGTAAATATCCCAAACAGAAAAGGAGGACTTGTGGCACCTTAGAGAGTAACTAATTGATTTGAGCATAAGCTTTCGAGAGCTACAGCTCACTTCATCGGATGCTCAGATAAATTGGTTAGTCTCTAAGGTGCCACAAGTCCTCCTTTTCTTTTTGTGGATACAGACTAACACGGCTGCTACTCTGAAACTTGTAAATATCCCAGTTCAGTATCCCAGTGTGTTTGCCTCAGGACTGACCCAAACCTAGCGTTGTCAGTGGAAAGACTCACGTTGACTTCAATGGGCTTTGGATCAGATCCTTAAAACATTAAATGGGAAAGGAAAAAGACCTGTGATAATGGAGAATGAGCCTGTTCCCACTGAAGTCAATTACAGTCTTGCCTCAGGATCGGTCCCATGCTGGAAACCATATAAATCTGGTTTACTTTCTTTGAAATAGCTCTGCATGAGGCAAACTGAGATGTCAGTTCTGTAACTTTTAAATGATCACGTCCTGACACCATTTTTAACGTATTGCACTCTGTCAGTGCTCTTTAATAGGTCTTAGATTTTTGGATCAATGTTGTGTGTCAGTTCAATATATCCTAAGCTGTAGCAGTAATATTTTTATGTCTGACTTCAGTGTCACTTCTTGGTTGTGGGAAACATAAAGGGCTCTCCCTGTTTTTTTTCCTGTTGCTGCTGAGGCTGATCATCTGACCTGGCAGAAACATTTATGCTGTCAGAGGAATTAATAGACAGAGGTAATTAGCACTGGCAGGAACAGGCCGTGAAACAGCAGATTACATGGGTGCAGATGGTTTTGGAATCCGTTTCTGTTTTTCTTGCTTGGGGTCCTTCTGTTGACCTGGAAGGAGAGAGATCTGTGGACTGAAGCCCAATTAAGCTGTGATTTTATTTTTAAATAAACTTCTCATTACAGATATATTTGCTGCAATTAAGCTTTAAGCATCAGCTCTCTCCAAAGAGTTTCAGAAAGGAATAAAGGGATCTAAACAAGATATTGCCTAATTAAAATAAAATCTTAAAACAAATTAATCCTCTTTCCAAATAAATACAGTTTTTATTTTTCACTTCAAACATGCCTCTAATCCTGGTATTTAAATATAGTGGATTTTAAATGAAATATGACCCAGTAGATTAACTGTCCAACTCGTCTTCTAAGATACATCAGCCAAACATCTGGCTCGCACTCCATTGCTTTGTGCCACTCTCACACAGCAAAGCAGATGGAGAACTGGCTTGACTGGCTACCATAAGGGAAACCTCCAAGTATCCTACCGCTAGTATAGTGGCTCTGTGCAACCACTTTCCCCCAGTCACATGGCCATTCCCAGGGGGAAGGGATACGGCCAGGGTGCCTCTGCTCTCTGACTATCCTCAGCTGCTAATGTGATCCATGCAGTTAGTTAGAGGAGAGTTTAAGCAAACTTTGGGCAACTTCAGGATGTGAGGATAGCTAAGGTGGATTAAAGCCACTTTCAGACCCCTCCTATCCGCTTCTCAGTACTGTGCTAAGCACAATTCAACCAGGCCAAAGAATCTGGCTTTGTGTGTCCAACTCAATATCGCATTATGTGCAATTTAGCTTCTTCATCAGGCTGCTGGGCCCAGCCTTACAGTGGATTATTGTTAATCTTCATCCATGTCAAAATATATATCTCAAACGTTCCCTGTTAGCTAACAGAATATAACTGGTTTCAGAGTAGCAGCCGTGTTAGTCTGTATTTGCAAAAAGAAAAGGAGGACTTGTGGCACCTTCGAGACTAACAAATTTATTTGAGCATAAGCTTTCGTGAGCTACAGCTCACTGATGCAGCTTGTCCTTGAGAAGGAGGGGGTTTCTGTTTATAAAGTGTTCCCTTCCTCCCTCAAATGCTTGAGGCATTGCACAGAATAACAGAAACTTAATACAAATATAACTGAAAATCACAGTCTTAAAATGTGAAGTGATAATATGAACCAAGGGGGTCTACATGCAAGAAGGGGTGGGGGAAAGGGTGAGGCTGGAAAGGTAATAAATACTGGGACAACCTAATGAAAAGGAGCCTACCAGCTTGGCATGTTTTAAATTGGTAGGCTTAATTGAGAGGGGAGAGACGGATGTTGGGCATGCTGAGGGTGGAAGATATCCCCGCATGCTACCGTCCACCCCAACAAAGGTACAATCATCTTCCAATCAGAGACATGACAGTGGCATCCATGAAAAGGCAGGTGGGATTGGAGCACACCTTCTCTTCAAGGAGGAGGTCTCAAATGCAGCCAGACCCTGTGCAGATAGGATCTGAAAAGCTAACAGGGTCCACTTCAAATCTCTGTGCTACTCCCTATAGGCAACTGGAGTAAATAACAAAGGGCGGGTGCACTGTGATTGCACTACCCCAACCCAATGGACAGATGTGAGGCTGTATTCTGAGCAAGCGGCAAGTGATGGAGGTGCAGTGCTCCGAGTCCTGGGAAGAGGTAATCCAGCCTCCTGGTCAAAAAGGCACTGCTGCTAACTTGTTATGGGACAAAGGCCGGTGTCTGTACAACACTGGGCACACTGATCCTGCACAATGGGGGCCTTTGTGTGCTATTACAATACACCTGCCTACTCCTGCTAATAGTCCTATGCAATCGGCACATGTATACTAGCATGATAGAGTATTGCACTCAGAATGCCCATGGTCCATGTAGCACCGTGGCCAGTATCGAATGCTTCAGGGGAAAACACAAGAAACGTCAGAGTGAATAACTTGCTCATCGGAGAAAATTTTTCTGAGCCCCCATCAAATAGTGGCTAGTTTGTGCCTCGAAGCATGAGAGTTTACACCCTTCATATTTTTTTAAGCTTCTTTAACGTAACTTTGGAAATCTCATTATCCTTTAAATGTCTAACATTTAGACATAGAGACACTATCCCTATAAATGCAGTCATTCTGAGCTCTTAGCCTCAGTGCTACCTTGTGGCAGTGAGTTCTGCAGGTTAATTATAGGTTGTGGAAACAAATGACAATAAAACAGAACAAAACCAATCCTTTAACAGCTTTTAAATTGCTACCTTTCACTTTCATCAAATTGTTCCTGTATTTTGAGAGCAGTCACATAGGGATTCCTGGTATATCTTCTCAGTACAAGTCATTTATTTTTGTATGACTCTAAATCATCTGCTTTCTTGTCTTCTCTCTAAACAGTTCTCATCTTCTTTATTGAAGGCCCTCCAGTCATGTTGTTTGCCCATCTTTGAACCTCTTTCTTTACTGAGAAAATAGGTGGGTGGATAAATAGCTGATAAAGCAAGTGAAGGAAGAACAGCTTCAGAGAACATATTTCAAATGACATGAAGGAACAGAAAATTCTCTTCAAAAGTGTAAGGGGTGTGCAGGAAGGAGGGAACCCTAAGGAAGTCAAGGAACAGACAAATTTCCAAAGTAAAAATAAAGAATGAAGACATCTTGCAGCATCAGCAAGATACATGGAGATCCTGGAGAGAGACAAAATCACCAGAGATGTTGAGAGGATACCACCAATGATCAAAGAATTAGTCTAAAGACTGGCTAAACTTCAGGGACAAGCTGAGATCCTGCCCAAGAATTCTGAAGCATGTGGTAAGGATAAAAAGTTCTCTTTTAAAATAGGACAGCTCCTTTCCTAAAGGAGACCAGCAGAGAAGTCAAATAGACTTTTTCAATGTGGAAGTGGATGTGTTCTTATTCTGTAAAAACCACTGGGCCAGATGTGCATAGGTCCATTAATGTGAGCCCGTTCATAGCACTGCTTTGGTATACACAGGTGAAGCACTGTCCCAGCTGTGGAAAATCTTTTACTTTTTATCAACAATATGCATGACTCAATTTACCCATACTTTGTATTGTTAACCATTGGCTATGAAGCAGTTAATTTCCTCCCCTGGGACAGTGTAGTAAGAGGTGGGTGGGTGTCACATGCCTGGGTGGCTTGACCCAAATGCCCCATCACGAACTGAATGGCATGGACACACATGAATGGAGCACCCTGGGGAGATAATGGAAGACCTGATGATTGAGCATTGACTCAACAGCGGGCAGCCAAGAAGATGGGGAACACAAAAGCAGGGCTGTAGGGGGGACAAAGAAGCAGGAGGTGTCAGATGGCTGGGTTAAGGACTGGGCTCCAGACTCACAGAACCAGAGAGAGACTGGGATGGACTCCAGCAAACCGTGGACAAATGGGGGGCAGTTGGTTCTGCCAATATTAAACTCAGTCCTAGGCTTGACTTTTCCATGCCAACTTAAGGGCTCTCAGGGGCTGCACTGCAGTCGACTAACAAACTGCTGGCTTGCCTAGAAAAGGCTGCCCTGTGTCTCTGCTGACACTTAGTGGCTGCGTTGCTCCCTGAAAGGGTAAAACCCTTAACCAGGGAGTCTGAATGCATCGGACAAAGTGAGCTGTAGCTCAGGAAAGCTTATGCTCCAATAAATTGGTTTGTCTCTAAGGTGCCACAAGTCCTCTTTTTCTTTTTGCGAATACAGACTAACCCGGCTGCTACTCTGAAACCTGAACTCCTGTGGACTCAGTGCACTGCGTGGGCTGAGCTAGGGGGCGTGCTGGAGCCTGAAGGCTCGGGCTTGGAGAAGCCGAGCGGCAGACCTGGCGAAGCGGAGGGCTTGGCCAGTAAGAGGGGCACTCCCAGGAGACTGTGCAAAGGCCGGGTAAGGCGCTCCCCCCGGACGCCCTGTGACGCCCCCGTCTTAGTCCTGTTTTAAGTGCTCTGAGCAGTGGAAATGATGATGGCAGCACCCCTCTCCTGCAGCCTGGCTGGCATAGTGCCCAGCCTTCGTAACAATAAGAGGACGTATTCCCCTAGTCAAAAGGCCCCTCCATAGTCAATCGCGCCGGGTTGAGCGCACTGAGCTCTTGCGGCTCCCGGCAGCGCTCTCCTTCCTGCAGGAGGAGAAGGGATTTGAAAACCACAGGGGGAACGGGGGCTTTCAGCCCTTCCGCAGGGCGCTCTGGTGAAAAGGGCCGGGTCTGAGAGCAGCCTGCGTGGCCGCAGGCTCCTCTGGCCGCTCGCAGGACGGGACTTGTGCCAGAGGGGATCGAGCCGTCTCGCAGCTTAATTGGGATCCGAGAGCTTCTGGGCGCCGGGCGCTACGGCGACAGCTGAGGCTTTCCAAGTCCCTCCAACTCTTCACGGGGCCCTTCCCTTGACTGAGCTCTAAGATGATACGTTCGAGGTGCAAACTCCTCTTCTCCGCCTCGCCGCGTGTACGAGGCGCCCGGCAGTAACCTGGCCGGCGAGCCCCGCGCCCCCCTCTTGGCTGAGTAATCGCGGGCGCCCTGTCATTCGGAAATGGCCCCTTTCCGCAGCCCCACGTGCTCCCCCCCGCTCCGCTAATTCTGCGGGGAGGCCGATGCACTGTGCCCAAGTCAGGGGCTGCCAGCGCCCAGGGGCCGGGGACGCTTTTGGATGGAAACAGCTGCTGTTGCAGGGGCACCAGACCTTGCCGAAAAGAACGAGGGAGCCCCTGGGCTCCAGTGCGGCTTCCTGAGCCTTCCCCTGGCTGCTGCAGTCCTGACTGGCTTCCAAACAGGCAGCTGAGGCTCGGGAGCTGCTGGGAGAGACAGCGGGGGGAGGAGCCGGGGAGGGGGGGCGGAAGGTGAGACACGAGCGCTTTCAAGTTTGGGTAACCGCTGCTTTCCCCTTCCAGCGGCAGGGCTTCAGCGTCCTGCCCGGCCGCTGGGGCTGGGAGCTGGCTCTGGTGCTCGGAGCTGTGAGTAGAGGGGACGTGCGCCTGGAGCTGTCCCCGGTGCTAGCCCCGCGGGCTGCGGGAGCTGTCCCGGGTGCTGAAAACCGGCCCGGCCCGGGCGGCTCTAGGGCTCCGCCAAGGCCGCCGGGGTCCTGCCTGCTCAGCACTTGGCAGCCCCGGGGAGCTGCTCCGGCTGCTGAACCGGACTCGCTCGCCCCGCCTCCCTGGGAGCGCTCGCAGGAGCCGCGTCTGGCTTGCGCCGCGGCCCCCCGGGCCATGCTGCGGGCCGGGTAGCGCCGGGCTGCCTCGGGGAAGCCGCCCGGCCCCGCCCGCTGCGTTGGGGTCAGCCGGGAGCAGCGCTCGGCACCTACGCAGGGAAATTGCAAGGGGTGGAGCCAGGCTGGGGCGCTCGGAGCGGGGCTGGCAGCGCCCGGGCAGCCTCGGGGATGGACGCCGATGGAGCCGGCAGCCCTTGCTACGATGAGGATCTTCTGCACAAGGTGGGGGACCCATTCGGGCGGCTCTTCTTGGGGGGGTGGGGGGAGAATAAACTCGGAAACCAGAGATCCCGCAAAAGGGGAGCAGGGTCCTGAGCTCCCTAAGGTAGCGGATGCAAGGGGCGGATGGGAAGTCTATGGAACTGCACCCATACGATCGGCTGCTAGCCGCCAGAGTCCGGGCACACGCCGGGGGGGAGCCTGCCAGCAGTTGTGGGGTTTATTCCTGGCTGCAAGCCTAGTACGGTGGGTTTGCTGTTTCCTGGAGCCACTCGGTCATCCCCGGGGTGAATAGACGCTGTTTGTGTCTTACCTTCCCACTAAACACGGCTGTTTGACTTCTCCGCTGCCTCTTGCAAACTGTAGTTTATTTATAGTATGCAAACAACTGCTCTGCAAGATTCTTTGGGATTGCCAAGTAATTGGGAACTAATGATCTCTCCCCCTCCCCTCCCTAGCAGCAGACAATGTATTAACAAAACGCAGCGCTCCGCAGGAGCAGCTGTTAACTCGTGTTTGTTTCCAGGCACTAATGTGTGTAATTAGGAAAGGAGACAGACACCCAGGTTCAACAGAATCCGCAAACCAGCCCCTCCGAGTAGCTCTGGGATTCCGCCAGCCCGAGCCATGGTGCCGCAGCTAGCAGCTAAAATCGGGGTGCAAACTGTTCCCTGAAAGCACCGACGCTGCTCTCCCGACCACTGCCAGAGCTAAGTTTTTAAAGCTTCCTTCAGTGTTGGAGGCGACGGGCTGGTAGAGAATGACAAGTAGAAAGACAAATGGGGGAATCCGGGCTCCGCTGAACTGAAAGCGAGTTTTGCCATTGACTGAACTGGCTGCATGTTTGGTCTTGAGAGAAGAAGACTGAGGAGGGACCTGAGAAAGGTCTTCAGCTAGGTTGGGGCGGTTGTGAAAAGGACAGTGATCAATTTTGCTCCCTGACCACCGAAGGTAGGACAAGATGTAAAGGGTTTGATCTGCAGCAAAGGAGATTTAGTTTCGATATTGGGCAAAAATTCCTAATGATAAGGGTGGTTAAGTACTGGAACACGTACCAAGGGAAGCTGTAAGATCCCCATCACTGGAGGTTTTCAAAACCAGGTTAGACAAACATGTTAGGGGTGGTCTGGGTTGAGGTAGTGATAGGTGGACCGTGGGCCAAATCCGGACCACAAGACACTTTAGAATGGACCCCCAAATCTTTTTATTTACTTATTATCATTATTTTATTTTTTATTATTTTCTCTGGAGTCTGGACCTTGACTATACCTTGACCAAGAAATTTGATATTGACAAAAATATCTGGTCAGGGAGGATTTGGTCCTGCCTCAGGGCATGGGGGATAGACTACATAACCTCTTCAGATGTCTCCCAGCCCTGCATTTCTATGACTCCGTGAAGTCAGGATTTCCCTCCAAGTCCCTGCTCTTGAGCGCTCACTGTGTGCATTTTCTTAAAGAATCCTCAAAGTAAATTGAAAGGAGTAGAGCAGGCTTCTCTGATCTGCCTTCAGTGAAAGTATCTGTATCCCAAAATACACTTCTCCCTACTTTCACTTCTTCAAATTCCTGTCTCTGAGAGCAACCTTAGAACAGACCTTACAAATGCCCCTGAGCATCAGCTTTCCCAGGAGCTTGGTCCTATCAAAAGTGCTGTCACAATAAGCATTAAGCTCACCCTTGCTTGGAAGCCTCAGCAGATGGGCCAAGAACGGACTAGCTCAGGAGAGTGTATTTCCCTCTCAGCCCTTGCTGTGGTCTCTCCAGGTTCAGCTACAGCAGCAGATTGGGGAAGAAGGCTGCTGCTCACTGTTCTGATCTTGTTTGGTCACTAAAAATGTTGTAGGCCTCCCTACTTCACATCACTGCCTTTATTGCTATCTAGGGGCAGCATTCCTAAGGCCTTGAAAGTTTAATGCCTGAGTCCTCTGGGCAGAAGTGAGGGGCCTTAGAAATTGTTGTGGGTCGACTGGCTGCTTGGCAGCTTCTCTGTTTGCAGGCGGACGCATCGTGGCTGGTTTAGAGTCCCCTGCTCAAGGGGACAGGCCTATTAATTGCAATGGGGTTACTCACCGCAGCCAGGGCTGTACGACAGGGCTCATGCTTTTCATGAGAAAATTCATCTCGAGCAACTCCTTTTCTCCCCCGTTACTCAGAATACGCCGACACGCTGGAAACCCCCCCCAGGAAAGGACTAAGGGTCCTTTGGGTCCTCGCTGTGTCTTCTTGCTGCACCAATAATTTCCTGCTAACAAACCACGTCAGCAGAAACACATTCTATGATCTGATCATGTGATTTCACAGCAGAATAAATGCCCAGGGAAATGGGCCAGGGAACGGGGGTGGGGGGAGAAGCTCCTGGAATATACAATTGGCTGTTATCTTACTTGGCAATTTAGTACTTTTCACGTCTTACTTATTTTTTGATCAGCAGCTAGTTTCCTCCTGGAGTGCAGCCGAGGCTCCCTATGCCCTTGACACAGAGCTGCTTTGTATTGCAGTGCTGCCTGGAAGTCCCAAACAGGGATCAGAGCCCCATTGTTTTGAGCCCTGTACAAACAAGTAGTTAAGATAGTCCCTACTGCAAAGAACTTACTGTACCTCATCCTTAACCAAGACTGTAAGTGAATGAAACAAGCAGAAGAAGAAGGAGAAGGTAAAAAGTTTGCTATGGTGTAGGCTAGCTTTGGGCACAATTGCCACTTGCTTTAGGCCAGGTCTCCATTTAAAAGTCCTGCCAATGTAGCTATGCCAGTAAAAGCCCCTGTGTAGACACAGTTACACCAATATAACAGTGCTCATTCTTGTACAGCTTTCCTGGCCCAGAATAAACTCTATTGGCATAAGCACCTAGCTGGTGTAACTACATTTATACGAGAGGAGTTTGCTGCTTTAGCTGTGTCACGTGTCACAGCGTAGCTGGTCTGTGTGAGTCGAGCTGGGCCCAGCTGCACCCTTGGGTCAGAGCAGGTGAGCCCAATCCGGCCAATTAAAGGAGGCCAGCAGCAGCTGGGCCTTTAAAGGGCAGGACGGGCAAGGTGGAAGGAGGGTGATTGAGACAGGCAGTGCCTGGGGAAGAGAAGCCCCAGTGGAGCAGAGCCCATTGTGGGGGTAGGTCTGTGGAGCATGCGGCCATGTGCTCGGGGAAGCAGCCCTGGGGCTGCTGCTCCAGGACGGGAGCAGAGCTGACTGCAACTTGGAAGCTGCCAGGAGCAAGAAAACAGAGACCCCTGGGAGGGGTGGCCAGGAAGCTTGCGATGAAGTTAGTCAAATGACTGTTTTCTGTTTTAAGAAAATTAATTCTCTTAAAGGGGACTTGGTGTAGCACTGTGTGCTTGGAAGCTACGAGAAGCCCCTGTGACACCCTGTTTGCTGCTTTAACTGTCCTGGCATAGTTAAAGTGTTAAGACCTTTTATCAGTTGCAAGTGTTCTGTATGCAACTGGGGTAAGTGAGTCTTATGGAGGAATCTGAAGGAGACAGGCTCAGTTATCCTACTTGTCTGAATATTAGTACAACTTCACAGAAGTAAGGCTGCTGTAAAATATCATGTGTTGGCATGAGTAAGCTGTTCTCCTGATATGCTCATCAGTTTTATCTGCCTATAAGTCACTATCCAGTGATCTGACTGGATGACCCAGTTTGCATTTGGTGATATGTCTTCAAGGTGCTGATCCTAACTAGTTCAGTGTGTAATTTCAGCATGCATAGCCCCATAGAAGTCAATGGGGCAAGTTGAATGCTTAGTGCTGAAGCATGTGCTTAAGTGCTTTGCTCAGACTGGGGTTTACATGCTCTCTGGGTCTCTGAGACAGCTATGATAATAGTGTCTGGTGACTATTTAAGATGGTTACATGTGGCTGAGTGCTTCCTTGCCTTATGCATTTCCAAGAACTCCGGGAGCAACATCTGACCGCATACAAGCTGTCCTGAATTAACCCCATGAAGATTCTCGAAGGAAGGAAGCTGCCCAGACATGTACATAAAACATTTTTAAAAATACCAACTAAAACAAGCATTTTAAAGAACTTGTGATCACTCAAAGGAGTGGGGGAAAAAAAAAAGGTTTTCTCCTGGTAAAAATCACCAAAGAGCAACTGAGCAGGATTTGGGGGAGGGGTTACCAGAATGCAGTGATCTTGCTGGCTGGAGAATGTCCTCAGAACTACCAATGATTTTAAATGAGCTCTGTGTGTGTGCGCCTGTATAGTCAAGTTTTGCTCTGTTTTGTAGAGTGCCTAGTACAATGGGGGCCCGGTCTACGGGTGAGGCTCCCGAGTGCTACCATAACTCTAATAATAATCTGTCAGCATTGAAGATTTGCCTGATGGGAAACGCTCATCCCATCCTCCTGACTCTTCCAGTTCCTTGCATTAATCATGTATATCTCCTGCACCATTACGTGTATTGAGCTACAAATAATGGCTCCCATCATCATTAGCCCCAGCTCCAGTGTGTATCAAATAGCAAACTATCATTAAATGTGTTTCTCCTTTTGCAGACATGCATCAAGGTAGCTTTGTCCACTGTTTAAAACTATCCTAAAAATCCTGCAGTGAGCTCCCCACCCTTTCTGTGGGAGCCTGTCAGGCAGCAATATGGGAGAAAAGGACAAGGGCTATGATGCGGGAGCTCCCAGAACAGTAGACTAATAAGGTATTTCAATGAGTATATGTTAGAAGTACATGAAATAATGATAGATCAGGAGCATCTATTCTTCCTGCCTCAACATAAGAACAAGGGGCAATACAATGAAATTAACAGGTGGAAAATTTGAAACTAATAAAGGGATTTTTTTTCCCCACACACAATGTGTAATTAGACTGTGGAACTCATTGCCCCTGGAAGTCACAGAGGCTGAGAATTTAGCATGATCCAAAAAAGGTGCTGGATGTTTATATGGTTACCATAATTATAATGAAATCTTTGGAGCCTTATGCTTCAGGGTTTAAGCTGATCTTTAACTTTTGGAGATCAGGATGAGACCTATATTGAGGGGGCAAATGATCTCCCACCTCTGCCTACTGTGGGGTTCTTAAACCTTCATCTGAAGCAGCTGGTGCAGGCCAGTGTCCCACACAAGATGGACCTCAGTTTTGATCTAGTAAAGCAAGACCTACATTCCTATGTAGGCAAAGAGAACACAATTTAAATGCTGGCTTCTGCATTTGCCACCACTTTGTGCAGTTCCAGCTCTTCGAGCACTTGGCTGGCTTTTAAAAAATCAAATGTCTTTTGCAAGACTGTCTAGACAGCATATAAAAGCTTTCATTCTCTGGCCAAATTAGCCTACCACGTGTCTTGATGGGATCTGCTTATTAAGATTTGTCATCCACATGCCAACCCAGTTACAGGAGATCTGACCGATTGGAGCCTCACTTATTGTTTGCTCTCACTCATCACCCCTCCCCACCCCACTCCATCCCATTGTCTTTCACCAGCAGCTCACTGAATCAATTACTGCTGTTACAGTAAACTGTATATATTAGAACCAGCAGAGGTCCCAGGATTGGTTCTTGTGGGACTCTCTCCTCCCCCAGCAGTTTGATGGGGCTTTCAGACAAGTCTGTTTCTGTTTTCAGCAAGTTGTGTGGCACCCGCCCTTTATCCCATCTTGGTTCATGTAGGCTCTCTAAGAAGGGAAGTTGTCCGTGTATTACAATTAATCCACAACACACAATCCATGGCTTTGTTGCCTAAGCACTGGGTTTTAAATAGGGACTTTCTGGAAACCACAAGTTCAAACCCTGGCAGGGATGACTCCGCTCTTTTTATGTGACAGATGAATTGAGTTCCATGCTTTCTGTGTGGTGGGTCCTGCTGCTTTCACGTTAGTCCTGGAAGGACCAAGATCTTAAGTGCTCTGCCTTGCCTGTTTGTGCTGTCATTAACAGCTGTGTGTGTGAGATGCTATTGCCAATGGGGGTGCGGAATAGTGATCTGGTAGTACTTGGCAGCACGTCTGTACAGATGTCCAATACTGCACAAGAAGCAAGGCAGTGACAATTCAAGCCTTACAAGTTTCATGGCACTCTTCAGAGAAGCAGAAGTTTTAACCCAGTGTCCTAGATCAAACTGTCCTTATCCCACCCCAGTGACATGCAGGGTGCTATGGGCCTGCCGGCTGCTGCCCCCCACTTGGGAATGGCTGTATTTCAATGGGGCTCTATGTATGCTTGTAAATACCTCGTGATCCTGTAAGATAAAGTGGAATATGGGTCCAATCCAGCTTCAGGTCAAGTCAGGGGACAGGCTGCCATTGGCTTCAGTGGCATGTGGGTCAGGCTTTATACATATAGAAACCTGCCTTTTTTTACCACTGTTACTCCAGTGAAATCCCATTGGTGTCACTCAGCTGAAATCAATGTAAAAGCTGGAGTAATGGATACAATAAAGCAGGCCCACTTTTATTTAATTGGGGTAAAGTCTGTCAAATTCCTACCCCGCCACAACTCTCTAGTTAAAATGTAAACCACCAGGCTATTTCTATTGCATTGTTTTTAATCTCTGTGCATTTGCTGTCTCATTCACTTAACTCCAACTTGTGTTTGTCCTAAAAACTAGTGCTGGTGAAGACTTTCAACTTCCAGATTCTAGTACACTTGGCCCAGCTGTAAGAGACTTTGTCAACTGTTGCTAATTATCTTTGCATGGACTAAGACCTAGACATGAGCAATTCCCTTCAGAGAGACAGTCTTCTTGATTTCATAACTCTCTCCACTACTGCTTCAGCTTCCACTGTTCTGAGGTTTACCAATGTGCCAAGAATACCAGGCAAGCTGAGAGTTAAAGAATACAAGTGCTGAATTTGGTCATGGGGTTCCATGTCTCTCTCTCTCTCTCCTTGTCTTTTGTTCTGTTAGAAGTCTCTCCCCTCAGGACTGCAACGAAGAGTCTCTTAGCTGTCTTCTCTACTAGCTCAATGCAAATGGATTCACGCTATTGATTTAAAAATGGTACTTTTAATCTGACTTTTTTTTTTACTGTTTGGAAATATAAATCCTATGCTCTGGGCACAGTCCTATCCTTCTCTTCCTTTGCCTGACTTCCAAATGGTCTGCCAACTTGGTAAGGAAATTCTAGCCTATTTTCTTCTAGTTATTCATGATCCAGTGGTGGGGGAACTAGGATTTGAAAGTCTTTCTTCTTAAAAACTTGATTTCCAACTTTTGGAAATGTCACTTTCTTCTCCAGCACTGAGTTTGGGACTCCATCTGACTCCCTGACCATATTGCATGTGTGCACTGTGAAGGGGACAACAGTATTTCCAGAAAGTAAAAATTCAGCTCTTCATTAGCACTAGAGGTCTGATGCTCACTTACACTAAGGCCTGTTTATGGTGCTCTGGGTGTGTGTATACACTCATATTTTACTGGGTGTATAATATGACTCCATTTTGACCAGAGCAGCTAGTCAAAGTTTGGAGCCCTGGGGCTGTAGGAGTAAATTGATGATAGTCTGGTGTTTTCTTTGATGCAGTTTTCTTGGTATAGAAGGAATGTACAAAGTCCTGTTTTCCTAAAAGCAGAAGGAACCAAAAGCAAAAGGAGTAGGATCTTCTCTTACAGGCCCAAGCTTCTTTTCAGCCAACACCACCAACCCCGAACCTCTCTAGATTTCTCTGAGGGCCCTACCATGCTTACAGTCTTCTGCTTGGATCTCTTCAGGCACATGTGCACACTCTCTCATTCTGTGTTCTACACACACTTACCCAAAACAGTTCTTGGCAAAAAACCCTCCACCCACACCATCTGAGCTTATGGGATGGGTTCACATGATCCTCTTGTCTTAGGTGGGGGGGCTATGGTTAACTTATCCTTGCCATTGAAGAATGATGGGTATGAAACAACCCATCTCAACACGCTTTTAACTCAACCTGTACAAAGGTTTCACACGGTTCATAAGAATAACACAGAAGTATGAAGTCAGAGTGCTATCAAACACCTAGTAAAACGAGTCCTTTGTAACTATTGTGTAGTAGTCTTATGTTTTGCAGAAATTTTGCTATAAATTACTTTCATTTATAGAAATGTATTCCCTGCTGAAAATAACTGGTTTGTGGCACAGAGCTAGCTATCACAAAACTTTGCAAGCCAGCAAGTGGGTGAATAGGGTGCTATTGCCTCTCTGTTCTTTTGGAACGTTATTATTCAGAGTAATGAAGCAATTCACAAGTTGTCCATATTTTTATAAATGTCCCATAAATTATTGAAGTGTGATTAAGATCGCCTGCCTTTTATGAAAATGTCTCTAAATCCTGTGCCTACGAGGCCTTAATGTTCACTCCGACTAGCTTTCCTCTCTACATAATTCATGTAATCTTCCATTTTAACTGTTCTCCAGGCGAACAATGTTACGAGGCTGGGGACATTATTATTTATGGGACTCGGGTATGACTGTACTCTCCTTTTGTCAGAGGTACACCATTCCTGAGTTAAGTGTCTCTGGTGATGGAGTGCATTAATTCAAGGAGCTATCCTCTTCATTGAACATGTCCACTCTGAGCCAGAATGTGATCTCCACGTGGAAGTGTCCCTGGACCCAGTGTGACACCAGAGATGGAGTCTTGATGGGTGGCCTCTTCAGTTACTCCAAAGTCCTCACCAGGAATACAAGGCCAGATCCTCAGCTGGTGTAAATTTGGCGTAGCACCTTTGGAGTCAGTGGAGCATCTGCCCGTTTGGAGTGGCACAAGCCAGGGTGTTACTGTTACAACATATGACTCGGCCTCCATCCCCTGTTTAATCCTTCCCAGTCCCTTCAGGGTGATGCACCAATTAACTCTCTTGAGGGCTGAAGTGGGTTTAGGACTTTGGTTCTGCAAAGTACTGAGCACTGTGGCCAGCAGAGGGCTTAGCCTCATCCTGTAGGCACATCTGGCCTGAAGGTGCACCACTGAATCAATGGGAGTAACTGCGAGGAGGGCGGGATTGAGCCCATCGGTAAACTGACTTAACTGGCTCTTGAAATAGAGCTCAAGTGGTGCACACACCAGTGCTGTGCAGAGGGGTGAATTTCACCAGGAGGGATAAATCTCAAATATGGCTTCAGTGGGAGGTTTGCCTGAGCCAGGGCTGCAGGATGTGGCCCTATCGTGCAGAGAGACATGTTTACACTGATGCAACAGAGCTGGTTTGAGTCGGCATTTAAGTTGCCAAAGCAACACACTCCGGTACTTGTAGAAGGGGAGAGAGATTCCCTCAGTGCTCAGCACCATAGAAACCAGGAACATCCTAATGCACAGGGAAATTGCCTTGGCAGAAATAACTTTTGTGGGTTTGCTGGTTCCTGGTTCTTGTTTAAGTGACTTTGTAGGATCTCACTTTGCTCCAGACTCCATCTAAAGCAAAAATGAATGACTAAAAATGCAAGTAGTAAAGAGCAAGAGATGAGATTGCTGGAAGAACTAGTGAAGCTGTGCAATGCTGATTTGGGGGTTCATAGTTGGCCTTTACTGGCTATTTGACTCAGTCAAATCATAGCTTCTGGAAAATAAAGCTGGTAAAAGTGGATTTGAGCTAGTGAGGTCTAGTGGAAAGGACACTGGATTGGGAGTCAGAAGACGTAGAGTCTATTCTTGGCTCTGCCACTGACTTGGTGTGTGAGGTGGGGCAAAAAAATATTTCTGGACCTCAGTTTCCCCATCAGTAAAAGGAGGGTAAGGATACTCTCCAACTTTGATTAACCCCGGGGAGAGCTGTAGGTGAAAAGCACTGGGTAAGAGCTATCTATTAATTTGCTGCTCTGTTCAAGAGCAACTTTGTCTTTAGTTTTTTCTTAACGTCTTAAAAAAAAAAATTTTTCTTTAAAAAAAAAAAAAAAAAAAAAAAAAAACAGAAGCTGCACCAGTTTAACTTAAACAAAAACAATTGTTAAACTGATTTAAACCTGTGTGAACCTATTTAAAACTGGTTTTATTAGCTTAGCTTGTCCCTGTAAATTCTTCAACAGAAGCCAAACTAATATAAGCTAGAGCTGGTTGACACTTGAGAATTCCATTCTGTGGGAAATTCAGGCATCCTGGAATGGTCTCTTCTCCCAGTTGAAACACCAAGTGGCAATTTCCCATGGAATGAAACATCTGGAAAACTTCATTTTGGAAATATGGGAATGACTTTCCTGTAGTTTTTTATAACAAAGGAAAAATGAAGTGCTTTCGCCAGGTCTGAAATGAAGCACGTCAAACTGGTTTTCTGGTGGGGAAACCTGTTTCACCAGAGTTTCTTTTATTTGACTAGCTATAGTTTTAAACTGATTTAAGAGCATCCACTCACCAAGTGCCACCAGTATGCCTAAATCTGTATTAAAATAACCTTTCAGTTAAACCAGGGCTCTCTGTGCATAGACCCAGCCAAAAGAAGGCTGACGAACCCTGGTCCCATTCAGTTTTTAGCAACAGTCCCTTTTACTTGAATGGGACCGTCTGGCCCATGATATGGAGGAAAAATTTTATTTAATGATCCCGGGGAGTGTGTTTTCTTCTTGGATGCAGCACAGCTGCAGGAGAAGACTTGTACCTTCTCATGTACCAGTGCCCACCAGGACTCTCGGCTTGTTTATAATTTCATTTAGTGCTGAAAGTTCCTTCCACAGGAAGATACTTTGTTGCATCCAAACAGAAGATGCATGAATCCATAACCCTGTTGCCTGTCCTCTGGAGTAAAGGGCCTGGAAGAACTGCACTGCGCACAGCATAGCATTACCTTGCATAGTACCCGGCCTCTTCATGCTCCTGGAAGGCTATGCCTGGGCCATGAGCTGAACTGCTATGTGGTCAATGACTTGGATTCAACTGTTCTGGGGTGGTTCAGGGGACTTAGACCAGGTGCTTGAGAAATGGTAGAGGGTTTCTGGTGCTTTCTGTGTTTTGGGAGCCTGGAGCCTGAACATCTCTTAGAGCAGGGGTTCTCAATCTTTTTCCTTCTGAAACCCCACCAACATGCTATAAAAATTCCAGGGCCCACCTCTGCCACAACTGTTGTTCTGCTGATTTAAAAGCCAGGGCTGGCGTTACAGGATAGCAAGCAGAGCAGTTGCCCAGGGCCTCACGCCACAAGGGGGCCCCGCGAAGCTACGTTGCTTTGGCTTTGGCCTGGGGAGGAAGGGCTCCAGCTTTGGCTTCAGGGGCTTGGGATTCTGCTTTCTGCCCTGGGCCCCAACGAGTCTAACACTGGTCCTGTTCTCATTTATTTTGGTGGACCCCCAGAAACCTGCTCATAGCGCCCCCCCCTCCCCCGGGGTCCCAGACCCCTGTTTGAGAACCACTGTCTTAGCCTTCCATGAAGAGAGGTGTTGTCTAAGACTGGAATCCTGAATTCTAAGCACAGCTCTGACATTGACTCCCTCTCTGCCTTGGGCAAATCATTTAACCTCTCTGCCTTAGGGAGACCCCAACTTACCTGCCTACCTCACCCGTGTGCTGTGAGGGTTAATGAATGTTTGCCAAGGGCAAGGAAGAGGGGGGGAAAATAAAGGGCTGTGTGACTATTCTGTCCCGGGTACCTGCAAATATAGAACCCTCCACAGGATGAAGGCACTGTGAATACACTGAATTAATGCATTGTGAAGATGGCATATCGGACTGGGAAGGTTAGTCCAATTAATAATTTATAACCGCTTTATGCCTCCAGCATTGTGCGCATGCATCAGCCATCTCGGTGCTGGGGGAGGGATACAGTATATTTGCATCATTTAGGGCCTCATCTAAAGCCTATTTGACATCCATGGGAAGACTCCCGTGGACTTTCTTTTTAGACTCAAAAGCCTGATCATGTAGTTCTGACCCAGGCAAAACACCCATTGCATTGAGAATCCTGCCGGAGGACAGACTGGAGCAGCAGGACATTAGAATGTAACTGACTGCAGCTGAGATGTCTGTGAGTCTTTTCCAACTACAGTACTCTCTCTAATGGGGTGAGATTTTTATCTTTACAAGTAATTTCTCCTCTTAAAGATCTAAAGAAGAGCTCTGTCTGGGAGATGCTGATGGTTTCTCCAATTCCTTTTCTCCAAGCGCTGTTGCCGAGTAGAATTCATTACTTGAAACTCTCTTCCTTCTTGTTCAGGAGCAACTCTTGTGTATTCCCTGGCTGATTTAACCAATGCACCATTGGGGTCCGTAGTACATTTGAACTTTGGTGTGAGAACTTGACTCTTTCCCTGTAAGAATAAGATTTCAGGACAAAGTCCCCTTTTGCATATCTGAATCTGAACTTCGCCCTGATGTTTGGTACTGAGTTGGCCCCATCTCTGGCGAGACCCATTGAAATAAAAGCGTGTGTGGTATGTTAAAATAGCATCTAAGAGGCTTTCAGTGTGTCTTACGTTTGTGCTGATTCATCTATCCATCCTTCTGCAGCTTTGAAGACCTTGTTCAGTCTCATACAGGGTAGAGACAGTTACACCTGGAGGTGACAGCAGTTTATTGGGACTCATTTATGCTTGACTCTGCCACTCAATTTACAAGTCCCTGAACCTTGCTTTGCCTTAACCTGCTCATCCGTATAACGGGAAAGGTACTAGCCTCCGAGGGAGGTGACAGCCTTCATTAATGTCTGTGACGTGCTTAGGCCTGTTGGCTGTAGGATACTGTGGATCCGCAAAGGACTCTGCCTAATAACTGCATTTTCATTTCCCAATCTATTTCCCCAAATAAAAGGGACTGGCCAGCTGAGCTAAGTGGGAAGGACACAAAAGGAAGCCTGTCTATGGAGTCAGCAAGGTGCAAATTACTTTCCACCCACTGAGTTGCAGCTAAAAGAACGAGGAGTACTTGTGGCACCTTAGAGACTAACAAGTTTATTTAAAATTAGACTTAGTTTATTTAAAATAAATTTGTTAGTCTCTAAGGTGCCACAAGTACTCCTCGTTCTTTTAGTGGTTACAGACTAACATGGCTACCACTCTGAGCTGCAGCTGTGATGCTCAAACACCATCTCTTCCCCCCACCCCCCCCGGCCCTTTCATTAATACAGGGATGAAAATATTGAAGTGATGCTTCCCTCCGGGGGGCCTGCCTGTCTGGAGAAACCTGCAGGTGCAGTTAGAACGTGATCTCCATCTAGCAAGCCACACATCTCTGCCCTCAAAGGGAAACTCCACCCCTCAGGGTGCAGTGAGAGTTGGTAGCCCAGGGAGCTGGTGGTGGCTGCTGCTTGCTGGGGCAGGGGCTGGAGGCTTAGTTTTGTGACTGGAAAAGGACTCTAGAGCTGCCAAGGGCAACTCTCAACTAACCCCCAGTGCAACAATAAATATAGGCCCTGCTCCTACATGAAAGGAACTCTACACAGGTGTGTTCATTGGGGTTACTTCAGGTGCCTGTCAGCAGGATAGGACTGGGAGGGAGAAAATAGCTGGAGCTAACAAGGTACATCCTCTAGCTCCCTGATCACTGTGTGAAATGCAGCCCTGTGCAGACAGCCTGCCTGTAAGGCCTAGCACCACCTAAATTCCACTTCAGCTGTATTTTCAGGGCTTCAACTAGACCAGGGGTGGCCAGATCATGGCCTGCAGGCCAGATCCGGCCCCTCAGGGCTTTGGATCTGGCCCACAGGATCGCCACCCCTGTGGCGCCACAGGCCCCATGCCGCTCTGGGAAGCGGCCAGCACTATGTCCCTGCAGTTCCTGGTTTGCAGGGTGGGGGAGAGGGCTCTGTGCACTGCCCTTGCCTCCAGGCACCACCCACCGCAGCTCCCATTGGCCAGGAATGGGGAACCACGGCCAACAGGAGCTTTGGGGGAGGTACCCACAGGCAAGGGCAACATGTAGAGCCCCCTGGCCGCATTGCGCACCACTACCACCCCGGAGCCGCTCCAGGTAAGTGATGCCAGGCTGGAGCCCAAACCCCTCCTGCACCCCAACTCCCTGCCCTGAGCCCCCTGCCGCACCCCTCCTCTGCCCCAACCCCTTATCCTAAGCCCCTTCCTGCACACTGCACTCCTTCCCACACCCCTGCCCTAGCCCTGCATGCAGTTTCCCCACCAGATGTGGTCCTCGGGCCAGAAAGTTTGCCCAGCCCTGAACTAGAGACAAGTGGTGCCCAAGACTGCGTGAGCTCTCCGTATAGGGGTAAATTTCACTCCTCCCAACCCCCCCCCCCCCCCATATATTGTATCCCTTTCCTCTCCTTAGACCAGAAGATGTGTGGTGCAGTGACCAGGTTGTCCAATGTGTTTATACAGCCCCTGGCACAGTGGGGACTCAATCTTGTTTGGGGCCCTCTGAGTGCTACTGTCATATTAATAGTGGAGGTCCCCAGGCCCATTTCCTGCAGCTCTGACACACCCATTCATTCAGTTCTCCCTGGTAGAGAAGAGCCAGTACCAGAGCAGCAGCAGACTTTCACTTAGCAGACCCGGTTGCGTCAGATGCTTCTGGTACAAAGGCTGCCATGCTGCTTGCATATTTGCAAATACACATTGTATTTTCTCCCCCCTACCCGCTCCGTGGTCCCTAGAAGGCACCCAGGAAAGATTTCCAGCTCCCAGCCATCACCTCTCCTGGGTGGAGACCTGCATCTCGCTCTCTTCTGACCAGGGTTTCTAAGGCTGCACAGCTCCCTGATCTACACTGTGATAGACTGGCTTGCTGGGGCTGCCTCAAAGGCAAGTGTCTGTGGTTTGCTTTCTCCAAGAGCTATGACCAGTGTATTGACAATAGTGACAAGTCACTGCCTAGCTCCTGCTAAGCAAGCACCTTTATTCTTAAGATAAAAGCATTACAGAGAGAGGATCTAAAGCAACAAAAGATGTATGATAAAAAGCTGACCAGTGGTCACCCCTCCCCCCCCCCCCCCCAACCCCAACACTGGGCTCTGGAAGATGCTAGTCCTTTCAAACCCTGAAACTGGGTTTTTTCCTGTGATTACAAGTTTGTATCACTTTTTAGATCATGAAGCAGAAGGAAGGCCCTGAGTCAGTTTAAATGTGAGTTAATTATCCCAAAAGTTCTTTTTGTCTGGTCTCTGAAGAATCCAGTCTGAACCAGAATACCACTCCCCAACCCAGGGTACTTATCAGGAAACGTTTTATACCCTGTCTGATCTGCCTTACTCCTCCCCTACTGCCTTCACTGTGTGGAGGAGCTGTGGTAACCTTCCCCCCCCAGAGTGCACGCAGTCCCTGGTTCATGCAGATTCATCTGACTCCTGTCAGCCCTCCTGCTTCTCGAAACGTCTCTGTCTAGACAATCACCAAGGAGGCAGGAGTGGGCGCTCAGAGCTGAGTAGTTGTGCATTGGTTCATTACGGTGTCCTGAATGAAGATGCAAGTGAAGGGTCTGAGCTTGTGCCCGTCCCTCTCTGTGCACCTCGCAGCAGAACCACAGTAGACTTGGTGTAATTCATCAGCTGGCAGCCTTTGCTGTAGAAAAGCCCAGGATTAGTAAGGCAGGCCCTGAAGAAGGGTGAGACCATCAGCAGACCTGGGGGAGAGCTCAGGAGTTGACTAGCAGGATGTGGCTGTGGGTCAGTATTGGAGTGATTTGTTGGCAGAACTGTAGCACAATGCATGCTCTGTGTGCCTGGATCAAACCAGCCCTGTAAATAACCCTACTGAACTCTTTTGTATATACCACTCTTCCTCCATAGATCTCTCAGTGCACAGCCATTTGCCATGCTTCACAATGGGGGAAACTGAGGCACAAAGAGGTGAAAGGCTTGTCCAAGATCAGACAGTGGGTCAGTTGCGGAGCTGGGAACAGAACTTATGATTCCTGACTCCCAGTTTGGTCTCCTGTCCTTGGACCATGCTACTGCTGCTTCCAGCCCCTGACACCATACCCCCCTCCTTTCATAAGCATTAAACTTACTCCCAAACTTGGAATGTTGCAGCACCTCCACCCCCCCCCCCCCCCGAGAGGCTGTATCTTCAGTGAGTGAATTCCACACTCTACTTGGCAGCTGTAACCCACCCACCGTCCCCAGCTAGCGGAGTCTGGGCCACCCCCTGGAACGCCATGTCCCTGACTGTAGGTTACACTAACTAAAACAAAAGTAATGTAAAAGTCTGACATCACTGGCTTCTTCAGCTTCCTCTCGGTGGTTGACACAACTGAGGCTGAGGTTATGGGCCTTATAGGATGTGACCGAGGTCTTAAAGCACCAGGCTTTGCCACTGTCTCGGGGCTGCAGTCCTACCTTCTGTGTTCAATAGCAATTTGCCCATGGCTACAGTGATTTCATCGTGGCATTCAAAGAGTTAAAATAATGTGATTTGTTTCTAGTCTGCCAGGTTACTATGCATGAGCCTGATCCAAAGCCCTTTGGGAGTTTTTTCCCATTGACACCATTCACTTCAATGGGCATAGGGGCAGGCCCTGTGCAGTCTCCAGAGTCTGAAAGCCGTAGAGTTTAAAGTCAGAAGGGACTATTATTCATCAGGTCTGATCTTGTGTGTATCACGGGCCATCAAATGTCACCCAGTTACCCCTGTAACGTGTGTGTGTGTGGTTAAAGCAGATAGGCAGCCAGCCTTGGTCTGAAGGCATCACACCATCGAGCCTCGACCTGGATCGTCCTACTCTAGAGATGCTGCTGACTTCTGTTCTGTAAGTGCAAGGCAGAAGCCTCCTTGGCTGTGGGGAACGACAGACAAAGGATGGAGACTGTTCAATAAGTCGTCCAGCTTCCTAGCTGTGAATTATTTATCAGCTCTTCGTGGTATCATGGCAGTGAACTAGAACACGCATTAGTGCTGCCGGCCAACCCTATCGAAAGGGAATGTATTCTGCACAGGCAAATACCACTTTCCCTGTCCCATGGTGCTGTGGGAGCTCCCCCTTGAAAGGTCACTGCCCATTTTGCAACAGAACGCATGCAGTGAAATGATGCAAAACTCCCTCCCGCTTCCTGTCTCTCTCTGGTCCAATCTTGCCAACCCGCCCCTCCCAGGGCTGCTGTCTTTTCTCTCCAAGGCCTATACCCCAACAATGCTGCATCATCTCCACTGAGCAGGTGCCATTCCATGTTGCTTGGTTTCTGAGGTCTTTCTCCTTTCCTCCCTGGCACTGTCTCCCATTGGGGGCCCATTCCAATCAAAGTCCCGGCTGCCTTTTTTTGGGAATGCTCCTGCCTAAGCATTGTCCCCAGATGCCAGCTGCACTCCATCCCTTGTCTTTCTGTGGTCCTGCTCCCACAGTTCTCCCTTATCTCTCTGAGCAGCTATGACCCATGCAGCAGCTTCACTGTCTCAGGAGAGCTGGATGAAGATGTCGCCAGCACCACCAGGCTCCTGGGGTCTGGCTCCCAAACCCAACCTCTCTCCACTCAAATCTAGGAAACTGGAGCAGACCTACGTGACTTGGACCCATCTCCGCAGAATCAGATTTATTTTTTTCCCTCCGGCTTTAACTTGCATGAGAGAGCGCAGGTGAGGACTGACATACATGTAAATAAATAAGACTGAGGAAGTGATTCTTTTGTCTCTCCACGGCGTTTTCCCCCCCCCCCCCCAATTACACCACATCATGTTCAGCTGCATCAGACCATTCTGGCGAGACAGTCTACTGAACTGGGAGACTATCTGGCCTTTGCTTAATCTGGCTGGGTCTCCACCAGCTCATCTCGGGCGATTCCATCCCTTGCAGCGCTGCTCCAAGAGGTTGCAATCTTCGCACTTCCACACAACTACAGGGAGGAGGGAGATGTTCCGGGGGGAGCCTATTTCCTTTTCAGCTCGCAGTACTCTGTTTGTTCCAGAGGGCTGCTCAAGGGGGGTTGGTTGGATGACCTGCCCACGTTGACATAGATTGCCTGCTCATCCAGGATTGGATATTTCACTGTGGCGTAAAAAATATCTGACATCCCTGGAGCCTGAAATTTTAAAACAGCCTTGATCAGAGAAAAGAAATGAAGGGCGAGAGTCCGTAACTAGAACAGATGCTGAGGAACAGAGGCACTCATACCCTGGCTGCTTTGTCTAAGTAACTCAATTGCTCGGATGAGGCTGGTTGCACAGCACAGGTTTCCTAATGCTCATGCACATCCCTGTCGCGCACGTGCACGTGCAGATCTTTCTGCACTTGGAATAGTTTTTTCTAAGAATGGCATGGTGGTGAGTGGAACTCCAGTCCTGTGGATGAGCATGTGACATGGCTGCTGGGCAAGTCACACGAGACTGGAACATTTAAATTTGCAGCTGACTCTTTGTGCATGGCCTGTTTGCATCCTACCTGCATGGGCTGAGATTGGGCCTGCAGTTTCCCAGCTGGTACATGCGGTTACCCACATGTAGGCAAATAGCGTAAAACCCACACACCTTCTGGGTGTGGTGTTGTCCCATCTAGTGGCACTGAGACCCCTTAGAGCTAAAATGAGTCTGCTCTACTGCCTTCACTGACAGCCAGCTGGCTTCTAGCTCATGCACTAAGCTTCAGAGGCCCCAGGTTCAATCCTGCCCGCCAGCAACTACGGTCTGTCAACATTGTATGTGCAAAGCAGAACAAAGCAAAATTGGCCCTCTATGCTCTGACTTCAGCTGCTGTTCTGAGTGTGAGGTGGTCCAAACTTTTCCAGACCTGATGGAGATTAAGCTTTTCTAAAGCCTCTAGAAATTTGATAAACTTTTCTAGAGCCTTTCCTGAACTCCTCTTGCTGCTAATGAAAGGAACAGGGTTCAATGTGCTAGAAGACTCATGAACATTGCATGCAAGTGCTCTTGTGCAAGACTCGGCATGCCCTGTAGAACCCAAAAGCAAGATTTAAAGAGAATAAAGGGGATCAGAAGAATCTCTTCAAACATCCTTGCATTTTAGAACTGAATACCAGAATCCTTACTACAGCTGAATATTCCACCCTTTCTGGACTGGGCTCGGCCTGAGCAGAGTCAGGGGATGGGGCTGTAGTGATGGATTTTCTAGGCTTCGGTTTCACAGTTGCATAGGAAACATCACTTTCGGTGCTGGTAACTGCCTGAAGGAGGGGAAAAAAAAACACAATCTGGGTTGGGATCTCTGAGCTGGCGTTCTCTGCCCCTGCAGCAGCACCAGGCACTGCTTCTGGGGTGATCCAGGGGCACAGCCTACCTCTGTTATCTGTCCCCTGGTTTTTCCTCCCCTCTAACTCCCCACTCCCCAAACACCTAGCAACAGTCTCCCTGCTTTCTCCAGCAGTGCTCCTAGTGCTGACCTAGTGCTTTTCAGCCAGGAATCTTCAAGCCCTTTGCAAAGGGAACTAGTGTTTTTCCCATTTTACAGACTGGAAAGAGAGGCACAGAGAGATGGTGACTTACCCAAGGTCTCGCAATGAGCTATTGGCAGATCCAGGGTTCCTGACTCCATCCAATGCTTTGTGCACCAGACCAAATCATGGCTGGGGCCCCCCTACAATGACCAACCTCCTTCCTAGGGATTCAGCCTGTCCCTCACTCTGGATTCTCCTCTTATTTTTAGTTCCAAGGGGTTGAATAACTGAGCTCAGCCCCCTCTTACTCGGACTTGAACTCAACTGTTAAAGCCACCCTTGGGGCTGGAGAATTAACCCACTGTCTCAGAGCCCAGCACTCATTCCCCCTCTTACCTCATTCACTGCTGGGCTAGGCCCAATGGCTCCAGCAGCTGAAAGATAACAGACCCTTATTACACTGATGTAACCGTGTTGAAAGAGAAGATCTACAGAGGAGGAGTGACGAGGCTGGGAGTGGGGAAGGGAGGTGGGCTCCTCCAGATCCTACATAAGGAGGGGTAAAATGCTGAAGCGTTCAGCCCTTTACCACTATCATCACAAAAATGTTGGCCTCTTTCTCCAGGGCTTAGTTCTGAGCTGTTAGTGCTTAGACTAGGTGGGCATAGACTTTTGGAAGTGACGCGGGATAGCTGGGATGAGGCACAGGGCATGCACCTAGAACTGGTGAAGAACACAGATGGAGCTAGACCCTCTTGCCTTTCAAGAGGAGAGAGATGGATCTCCTCTGGTTCCACCACCCCTGTGGCTGAGATGCATCCTACAAGCCAGAACCACCACCTGCATCCCTGGAACTCCTGAGCCTATTTCACTTACACAGCCTTCACCAGTGTAATAAGCACCAGTTTTACACCCAGATCCCCCCACGCACAAGTGGACAGCAATTGCTGCTCCTGCTGTGATTCTCTGGAGTTGCCCTTGCACCGTGTCCAGTGGGCAAAGAGCAGATGGAGACTGTGAACAGGAAGGAATTCTGAGGCCCTCTGTGGCATTGGGCACTGGCAAGCCATGGTCCATAAACACAGATGAACTGTAGGCAGAGCTATGGGGCCAGATCTCCTCCAGGCAGATGAGTGCAACCCTGGAAAAGTGGAACTTCCCTGGGAGAAGCAGATGGCCTGCTGCTGTTTGCTCACTGGAAATCTCTGTACCAGGAGGGCAAAGTCAAGTGTGTGGGGTGTAGTCAGCTGCATATATCCCCTTGGGAGTGGTGGCTTAGCCCCCTAGCCGTGATAGCGGGGAAGCTGTTAGCCTCGTCTCTTTCTGAGGTGTATTACATTGCCTGTCCAATAGTGTTAGTACAAACCCCCTCTCCCCCCCGGCTTCCTCAGTCTCTCTCTCATTGCTCCACTTGGGGCTGAGCAAGTGTCTTGGGTAACTTGGCTGTTGCTATTTTTGAAACTGCACTAAACCACAGCTCTGCCTAATCATTGGCTCAGGGGTGATGCAACCTGGAGCAGGAGAAAAGAGAGTACGTGTGTAAAATAAGAAAATAGGCATGAGTCTGCAGGGGGCTGAGCACTCTTGCACACTCACACAAGGCATTTAGCCCATGCTTACGTACTGCATGAGTGTGAGTAGGCTCCTTGACTGGAAAATGGGGCTGGCTGCTCACCCCCTTGTAGGACTGACCCTGGCGTGGGTGGCAGAGACTGGGGTGAGAGGGGGTTAGTGCAGGGAATTCAGTATCTGTCAGAGAAGAGGAAGGGGGTTGTTGCATAGGATTTTCTATGGTGCTTCTCGCTGTAGTAACCAAGTGCCTCCCATATGTTAGTGGACTAAGCCTTGAAGAATTTTTATTCTCATGTTGCACACAAGGACAGGACCCAGATGTCTCCAATCCCTTAGCCCTTACCACCACCCCCCCATTCCAAGTTCAGACAGGGGGAGAGAGATTTAGACCAAAATCAGATAAGAGAAACAGTGAAACAGGGCTCAAACTCCCCTCCCCTACACTGGGCCTGGGTGTTGCCTGCTTCAATTGAAAGCCTTTCCCTCTAGGAACTGTGTCTTGCTGTGTGTCCCTATTGTGCTTAGCACAGTCTGGCTGCTCTCTAAATAGTTGCAGTTCTGTTTAAACCACTTCCCTTGCACTGAACGTAGAAATGGGAGAACTGGCTACTGAGGCAAAACTCCTGATTTGCATGGGATTTTTGGCAGACTAAGCAGTTAGGATCAGGGCTTCACGAAGCTTTATTGACCAAGGGAGTAAGTGATTGGGGGGGGGGGGAGGAAATGAAAGGAGGGCAGAGCCATCTGAGACCAGGGCAGCCCCCACCTCTCACCCTTTTTCCTCTTCAGCATCATTCTTCTGGCCAGGAGAATGGCTCCGCTCAGTAACATAAGTAAAACCAGCAGGAGCACTGGCAGCAAGAACAGAGCGCTGGTGAAAGGAGAACTGGAAGACAAAGGGAAAAATACATCTCTGAGACACTGCCTACCTGTCAGTGAAGGGGGTGGTGGAAATTCAGTCGGGGAACAAAGCCAGCCCTGCCCTAGGTATTTGTGCAAATGCACCTCTGTATACTGGACTGCCAGCAGCCATTTACAGGCCATGCCATGACCCTCCCAGCTCTAGGGATTGTTCACCCCCAGCCCCAGGGACCCACAGCCACTCCTTGACCCAGTGAATACCAATTCCCATTCCAACCAACCAAGCTCCAGAGAGAGGCCCAGAGCCAGACTTGATACTGTCCAAATTCAGCCTACTGGGCATTTCATCAGAGCTGAAAAAAAGTGACCCTCTCCCATCTCTAGTCTCCTCTTATAAATGCAGAAGCCCTTCCACTACCTTCTATAGAAAGAGACCTCCACAAAGCATGGCTAAAGCAGTGCTGCTCCCCCCTGGGAACAATGCACAGAATTATCCAGTCAGGGGTTACCTGCGTGCCGAAGTTGCACTACTTTAACTCAAAGTAGTTCAAAAACTGATGCTGTTAAACTATTGCACGGCCCTGCGTGAAGGCTCCTCTTATCAGTTTTTCAAACTGGTTATATGGGGTTTAGCGTGGACCTGATGATTTACTGACCCAGCTGAACTGCTACAATCCAGCTTAAGATCCGTGTAAGTGTCCACACACAAAGTTGCACCAGTTTAACTGAATTGGTATAAAACTGACCCCTTTTCGGGCTTGTCTACCCAACAGCGCAGTCACTGTGCTGCCGTAGTGTAGACACGTGCTTCAGTGATAGAAGGGTTTTTTCCATCGTTGTAATAAATCCACCCCCACAAGAGGCAGGAGCTAGGTAGACAGACAAATTCTTCCATTGACCTAGTGATGTCTATACCGGGGCTTTGGTCAGCTTCATGACATCTCTCAGCAGTGTGAATGTTTCACACCCCAGAGCAACATTGCTAGGCTGACCTAAGTTTTGGTTTAAACCCTGGCTTTGGCTGTAGACCAGCCCTCGGTTTCTACACCAGGGGCTGAAGGGTGAGACCCACGTCAGCTAAAGGGAGATCTTTGACCTGCTCATGTTACGGTACAAAAGAGAGACAGGGCCAGAGCAGGGAAATGCGAACTGGGTTCTGTACAGACACTAGAAGCTCAGAAACCAAGACAATTTTATTTATTAGCATGTGTGCCAAGGGAGATGTGATATAATTAGAGTAAGTGAGTTGGCTAAGTTACCATATCCAGGGGAAGATTTAATTTACCAGCTGTAGCTACAGCTGGCGGGGAGGGAAGGCAGAGCAGACAGGGCTGGCAATATGAATAAGAGGGAAAAGCAGGCCAAGAGAAAAGAGAGGATTTGCCTGCTGCCGCCGTGTGTGGTTGGAGCAGTGAAGATTGAAGGAGGAGGGTGATCTTTGGGGAAGGTCTCTACCTCTCTCGGGAAGGGTGAGAAATAAGATGGCAGCTTCTTGTACACTGATTGCCAAGCGTTATTAGGGAAACCAATAGAGAAAGTGCAGTTAGACAGAGTAAAGGTCTTGAGGAAGCCTGGGCTAGTGGCCTGACCACAGAACCGGAGTCCAGGAACACCCGAGATCTAGTCCTAGCTCTGTCACACCGGTAAGCGCTGAGAGACCCTGAGGCAGCGGCTCTACTCTCTGTGCTGTGTAGCTTCCTGAGCCTGCAGAACGTGTGCCGTTCTCCCACAGACTTTTACAGTGTGCTTGCACTCCCTCTGTGCATGTGTAAATGATGACGCACAGGGCCGGGAAACGGTGCATCAGCCTGGCAGTGCAGGGTCACGAGCACCAGCAGGCGCGTGGGAACTTCTGGTTTTGGATGTGCAAAATCCCCATCTGCAGGCACCAATCAGGCAGCTAGGCGCTTGGCCCCTTAGCGTGCTTACATAAACCAGGATGTGCCCGTCTCTGCCGCTGCAGACTGTGACAAGCGTGCAAAGCTGGGCCTGGAAATTCAGCCCTGAACACCCCAGCTTAGACCCTGCTTTTACATTTACTTAACTGCCCTTACCTTTTGGGGTGCTCAGCTGCGTTTGTTGTGCTTATTGCTGGGGAGAGAGATTCAGTGGTTACCATCACCGCAGTGGAAAGCGCTGAAAATATAAGCCAGAAAACACAGTGCTCTGAGGTCTTCAAAATGTCACTTCTCCATAGGCTGCTGCGTTCTTAGTCTCGACATTTCAGGTGAAAGGTGCCAGCCTGCCCATGCTGGAGCCTGGAGCCCTCTCTTCACCGAACACTCCCAGCACAGGCAGAGCAAGCTTCCCCACTGCACTCCTAGGAGTGAAGGGAGCCATCGGTCTCTAGGGCCAGTTCAGTTCATAGAATCATAGAATATCAGGGTTGGAAGGGACCCCAGAAGGTCATCTAGTCCAACCCCCTGCTCGAAGCAGGACCAATTCCCAGTTAAATCATCCCAGCCAGGGCTTTGTCAAGCCTGACCTTAAAAACCTCTAAGGAAGGAGATTCTACCACCTCCCTAGGTAACGCATTCCAGTGTTTCACCACCCTCTTAGTGAAAAAGTTTTTCCTAATATCCAATCTAAACCTCCCCCATTGCAACTTGAGACCATTACTCCTCGTTCTGTCATCTGCTACCATTGAGAACAGTCTAGAGCCATCCTCTTTGGAACCCCCTTTCAGGTAGTTGAAAGCAGCTATCAAATCCCCCCTCATTCTTCTCTTCTGCAGACTAAACAATCCCAGCTCCCTCAGCCTCTCCTCATAAGTCATGTGCTCTAGACCCCTAATCATTTTTGTTGCCCTTCGCTGGACTCTCTCCAATTTATCCACATCCTTCTTGTAGTGTGGGGCCCAAAACTGGACACAGTACTCCAGATGAGGCCTCACCAGTGTCGAATAGAGGGGAACGATCACGTCCCTCGATCTGCTCGCTATGCCCCTACTTATACATCCCAAAATGCCATTGGCCTTCTTGGCAACAAGGGCACACTGCTGACTCATATCCAGCTTCTCGTCCACTGTAACCCCTAGGTCCTTTTCCGCAGAACTGCTGCCTAGCCATTCGGTCCCTAGTCTGTAGCGGTGCATTGGATTCTTCCATCCTAAGTGCAGGACCCTGCACTTATCCTTATTGAACCTCATCAGATTTCTTTTGGCCCAATCCTCCAATATGTCTAGGTCCTTCTGTATCTATCCCTCCCCTCCAGCGTATCTACCACTCCTCCCAGTTTAGTATCATCCGCAAATTTGCTGAGAGTGCAATCCACACCATCCTCCAGATCATTTATGAAGATATTGAACAAAACCGGCCCCAGGACCGACCCCTGGGGCACTCCACTTGACACCGGCTGCCAACTAGACATGGAGCCATTGATCACTACCCGTTGAGCCCGACAATCTAGCCAGCTTTCTACCCACCTTTATAGTGCATTCATCCAGCCCATACTTCCTTAACTTGCTGACAAGAATACTGTGGGAGACCGTGTCAAAAGCTTTGCTAAAGTCAAGAAACAATACATCCACTGCTTTCCCTTCATCCACAGAACCAGTAATCTCATCATAAAAGGCGATTAGATTAGTCAGGCATGACCTTCCCTTGGTGAATCCATGCTTGGAGTTCTTGGCCTCTCACTGAGGGGGACAATTAGCGCACAGTATGAGTGTCAGCTGGCACGCAGAGAGGTGACCGCTGGGGTCTAGACTGTCACTAACAAATGCACCGCACACAAGCGACCACACAACCAGGCGATGGCAGCTACCGTCCATCTGTGAAAAGCCGAGCTCTGTAATGGAGCAAAGGCAAGGAGCTGGGGTACGCTGCATGGGAGTGGGCTGATCTCAGGGTGGGGACTGGATAGGGAGGGGGGATTTCGCATGGGATACATAGCATGGAGCTCCGTAGTTAAGGTTGCACTTAGGGCCTTATGCGCACTGAAGTTAGTGGGAGTGTATCCAGAGACTTCAATGGGCTTTGGATCAGGGCCTCAGAGCAGCAGTAAGTTCCCCCTATGCTGTACTCCAAGCATTGATGGCAGTCTCCAGACTGAACGCACTCAGCCTGCGGGGGCCATTCGATTTGCTGTAATAGATATTGGCCAAATATTTAGCCCCTGCAGCAAGGGAGATATTCAAACCTGAGCCCCTCTAGGGATTTTCTCTGAGATCATACAGGCTTTCCCCCCCGCCTTGCTCCAGGACCAGATCCCCAGACACCCCTCTGTTCTGCACACTGATCCTGTCCCATAATAGCTCTCACACAGGCCACTGTGTGGATTTTAAATTTCAACACGCACAGTTGTTCCCTTTATTTGATCTTCACAAGGAAATGTCGACAGAAGGAGCAGGTTCCGCTGGCTGCTTCTGTTCCTAGTGCACCGTGGCTTCCTGAGCCAGCCCAGAGCGGGGAGCCCTCAGGGACTAGCCCATACTGCCTGGGGTTCCAGCTTGATCCAAGAGACCTGCTGCAATGGAGCTAGGCATGCACAGCAAGGTACCCAAGGTAGAGCACACCCCACTCTGTGCTCCTTCCTGCTCCCCCTCTCCACACCTGCCCCCCCAGCCTGCTGCTTCTCCCCATCCCAGTCCTGCATTCAGTAGGGGAGTCTCCCCTACAGTTGGCTGCATTGCCAGGAGTCCCTGCCCCCTGGTCCCTCTGCCCCCAGCCTCAGGTCAGCAGCGACAGGATTGCCTTTATGTGTGACGGGGAGGGTCTTGCAGCCCACTGCTGCCATTCCCCTGCTTTGGTGCTTGGAGGCCTCCAGCAGCACCCTGCTGGCCCTCCAAGCACTAAGAGTTGTTGCAGGAGTGGGTGCACGGGGCTGCCCGGGAGTAGGTGGTGTAGCTTGCACACACATACATACACTAACCCCTGGGCGCCCACATCAGCTCACTCCTCCAGCCTCACCAACCCAAACACAAAGCCTATTGCTGTACACTAGGGTTGAGTGACCAGGATGCTATCCTGGGGATAAGCTAGGGCCTATAAATAGCTGTCTGAGTCTCTCACCAGCACTCCCCAATCAAAGACACTTGGGTTCCAGGCAGGGCCAGATTAATGAAGAGGCTTTAGGGGCTGCAGCCCCGGGCTAAGGGGGGCCACTGCTCAGCAGGGCTCAGGCAGGCTGCCTACATGCCACGGCTCCATGCTGCTCCCGGAAGCAGCCAGCTGCTGGCACGTTTCTGCAGCCCCTGGCAGGAGGGCGACTAACCACATGCTGCCCCTGCTGCCAGCACCGTCCCCGCAGCTCCCATTGGCTGGGAACTGGGCACTTGCAGGTGCGGGCACTGCACGGAGACACATCGTTCCCCTCCCCCCCAGGGACACGCAGAGACGTGTCAGCAGCCGGCGGCTTCCCATTGGTGTGGGGCCACGGCATGCAGGCAGCCTGCCTGAGCCCTACGGTGCTGCTGGCTGGGAGCTCCCTGTGGTAAAGTGCCTCCCGGCCAGAGCCTACACCTCGCACTCCCTCCTGCACCCCAATCCCCTGCCCCAAGTCAGAACCCCCTCCTGCACCCAAACTCCCTCCCAGAGCCTGCACCCCTCACCCTCTCCTGCACCAACACTCTGCTCCAGCCTGGAGCCCCCTCCGCCCGGCATCCAAACTCCCTCCCAGAAAGAAACTAATATAACAGCTGTTCTTAGGTAAGAAGTAGGCTATTTTGAATTAACTTTACTATATTCTACATGTTTTAAGACTTAAATGTAACCACAGAATGACTTTATGTTAACTAAAAGGCAAGTTTAGTATAGCATTAATAGCCTCAATGCCATAATTGTGATAATTTTATTTTAAATTAGGAAAAAGACTTGTATACAGGGGCCCCACAAAATCTAATAGCCCCGGTCCCACGGGAGAGTTAATCTGGCCCTTGCTCCAGGTTGCCATCAATAGATCAGAGCAGAGACTCACCTGCATCCAATGAAGTGAGCTGTAACTCACGAAAGCTTATGCTCAAATAAATTGGTTAGTCTCTAAGGTGCCACAAGTCCTCCTTTTCTTTCTGGGAGAACAGTCACCTTAACAAGGGAATAAGGATCACCTGCACCTTTTATATTTATTCCACACCAGTAGATCCCAGCATCTCCCAGAGTCAGGTTCTCCATGGTCACAGTAAGTGTGCTCCTGCTGTGACTGTCTGTGATGGAGACTCTGCCCCGTTTCACCTTGATCTCTGACTTTTCAGTCTCAACAACTTTGGAGCGGCTGTTCCACTGTGCTCCTCTGCACCAGTATTTCTAAAAAGAAAAGGAGGACTTGTGGCACCTTCGAGACTAACAAATTTATTTGAGCATAAGCTTTCGTGAGCTACAGCTCACTTCATCGGATGCATACAGTGGAAAATACAGTGGGGAGATTTTATATACACAGAGAACATGAAACAATGCGTGTTACCATACACACTGTAACGAGAGTTAATCACTCTCGTTACAGTGTATATGGTAACACCCATTGTTTCATGTTTTCTGTGTATATAAAATCTCCCCACTATATTTTCCACTGTATGCATCCGAGGAAGTGAGCTGTAGCTCATGAAAGCTTATGCTCTAATAAATTTGTTCGTCTCTAAGGTGCCACAAGTCCGCCTTTTCTTTTTGCGAATACAGACTAATACGGCTGCTACTCTGAAACCTGTCATTTGTACAGTGCTGCTGTGAAGACAGGAAGCACCGTATAGGTGCTAAGTGTTATATATTGAGTTGCCCTTCCTGTGTCTCACACCAGGTCATCAGACACTTGAGACTGCAGCTTTGCTGTTAACTGTTGATATTTATTATGTGTAAGGGACTTTTAAAAATAGGCATTTACTCTTTGAAATGTAGCTGTAGTGATTTGAAAATCATTTCTATGCAGTTTTCCTTCAAATTAGGGGTGGGAAGATCCAATCCCTTCCCGAACATTGGGGTGGGGGTCGGGTGGGGGAGAGAATTCTGGATCTGAATTTTGGAGTTGGCCCCTATGCCTGTAAAGGGCTGAGTCAAAGCCCTCGATCTGGACACACACACCCCAAACCTTGTGGGGTGAAAAATCTGGATCCATATTTTGTGGCTTGGGCCCCTCTCTTCTCTAACTAGCTGCTACAGAGGGAGGCTAAATGGCCTAAGTGGGTAATGTCCCTCTGCACAGTGGTGAATTTCACACATAGGAAAGGTTAATATTTGTGATTGTAGCAGTGGTGAGTTGCAACTGGCCAGCTGAGCCCCAACAAGAGTTTGTCTCTACTCCCCAATTGGGTAGCTGTGTGAGATATTCCACATCCAAATGTCAATGTAAAATTTGGTTTATGAAAATGCTTTCCCAGAAAAAACTCAGCGTATGAATGCCCATGGAAAGTACGCAGATAAGGAGCATGACCAGGACTGGTGTGAGTTCATTTACAAAGGTGATTGAATATACCTGGAGCATCTTTAGCAGGTTTAATCTGCCCCCTAGAATTTTTAGTCCTGGTGATGATGAGCTGCCAGGAAGGAGCCCAGCATGGCCCTCAGATTCCAGGTTTGCAGGGGGCCTACAGCTGGAAAACTAACATCTTGGTGCTCGTAAAGGGAGCGCGTTTGACCTGGAATCCCTGAGAGACCATCAAGGTGCCAGGTTTTTTCCAGCCGGTTTTCAGACCAGAGCCACATTTTAAAGAAACTTCGATGGGGATCGGGAGCTTCAGCCAACATTCGCTGCCTTCGGCTACTGCTCTGCTCCTGTGCTGGTTAGAGCCTCTTGGTTCCTTCCCTGGCAAGCTCCCTGCTGGATCCCTTAGTCAACGTGGGGCTGCAGTTGTGCCCCCGGTTCTTCCGAGCTGGTCTGGGGGAGGGAGCAGCTGTGGCTGCCTGGGGAGGTGTAAAACCCACCCAGACAATAAACTCTGACTCGAGCATGCCCACGGCGACGGCCTCTTCCAGACCCGCACGTGTCTTGCTCGTGGCCCACAGCAATACCAGAAGGGGTGAGTCAGATCAGGAAATCACCTGTGGGGACAGGTAGGGATGTACGAACATCCTGCCCTCAAGTGCCCGTCTCTCTTTCTTACCCGTCCCCCATTCAACCTTACTCGCAATGTAGGAGTTGTACAGAGATCTGAGCAGACACTCACCTGGGACAACAGTCACCTCAACAGGAACTCCTGGATCGTATCCAAGTCTGCTTATCCCACACCAGTAAATCCCAGCATCTCCCAGCGTCAGGTTCTTCATGGTCACTGTGAATGTGCACAGCCTGGGGTTGTCTCTGATGGAGACTCTGCCCCTCTTTGCCTCGGCCTCCGACCCTGTGGTCTCAACAGCTGTGTGACAGGTTCTCCAAACTGCTCCTCTGCACCAGTATTTTCTGTTTCCTTGATACCTTTTATCGTATTGACACTGCACGGACACCGACTCGCCCAGGGCCCTGCTCACCTCCCCAGGGCCAGTCAGCTCCAGGGCAGCCAGCCCAGAGGAGTAGCCTGAAAAACAAATCAAAAAGCAAACCTTGTCATTTCCTCTTCACTGAATGGTTGAGGAGGCAGAATGGCAACTTGAACTCAACGCCCCAAGGGGCCCCATTCCCTCCACCCCAGCTGGTCCCTATCAGACCATGCAGCGTGCTGCCGACCAGCAGAGAAATATAGGGGGAGGGTCTCGTTTGGCTCCACAGGGGTTGGACTTGGGTGATTCCCATTAGTGTTAATGCTCAAGTTACCCAGCATAAATCCCCAGTAGAAAGATGACAATAAACCCCCTTAGCCTCTCTCCTTTTGAAAGGGAAGCGAAGGATACTGACTCTCAGTGGGTAGATCAGCCTTTCAGGCAGTCTCTCTGGTGTGACTGGATCAATAGAAACCTCTCACCTGCAAGGAAGAGAATCACCCCAGTGAAGGACAGCCGCATTGTCCCTCCAACTGCCCCTTTCTCCCTAAAGCTCTGTCAGGTCTTTTCTTTAAAATGCTCTAAAAAGAGAGCTCTGGTTCCTTCCAGCCTGGGACATTTCTCTCTCTCAGGTTTGCAAATCCCGTGTCTGTGGTAAGTGACATCCAGACACTTCTGCTTTGTTCTTTCAGTCAGTCTTTTCCTGGTGCTCTGCTTCATATCACAACCTGGCCAAGTTACAATCACAGGAGCAGAAACACTAGATGAAATACAGAAGAAAGAACCAGGGCAGAGAGGAAGAAGGGAGGGGAAGCAATCAGCTGCAATCCGGCTTCTGTTGGAGGCTCTTGCAGGGGGTTGGAGAACTGTTATTTAACTCTGTGTGTATCTAAAACACCAACCATGCCAAATGCTAATTGTCCATTCAGCTATGGTGGTTCGCCTCTCTTGAATGGGTTATTAATGTATCATTAGCTTTGCCATCCTCACCTGCCCTTCGTTAGAGCAGGTGAGTTGTTTTTGTGCTTCATCTGGCAAAATTCAGCAGAGAGACAGTGTGGTCTAGTGGCTACAGTGCTGGGCTGGGACCTGAGTTCTAGCTCTGCCCCTGACTTGCTGTGTGAAGTCACTTTGGCTCTTCTGTGGCAAGTGGAGCATGGATACAGGGGAGAACTGAGCCGGCTGACTCCTTTTGTGACCTTGGTCAAGTCACTTCATGTTAATGTTTCAGTTTCCCTATCGGTAAAATGCAGGCTGACAATAGTTACTTTCCTGCCCCTGGGGGAGTGGAAGGGGGGGATTGTGCAGCGCTATGAAGATGGAATGCACTGTATAATTGCCAAATATTATCACAACATGTTGAGTTGCTCTTCCTGTTTCTCTAGCCGTGTTGAAACGGCAGCTTTCCTGTTAACTATTTTTATTACATGTAAGGATTTTTTTTTTTAAATTGTGACTTTCTCTTTGCAATATAATCGAAGTTCACAAGGCAGCTTCCCTTTCAATTAGTGACAGGTTGGAAGCAAAACCTCAGGTCCAGCTCCCACTCTAACTTTTTGGAAGGGAATCTAACTTCAAATTAAAGGCGGACTTGTGGCACCTTAGAGACTAAGAAATTTATTAGAGCATAAGCTTTCATGAGCTACAGCTCACTTCATCGGATGCATACAGTGGAAAATATCGTGGGGAGATTTTATATACACAGAGAACACGAAACACCACTTTCTACAAGCCAGGACCCTCTGATCCCACTGGGGGTTACCAAAAGAAACTACACCATCTGCTCAGGAAACTCCCTGAAAAAGCACAAGAACAAATCCGCACACACACCCCTAGAACCCCGACCAGGGGTATTCTATCTGCTACCCAAGATCCATAAATCTGGAAATCCTGGATGCCCCATCATCTCAGGCATTGGCACCCTGACAGCAGGATTGTCTGGCAATGTAGACTTCCTCCTCAGGCCCTACACTACCGCACTCCCAGCTATCTTCCAGCTTGTAAAGTGCTGGAAATGGCCCACCTTGATTATCACTACAAAAGGTTTCAGAGTAGCAGCCGTGTTAGAATGCATCCGATGAAGTGAGCTGTAGCTCACGAAAGCTCATGCTCAAATAAATTGGTTAGTCTCTAAGGTGCCACTAGTACTCCTTTTCTTTTTACGGATACAGATTAACACGGCTGCTACTCTGAAACCTAACTCCCAATTGGGTGGCTTGCCCTTCACTCTGTAAGCGAGTGAAACACAAACCTGAATCCAACCATCGTCAAAGTTTGTGAGAATGCAAAATCTTGATGTGGACTCAGTTCTGGATTTTATAGCGTGAGGTCCATCTTTGTTTTAAACAGAGGCCAGAAAGAGAAAAATAAATGGTAACTGTAGCATTTCGATCCTGGAGTTTTCTTCGGTCTTTTCCCTACCTTACACTCACTATTAGAGCTGAGAAAATAATTGATAATGAACGTAGCCTGTTTTTTCCCCCCTTGGATATTCCACAAACAGGCTGCAATCTCCTCTCATTTATCCATTGTCCAATTCTGGGGGTAATTTTGGAAAATTTTTGGCCTGACCCTGGGCAGTTCTCTGTGAATATTGGTTATTTGAGCTGTATTGTGGTTGGTTGATCAGATAAGTCACGTCATGTTGTTTCTGGTCCCTGATTAGATGAGCGTGCAAAGAATTCCAGCCCGAATACTCTTGTGCACATATGTAACATTCAGTTTTTGTGAACGCTCCCACTTGAGACTTTGAGCTCAGTATCTGAGAACATTGGTGCCTGCAAATCTCAACCACTCCTGTCTTCGTCAAAAGCAAACACAAAAGGGGTGGGAACCTGGGTGAAGCAATTTCCTTTCAAAATGCGGTGCACCTTTTCAGAGTAAACGTGTACTGCCTGTGGGTCCGATCCCGCGCGATGCCTTTGGAGGGAGTTGACAGCTGGGAGCACTAGGGCTGGCTGCAAAACAAAAATTCCAGTTTGCGAAAAATGTCGCGGTTTCGAGGTTTGTTTTTATTCTGCAACAGAATGAAACCATAACATTATAAAATGTATTTGCAATACAACTGGGGTGGAGTGTGTGTGTGGGGGGGGTCTTAGGGCACTCACCTGGGGCGTGGGAGACACTAGCTTCAAGTCCCTGCTTTCCCTTATTTAGAGTTCCCTATTGGACAGAACACTGGACTGGGACTCAGGAAAGCTGGGTTCTATTCTTGGCTCTGCCACTGGACTGCTGAGTGACCTTTGACAAGTCACTTCACTTTCCCCATGCCTCAGTTACTCCATCAGTAAAACGGGTATAATGACACTGACCTCTTTTTTTCATAGATTCATAGATACTAAGGTCAGAAGGGACCATTATGATCATCTAGTCTGACCTCCTGCACAACGCAGGCCACAGAATTTCACCCACCCACTCCTGCGAAAAACCTCTCACCTGTGCCTGAGCTATTGAAGTCCTCAAATCATGGTTTAAAGACTTCAAGGAGCAGAGAATCCTCCAGCAAGTGACCCGTGCCCCATGCTACAGAGGAAGGCGAAAAACCTCCAGGGCCTCTTCCAGTCTGCCCTGGAGGAAAATTCCTTCCCGACCCCAGATATGGCCATCAGCTAAACCCTGAGCATATGGGCAAGATTCACCAGCCAGATACTACAGAAAATTCTTTCCTGGGTAACTCAGATCCTACCCCATCTAACATCCCATCACAGGCCATTAGGCCTATTTACCATGAATATTTAATTACCAAAACCATGTTATCCCATCATACCATCCCCTCCATAAACTTATCGAGTTTAATCTTAAAGCCAGATAGATCTTTTGCCCCCACTGCTTCCCTTGGAAGGCTATTCCAAAACTTCACTCCTCTGATGGTTAGAAACCTTCGTCTAATTTCAAGTCTAAACTTCCTGGCGGCCAGTTTAAGGGCCTTTGAGATTTATGGATGAAAAGCACTAGATAAGAGCTAGGTGGTGTCATTAACATCCAGTTTTGCTCTAAAAAGAGAGCATGTAAAACTGACACCTTCTTCTTTCCAGTGTCCAGTGTCTTTCCGAGTTGTAGGTGACAAAAATAAGGTTTTACTACCTAGTTTACTCCTGTTAGCCCTGCCGAGCCAGCACGGCTAAGGTACAGGGGCACTGGAGGGTCTGGATTCCATTCCTCCTAGTGCATCATCAGAAATTAATGCTAAATTCCCATTACAGAGCCAATCAGTTACACCTATGCAAACCTAGTTGTATATGAGGTTACCTGGATGTTGGGTGTTTTTGCCCTTCAGGCAACAAACATAAAATAAAGGAACCACATGGGCACAGTGGAGACCAAATAATTGTATTTGCTGAATGTACATAAGATTAGAGGCCTCACTATAGCTAAACATACTGCTGATCCAATTGGGCTGTGGTGGCTTCTAAAACAGAACATGGTGAGCATCATTAGAGGGCTCCCAACTACTTAAAGGGATACTACACTATTATATACACTACATCAAGCATCACTGAGGGTATAATCTGAAGATGGTGGCATTGCATGGGGGTAAATAAGGGCCAGCAGCACTTTTATTACTGGTGATGATATGCCAGAAGGAGAGAATCTAGCCTAACTTTTGAATCCTAGGTTGAGTTTGCAGGGGCTGCAGCTGGGGGAAAAAATATCGGAATAAACATGGCACCCGGCATGTGTATGGGGTCACTTTCCAGAGTTGAACCATGGTTTCAGGAAGGACATTGGCGAGAGTCAGAGAAAAGGGAGGGCCCAGGGAGAGTGAATCCATTTAAATGAGGTCCTCTGTTCATAACATTTCTCAGGCCATGAGGCAGGAGTTTATTGTGGGACGGTGGCATCCCGCTGAATCTGAAAGGAGAGAAGCCCAGGGAGCCATCATAATTCTCCATCTCTAGGGCTGGCTTCTGGGTAGTGCTGCTCTGTGCAGTTAATATACAGGACTGGATGGGTTTCCTGTCTGAACTCAGTTATTTCCGAGATCATTGAGAATTCACCAGGAGAGCCATGCGGAATAGGGTCCCCACCACAGAGGCAGAGAAAGAGGAAGTAGGGCTGACCCTCTCCTCTGAGGGGCCTCTGTGTTAGCAGGAGCCATTATTTGCACATGAAAGCTGTTGATCAGATGCTGTGACCACATAGCCAGATGTGGTTGGATTTTCACAAAACTCTGTGCCCCTAAAGCCGAGGAAAAGAGGAACAGGAAGGTTGGGTGTAAGAGGGTAGCGGTCTCTTGGCCTCAGGAACTACTGTTTTTTGAGCCCTGCTCACCTCTTCCCTTCCGTCAGGAACAAAGGAAAGCCCTGTACAGTGGCAGGGCCACAGCAGAACAGAGGAGTGAGGGACACATTTCAAAAGGAGGGAGGTGGGCTCTCTGGAGAATATTAGGATGTGAGGAGCTAGCATGATCCTGAGAGACTCTTTACACACCCACATATGCCCACTAGTCCTATGCACACCCGCATCTTTTCTCACACATGATATGATCCAGCTCCCCCTAAAACTCCCATTGACTCCAATGGGCTGCAGCCCTGGGGTCTGATCCAGCACCCATGGAAATCAATGGGACTCCTTCCCTGTACTTCATGGTCACTAGCTCAGGCCCATACTGGTGGCTAACGCACTCACAGTACTGGTCCCGGGAGATGCGAGGCACCTCCTGCGATGCACTGACGAGGGTGAACTGAAGTCTGTGTGCTGGGCCCTGGTTTCTACAGGTACTGAGTCATTGTGCTGCTCAGCACTGCAAGCCCTAGGTGGTTTACACGGCTAAGTCCCAAGAGTGATTTAGAGATTCAGGAGCCCAACTCCTAATGACTTGCAGTGAGTCTCCTGAGCCCAGTGATTCCACATGGTCTCTGGCCCAAAAGTGCTGGCTAAGGACTCCGAACGGAGCTTTCCATTTCCCTGGTGCTTGAGGGTTAACGACAGTCGGCTGGGTCGGATCCCCCCACCTTCATCACTTGGGTGTTTGCTGCTGCCTGGATCCCTCAGAGATGCCATGGGACTGATTCTGACCTCACTTACATTGGTGTAAATCAGGAGTAACTCTAACGGAGTCATTGGAGTCAATCTAGCGTAAAACCAGCATGAGGGCAGAATCAGACCCTAGGAGCTAGATCTTTAGCTTGTGGAAATTGGCATCACTCCATTGACTTCAACAGAGCTGCAGCTATTTACACCAGTTCAGAATGTGTTCAGTGGGATCCAGGCACTTCACAAGCAACAAATAACCCAGCTGTAGGTACGTGGGGAAAAGGGGCACGGAACTGCCATGCTCTTCCCCACGCAGCATGCAGAGGATACGTATTGGAGAAGCCTGCAGAGTTCCAGACAGCAAAGGCAGTTCTCAGCTTCCTGAGTCACTTGTCGGGGGGATGCTAATGGCTCTCTCTTTGATTCTTACAGACTATCCTGGTTGGAGACAGTGGAGTGGGGAAGACATCACTGCTGGTTCAGTTTGACCAGGGCAAGTTCATTCCCGGCTCTTTTTCTGCCACTGTGGGCATCGGATTTACGGTAAGGGCTGAATCTTTGGCTACTCTGCTCTTCTGCAGCTGAGCGTTCATTAGTGGAAGTGGTATTGACTTAAAAAAAAAAAAAAGGAATATAGGACTTACCATGGCAGCATACAAGTCTGAGGATAGTAAGCAATCGGAAGAGGCACCTGAAAATGTGGCATCCAAAGATAACTCCAGTATTACACTGTATCGAAATCGCACGTCAGCCACAGAGGCATTAAATTCTCCAAGTAAAGCATGTTTTTTTTTGTTTTGTTTTTGTTTACATTTGCTTCCTCTAATAGCAGTGATGTGCTGTTTGCAGAAAGTTCTAACCAAAATCAGAGAGAGATGTGACATGCACGGAGGACCTAGCTGGCCATCTAAAAACAGGGCTAAGGGAAACATGAGAATGGATCAAAATAAGATTTTGCCTCTTGGCTGGAGTCCGTGAAAATATAGAAAAGTGGGTGCCAATGGCATACCAGTGAAATTCTATAGACATGGACATCGTATTTATTAACTAGGTAGATGTTCCCTTCTCTGTATGTTTAAAGAGCAGCACCCTGTATGTAGGGGAAAACCTGGTTGTGTTCTATATAGCTGTACAGTGTGTGGCAACACAGAATTAAGTTGCGATGCATGATGGAGTTGCCCAGCACTTTCCCGAAAAAGCAAAAACCCTTGTTGCTGTGAATGCGTGAAGGTGGCACTTTTCAAATTGCATATTAACTTTTCCCTCCAACCTTGTCAGTGAGTCTGCCTCACTGAGAACTCGCTGTCGGCAAAGGTTTGCTGTGTTGAGTTTAGGTGTTTTGTGACTTATCCAGATAAAATCAATTTACAAAAACTGGGGAAAGGGTATTGTGTCACCGAGGCATGCTGCTCAGGGCTGACCAATCGGACTCAATTCAACGAAATTCACCTGAGTCACACCAGTCAGAGTGAATCCAAAAGGTAAATGTACAGGAAAGGTAAAAATTGGTGCAAACATGGGATTATAGTGGAAGTCTAGCTGCGTGTTCCATTATAGTGTTGGCTTCCAAGAACATTATAATATACATGCATTTATAGAGTGACATAGACACAGTGGAACAAATTCTGCTCTCAGTTAGACACTTGCAACTCCACTGAGCATGTGACTCTATACAGCCACTTTTGTTCTGCCTTTGTACAACACCTCGCACTATGGGGCCCTGGGCTATGACTTGGGCTCCTGGGTACTATGGTAATAGCGACAAATTAATAATAATTGTGCTATATAGTTGATATCTACATTTTCCTTCTATCAGTAGGGTGCTCCCGTTTGAACAAATTGATCCAGATTCACCAGTATGGTCCAGTAGCTCTGCACTGCTCTGGTAAAATAAAGCAACCCAGATTTTGCATTTCCTGGACCCAGTCCTGCAAACACAGTGCACACAGACTCTTGCTCATATCGGGGGCAGTCCAACACATGGAGACCTTGCAAGTTCTGGCCCCACTGACCTTTCTGTGTCCATATTCACAATCTCAACGTGCCATTGCTATGTAAAATCTCTTTGACCCCTAGGCCCAACTCAGGGTTCCTTGTACCACCCAGGGTGCAGGATCAGGCTTTCTGGAACCTTGCTGGAATGCCACGAGATTCCTGGAAATACCCATGTGCTGGGACTGATTTTGAAGGATATTCTGCTGGCTCCTCTGGAGACCATGCACCTGCTTTCCCTTTGCACACCGGAGCGCTGCCTGCATGCTGACATGGCCTTTGGCATTTCAGCCATCCTGTACAGACAGAAAATACCCTTTGGCCTGCACCTGTTTCCTCTACGGGGCAGAGGCCTAGAGGCAACCCAGACCCCTTCCCTCTGAATTAGAAACACAGCATGTTGATGGAAAGCTCACTCCTACAGTGGCCCAGTTCAATTTCCAGAGTGACTCTCTTTGGATCTGTTGCCCGCTTCTCTGCTGCACCTACAACTGGGAGACTATAGCTTTGTACATGCTGCTTAATCCCTTGCGCTGGCGAGCCGTGGACACTTTCACTCAAGGTCCTGGAAGCCTGAATTGCTTCCATTACCTTTAAACACTGAGTATCGGGGGGGTATCTCCCCTGATGGTTGTGTTCTCATCTGGATAAGCATGCTTGGTCTAATCCCTTATTCCCCTTCAGTGAGGCGAGGATGAAGCTGTCTGGGTGTCAGGTAGCAATTAATAACAGGGATTTCCTTTTCCAAATTGGGTTGAGGAACCGAGGAAATAATCATAATTGGCTCCTAACAACCTCATGGTCAGCTGTGTCTCAGAGATGAAAAATGATCTTGGAGTGCAGGAAATGCCTAGAGGCTGAATGGAGTAAGCCTGCCCTCTTGTGGTCGTGTGCAGTGTTGTTGTAGGTGTGTGGGTCGCAGGATATTAGATACATGGTGGGTAGGGTAATCTTTTTATTGCACCAGCTTCTCCACCAACAAAATATTTCCATTTTTTAAGCTCATTGGTGCAATAAGGGAGATTACCCCGCCCACCCTGTCTCTCTTGTAGTGTTGGTGAGAACTAAGGGGAAGTCATTTACAGAGGCCTTGTAGAGCGGGTGACTGATCTGCTGGCCATTTTGTTTCCCTGGGTGGAGAGAGTTCAGCAGTCAGTCACATTTCCAAAATGCAAATCAGAAGAGCAGATAAGTTTGGCTGATAACAGGTTCTCCTATGTCCACAGCCAGGGAGTACAATAGCTATGTAAATTCTCCTGCCTGTGTTCCTTTGTTGCAATGGAACAAAGGGAAACATCCCTCCTGCATGCAAGAGGCTCTGTGTGTTCCTTTCATCACCTGCTATCACTTGCCCGGCTGTGTCACCACAAAGGGGTAGAGGTGGTATTTACATGGCATGAGACTAGAGATCCTCCTGACCCAGGAAACTGGGTTCTAGAATTCTGTCTGAATCCACATGACCCCTAAATCCACAGGTGTTGGGATTAGGATACGTTAATTATAGAGCTGGGCTGGGTCATTCAGATGTGGCTCTAGATCCAAGCTTCTCCAGAGTTCTGAGGGACATTTTTCCCTGACCCTCCCTTTCCAGCACTGACAGAATAACTCCTCTAACTGACATGCAAAATACACTGCTCTGGTCTCATCTCCCTCCACCACCCTGCTGCAGCATGGAGCCTACCCACAAGGACAAGATTGGGCCACACATAGAAGTGGTATAAGGAGTACTTTGCCCACCACTGAAATGCAACCCTCTCTGGGGAGGAGTGTGGCAACTGTTGAAGAGTTCAGGACAAAAAGGTTAAGAAACTATTCAGTTGAAACTGCAGGAGGAATTTCAGGTCTGCAGAACATAATTATCACCCAGAGTTGGGGACCGTCATAATCTTTCCTGGTATTATTAAATCCTCACTTATTACAGCACTCAGTAGGAGCTTTTAATCGCTTTAGATCATCTGAAATACATCCACCCAAATGACCTCAGCTGTGTTCAGTTTAACTGGCCGGTGAGTACATGTTCCATATGCGTATTCTTCAGTACAGTTACAAAGACTGGAAATACAGGTTCCTAAACTATTCTCTGCTGAGGGGTAGAGGAAGTCTTGGCTAAAACAAAACTCGGAGACCAGCGAGAGCACGGTAAGAGAAACACCTGCGTGGAGCGTGTCTCTGCCATCCCCCCTGCGTTTGCACGCGTCCTTTAGTTTGTAGTCCAGTGAAAGCATAACTTCTGCATGTTGGAGACAAGTCCTGATTTTTGGTCTCATGCCGACTAGTTTTACACTTGTGTAAATCTGTTGACTTCAGTGGAACTACTCCAGATGTGCACTGGGGTGGGATCAGGCCCATTGCATTCAGTGAATTGTCCCAGCGCTGCTGAGGGCAGAATCTGTTCCAAGATTGTCCTCACATTGTGTACATTGTCTTGAATGGAACGACACCAGTTTACACCAACTGAGGATCTGGCCCTGTCTGTCAGAATGCCTGTGGTATTGTTCTAGTGAGGACTAGTTCTTAATAATTACCATGTAGGTGATTCTGTACAAAGGGCATCACCTGAAATGCATTAGCAAAGTGGAGTGTTTGGGTAACATAACACTGCTGTCTCACAAAGAGGAAAGCATTCCTTGCTCTCACACATCACTGCTCCTGTGAGATCCCTTTTGTTGTTCCCATGCTCTGCCCCCTCCCTTTCTCCTCCCCCATTAGATGAGATCTGAATTAGACCCCAGAGGTGTTAGAGGATCGTATTTACCCTTTTCAGTTTGAGTTTGAATGTTTAGCCAGACGTTCCAACCTGTTTCTTAATCTGTAGTGGCCAGGGCTCGGACTGAAGGAGACCAGTGTCTGCTGGGTGTGGAGGGAAGAGGTCATGGTCAGAACGCAAAAGGGGAAGTCAGGAGACCTGGTGTCTGTTCTTGGCTCTGTCAAAGATTGTGTGTACCGTTGGACAAGTCACTAACTTCTCTGTGACTGTTTCCCCAGGTGTAAAATTATGAATCACTGTTAGTTAATATTTGTATTGCAAATACACCCATGAGCCCCACTCAGGTGCTAGATGCTGTGCAAATGGTTAGGAACTCACAGTCCCTGCCCTCAAAGCACTTGCAGTATAATCAGACTAGATGGATCAAGGCTCAGAGGAAGGAATGCAAGCCAGATGCAGAGTGATCGGCACACTGTTGGCAAATGCCAAGTAATGTTCAAAGTTGCATTTGCCAGCTTTTCCTTTCAATCCCAGAGATTTTTCTGTTTTGTTTTGTTTTTTCCTGAGGCTTGAAAAATGCCAGATTTCAGGTTGCTCTCAAACTGGATTTCCACCGGGTGAGAAAAGACTTGTCCTGGAATCTATCTAGTGCGGGTGAGGAACGACCAAACCTGCGTAGAACTCAAGGATGGGCACCCTCATCTCAGGTCCCAGGGTTTTGCCCAGAGTCAGCAGCTAGCTGGAATCCTTGGTTTACATGATGTGAGAAATTGCTCCTTTGTTAGTGGTTTGTTTTCTTCCCCTAGTGATGAGTCCAGTGGGATGTGTTACCACCCCATTCTCTGGCGAAGTGCTCCATTGCTAATTCATGAAGGGAATGAAAGCACTTTTCATTGCTATGTTTATACAACCAGAGGGACCAGCAAGTTGCAAGGTTAATGCATCAACTGATGATTATATGACCCTCCCCACTCTTTCCCTTCCCCTCAGTGCCCTGCCAGTATATGGCTAGGAGGTTTCCCTCCCATTCAACTTCTTCTATAAGATGAAGTTAATTTCATCATCTTTCTTAAATATCCTTGTAAATGAGTTTGAGGTTGACTGGAAGCAATAGGGTTTTAAAAAGACTGTGGTAAGGGAGAATTCCAGGTTGTTCCATCTCTCCCCTGTTATCCCAGGCAGTCCTCAGACAGGTCGGGGACTAGGGGTGGAGGGGAGCTGGGGGCTGGACTAAATCAATGGCTGTTTGGATTCCATTCTGCTCCGCTGGCCTGGAGAGGATGTCTGCTATCCATGGTGGTGCATGCTTCCTTGCTCTCTGCTTGCTGTATGTGTTGGGGGTACCATTGGAAGGAAGGCAGCAGATCATCCATGAATGATCAGAAAGCTACCTTCAAGCAGTCTCTAACTTTTGGGATTCATTGTGTGAAGCTAGGGTGAGGTTGGCCTAATTTTGTTCCCCAGTAGGGCAATTTAATGACTGCTGAGAACGGTGAGTAGGTTAATATGTTCAGTGCTACAGCCATGCATGGTGCTTTAGAAACAGAGTTCAGGGAGGTCTCCGCCCCAAGCAGATTACCATCTAAACAGGAGAGATGCAATCAAATGATGGGACATGAGGATGGCAGCAGACAGAGTCGTAACTGATCAATGAAATACTCTCTCTCCTAGGTTGGTGCCCATCCCCATAGTATCTCCCAAGAGTAAAATCTGACAGCAGTGGTGGGTTTCAATGAGGGGCTAGAAGGAAGAGGGAAGCGTTGTGGTGGACTGGCAGAGAGAGACTATCTAGTCATAGGGGCAGCATGAACTAAGACATGGAGTTAAGAGTGCGGGGTACAGAAACAGTGTTAAGGAGCGAGGAGTGAGGCAGAGCTCAAGGCTGGACAGATTCACCATAACTCAAGGGAGACTGTGGGCTCATGACCCTCTTGGCAGCTCCCCCTGCTCTGCAGAATGAGCTGAGCTTGGGTAAAATCAGGATCAGACTGACACACATGCTCTCCCTCACCCCCACAACTGTGGGTGTTTCAGAGCCAGGGTGTGGTTTCAGCCCATTCTGGGGAGACGAGGTTTGGATCTGGATCAGAATCCAGCTCTGTGGTTTCGGTTCATGTCCCTCTCTAGTCAGTGCTTGATTTGTGCCAGGGCTGGCCAGAGCCGAGCCCCGGCACCTCTGGGCTTGGCAGTTCAGAGCCCCGGCACCTCTGGGCTTGGCAGTTCAGAGCCCCGGCACCTCTGGGCTTGGCAGTTCAGAGCCCCGGCACCTCGGGGCTTGCTGCATCAGTTATGAATGTAAAACAATTGCTTGAGCTCCGGCACCGCTTTCATTACAAATGAAGCCCTGTCTCTAGTGTGTACTGGTGGATGTCTTAGCTCTGAGAACAAACCAAAAAGTAGGAGTCCTTCTCATGAAGGTAGCAGCCTGTGTGTGATCTGAAGGCTTCCCATATGTTCTCCTCCACCCAGGTAGCTGGACATGCACCCAGCCAAGGCATGTCCATACAGACATGCACAGGGCAATGCATCCACAGCCCCTGCTCTCTGGGTCCCTCCACTCCAAGTGAGCCAGCAGCTGTCCCCCTTACTAGCCTGCAGCCACTCACACAATGACTGTCACTGGCTGAGGCCGCCCACCTCCCAGTGCCTAGGGCCCTCTCCATGGGACAGGCCCACACCGCCCTGGGCAGCAGCCTACAACCAACTGTGGTTCTGGGCTCTGGCTGGCTGGATGCAGGCTGATGAGTTGATCCTGTTGGGTCCACTGTGCCCAGCTGGAAAGCCTTCCTCACCTGGCTCTCCTAAATCTCCCAGGGGAGCCAAACCAACCCCCCCCCCTTCACCTGGCTCCAGAGAAGCTGGGGGGAAGATGGAGTGTGGGGAGGGGGGCTGAGCTGGAGGAGAAGAGGGATGGGGCACCTGAATGGGGAGTGAAGGGGACAGAACTGGACCGGCCAGACAGGGGCTTGGTTGAGCCCTGGGGAAAGGAGGGCTGGGTGGCACCGCTGGGTCCGGTTTGGGCAGGGGATCAGGTTCCGTTCTGGCTGGAGGCTGGGGTGGCACCACTGGGTCCAGGCCGGGCAGGGGACCGGGTTCTGTTCTGGCTGGAGGCTGGGTCGGCACCGCTGGGTCTGGGCCGGGCAGGGGCTGGGAGAGGGAAGCTGCTCGGTCCGGGGAAGGGGGCGCTGGGGTGGGGTTCGGTTCGGCCCTTGGAACGCGCAGCGAGGTTCGGTTCTGCGCAGCCCGCAGAGCAACGGCCGGGCCCGGCTGCCGCTGACTGGTGCGGGAGGCCGCTGGGCTCGCTCGGGTTCGGTCGGGTCCCCTGCACAGAGCGCAGCGGGGCCGGGAAGGGGGCGGGCCGCGGGGAGGAGGAGCAGCGGGGCGGGCGCTGCCGAGCCTCTCCTAGTTCCTGCTCGCTGCCCGGGCAGCGGGCTCCTGGGACCATGAGTGGCCGGGCAGGGTCCGCGGCTCCTGCCCAGAACGGGTGCCCCGCGGCGCTCCGGGAGCGGTTCCCGTCGCTCAGGCAGGACTACGAGCTCGCCTGCAAGGTGGGAGCCTGCCCCGGCGGCGGGTGGGGAGCTCCGCCCGGGCGCTGGGCGGAGGGGGCAGCCGCCCCGCGCTGCCTGCGCCCCGGGGGCCAGGAGGGGTCGGCGCAGCGTGGGGACGGGTTGCTCCCCAGGGGTCCCCTGGCGTTGCTCAGCCCCAGCGCTGGCCGGCCCCCCCGACCCGCTCCCACTTGCCGCGGAGCCTGGACTGGCGCGGGAGCCTCTCCCGCGATGGCCAAGCTCGTGTGGGGCCGGTTTTCTTCCCCTTCTGCAGCGCTCGCTGGTGCACGCGGCTCCCCCTGCAGCCCCGGTCCCGCTCACAAGATACGAGCTGCGCTCGGGAGGAAGCGAGCGGTTTGGCGGGCAGCGTGTTGACAGCATCTCTGCAGCGGGGACAGTTGGCGAAGGGCCCAGTGGGGCAGGGCGGGGGAGAGACGTGCTGGGGTCCAGGTTCGCGCCCCCCCCACGGCCTGTCAGACGCGCCCTGGGTCTCAGGGATCCCCTCCGAAGCTCAGGGTGGGGGTGGCTGCGTGTGCAGAGCACAGGGGGACGGTGCCCTCCCCTGCCCTCCCTTCTCCCCTCCCCGCAGGCTGGCGCTGGCCTAGCCCGGGGGCTGCGTCCAGCGGTTCCCACCCCTTGCAGCAGCCCTTGCAGGGGCAGATACGTTCCCGTGGCCGGGAGAGGGAAGCTGATCCAAAGCACCTCTTGGCCGGGCACAGCCTGAGTAGGTGGGAACCAACCCCAAGGGTCTTGGCTTCATGTCTGACAAGGGTGGGGGGCCCATGGGACTTCACAAGGCAGCGGGAGCAGGGCTGCCATGGAGGCCCGCACCCAAGAGTGCACGGTGCAAGGGCGGTTGGCAGCTGTCAGTTCTGTCCTTTTGCCAGCTTCCCCATTCTCTCTGTCCCCACAGTCAGCTGCCATCAGGCGCCTTCACTGGATGGGCACGGGACCCAGTCAGCCACATGACAAGGGTTCCCAGCAGAGGTATCTGCTACCAGCCATAAAAGTGGTCGTTCCCCCCCCCCCCCAAATTGGATGTGATCATCGGTAGGGAGTTCTGATGATCCACCTCTAAAATTGTCACTGTACAGAGGAGAGGCCAGGCCCCGGCGCATGGGAATGTGTGAGCTGGACTTGATCCAGACCCAGCCTAGGACCAGCAGAATAGATGCTCACTGTGCTCCTTGAGCCTGCAACCTGCAGCTGAGAAGGGTGCTTATCAGTCTTAGTACAGGGAGATGTGTGCAGCCCTTCCCTTCCCTTCCCGGGTCTCGCTATGCTCACAGAGCTCTGCATTTGCATCCGGAGCTGTGAACACAGGGAGAAACATCTCCTCATGGGGCTTGCTTTGCTCACTCCCCGCTGCAATACCTATCTTACACAGCTCCCACTCCCAGAGAACCCAGAGTCTTTGAGGTATTTTGCCTCACAACACCGCCAGGAGGCAGGGCAGGGCTGTTACACCCTCATAGTATGGCTGGGGGAACTGAGGCCCAGACAGGCAAAGTGAACTGCCCACGGTCACACAGGAAGTCTGTGCCAGAGCAGGGAATTGAATCACGGGAGGGGGAGGGACACTTCTGAGCCCCCCCAGCACCCTGGCCATTCTTCCACTCTGCCGAGCAGCTTGTTTTGCCCCTGCCTGCGATTGCTGCGAGGGTTCGTTCTGCTTTGCTTTGGTTATTCCGAAAAATTGCATTGGGCCCCATTTTTTTTCTTGGCCACTTCCTTCTTTTCTTTTCTTTTTTAATGCTCGCACCTTCCTCCTGCTCCTTTCTCTCTGATTTTTTGATGGGCTTATAGGGGGGAGAGTTTTTTCCCAAAAGCAACCTGGAAACTTTACCTGGAGCAAGCTAGAGCTAGAATAGAGTGCTGTTCCCAAAGCTGGCCTCTCTTCAGGTGCGTTTGCACCAAAGGATTTGGCGACATCAGTCAAGGTGAATTCGCCTGCAAAAGGGTCATTTGGGGACTCAGAATCTTTTCCAGTACAGTTTATTTGCCGGCCCAACAAGAATGATCCCATTCCCCATCTTTCCTCCAGGACAGACCCCTTGTCTGCACGCCTGGGCAGGGACAGCTAGAATGTCAGGGCCTGACTTGCAGAAGCACAGAGCACCTGCACCTCCCATTGACTTCCGCAGAGGGTGCAGGGGCTTATCTCCACTGACAGGCAGGACCTTAGACCAGTGGCTCTCAAACTTTCTTGCTGGTGACCCCTTTCACGTCGCAAGCCTCTGAGGGCGACCCTCCTTATCAATTAAAACCACTTTTTAATATGTTTAACACCATTATAAATGCTGGAGGCCAAGCGGGGTTTGGGGTGGAGGCCAACAGCTCGTGAGCCCCCATGTAATAACCTCAGAAGCCCCTGAGGGGTCCCAACCCCCCAGTTTGAGAACCCCTGCCTTAGACTATTTCATTCTCTGCAGGTCGGTTGCTGCAGGCCCTGCTTCGTGTTCTGGTTTTAACAGGGGATGGGGGCTGCCCATGTGCCTGATGAATTATCACCCAGTGACGGCCAGGAAATTGCTGTTATGACAGAGCAGGCAGGAGGGGATCGCGCTTTCTGGGCAGCTGAGTACTTGTTAATAATGCACAGTGTTTCTCCTGGCCAGGGTGCCGCCTCACCCTCCCTGGTGTAAAAATGGATGTGGAGGTGCCAATGAAGCCAAGCTGCTGTTTGCTTAGGAGGAGTGGATGCTGAGCTGTGTGTTTGTTTTTGGTATCTGGTGTGGGTGAGGTGGTTGGAGCAAGGCGGAGAGTCCTGGGGCTGTCAGAGTTTGCTCAAGGAAGCAAGGCGGGCGTGGTAAGATCTTTTATTGGACCAGCTTCCGTTGGTGAGAGAGGCAATTTTGAGATTACCCAGAGCTCTGGGAAAGGTCCTCCGAGCATCACAGCTACATACAAGGTGGAACAGATTGTTCAATGTAAGTAGTTAACACATATTTCAAGGGACCATTCAAAGGGAAGTGGCCCGTTAACAACCAGCCAGTCATGGGGGGGTGAAGGAAGGGGGGAGAAGGCAGCTGGGGCGGGGGTTGTTAGTGGGTTATGGATTGTTGTAGTAAGCCATAAATCCAGTGTCCCTGGTCAGTCCATGAGTTTTAGTGCCTTGCAAAGTTATGAATTTAAGCTCCCAAGCTTGTCTTTTGAAAGTGTTGTGCAGGTTTCCCTTGAGAACGAAGACCCAGAGGTCAGATACAGAGTGATTGCTTGGTGAAAAGTGTTCACCCACAGGTGACAGGGTGTTTGTCTTGTATCGTTTTCCTGTGAGAGTTCATTCGAGAGCGTAGTGATTGTCTGGTTTCGCCCAGGTACACCACATGTTGTGATAGGCAGGTGTAGGATCCATGGATCTTGAAAGGTGAGTTGTGAGAGGTGTTGATCACTGGAGCAGTGGAGATATGGCTGCAGGTTTTGCATCTGTTATTCTCACAGGGTCTGGCACCACTTTGAGTTGGTGAGCCCTGGTCTATGGGGAGCTTGCTTCTGATGATGAGCTTGGAGAGGTTGGGGAGTGGTTTGTAGGCCAGAAGTGGGGGTTCAGGAAAGATTTCCTTCAGGATGGAGTCCCCATCAAGTATGGGTTGTATTTGTTTGATGTTATTCTGTATGGGTTCCGGTGTGTGGTGGTAGGTGTGGTGACAACTAGGGGTGTGTGGTTGGAGGGGGTTTTATTTCTGTATGGAAGCAGATTCTCTCAGGGTATTTGGTTGGCCTGTTCCACGATGTGATCTACTGCTCTGGTGCAGCGTCCATGTTTGGTGAAGGCCGATTGAGTGTGCTAAGGTGTATATCCTGGACTTTCTCCTTGGACCTGGACAAAGGGGACAACAAAAAGAATGAGCCATTTCTTGAGATAGGCCTGAGGTCTTTGTCCGTCTACCTGTGATCTCAGGGAGAAACCTGACGCTGGTATCTGGAGAACTGACTGGAGGGGGATAGTGCCATGGTGTGTCCCATTCTCTAGGAAGAGATCTATGGGGTATTTGTAGATGGAACGTGTCTAGTTACAAAGAGTGCCAGCAGCACCGTGCTCCTGGCCTAGCGCCATTCCGAAGCACCAGCAGAAGCGGCAATTAAATGCTGTGTTCATATAGAGGGGAAACTCATTTAGCCATTCCCTGCTAGATAATGGGGTCACGGTCAGACTCTCTAGCAGTGACATCCCTCCTGTAATGACTTCCACCGCTACTAGTTCTTTCTTTCTTTCTTTCTTTCTTATATTTTGCCGATTGGAAGCTCCATGGAGTCCGGTCACATGTGCTCTCATGGCTGAGTGCTGTGGGAGCGAAGAGAAGAGAAGGAAACTCTGGGGTGGTGAGATGGCTCTGAACATATGAGCTGTTCCTGGCTCTGAGTGTATTAGAGACCACCACAGAAGCAGGGAGGGAAGAAAGTTAAATTTCTAGGACTCACCTGCAGCTACAGGAGCATTTCCCAGTCTGGGGAGCAGCTGACACTGCGGAGAAACATTGCCACCGGCTGGGGAGACCTTGCTTTAAGGGAAGCTGTATCTGAGACCTACACTATAGGGCAGTGTTGCTTTGTGTGGGGTTCAAATCTGTGTTTGAAAGAGAAAGGGAGCTGGGAAAGGAAATAGAAAAGGAGTACTTGTGGCACCTTAGAGACTAACCAATTTATTTGAGCATGAGCTTTCGTGAGCTACAGCTCACTTCATCGGATGCATACTGTGGAAGCATCCAATGGAAAGGAAATGGCTCTGACAAGCTCCGGGAATAAAAAGAAACACCCCAGGCTGCCCCTGACTGTGTCACCCACCACCCCAGTCAGTGCTCCTCCTCAACAGGGCTGCACCATCCTCACCCCAGTTCTGCCCTTACCCCGAATCGCATGCTTCCCCAGCACTATTAATGAGTTTTTGCACCCGTGTTGTAGGTGATGCTGATTGGAGATTCGGGCGTGGGGAAAACCTGCTTCCTGCTCCAGTTCAAAGATGGGGCCTTCCTCTCTGGGACCTTCATAGCCACCGTCGGCATAGACTTCCGGGTGAGACCGCTGCAGCTTTCTGCGCTAGGGAGAGCCTCTTGTTACAGCTCGGGATGAGCGTGAAACACCCATTCTGCCCCCATTCAGATAATCATTGAGTGGAAGAGTATTCAGTTAAACTGCCCTGGTGTCTTCGATTGCAGGAGCTATTGCCTGAAGAAAAGGGGCGAGTAGCACTGAGGAGGGGCTCTCTCTCTTTGCCCAGAGCCTGGCTAAGCAGAGAGTATTATGTGAATGGCTGATGTGATCCACATGCAGCTGGGGCTGGAGCCAGTCACGCTGCTGCAGCTTTGGAGAGTATCTATCTCTCCAGTCTAGTGTATTCAGAGGGCACCAATCCCTGTAGTGTGTAGGCCCTGAAAGTACATTAGAATAAGGGAAGAGGAAGTTTCAGACCCAGGTTTTGCTGTCCTGACATGGGCTTTTTTCTCATTATCTTATATTTCCAGCCCTCCATTTACACTTAGGGCCTGAGTCTTCTCTCACTCCCCCTGGGGCGAATTGGGAGTTAGTCCACTGAATTAAGCCATGTTCCACAGAGATCGGAGTCTGGCTCTTTGAATGGAGGATATGTTCTCCCAAAGGATGTATTGGAGATGATGTCGGTGTGGATGGGTGTGCCTGCATGGATGCCGGAGGTTTATCAGTAGTGAAAGGTGAACTTCAGAGGTTTGAGCCAGATAAACGCCCAAACGTCTGGGCTCTTATTCCACTGTTCTGTGAACATTTGAAGCCTGCACAACTGAGCTGGACTCTAGCAATGAGAGGCTTCCTGGGGAGGAGGAGGAGGAGGAGGATTATCATTATTGATTTGTATGACCACAGCGCCTCTGAGGCCCAAGCCTGGCCCAGCACCCCATTGTGCTAGGCACTTTAAAAACACGGAACAAAAAGATGGTCCGTGCCCCAGGATGCTTACTGATCATCCTTGTTGGCAACTGGGCCAGAAACCATCTGTTCTCCTGGAACCAGCGTCTCTTGCTGCGGCTGTGCAAGGCAGAGGGGCACAAAACTGAAGCCAGGGTTTCAGAGCGTTACCTTTACTCTTCCAGCCCTCAAATGAGCTTCAGCTTCGGTGTGATGAAAGGTTCCATCTGGTTCCTGTTTTACCCAGACTAGTTCACCAAGCCCTGTCTGTAATGCAGGTGCGTGCAACTGATTATTAATGCAGGGTTGTGCCCGCGGCATTGTGGGTCTGTGGGCACTGGGATCTGTGTGTCCTGGGATGCAGATACGTGACCGTGTGATGCTGCGGAGGGTGGTTTGTGTCAGGGAGAGTGCAGGTGTATATGAAATGAAGGTACGTTCTTGATGTCAGTGACTTGACATTTTAACCTCAGGGCTTTCTATATTGCCATGGTCTGTGCTGAATTGTTGATACAGTACCATAGGGTTACATGGTGCTTTACTACACATACAAAGATGGAGAGGCAGATTCTGTCCCCTGCCTCAGCCCCTATGAGCTGCTTTGTTTTGACCCCCAGAGCAGCCCAGAAACTAATGCCACCTTTGACTCGATTCCTGTGGATTGGGCCTTATTTTATTATTATTGTTTTTCATTTGTATAACCATAATGTCTAGGGGCCCCACATGGCCCAGGACCCCCTGTACTAGGTGCTCTAAAACACAGAACATAAAGACAGTCCCTGCCCCAAGGAGTGTCCAATCTAAGTGTAAGACAGGAGACAATAGATGGCTACAGACAGATGGGACTGTACAAGTGAACCATGAAACTCCAGATTGGTTGGCATGGTGGGCAGTTGTCTCTGCACACCAAGAGCCGATCTGTGGGGCTTCTCCTGGGCATGCAGCACAGTCTCTGCTCCAAAGTTAAAATCAACGCTGAGACAAGAACAACAGGAGAAGACCCTGTTCCTGTCTCTGTGCGTGGCTGGGCTGGGCGAGAGCATGCATGCGGTGTTCTGTATTCTTGCACTGTTGTAGCAGCGCTCCATGCACTGCCCTGAGGCCTCAGCCAGATGCAAGCTCCCTGCTATTGAATGGAGAGCTTTACCTGGGCCTCTCTGTTTTGCATCGTGTCATTACTCTGGTGACAAGTGTTCAAGGCTAGTGTGCTCGTATTAATTACAGATGACCTGCTGCATTTAACCTGCTCATCGGATGCCTTTTTGATGCCCCCACTACTGAGTTCCGCCAGATTTGTCATCTGTAGCCAGGGGAAGGTTTGGCAGCAGCATCCCACGTTGGCACACCCTCTCCTTACCCATTCGGAGTCTGGCACCACTCTGTAAATATCCACTGACAAGAGGTGCCCAATCAAAGCAACCAGAGTATCCAGGGCATTCATTAGGAGGGCAGCCAGCCAATCAGAGAATGCACTGGCAAGTGACACCCACCCGACCAATCATAACAACTGGAGTAAAAAGAGTATCCATTGAGAAGAAACACCCACCCAGCCAATCAAAACAAGGTGAGTATCAAGGGCCCGGACAACTATCCACAGTATGAAAACATCCCCAGCAAGCTTGTTTGCAGACACAGGTAGGAGTCTGAGCAGGTGGAGCATGGGTCTGGATTTAATGGCACTTGCTGCTTCTCTAATATGTAGCTGGTTGAGGTTTGCAGGATTTTTACTCCTCTCCGTTACTGCCACCAGATGAACCCCTTAGCTGGACAGGGCTGTGCTAAATTCTCTCCCAGGTTTGAGGCTGCACTGAATTTTCCCATTGATCTCTGCTTGTGTTTCTTAAGTGACTGCTTTTGTTTGTTATGTGGGGCAATCTCGGAAATATGTGTCACTCACGTGTTAGGTCCAATCCTGCAAAGTGCAAAGCACCTTCTTCAGCTCCCACGGATGTCAGCAGGAACTGCGGGCAGTCAGCACCTCGCAGGTTTCAGCCCATCTGTTCGCACCTCTGGCTGCCAAATAGGCCCAGAGTCTCTGAGATAAAAGCAAACCAGCCAGATTGTGGTGCTGGGTGTTTCAAGTTCTTTGACAGGCTGAATTTCAGATCAGTGGAGGAGTGAGAATGTTGCAGCGTGGTGTAAAGTGTCCTGCAGGGTAGGCTCCCCGGAAATACTGTAACAACCACCTCCTGTTGGTTTCTTGGTCCAAGCTCTGAAGGGGGCTTCAGGAGAGATGTTCTGTTAGATACCTTCGTTCCATACATTATTATTTCTGGATGTCTCTGTTTTTCTGCTTCTAATGCAATCTGTCTAAGCTATGGTACTTCTAGGGTGCCATGACCATGATGTGTGAGCAGGAATGGTGTCCCTAGCCTCTGTTTGCCAGAAGCTGGGAATGAGCAACGGGATGGATCACTTGATGATGACCTGTTCTGTTCATTCCCTCTGGGGCACCTGGCATTGGCCACTGTTGGAAGACAGGATACTGCGCTACATGGACCTTTGGTCTGACCGAGTAGAGCTGTTCTTATGTTCACTAGCTCCCAATCTCTCCAGATGGACGTTTAAATTCTAGGAAAATGCATCCATGAGGGATGCCCAAGCTGGAAGCTTTCTCCACAGCTGCCAGTTTGAATGTTTTCAGTGGGCTCACACCATGAGTATGAGCCATTGAGTCAATTAATATCTATCTTTCTTAATATCCTGCCTTGCTATTTAGCTGACAGGAGAAGCTGCTGCAGAGAAAGGAGACATACCTAGAAGAGAGTTACCTGTTACCTCCTTCTCTTTTTGTCTCCAGGCTCTGAATCCAGCATTGCATGCTCCTGCATCAATGGAGCTGGTCTATACTGAACCATGCCATAGGGTTCAAGATGACTATGGTACCGTGGAATGCAGTATGGGGAAGGTGCACCCCACAAAAGACCACACCTGGCTTTCCCACCATATTAAACCAGTGTGGTTTTGTTTTCTCTTACAGAATAAAGTCGTGGCAGTGGACGGTGTGAAAGTAAAATTGCAGGTGAGTCCAGTATCTGATCCTGATGCAGCATGTGCAGTTGATACTTTGTCTGCGGGTGTCTGTACAAATAGGCCGGGGCTCCATGGCTTTTATCTATTCTTTGCCATGTGTACACACTCCCTAATAAGGTTTGGGGGGAGGGGAAGGGAAGCCGATCTTTTCTCTCCCAGCTTAACTCTTGCAGTAACGGTGCACAGCCAGCCAGTGTTTGATAGCTATTAATATGGACATTTCTCAGGGAGAGGTGAGGCCTTGGGGGAAAAGACTGTTCTGGGTGTGATGTGGTACATGATATGCGATATGTGTACAATATACAACACCTTTAAAAACATCCCTTCATAAAGACCAGGGACGAAGACTTAGTTTTTACCAACCTTTCATGCATTTGCCCCATATAACTTTGGCAACTCGCAGCCTGAAGTCTTGCTTGGGACCTCATATATAATTTAATCCAGAGCTCTGAATCTCTTTCAGGCTTGTTTTTATAACCTGGAAATCCCCTCCTACACAAGGAGTGGCATATACAAGCCGTGTGTCCCTGAGTGCTTCCAACCCTTGCACTGACTCTGAGGTCTTGGTTCTTTCCCTTCTGTTATGCCTGGATGCCAACGCTCCCCTGGGATTGGAGAGCTGGGAATGAAACCAGTGGCAGTGGGGTTTCTCCCTTGGTTTTCATCGGGGCTGTTTCTTTGCAGATCTGGGACACAGCGGGGCAGGAGCGATTTCGTAGCATGACCCACGCCTACTACAGAGATGCCCAGGGTAGGTTCTTAGGCGGGTTTGTGGTTTGCCCGATTCGGAGTCAGATGACAACCGGAATCTGCAGACCTAGTGGAGCTGCTCTTGCCACTAATACCCAGGAACAGAATCTTCATTAAACCCCCGCTTTGTCTCTCTTCTTTTCTTCCAGCTTTGCTCCTCTTTTATGACATCACCAGCAAAATGTCCTTTGACAATGTTCGGGTCAGTATGTATCCCCTTGGACCTCACTGACACAATCGTTAACTCCTAAACCCCCAGAGAGGGGCAGCAGAGTCTCCTCATTCTCAAAGCTCTGGCAGACTGATGTAATGGGAGGGCCTTTCCCAATGCTTGACAGCTAGCAATGCAGAATGGCCACTTCTCTGCCTGTTCAGTTTGCTCTGTGTTACGATGCGATGGGCAACTTTTGCCTTAGTCACAGCGGGCGTAGGGGAATCGTTATACTCTGGGTCCAGAACCTGAAATACTGAACCCAATAGTGCAGAAAGCTGAGCACCCTCGGCTCTCCTCGAAACCAGTGGGGCTCTCTTATCCTGGGTTGTCAGCAAGAAATGAACTTGGGGCCTTCAGCACTGAAAGCAGAGCCTCTGTTGCTTGAGCTGAAGGAGAAACTCTGTTAGCTGGCAACTGTAGTAGACTATTATCCGCTCCAACCTATCACATTGGTGATGCAGCTGCATTGGATGGCGGTAACATGAGTTGTTAAGTCAGATGGGTTTGGAAGAATTGTTCAGTGCTACAATGTATTGAAAGCCATGCACAGTCAACGGGCACCGAAGGTAGCTGGCACCCTACTAAATCAGGGACCCAAAGGGAGGCTGCCTCTGAATCCTGCCTCTTGGCAGACAGCGTCTTGAGGCTCAGAACTGGGCGCAAGATGGTACGGGCTGGCAGACTCTACAGGACACTGAGGTGCAAGGACAAACCGTTGACTAAGGTGCCCAGAGATGAGAGCTGGCTGGGAATTTTTTGATGAAACGTATTTTCCATCAGAAAATGGTCAAAACCAAAACTTTTCATGGAGAGGGATCTGTTTGACACCACTTTTGTTGAGAAGGTTTCTCAGGTCCCCACTGGAATTGCTGGTGGCGAGGGTGAGAGAGACAATGCACCACCCCAGAACAGCAAATAGCCCCATGGTTCAGACACTCCCCAGGAATGTGGATGACCCAGGTTTTTATTCTCCGCCCCAAATCAGGCCGAGCAGGGATCTTTCTTTCTCTGTTTTGGTCCATGAAAAATGTTGAAAGGTCTCCCTTTCTTTCCACATCAGAACAAAAGCAGATTTCGAATCCTTGAATTTTTTCACCAGCCATTATTTGTGTGTCCCAGAGACTCTTGGGCGTAAGTGCTCCAAAACTACATGGAAATAGCAGCCCATGTTCCACCCCTTTAATCTGGCTGTTGCTATGCAGAGACCTTCCTGGCTCTCCCCACACACTTATAGTTGCATATAAACCTGCTTGTCTCCGCTGTTCATCTTTAATACCACGTGACCCTCTTCCTGTCTTGCAGGCCTGGCTCACACAGATACACGAATATGCCCAAAAGGATGTGGTCATTATGTTGTTAGGCAATAAGGTGAGTGTCACTTCCTGGTGGGTGACTGAGAGATGTGCTCATGTACTGCTACTCTCCTTCTTTGTTTTGTGTTGTCTGCCCCCCACCTCAGACCAAGGACACCCCAAATCCGTACAGATATGGCTCTGAGGCTCCCCCTCTTCATTCAGTGACACCATCTCATGGCGGGGTTTTGCCTGCCCCATTTTGGAAGAACATGATCTCCAACCACTGCTGATCCATATCAGCTCTGACCATGCAGGGCAGCATTCACACTTCTCCATTTTCCAATTTCATCAGCCTGTGTGGCCTTGTCTGTATTTCCTCAAACCCAAGTACCTATCTACCAAGGTACCAGACAGAAAACTCAGCCACTCCTTGAGTTGTCCAGTAGGCATGGAGGGAAACTCAAGAAGCTATGATATCCCACAGACAGCGTCACCACCAGGGCCCAAACTCTGGGTTCCACTGTTTCAGGGACCTACAGTGGATGTGACTCGCTGCCCCAAACCCAGAACCAGGCGCCTTTTTAGATTCTGTAATTCCTTAACTTGGTTCTCTGATAACACGTTGCCTGTATAGAGCATTCTTCTTCTTCCAACCTTAATTTCCCTCCTAGGTCCCAGAGGGAGCCCGTGTCAGAGCTGGGAACAGAATCCATGAGCTCTGAGCTCCCATTGCTGTGCCCACGTCCCTCCCTGTGACATTTACCTGGGTTTGGAACTTTCCTAAGAGAACCTGGTTCTCTTTAAATGCTGCAAAATGACACTTGTGTGCGTCCATGCCCACTTCTGCCAGCAGAGGGAAGCCCAAGTCTGATTCTTCAGCAAGTGAAGCCAAGGGCTCGGAGGCTCCGTGATGGCCTGCTAGTGCAAGGCTGATCTGTGAGTCTCTGTGCCACTCCGGTAACTATTTCCCTTTGTTTACAGGCTGATGTGAGCAGCGAGAGAGTCATCAGGATTGAGGATGGAGAGTCACTAGCCAGGGTAAGCCGCCCCAGGGTTTTGCAGGGTGTCTGTCATCCCTGAAGGTATCTGGCCCCTCCCTTCATCATCCTCAGTCCCATGTGGGCTATGATCTCCTCTGCTGTGCAGGACAGACCTTAACTAGGCTACTCCCCGGGATCACAGAGCTGTTTCTCTGAGCCAATCATCCATCTATCTCCTCAGTTCCTCCAGCTCTTAAACCACTTTCAGATTTAGACGTACTCTGGGCCGTGCTTAATTTGTGCCAGGGCCTGGCAGCTCGGAGCCCCGGCACCTCTGGGCCTGGCAGCTCGGAGCCCCAGCACCTCTGGGCTTGCTGTATCAGTTACAAATGTAAAACAATTGCTTGAGGCCCGGCCGCTCTTTCATTACAAATTAAGCACTGACTCTGAGACTGTGTCTGGACTGAAGGGATGAAAGTGAGAGAGGTCAGATGTAGGGGAGGAGGCTAGATGGGATGGGAGGGCAGGGAGGGATTGGGCTATGAGATGCAGGAGGTTGAGGGCTGAAGATAGGGTGTGGGGGCGCAATTGAACTGCAGTGTGAGGGAGGACATTGGGAGGGCTGCATTGGTGGGAGTGGCGTTAAGGATTGGAGCAGTGTGCAGTACAAGGACGCACCCCTCAGCCTGCCAAGATATGTGAGAGACCATTAATCTGTCTGCTCAGTGGCGTGGATAGAACAAGGAGCAATGGTCTCAAGTTGCAGTGTGGGAGGTCTAGGTTGGATATTAGGAAACACTGTTTCACTAGGAGGGTAGTGAAGCACTGGAATGGGTTACATAAGGAGGTGGTGTAATCTCCATCCTTAGAGGTTTTTAAGGCCCGGCTTGACAAGGCCCTGGCTGGGATGATTTAGTTGGGGATTGGTCCTGCTTTGAGCAGGGGGTAGGAGTAGATGACCTCCTGAGGTCTCTTCCAACCCTAATCTTCTATGATTCTTCTATGATACAGTCAAATGAGGCTCCACCAAAACATTAGCATCCTCTCCAGATCCCCAGAGAGTCCCCTGTTCCCCTCCCCCTCAGAAGGCCTCTGATCTGCTCTCCCCCTTCTGGAATCCTCAATCTTCCTTCAAACCAGGCCTCCCCGGAGTAACCAGCTGTGCAAGTGCATAGCGCCGCCCCTGGTTGCTCTGCCTCTGGTTGCTGTTCCTGGGGCCTCTTCTGGCCAAAGGCCCAGACTCAAGGAACCGGCTTGAATCCCCTGAGATTGGCTTTGCTGGTAGATCGGCGGGGGTGTTTCAGAAGAGGACGGGAGCTAGGGGAAGGGGTAGTAACTGGCAGCGCAGTGGCTGATGGTGCTGCGCCCCCTCTGCAGGAATACGGAGTGCCTTTCATGGAGACCAGCGCCAAGACGGGTATGAATGTGGAGCTGGCATTTCGGGCCATTGCCAAGTGAGTAACTGAGGGACTGAAAGGGCAGCTTCCCATGCCAGGGCTGCCTTCCCATACCAAGGGGCATTGATTTAACATGTGCGTACAGAGTTGGGAACATGTGCCCCTGGGGGAGGGAGATATCTTTGCCTTCAAAGGGAAAGTGTCATCTAGTGGTTAGAGCAGGGGACCAGGGCTCTTGGGATCTACACACTCACTGTGTGGGCAAGCTGCTTATCCCCCGATGGCTATAAAATTGCCCTATCTCAGAGTATTATTAAGCTTAACTCATCGATGTTTGTAAAGCATGCACACCTGGGCTGGTCAATGCGGGGGTCTGATGCTTTCCTTCGAAGCAGTTGGCATTTTCCCAGGGCAGGGACAGATTACAGGTCTGCATGGGCTGCTGGTCCGCTCCAGTCCAGCACTTCCTATGGGCGAAGTCTGTAACGCTCAGACGCTTTCCTCTAGAGTGGGATATAAAAGCCTCAGAATCCCTGAGAGCTCTTGGACCAGAGCCTCAGCTGGCGTAAAGGGGCAGCATTCCATTGACTTTGGCTGAGGAGCTGGTCCCTTGTCTCCTTTGTCCCCAGACCTTGTTCTGCTCTCCGGCTGGGGAGCCAAGTTCTAGCCCAGAGTTAATTTTTGACAGTCGGGTCACAAGCCTGTGAATTGCCACCCAATGTCCCTGGCATGTGGGTCCAGTTCCCAGCGGCACTTCAAAAAACCTCACTGCTTTCCACCACCGACATGCCAGCTGCAGCAGGGGCCAGGGCAAAAGGGCTGAGAGGGGGCTATGCTGCTGCTAGCCACTGATTCACAGAGGTACGGTTGCGTTCCACCACGAAATAGAAAGATCAAAGGCTCCTTGAATGTTATCCCAGTGCTACGTGATGCAGGTCCATTGCCAGCAAGTGGGATTAACCCTGTGCTAACACATCTGTCCCGTCCGCAGCCCCCAGCCCTCCAAGATACAATTCTTCATAGGGTTTTGTTTCACCTTCCCCTGAATTCATGCTGTTTCCCTGGCTGGAGCTCAGTATCTCCCCATCAATGTGGCTCTTGGCCTCCTGAACACTGGCTTAAGACTTGGCCAGATGTATCGGCTGGCAGAGAGGACTGGAGTGGGCTGAGGTTGTCGCCCCCATGGCACGTCCATTTCCTGCTGGGGGAAGTAGAACAGGGCCAGATCTGCTCAAGAAGCCGAGCCATGTGTTCCACCCTCTCATCACACCCCCTGGAAGAAAGGGAGGTGGAGAGCATCACGTCCGCCTTTCTTCAGGGATGCACAGCTGCTTCTGCTGGGCGAGGGGTGGCTGGTGCAATGTTTCACGGCTGTGCTTCTTTCAGAGAACTCAAGCAGCGAGCTGTGCAGCAGCCGGACGAGCCCAGGTTCCAGATTCACGACTACATAGAGTCACAGAAGAAGAAGACCAGCTGCTGTTCCTTCATGTGAGAGAGGAGGATGGCAGGGCAGGAAGGAGGACTTGGGGCACAGGGGCCTGGTATAATGCAAGAGCAAGGCGGGGCTGGAGAGGAAACTGGTCAGAAGGCCTCTACAAATATTTCTGGCCATAAATTACAAATAGGAAAAAGGCAAACCTACCCTGAGAGGGGGCGGGATGTGCGTGCGGGGGTGTGTGGACGTGCATGAGTGTGGGTGGCTGTGGGGAAGTTACAACAGAAGCCAAATAAAGGCCAGTTCTGGGTTTCGCCTGACTAGCAAATCTTACAATGTGAGAGTCCAACCTTTGGGGAGTCACTCCTGGCAGCACAGCCAAAGCCTGGCCTCTCGGGAGTGGCTTGCGTCAGCCTCGCCTGCATAGCCAGGACCCCAGTGATCAGGACTTGGCTGGATCGGCCTTAAAACAAGCCAGAGTCCAGTGTCTATCCAGACTGGGCCAAGTCAATGTTGGCTGCATTGCCAGTGCCCCATTTTCAAGACGGGACCGAGTCATCCTCAGCAGCGTAGCCACGGCCCTGTATCTATCTGGATTGGGCCAGGTCAGCACTGCTCACAGCCGGGGTCCCACACCTTCCAGTCCAGAGTCACCACCTTTCTGACCAGTTTCCATGAGATGTCTGCTCTGGAGTCTCACCAGGCTGAGGGGGCCAGGGCAGGAAGAACCGTTTCTCTCCCTCTTGCACTAGCAGGTGAAGTTTTCCTGCAGCGAATGAAATCAGCAGGAGTGTTGGCTAAAGGAAGAGGCATAGGAGACCTTTTCCCTGTGACAGCTGGTCCCTCCCCACTCCTCTCACCTCCTCCAGGCCCCTGCAGCTGGGCTGTCCCCTTTGCCCAACCTCCTCCTGCCGCTGAGCATGTCCCAAGCAAAGGACTTGGGGTGCTAAGTGTTATTACAGTGCCTGCTATGTTGGAAGAAAGCTGCCGATCGCAGCGTTCGTGGAGAGAGAGGAGATCACTATCTATTTTTCTGACTCTAAAAAGAAATGTTTAAATTCTGCTCTTATTTATATTTATCTCAGGCTAAATTGCTATTCAATCCTTTACGAGAGGCCAAGTCCCAGCATGCCACGGACGCTCTCTGGATCCCACCCCTCTCCTGTTCTAAAGCATTGGCACCTGCGCTGCTAAGGTGGGGGTGAGCATGGAGCCAGCATTGGCAGCCTGTGGCCACTTGCTGCAGGATCCACCCCCTGGCAGCCACCGGGACAGGGGAGATCTTATTCTCCCAGCTCATTCCATTGCACTCCGCTGGTCTGGTTGCTCTCCTACAGATGGAGCTAGAAGCCACACCTCTTGCTGTTGAAATAAAACTGCTGAAAATTAAGGGCCTGATCCAAAGCCCACTGAGGCCTTTGAGAGTCTCCCCAGTGATTTCACTGGGCTCTGGATCAGGCCCTAATTGCTGAGCGACCGGGTATTTCATGCTCTCAAAGGCAACCCCCTGCTGCCTCTCTCCAGGTGTGTTCAAATACCCTTGATGCTGTGACACAAATTGGTCACAGCTGCAGAAGAGGAGGCTTTGACCCTCTCTCCCTGTTGCACCCCCCGCCAGCCTGGCTTTTGCAGCATATGTGGTGCCTTTGATTACGCAGCATTCTGAAGGCCCTGGGGCTCACCAGGGAAACACGGGGCAAATGAGTGATATGGGTCCTGCCTTAGGTTTGGTTTTCCTCAGGAGGGCTCAGGGAATTGATAACAGGGCACAGAGCCTTTGACCTCTAGGCCACCAGCTCAGCTACGATCTGAATTCTTACTGAAGCCCAGGGAAAGATTCCCTCTGGCTTGAAGGAGAGTCAGATGCAGTCCAAAGTCAGCAGCGCTGACAGTTACCACCGTCTGCTGGCTCTGGGGAGTGGCCTGTGTGAAATGAGTCTCTGGCCGGTTCCTAAGAGACGGATGTGCACAGCGCAGAAATAACCCTTGCATTTGGCACCGAGTTGTCAGCAGAGCGGCCAAGCTCCAAATGGGCACGGAGAGCAAGCTCCCCGTTTACTCCCAGGCATACTGACGGGAGATAGGGGAGAAGGCTCATCACCGCTGCCCATACAGGAGCTATTTTGTCGGTAGCTAGAGACCCTCTGTCTGCCAAGCTCTCGAGCCAGCTCTTCAACAGCTATTTCTTTTTAGAGTTTAGATTTCCCGACTGTGGCCCATTTGCGTCACCTTTACCATGATTTTACCATTTGTCTGGTTTCCATTTTCCTTTCTCTAGTGAAAGTTGCAAACCCCTGGTGATTCCCCGGGCCCCATTCAGCAAGGCACTGAAGCACATGCTTTACATGAGTCCCATTGACTTTGCTGAATTGGGGCCCTGAGAGTGACGGCATTACTCTCTCTAGGTAGCTGTCTTGTCTGTGTGTGCAGCACCTGTCTCGTGCCTGTTGTATACACGGGCATGGAATAATTACCCATTAGAGTTACTGGGCTAATATTTTTTTTGTCCATATGCTTAAAAAACCCAAAAAGGCCCTGTCCCTCCGGGCTCTGGGACTTTTAAGGAAAGTCAATTTATTTGACCCCATGACAGCAAAAGCTATGTCTACCCTACAGACTTCTGCCAGCAGAGAAATCCTGGGACGAGATGTGATCCCTGAGCAGCATAGCTGTGCTGGCCAAGGTCTATAGTGTAGATGCAGTTATCCCCGCAAAACGGTGCTGTTACCCGTCTAGCTTGTTTCACTTGGGCAGTGTGGTTTCACTATTCTGATACAAAGCACACCTTTGCTGGTCGAGGTGTGTCCGCACGAGGAGCGCTTTGCTGGTATAGCATACCAGTATTCCTACACCGGTAACGCGCTCCTAGTGTAGACAAGGCCTAACTCACACCGAGGCCAACAGGACCACTGGAGTGACAGAGGCGAGCAGGAATTAGCTCCAGTTGGTCACATTGGCTATTATGCTCTGTCAGATGAGAACAGACTTTTGCCGGAATAAATATTTCAGCAGCAGGAGCCTCATCACAGCAGTGCCCTGTAATTATTAGTATCATCTAGGGCAATGCCCTGACAATGCTTAATAAGCCCATTGATGGGAGGATTGACTTAACACTGAAATGCTTTAACTAATAATTAAATGCTCCAAAGAGGCAGCGCAAACGTCATTTGTCAAACCAGTGCTGGAGTTAGCCTGTAGAACAGCATGATAGAGGCCTCAGGGAGATCTTTCATGACTCTGTCACTTTCTGATTTGTCCATTACTTGCGTGTTGTATTTTTTTATTCCTGCGGTTGAATTTGGTCTGTCTTATGCACAGTTCTCCTCATCCAGTCAGTCAGTCAGAGCTTCAAACTAGCCTGAGCAGTTCTCTGGATACAGGGCCCTGCTATTTGTTTCCCCTTGACTTGAAATCTCAGGAATGTTTTCTTCACAGGGTGCAAGTCCGTTACCTCCCCCTATGCTTTGCCAGAGACGGGCATTACTGATTTCACCCTCAGCTCTGCACATGTGCCCCACACTCAGCACAAGAAGGAAGACTCATGTGGGGATTTAAACTTGCACCAAGTCTATGTAACATGCTGCTGGGCTGTCTGAAGAGGGAGTGCAGTATCTGGGAGGCTAATTCCTGGTCCAGATTAAGGCTTTGAATCAGAGCAGAGGCGATAACACAGGAGATTTATAAACTCCCACCTATGGATTTTGTTTGCATTTCCTTTCTGTCTATGTATATAATGCAAATCTTTCTTCCTGCCATTGTCGGGTATCAGATTAAACCCACTCTGTAAAGAACTGATGCCTCAGACACCTCAATCAGCAAACACTTTATATCATGCTTGCCTATGAATTTTGTGGGCTTGATCTTGACCCCTCCAAAATCAATGGGAATTTTGCCACTGAGTTTAAAGGGAGCAGGAGCAGGCCCTACGTGTAAGTTTTAAAATCAACATTGCTGAATTTATGCTTCATTTTACCCTTTCTTTAGACCTGTTTCTACTGGCATCAATGTCAAAACTCCCATTCAGTTTGATGGGAACAGGATCAAGTCCTTTGTCAATAAAATCAAAGTCATCCTAGCATCCCATGTTATCACATTAGCCAGGATCCTAGAAAGCAAAGGCAGGAAAAAACCCAAAATACTTTTGTTGACTATTTTCTTGTTTACATAGTTCATGTATATCTGCCAAGTCATGAATGCTATGGAATGACACTGCGCTGAACGATTCCACATGGGAATCTCTGATGTGGCAGGATCACACCCAGCAAGTCTATTCCCTGGCACACGTTCTTGAGCTTCTCTCTGTTATCAGGGCGATGTCTTTGTTGTTCATGGATTGTTGATTGCAAGTTTACAGAATTAAAGCTCAGTATTTTGGAGAGTAAATGTGTCTGCCTAATTCTTGGCATGAGCAATTTCCAGCTCAGATCTTTAGAAAAGAGAGAGAACGTTGCTGGGTGGGATCTGCATTGCAATATTTGCTGGGCATTAGAGAAGTAGGGTGTAAAATTCAAGCCCCGGAATCTCTAGTGTGCGTTTGCCTAGCCCCCACGATTTCACTGCACATTTCGGAGTCCCAAGGTGATTGGGAAGAGTAAACATGGTCTGTCAAATTAAAACCAACCTCCTCCCCCTGCTGGTCTCATGGTGCAGAGTCTAGCATTCCCCAAATACCTTTGTCTTCCCACCAATGGAATTGCTTCTGTAGATAGGCTGATGCTTGCAAAAAAAAAAAAAAAAAAAAAAGGAAGAAAGGAGAGAGAGAGAGAGTTGGTTGGCTTTTTCTTTTTCTTTTTAAAATTCTTTTCTGTTTTGCATCCTAAATTTTGATCTTAACTTAATAAGCAGCTACTAAAAAAAAAACCCCTGACTGGGAAGAGACCAGGGAGGTGAAGATACTAATGCAGCAGTGGTCACCAATCAGCAAAATAAACATTGGTTCAGAGAGCTGCCACCTTCTGCTTTATCATTCAGTTCCTGAATTGCAGGGTATATGGTGTGTTTCTTTCCTTCGCTCTGGTGAATTTCATCTCCCTTTCTCTGCACAGTGCTAAAGCCATCCCTGCCACCACTGACTTGTATTTCCTGGCTTATAAAAATATTCCTGAAAAGCACATTTTTTGCTTGAAAAATACATCAGCTTGCACTACTTCTCAGGGAGAGGAGGTGTATCATGCTTGCAAAGCATGTGTTGTATTTTCCCCCTCTTGTGGCTGGGCCTCTTCTTTGGTAGCATACTGCCAGTTAATTGTGTTACTCATCTAGCTGTGGAGGTCCATTCTACAGTATTGACAGTCCTAGGTTTAAACCCTGCTGCTAACCCTTAAAGGAGGTAATTACAGATGTGCTTCCCAAGCCTCCTTAGAAGGCCTTTATTTCCACTCTGCAAATTACTCAGTGCTTCATGAAGGGATCTCCTTAGAACTAAATTGGTTCTTCAGCTGCCTACCTGCCTTGTATAGTGAAATGATATGAAAGGTGACCCACTTCCCTAAGGACATTCATCCTGCTTGAATTTTAACTAGCAATGTTAGGCACGAAGTCCACTTTGCTGGAGTTCCCAGTTGACACTGTCAGCTCTGTGTTGCTGTGATTCTCTTAAGCATACTAGTAATTGTATAAACAAACTGCAGAAGGGTTCATTAAAGCTCCCATCTATTCCACAGGAGCTTCTGTCCTTGCATTTTTAATTGTGCCCACACAGCTGAAGTTGCGGCAGGCCTTCGCTCTGTCCAGCAGGTGATGATCACATCTGATGGAAAAGAAAGGGGGAGACCCAAAACAACCAACCAACCTAGATTTAATTTGCATTTTAAATTCCTTTAAAAAAACTGTTAAGGGTTTTTCTGCCTCCCTGTTTAAGCTCAGAGGAATTTCTATCCAGGCCTCACAGTAAAAGCAAAACCACCCGAGGTGCTCAGACTATTACTTGCTGCCTGGTTTCAGAGTAGCAGCCGTGTTAGTCTGTATTCGCAAAAAGAAAAGGAGGACTTGTGGCACCTTAGAGACTAACACATTTATTTGAGCATGAGCTTTCGTGAGCTACAGCTCACTTCATTGGTTTTAGCTCTGCTGCTGCGGTACAGGTAAGCAACTTCTGACAGGGCCTGGGGGAGGGGATGGAGCATGCACCATCACCAGAATAGTACACCGGACTACACACAACTGGTGTCAAATGCACAAAATAAACATACTGGGGGGAAAAGTCTAATTTGACTCTTGGGTACAGTGATCATAGGGGTTACAAGTTATAACAGTAAGTGCAATATTTTCAGATCTGAATGGGATTTTTCAAGTTTTTGGGTGCGAGGGATAGCTCAGTGGTTTGAGCATTGGCCTGCTAAACCCAGGGTTGTGAGTTCAGTCTTTGAGGGGGACCATTTAGGGATCTGGGGCAAAAATTGGGGATTAGTCCTGCTTTGAGCAGGGGGTTGGACTAGATGATCTCCTGAGGTCCCTTCCAACCCTGATACTCTATGATTTCTAAGTTGACTGTGTCCCTTCAAATGTCCTCTTTTAAAATGTTAGAGTCAAATAAATGTGGAATAATGGGCAGGCAAAGACACCAGGAGGGAGGAGTTGAGAACTGCTGTGGTCCATTATTTCAAGATTTCTGCATTCCATTACCTTCTCAGTTAAGGAGAGAGGAACTGAAGTCTAATGGGCTGTCGTGAGCAAAGGAAACTCCATCTTAGATTCGTAAATGCATGCCCTGAGTAATGTTGTCTCTTGAGTAACAGAAAGCTGCTGCTCCCCTTTCGCCTACAAAATGAAGCTGCAGCTTCACCCAACTCCCAGACTCAGTGTTATCCTTAGTGTTTACCAGAAAGATGATGTTGGGTTCCTAAAGGCTAAAGGGCCTCTCATGATGCTATTTGGAGTGAGTTTGACGTACAGCACTAACCTCAGGCAGCCCACAAAGTTTTGCTATTTCCATAAAGCCACATTGTAGATGAACAGACAAAGTCCAATTAGCAGAGTTGCAAAGGGGAACTCGGGGGAAACTGATCTGGAATTTGGAGAAAGGGAGAGAAGTTCTTTTCAAGAAGAAAACCGCACAAGGCTAACGATCCCAGCCTCATCTGGGTGCTCCAAAGAAAACAACCTCCCCCCACAGCCTGTGCCATTGCACCCAAACAACCTTTACCAAAGGGGAAAAAGTCCAGCACCATATCTGTAAAGCGGTCAGTCCAGACGCAGAAACAGACTAGTGCCCTCAGCAGCTCAGAGTTCATGGTGTAATTTCATCTTCTCTCCCTTCTTCTCCACCTAATTTGACTAAGGAATCTAACCTCTGATATTGTTTCGACTTATGTGATTCCTGTTGCTCTAGTAAACACACAAGTTCAATTGCTTCTGGAGGCCTAGATTAAAATCTGCCAAAGGCAGCAATTTCAGTGAGTTTGGTGCCATCACTCATCTCTAATGGATATTAGGCCATGTCAAAATGAGGACACCACTGAGAGAACAGGAATAGCAAGACTGTTATAGCATAGGTTTGGGATGCAATGGACGAGCTGTGTGTGTCCCTTAGCTGGACAAGGAGGTGTGTTGGGGGTCACTAGTGGGACACATCAGGATTGCTTCCTGGGTGAGTCAAAATGTTCACAAATCCTGCAAATGTCAGTAATTTAAGCAAGGCTGATGATTTCTCCAGGAATTCATGCCTGATGCCTGTTGTTTGTTACTCGTTGTTCTCCTATTCAAAACCCGCACTTATCCAATCAGAGAGCAGAAACAATGCCATGTGACTGAAAAATCCTATACCCCCGATAGTAATTAGTCAAAGGCAGAATTAAAGCAGATAGTTCAGGAACAGCCCCTGGGACTGAAAGTTGAAACGATTCTGTGAACCGGAGTAATGAAAAGGTTAGTAGGAACCAGGAGCTGTTCAAGATCATTCTGAAACTGAAAAGGGGGGCTACGCTTGCAATGAACATTATTAGCAATGAGTAATTCGACCAGTTCCTAATGTATGTGAAGCCCATAACTCCCAAGCAACTGGGTCACCACCACAGTCAGATCCAGAACCACTTGTACTGAACAGATTCCGGTGCTGGCAGAAGCTGGTCAGAGAAAGTCATTTGCGAGCTGTCAGTGAGCCGCTTGGGGCGTTCACTGAACAAGGAGGATGAGTCAGCCGAGCCTCTCTTCTTAGCAGCACGTCTTCCCGCTACAGGAATTCTGCCTCCCTGGGAAGCTCCTGCTCATCGTGAGCCTGCAGGGAAGTCTGCACCTGAAGAAGTGGGTTTTTTTGACCCACGAAAAGCCGATGCCCAAATAAATCAGTTAGTCTTTAAGGTGCCACCGGCCTCCTTGTTGTTTTTGTGGATACGGACTAACCCAGGCAGCTACCCCCTGATACTTGGCTGCAGGGAGGGTTACTCAACTTGACCCCACGCCTGCTCCTCTTAGACTCCCTGTCTCTGATGGAAGGAAATTCCCAGCCCTGCAGAATCTTCACTCTTGCTACTTTGTGACACTTCTGCTTCCGGAGAACTTTCCTTGCAGGCGCGAGGCTCAGCAGCCAGCCAAGACGTGGAGGATGGTGGGAAGCTATTTCCTGCTATTTGCATAATCCCGCCTTCTCGCGGCTTGGATTAAATTTTTAAGCCTCATGGGCCGCGTCATCTCTCCTCAGCTCCGCCCCCGCCTTACTCCGATTGGCCTGGCGTCTCCCTGCAGCCCTCCCTGGCCCGCCCCTTGCTATAAAGGGCGGTGACGGCTCTGGAACTCGCAGACAGAGAGCGGGGCGGGGATTGGTTCCTCTGGCTCATTAAGTTCCGGGCAGTGGCAGCAGCGGTCTCCGTCCTGGCGCACGGTCTCCCCGCGGGACCCCTCGTGCGAGACACCTGCTGCGGAGAGCCGGCGCTGGAGCCATCTGCCCGGATCCTCGCGGGGCTGCAGCGGGCTCGAGCTCCCGGGATCGCTGCCTCTCGGAGCCGCCGATCTCTTTTTCCACCCTCCCCCCGGGAACATGAGTGACGGGGCGGGGAGCGAGCGGCAGCTGCTGCCCCGGCTCTGCCGCCTGGAGAAGGGGCCGAACGGCTACGGCTTCCACCTGCACGGGGAGAAGGGCAAGGTGGGCCAGTTCATCCGGCTGGTGGAGCCGGACTCCCCGGCCGAGACGTCGGGGCTGCGGGCCGGGGACCGGCTGGTGGAGGTGAACGGCGAGAACGTGGAGAAGGAGAGTCACCAGCAGGTCGTGAGCCGCATCCGAGCCGCCGTGGGCGCCGTGCGCCTGCTGGTGGTGGACCCGGAGACGGACGAGCAACTGCAGAAGCTGGGAGTTCAGTGCCAAGAGGAGATGATCCACGGGCTGCCCGCCGCGGGGCAGGAGAAGCCGCAGGAGAAAAGTAACGAGGAGCCGCAGGAGGAGGCGCCGAGGGAGCAGGCGGAGAGGCCAGACAGGGAGGAAAAGAGCCAACCTGCGGAGCGGGTAAACCTAGGTCATTCCCGGGGTGGGGAGGGCGAGCCCTTGGGGGGCTAATGGCGAACTGGGGGCGGGGAGAGAGCAGCGAGTAAGCCGCAGGTACTGGGGAGAAGGGAGTGGGGGAGACCGCGGGGGGCCAGGGCTTAGGCAGAAGGGGGAAGAACTCGGACAGGTTTGGGAGTAAGGGGGGCAGTTACACTCACCCAGACCCTGGGGCCCCCCCGCACCGTAACTGACTCTGGTGGTCCCCTCCAATACCCCATAGAGTTTCCATGCAGAGGATGGCTCAATGCCCTGGCACGGCCACTCTTAGACGACCAGATACTGGGCTAGATGGACTGCTGGTCTGAGCCAGTGTGGGCATTCTTACGATAGTCTCTCTCAGGCTCCCATGGTTCCCTGTAGGCTCTCTGCTGATAACTCCATCCTCACCTTTGATGATGAAATGTGAGGCAGTCCGTTCGCTTCGGCTTGGTGCAGGAGAGCCCTGGCAGGAGGGTCTGGCTGAGTACAGATTTCTGTTGCGGGAGAGAACTTGGAGGGGGGGGGGGGCGCTCAGAGAGGAGGGGGGAACTTTGGGTGGCCAGGTGGTGCCATCTGTGCGTGCTCCAGGAATTTCCATGTTAGATTCTAGCATCTCTGTATCCCCATATCTACCAGGCACCGTCTCTGCTGTCCTATGCTGGAAGGAGACCCAAGTGCCATTCGGTACTGTAATGGGAAGAGCACTGGTACCTTAAAGGGGCAAATGTTTTCTGTGTTTAAAAGTTCCCTGACCTGTCGTAATGGTAGTGAGACTTTTACAATTTCTGTCTAGTTTGATTTTAATGCAGGATCCATTCTAGACTGTTGCATTTCTCTCAGCTTTGATAAACTGGTCAATTTCATGTTAGCTTATCCTTGCTAGTCAGTGTCACTTTCTGGTTCTCTTGTGCTCACAAAATGCAGCAATAGTTGGGTTGCAAATACTGCAGGGAAATGTCTTTGTGGTGTGGGGGTGAGATACGAACATTCATGTTGCCATGAAATTAAATTCTGTGTTGTGTGTTTGGTTTTTTATTTTAAATCTCAAGCTTATATTTTAGCCCAAATTTTAACCCCAGTGCCCCTTTTAAAGAGATGCCACCAACTTGAAATCTAGCCTGTTAAATATACTATCTCAAGTACTACATCTGCCCATAAAGCTATCTTTGTGTAGTTTTTTTACAATCACATTTTCCAATTTTTTGTTAAATGCATCTCCTCCTGTTTGGAAAGCAGAGGTAGACCTATAAATAAAGGGCAAACGAGAGAGAAGTGAGGGAGGCAGAGGAATCCAGGCCAGATACCTTCCTCTCGTTTCTTTAGGGTCAAATCCCTTCCTACATCCAAACGTTTTAGGAATACTCTCTCCTGTAGCCATATGAAAGAGTGACAGAAACAGAAGAAACCGATTATATGAGGGAAACCGTAATACTGACTATTCAAAGTTGTTGGTGGAAATACTCTGAAGCACCTATGAGCCCCAGTCACGGACCAGGACCCCATTGTGTACAAATGCACAAAGTAAACAAACTAGAAAAATGTAGGAACTTTCCCTACCCACAATTAATACTCTTAAATGTGTTACTTGTTTTACCTGCTGTGGTTACTTTTCACAGAAGAGTGCCTCTTGTTTGTCTCATTTAAGCATCTCCTGCTCATTAGTAACCCCTAGGTCTCCATCTTGCCCTGTTGCTGTAGTTGAGAAGTAACATTATTTCAAATATCCCAAAAGAATCCACTGTCCTCCCAAGTGGTACAGGGCAGGTGGTATAGTGACTCTTCAAGGTATGGATGTGGGGTCATGGTTGAACCACATGGGGGAGGGATATTGCCTTCTCAATGCTTATGGGACTAAAGTGCCACTATTGCATGAATCAGTATACGATTGACTGCTTCTCCCTCTCATTCATGTTGTATAGCTCCTAGTTGGTGAGGAGGGAAGAGAGATGAGGGCTCTGTCAGGATGAGATGGGTCTCGGAGTAAGTGCCTAGGGCCCTTTAACTTTGGGGAACGTGTGTAGCTGAGGATCTAGTTCTTAAATCTCTGTGGACTTTGTGCCTGCCTGCTGCACTCATCAGAAAGAACTGGTGGCTAGTTAGGAGGTGGTGTGGTGTTCTCCCAGTTCTTCTCTGCTGTGATGCACATTTTTAAAGAAACAAAACCAAACACAACTCTTCTGCCAAAACCTCGACAATAGTCAGGCTGCTGGTGTGCTGTGACCACAGTTTTTCATACTGACTAGTATCTTCTCATTGTTTCTTTATGCTCCTCCGTCTAACTAAATGCTTAGACTGTAAACTCTTTAGGGCAGGGACTGTCTCTGTTTTTGCAGTGCTTAGAACAATGGGAGCCAGGATTCTAGGTGCTTCCATCATAGAAACAATAACTAAATAAGGGGAGGGGAATTTTGATCCATGCTGACTGCAAGTCTTGAAATATGGAAACTTATCAATTCAGAAATGTCTGTCTTCTACAATATCTCTGTAGAAATACAGATGGAAACACAGTAGAGAGAAGATGTGGAGGGGAAAAGACTCTGGAACTGAGAATAATTGCCTTTTACCTACTTGGAGTAGCTTTTAACAGATGCCCTAGCTTCATGACCTAATGAATATTTACATAATGGAAAAGATCTACCTTGTTGCAAATGTAACGCCAACAGACGGGCGGCATCCACCCAGGAACCTCTGGAGCGTAGTGCATGAGCCTCTACACCATGAGCTAAAAGCCAACTGGCTGTTAGCTAAGGCTGTAGAGCAGACTCATTTTATCTCTCTCTCTTTCTCTAAGTGGTCTCGGTGCCACTAGATGGGACAGAACACCACACCCAGAAGGTGTGTGGGTTACACTAAGACTGTATGTTTTCACCAGTCTGTGGTGGACCTCTTCAATAGATCTCATTAAATAATAAAGCTGGGTTAACTTCCCTGGGGATGGAGAAATAAACATCTAAGAAATAAATCTTGGAAGAAGCAGTGTCCCTCCTTCTGATAAGGATAAATTTACCTTGTATAAAATCTTATAGTTGACACGGTAGGTGCATTGCTCACTGGCATTCAAGGGTGTGAGGAGAGACATCTGGTCCATTGACACTTGGAAGACCACTAACTTCACCACTTTCACAGGCTGAAGAAGAGAGTTGAGAGGGCTTAATTATCACACAATTGAGGATATAAATAGGACAAAATGGCTCATCAAAGTGAAGGGTTGAACTATCGCTATATAACCATATTGCTCAGATGTGATCTCGAAGCTCCACTCAACTTCTGAGTGTTGAAGGCTTTCAGCACCTGTAAAGGTCAGGCCCTAACGCTATTTTGAGAGCTCCAGCTCTAGAGCATTTAGAGGTTCAAAGTATGGTCTACAAGGGAGTCACCTGTCAGAGGTTTTGTTAATACTAGAAGGCAACCAGTGGGGGGCCTAGAGAAAGGTTCTGGGAGCTTTAGACTTGAACTCTGTGGAGGGATGTCCTCTCACACCAGCTGTTGTATCCTGTAATTAGGAGGAGCAGGGCATTCTTAAGGAGATGGTCATTGGAGACCATGATAGGAGGGAGTGGATGGACTTTGGTGCCTTTGCTGAGCTTACATTCTTACTGTTAACTGCTGAGGAATGATAGTTCTGCTAATTGTTCCCCATATTGAACTTTAGCCTGGACCCAGAACACATGTTCCCCTTTGGCCATCTGCCCTACTGTGTCACATGCACTTTGCACAAACTGTTGGAAAATTTCAGGCCTTTTGGAGCAGACAGCTCTTGCTCAGACTTGTTGATAGCAAGGTTCTGTTTTTCTGGATATCCCACAAATGGGATTTTTACAGGGCTTTAAGGTGGCTTTTGCCAGTCCCTCTGAGGGGAGCGAGAATCACTTCCCCTCAGACTGGGCTGGGGTAAAAGTTTTTGTTCATCTTACCTCATTAAAATGAGAGGAATCGTCTCTTGATGTCACTTAGGAGATGAAGAAAGAAGTAACTAATGTAGTTTGCCTTTCTTTTCTGTAGGGGGCAGAAATCTAGGATTCCCTACCACTGTTCTTTAATATGTTGCAACCATATCAATTGAGTGTCCTGACAAGATGTTTACATCGTGGCAGGGTGCCCAGGGCCTTAGGCAGCTCTGAGTCCTGTTTGCTTTGGGAAAGGGACAAATAATTGTGCTCTGTGTGATCTCCCTGCCCGTGGCTCAGCATACCGTGAAGGCCTGGGTATGGCTGAATTATCCATAGCTCTTTGAGGCCCGTGGATGAAAACCCTATGAAAGCGTCAAGATGACGCCAAGCCACGAGATAGTTACTTAACACCCAGCTGTGGTTCAGAAAGCTCAGCTCTCCACGGAAACAGCTGCATTGAGAGAAGAGGGGGGTCCACGAGATACTTGATCTATATGGCACAAGGCAGATGGATGTTAGCAGGGCACAGGGAATGTATGTGGGGGAGGTGGAATCCCTGATCAGTGACCATATGCACAGCCAGTGTGATGAGAGCTATCAGGCACTAGCTCGGGGCATGGGGCTCCTAGGGTGGTCTCCTCCTCTGCCCAGTCACTAGCTATGTCTTGTGGAGCTGAGACTGCTCCTGTCACCAGGGTGGCTGACAAAGGAGGCTCAGGCACTCTGATGCAAGCCCAGAGCAGGGAGTTAACACTAGGGCAGTTTCTCTTCCTTCCCAAAAACGGGAAGTACACACGCTTGCAAAACGGGACAGACCCCACGGCCCATCCAGTGCAGCGGAAGGTCAGTGTTTCTGAACAGGTAGCAGGAACTCCTAACCCTACCTGAGCTGGGACTAATACCTGGCTGGCCTCTGGGACCCTACACACGTGACAGCAAAGTGAAGATCTGTTCGTGGATATTCCCCTTCAGGGTGCCTAAGGAGCTCTTTCCTCAGAGAGCTGCATGAGAGGAAGTGAAGGGTCAACACTGAGCTGGAGGCTGGCAGCAGTGTTTTTTTCAGTGTTGGTGGGAGGAAGCTCCCTGCAGTGAGGCTCAGAGGCTCTCTGCTAAAATCTCACCTGTAAGGTATTAGTCTTGCAACATTTTTTCAGTGCTGATTACTGACTGGCTGCAGGTGTATCTGGGGAGTCTCCACAGTGATCACCTCCATTCAAAGGCCAGGGACCTCCTCTTCCCCTCTCTGCTTCAGTGGGAAAGATTAAACTGTGTCTAGGACCAGACTTTCAAGAGAGGCCAGCAGCCCCCCACTCCCCCTCACTGAGAACAGTGAGAACTGCTGGGTGCTGAGTACTGTTGAAATTCTCAGCCCTTCTGTCAGGTCCCAAATGCAAGCTGAGGTCTCTTGGAAATCTGTCCCCTGGCATCCAGATGGTGTGATACAAGTGGCATTGGGTGGGACACAGAAAGGAGTTCTTCCTATAATTTCTGGGTAGCACTTGCCTCCCTCATTGGCTGAGATTCGAGAATTGCTTGTCTCCCTTTGGTTATGGAGGGGGAAGCAACTCAAGGCTCAGCTGCCGGATCAAGAATAATCCCCTAACTGTCCAAACTTCTCAGCTGATTAGAGTCTCTTGTCAGCTCGTGTTCTGGGGCAGGAGGGGATGGGGAGTTCTCTGGGTCCTGTAGGGGTTAATGAGTCTCCAGGTGGTGCTCACCAGATTTGCATGTGTCAGAGTCCTATTTGCTTTATTGGGCTGGACTTGACTTTATTTGCTTAATGAGCTCAAGGCAGGTTCTGGCAGGAGGGCAAGCTGTCCTGCACTGACTAGTTGGTATTTGGCTTGCTTTGTTCTAGGAAATGGGGGAAAACTTGCTGCATTCAGCTGGCATAGTCCAGAGAGGGGGGGCTCTGCCTCTGAGAGCCCCCTCCACAAACACATTTGTGCTTTTGTCTGGCTCCCCTCCTCTGCAATGCCGCAACTCGCTGGAATGGAGTAAACGGTCCTCCCTGTGTTAACTCGGAGCCAAGACAGACCAGGGCTGTTCAGTGCAAGGTCTGGGGAGCCCCAAGGGAGCAGTGGAACAAGGGGCGGGCTCTGTTACCTTGACTCTTGCCGCACATTTCTGATGGTTGTTCCTCCCCTCCAGCTGGAGCTGAAAGCACTTTGAAAAACCTTTGCGTATTGATGATTAAGCGTTGCATATTTTATGAATAGACATTTCTATGGTGCTCCTCAGGGCTGGGTCAGGAACCTATTATGCTAGGTGCTCTATGAACACAGAACAAAAAGATGGTCCCTGCCTCAAGGAGCTTCTATTTATATTGTAAGACAAGCAACAACAGATGGTCTATGGAATCTGAATGTAAAAGTCTCTCCAGGTGGTAGGGTGTAAACATCCGGGAGGGAGTGATCTGAAGGGGGCATATTCAGGAGTAAGGGGATTCCGTTTAGAAAAGGAACATTTAGGATGAATATAGGGTGGAAACATCATTAATGAGGAGAGCTAGTGGATTATTCTACAGAGAAATGGTAGAAGTCCACATTGCTTAGGACACACCCAGTGTGACTGGACAAAGGCCTAGGTGAGGGGCTAGATGTGGTGGATAGAGCTGGCTGTATTTTGTTCAGCAAATAGTAAATGAACTCTTTCGACTGGCTGAAATTTTTTGGAATCTTCCAAATTTTGGTTTGACCCGAACCAAACTTTTATTTCTTGGCACTGGCAGTGAACTGAAAAAAAAATCAATGGTTCAAACTAGGATACTCTAAGCAAGATGATATATGCAAGACTCCCTGAAGAGCTGAGCATGTTCTTTGCTTGTCCCCATGCCTTATGTTGGGGAGGGGAGAAACCCCAGTTGTCACACTGGGGTGATCATAGCCCACAAGGGTTAGCTTATTCCAGGATGTAACTTGGCACATAGGTGCAACATTGCTTATAAACTTAGGTTCACACACTTTGTTTGTACAACAGGGCCAGAAATGTCACCAGTCCCCTTCTGGAACCTTTAAAAACTATATGAACTGGCTCTTTAAATAAGCACAGACGGCCTTGAACTTGACCCTCCATTTCCGGCAGCTGTAACAACTTGATAAAAGTCTCCCCCATCAAGGTTCTCAAGGGGAGTGGGATGATTCATAATCAATATAATAAACACAATAAAAATACCAATGTGGACTATAAACTGTAGAACTAGAAACTCTCAAGTCCTATTCCTGGTGCTTGAGGCCTGATCTCCCCTCCTCCCCCATCCCTGTTCCTCCTCCCCCCACCCCCCCCAACTCTCTCTCTGAAGCCAAGGAAAGCTGCAGGCCGTCAGCACCTTTGAAACTCAAGCACTAGACAGATTTCAGAGTAGTAGCCGTGTTAGTCTGTATCAGCAAAAATTTGTTAGTCTCTAAGGGGCCACAGGTGGTACTCCTTCTTCAAGCACTAGAGAAGCCAGGCTGCGGAAGCTCTTAAACGGTCCCAGCGTCCCTGGCCTTGCAGAGCTGAGACTTCAGCCAGTTACTAAGCAGGACCAGCACTTCTGCTTTTGTCACTGAGGTTCTCAAGGGGACAGAAGATTATTTGCATAATGATAATGTTGTAAGGGGAGCTGACTCGGCAAAGCTGAACAATAAAACTGTCACTGGGTGGGGGGGGGGGGGGGAAGGGGTTCTCTTTGTGGAATGATTGGACTGAGCCCAAACTGGGCCATACTATTTATGCATGGGGTCAAGAGAGAATGTATCTGCTCTGGTCCGGCCTCTGCTGCACCCTTAGGAGCAACTACTTGCATAACGACTCGAGGCGCAACTGTAAGTAGGAGGCTGTGCTCGACTTTCTGCTCATAACGTTTGCGCTTCCTGCCGAGTGCTGAAGCAACATGTGGGTGTCTGAAAACCACATGTTGCTTTCTGAGCTAGGCGGCAGCTGCTAAGGCTGCATCCTGACCTGTTGCAGACTGTAGCCGCCCCATCTTGTCAGCGGTCAGAGTGCAGATTTTAACAGTAGCAAAGCTTTCAGTAACACCGCCAACTCAAGCAGCCATCCAGATTCCTGGGACCTTCATCTCTCGAGTTAGTGTTAAACTTCGGCTCTCTTTGTACCACGCGTGATTCCCCTAGGTAATGGGATAATGAGTTTCTCATGAGGGTGTAATGCGAGGGATGGCTAGTTGAATCGCTGCTGACTTCCCAGCTGGGTTTTGAAACGCAGAAGCGGGGGGAAACCGTGAAGCCAAAATCTCTACCTAGAATGCTAAGAAACTCTCTCCTGAGTCACAGAGCAGATGTGGAGGAGCATAAAATGCATCTCAAGTCAGTCTGACTGTTGGTATCTGCACAGTACAACTGTGCATCACAAAGAGGCCATGTGCATCTCTGTTGTACGGAGCCTGGCTCCAAGTGGGTAATTCAAGCAGCCATCTGCACTCCACTGTTAATAAGGGCCTATCCGAAATGGAGGCCAAACCTCATGAATTGCACCCGCGTTACAAAACTGCTGTCAAGCAAAGACCCAAGAACTGTGATGGGCCAGCTCTCCGGCAGACCTTCAGCTAGCACAGTTTCAGTGCAGGAAAGGGCTCTTCAAAATGATAGCAGAAAGCATGCTGGGTACTGTAGCTTGGGTTTAGAACGTGAGTTTGATACTTACCATGTGGCTGCAAATTCTCTGGTCTTAAGTGTTGGGAAATGGTTTAAATGTGATCACAAGCCCTAGTGGGCAGAGGCATCCAGTGTCTCTGTCAGAGAAGTACTTGCGTGCTGGAATTGAGTGGCCTCCTCCCAGGTAGCCTCAGGGCAGCTCTGCAAGTGGCCCTTTGCCTCAGTTTCCCCTCTTGGTTCCTCAGTAAATTCCAAACTAGGCTTTTACAAATACCAATAACAGCAGCCCTCCTGTAGGGTCTAGTCGATTACCTGCACGTTTAAATTGAAATCCAAAAATCTTCCCTCCATCTTTAAGCTGGGCACAGCCTCGAACTCCCTTGGTGTCTCAGGGCCTTCCTGCTTTAGCAGGTTACTCCTAGCTGGGGCAACTCTATTGGTCTCTGGGTCCTCCCCACAGGAGCCTTTCCTCAGTCTTTGCTGCAGCTTCCTGAGCTTCCCCCGGCCCCCTTTACAGCAGTCTCCTGCCCCACTTGATAGGGAAATCACCTGATGCACACCCAGGTGTCTCTCCTTGGGCCCCAGGCATCCAGCTTTCCAAGGGTAAGCTAGCCTGTTACAGTGGGGACGTAAAGTGAGTGTATTGTGTCACTGATCCTGTTTAGACTGGCACCTGGATTCCGTGATGCTGGGTTCACAGGAATACCCTGTTCTTCAGGGAGAAAGGAGGAGGGGAACTTAGATGTCCTTGCATGCAGGTAGGAAGGAAGAGTCTGTGTTTCTGAGGGGGTGGGGGAGGGTTCAGCAGCTCTTCCTTTGCATCATCGTGTCAGTGGGAATTTCAGTCTTGGCAATGGGAGAGTCGTTCCAAGGGTTGAGTCTCTTCTTGCCTATGCCCTAGAAATCATGAGGGTGTGGGCATGGGCCCAGAGGATGAGTGCTGGAGTCATGCTGGGGTGCTTGCTGCCCCTTCTTTTTTGCTGGGATTTATTGCTTAACCAGTGTCAAACCCCGAACCTCAGCCGTGGAGGAGAGATCTGAGATGGGAGGGAAGAACCCAACTCTGTTTCAAAAGCAAACCGTATTTCTGAGGGAGCTTGTTCTCCTCCTTGTTTGTTCTTTGTCATGGTATGTTCTGCTCAGAGCATGGCATTGTAGTGAGATTCATGTGCAGTGCAAGAAGCCAGAGCATCTTGCACCTTAAGGGATCTTGAAGGGGCACTGTGGGCATAGTGGGTTTCTGTCAAAGGTGTTTTCCTGCAGTGTTGTGGTAGCTGTGTCGGTCCCAGGATATTAGAGAGACGTAGGAGAAGTAACGTCTTTTACTGGACCAACTTCTACTGGTGAGACAGACCAGCTTTGGAGCTACACCAAGGAAGAGCTCTCTCGCCAGCAGAAGTTGGTCCAATAAGACATTGCCTCACCCTCTCTCTCTCTCTGTCAAGGCATTTCCTGATACAGTATGTGGGCGAAGAGATGGGTGTGGTCAATCCAGGAGACTTTGGCTCTAGTATGCATTTTGGTACGGTAGGCTCCAGGCACAAAATTGAGCGAGCACTAGTGCAACGCAAAGGTTGAGAAAATCGGCCTTGTTAGACTCTAAGCTCTTGTGGGGGCAGGGACTGTCCCTTACAGTGCCTAGCACAACAGGGGCTGGGGGGAAATCTCAATGAGGCCTCTAGGCTGCACTGCCGTGTAGATGGTAGCTATAGCACTCAAGTGAGGAAATTTCCCAAATCAGGATGAACGGTCACACTGAACTCTGCCCCTTCTAGCATGTTGCCATTCTGTTTGTCAAATGCAACACAATACAAAGGTGCATGTTTCATGGAATCTGACAATGGTCACCTTGCACCTCCTGGATGTTGAGATTGCTCTATCACAGGAACAACTGTAATACGCTCCCTGCCATACAACAAGGCATCCGGTTTAGCTGGTTGACTGGTATGAAGAAAGGGGACTTGTATGCTAAGGCTTGCTTTGCGTTTGGTGGCTAAAAGGAATTTAGGGTTGGGGGGGAGCTGAGACTGTTTGTGATATTAAAAACAACCCTAATTGTCACAAAGGTGGATCAAAGACCCTGTTTGAAGGTGACCTTTAGACAGTGAATAGTTCCTTGTGCAAAATGGGCAACAGCTTCTTTATCAAGCATTTTAATGGCAAGTCAACATGTACCAGGAATTAAGGGGAAAGGAAATTAGTCTTTGATTGTAATAGCTAAAAAAAATGTAACCTAGAATTGTCCTCAAAGGAGGATTATTCTAGGAACCTAAGCATTGCCATACCGGGTCAGACCACTGGTCCAGCATCCCATCTTTGACAGCAGCCTGTGCCAAGTGCTTCAGAGGATGTCTAGTCTAGTTTTAGATCCTTATATGGCCCCCATTCCAGTAGCTTCTGAGTTCCTGCAGTGCAGTGAGGTAAGGAAGTATTATCTTCCCTTTACAAATGGGGAACAGAGGCACAGAGCCTAAGAGGCAGATTTTTAAAGGTGTTTGGGCACCTAGCTCATAACTATGGGAGTTGGGAGACTCTGATCCTAAGTGAGTTGCCCAAGGTTACACAGGAAGTCTGGGGTGGAGCAGGGACCTAACCCTGGGTCTCCCAAGTCCCAAGCTAGTGTTTGAACTGGCCCATCCTTCCTCTCTGAGAAAGGTGTTAAAAAATTCATAATGGGTGGTGGTGGAATGAGCCGCCCATAGTGGGAGTCTCTCCCCAGCCCTGTCATTGAGTGGGTGGCTTGTGCATTGCAGCATGAGGGTTTATAGTGTTAGTTTAAAAAAAAAAAAATCGTGTCAACTGAATATCTTCCTTATCCATATAACAAATCGAACCCCCTTTCAATCATACTAACCCATGGCAGTAAGCTCCACAGGTTAACAAGCTGTGTGGGTGGGGTCACTCCATGAAGGCACTAAGGCTAAGATGAGAGCATGACTACAGTGTGGATGGTGGTTAGCAGGAACCAGGAAATAGAAGCCCCAGATAGCTTTTTGCTGGGAATGTTGAAGCATGGGACTATAGGCAGAGAAAAAGTTCTATAAGAGAAGATACCCCATCATTTGTAGCTTTCCATATTACTCTCTCGTTCCGCCTCATTCCAGGCCATTGTCCTGCGATCTGGAGAATAAAAGCTTGTTTGTGACTACTGGCGCTGGTCAGGTGAAGCGTTACAGATACCACAGTGAGGGACACCTTCGTATCTAGGTGTTGCTATTTATTACTTGTATTGCAACAGAGTCCCTGAGCCACAGTCATGGTGCAGGGCCCCACTGTGCAAAGAACTAAAGAAATGCAGGACAAAAAGTACAGAAACACTGTTCCACGCCTGTTGCAAATGGCAATCGACACCTCCTTCAACACGAGGCCTGTCCAGCTTCGTACTCTGAGTACAAACAGTCTCACCCTGTCCATGTTGAAGTAGCTTTGGAGTTTAAGTCCCATTGACTTTCAGTGGGACCTTGGAGCTTATGAAGATCTTACCCTAAGTCTAGAAGAGTTTTTAAGTTGATATCTGATCCACGGTGCTCCCCCACACTTAAACCAAGAGAGCTGGACAGTTTAAAACCTTTGGCTAAAAGAGTGAGTGGTTTTGGAGTGTCAGTCAAGGACTGAGAAAGGGGTAATGTACAATCTGTCCGATGATAGCCCTGCCATGGGGTATCTTGGATTTGCGGGTCCCCTCCCTACCTAGGTTAAGGCAAGATCCAGAGATCCTATCCCTCCATGCCTACCTCTGGGGATCCCTGGCTGAGTGTGCCCACAGGAAGTAGGGGAGTCCCATGGAAATGGGGGCAGGATATACATTTTGTCTTCAGAGGCTGCAGCGGAGATGCTGCGTTCTCATGAGAGTAGATTTGCACTGAGTATGGCAGATAGAGAGGCGCTAAAAAAAATCAGAGCAGTCGAAATGGTTTCTTGGCCATGGAGCTGCGTGAGAACAACGGGGGGGGGGGGAGGGTGGGCTCAGCATTCAGAGGAGACGGCTGGGTTTAGTATCCTTCCTGGGGGGTGTTGTCTTTAGAAAGGCCCCAGGGCCTTCCTTCCATTCTGAAGCTGAAAGGGAGGCCCGTTAGAAATGCAGCCCCTGCTGTGGCGGGGAAATGACCGGTGTGAATTTGGCACCGGGGGTGGGGTGGGGGGGAAATACATTCCATGGGCTGGGGGGAGGAGATGGAATGAATTTCTCAGTGGATAATAAAGATCTTCTCCCCCACCCCTCAGAAAAACTCTTGTCTTTAAATTCATCCCCTTCAAAGGCCCTGTTTAGCCCCCGACCCCCTGCTGGGCAGGCTTGTGGTGAGGCCTGAGTTAATGAGGGATCCTGCCTTTCAGAGGATGAAATGTAATGAATATATTAATGACTTACTGTATTTATAAACCGCCCACGGGACTCGGCCGCACCAGCCATGCCTGTGCAAAGTCCTCTTCCCTACACCTCCCAGCTCTTGGCTGAGTCCTGGCTCCGGGCGCTCCCCGTGGAGGGAATAACCCGGCCTCCCTTCTTTGTTCGGCGTTATCGGTGGGAAGTAACTTGCTGCCCCTGCCAGCAAAGCGGAGGGGGGGGGGGGTGCGTGTGCCCAGAGTGGAGCCGTCTCTCTCGCGCTGGCAACAGGCTGGGGCAGGAGATCCGGTCCTGCTCGAGACTCTGCTGTGATTTGTCCTTGGTAAGAGGCAAACTGAGTGCTGCTCATGGCACTTTTTCCACCCCCTGTTCGACAGGGGCCCCTGTTCTATACGCTACCATGAAGAAACCACAGCATGGTGCCCTGCTGTCCTTCTGAGCTCTGTGCCAGCTGGGGCAGCAGAGGCAGGGAGAGAGGCTTCTTTCCAGCAATCGTGCGTGCGTGCCAGGCTGGCTGCATTGGCAGCAAGAGGTCCCTTGGGTTAGACTCCTCCTGAGGCTTATTTGGTTTTGGAACTTCAGGATACCAGCCTCTGAGCAAGAGGCTGCATTTTGGAAGCAGGGGCACAACTTGTACAGCTGCTGGGAACAAGTCTCCCAACAGCAGAAGCCCGTGAATCCATATTTAAACAAACAAGAGCAGCTGAGCTAGAAGGAGGGAAAGGGCAGAGTCCAGAATGCAGCCCTGCAGCTTGCAATAATAAACTTTTTATGCAAATCTTAATTGCTGGTGTTGGTGGCTGGGTATCACAGTGAGGGAACACTGGAAGTATGATGGGTAGGTAGGTCAGGGATTTACCATCATGCCCAGATCCAGAGAGGGGCAGCTGCGTGTGCTGGGAAATGGGGCTGCAATCCCCAAGCCAGCATGGGTGCCAGCCCAGAACGTTTGATCCTATCAGCCGCTACCGATGGGAGAGGGGGGTGTTGGGCCAAGTACCGCTGTCATTTGACTCTGTGTTTTTTGCAGACACTATAAGCCTCCTAGCATCTAAGCTAGAGCCTGGGGTGTTGTGCAGGGTTTGCTTTACACTGTCTAGATCACTGTCCAAATCAGATGGTCGCTGTTACGGTTCCAGGGCTAGCTGCACCTCTGACCCTTCTCTGGTCTTTGAGGGCACCCCCACAGATGCCAGGCCCTGTGCTTTTACTGGGGTGGGACCATACGATTCTCCCACTCTTAGGCTACGTCTGTGCTGTGAGCGGTCGGTCTGATTCCCAGGTTCTACAGGCGTACTCACGCCAGCTCTCCTGGGCTACCGGCCCCAGGCATCGACCCCGCTTCCCAGCACCTGGAAATCTTCCTGTCAGGAGCTTGTGACTGGCAATAAATACAGTGACCCACCCAGCCTTCTGAAAGCAGAAGTATTGTTCATTTAACCCCAGGAGCAAAGAGTAATCTTACTGGGAAAGGATTTCAAATCAACAGGATGGCTACATGCAAGGCTATCTTACTTAGAGTCTTAGGCAGGCATGTTTTAGCCCTGACCTCTGGAGTCTGGGTTCACCTTAGCTCTCTGTCCCCCTGACCTGGAGGGACTCTTCCAATCCAGCCAAAGTTCTTCGCTTTTGGTTTCATGGGCTTGTGGTCCAGACCTAGACTGAGCTCCACTGGGTATGAAATCAGAGCATCAGAGTGAGCGGCGAGACACTTCCCGAGGTACCCGGGACAGAGGCACCTCGCCACCACTTGCCCTCATGCAAGGAAGCCATGTGTCTACCAGTCGTAGGCCAGCACCCTACTTCGCTGGCCACAGACGACAACAAGCACTCACAGCAGGACTAAGTACTATCTAGAGCAGTGGTTCTCCAACTTATTTGATCGGGTCCTCCTCCTTTGTGCCTGTAGTCATTTACACCCCAACGCGCACACACCCCTACCCCCGCAGCAGCAGCACAGAAGTAAGGGTGGCAATGTGAAAAGTGATATTTGTCCGTATCAGACTTAGTGCCCCATTACTACCCTTACTTCTGTCTGCTGCTGCCACCCTGGGGCTGACAGCTGGAGCCCCACCACCTCCAGAAGAAAAGCCCAAGCCCAGGCTGCCTCGTGGTGCGTGATTGAGGGGGTGGGGGAAGGAGAGCCCAAGCCTGCATGGTGGGGCTCCAGCTGTCAGCCCCAGGGCAGCAGGCCTCTGGCTGTCCACTTTATCCCCGCCTCCTGGGTGCGCACAGCCCTTCTGCACAAGCCCCAGCTACCCAGGGCTGACAGCTATTTATTTATTTAAAGGGCAAGCACACAGCTCGTGCCTCCCTTGGGCTGTGAGAACTGCTGATCTAGACCATCCCTGACAGGTGTTTATCTAACCTGCTCTTAAAAACCTCCAATGATGGAGATTCCACCGCCTCCCTGTAAAATAAAATCATAACACCCATTCTAGAACCTAGACTTATTTAAATAGATACCTTCACATTTTATAGAGCAAGGCTCACGCCAGAGTCCTTCCAGTGTTTTTTCAGCCAGGCAGGCTGTGATCTCTTTCCACACTGCCACACTGCCAACTTGTCTCTTCAGTGCAGGATGTGGTGTCTCTCCCTGCAACCCCAGATGTATCAAAACAGTCCTTTGAGCTTTATTCATAAGCTGGACACCCTCCTGCTCTGTGTTCCTTTCTGTAGATTCTGCCATCTCTTGTTGATTTTGTAATCTTGATTAGCTGGTGCTGACAACGTGTGTTAATAGACTTCCATTGTGAGAGAGACAATGGCCAGAATGAGAGATAAGCATCTACTACCCCCTGCCTACCAGAACCTGTCCCAGGCACGTCCCCTCCTGGTGACCTGCCTTCAGTTCAATGCTTTAGTTTCCAGTATAGACACATTGCTTCATAAATACTACCCATACATACATTTAGCAATGATTATGATGATCAGTGAGCTCTTGGCATAGACCTCACATGCCACCCTTTGGTGAATTATTGTACATATACTTGACTCAGATCCATGAAAAGCTCTGTGCCTCTGCCAGTTAGCACAAGAAGTTCCTGAATCACAGAGGCTCTTTCTGAGAAGTGTATATCTTGTTCCACCTCCCCGCACCACGCTTCCTGGGTGCATTTCATGACAGTGCTGCTGTTGAATTAACTCAATATATGCATGAAGCAGACAATGACCAGGTTAATATTATTCACAGATTATTACGAGTAGCTCCAAATCTGTTGCTGTGTGGCATTTTGGGGCAAGTGTCAACAGGCATGTTGAGAGTCGGTTCCTCACTAAGACTCTGCTTCAGAAGCAGTTTTGGTCTCCACATAAAAGCAGTCGAAGGCTGTGGGGGTGGGGGACACTCTAAATCTCTGGGGAGCTGGATATTCTGTGTCTCCTGAGATGTTCTGTTTTACCACCTGTGTTGACTGCGCCATACTTTGGCCTCTTCTCAAATTTTGCAGTCAGTTTCCCCTAGTAATTAGAGCAGGGACTTGGCGTTGTTGGGACACCAGCGTTCAATTGAAGACTCGCTGAGTTGCTCTAGGCCAGTGGTTCCCAAACTTTAACAACCTGTGAACCCCTTTCACTAAAATGTCAAGTCTGGTGAACCCCCTCCTAAAAATGAATATTTCCAGGGATTTTCTCCTTTTACCTGAGTATAAATGATAAAAGCAGTGATCTTGAAAATGTAAAATTTTGTTTTTGACATGCTTATTGCACACTATTATTATTTATCATTACAGTATTTGTATTACATCACAAACGGCAACACTCTTCCAAGATCTCTTTTGTAGCTTGTATCACTTGGAATAAGCCTGTTATAAGACAAGGCTCCTCTGTTTCATCAAGGAGTATCAGATGTGAAACAGCAGGAAGGTATTTAAGAAGCCAACTCAGAGAGTTCCTCCCACACAAGCATTCAGGTTTTGAGCAGTCCAGGCAAACAATGCACGTTACAACAAAGCTTAAACTTGTTCTTCATAATCATTTTACAAACAATACTAGCTGCCTATTTAATTTTTAAAACAGCAAAAAAATCCACCTCCCTTTCCATTTCTTATAAGGCGTCTTGAAGTTTAAATCTCCTCAGTGTGATAGATATGGTTGCTTTGATCTGTTTAGCTCTTGGAAGTCCAGGGGCTCTGGGGACAGCTCTGTCTGCCATTAGGGAATTTTTCCCCGAGAACCCCCTGTAACTTTTCGCAAACCCCCAGGGTTTCACAAACCCCAGTTTGGGAACCACTGCTCTAGGCAAGCCACAAGCTGTCTGCCTTGCTTACCACCTGTAATGGGGTATCTACCTTACCCAGGTGTTAAGTGCCACTAATGTGCCCTGAGATCCTCCAGGGAAAACTGCTCCGTCACTGATTTGTTCTGTTCTTGCTGAACTGCAGGTGGATAGTTTCAAGACAGGTAATTGGTCGGTCTGGTTGGAGGGCCAATGAAGCTTGACATTCACTTCATCCTCCTTCAACACCTCCTCCCTACCCATGCCCTTCCCAGAGCTTTACTGTAAATATAACGCTGGTTTCAATAAACACAGACTTGGCTGTGTTCCACATACCCTCCAAGCTGGGCCACTAAATTCTGTTGTACCCAGCAGCGTGGCTATTGGCATGTAATAGAAAGGGAGTGGAGGATACGGGGAGGGGAGGTTGAGCTTGGAGTGACACTGGAAATTGATGTTTCTCCTTTAGCAGAGGTCTGCCTGCACATGAGGAATCTAATTCCAGGGATGGGCTTGCTTCAGCTCTTCAGAGATGTCTGGCAGATGGATCTCTTCTAGGCCACTGGATGTTGTGGGGCCATTCAGATTTTTGCCTGGTTATAACAACTTTTGGGGGAAGGAGGCAATGGAGAAAGGGGGTGCAAGCCAGGAGCTGGCTGGAAGTGTCACGAGGTACTTGTGTAGCACCGTCGCTGTAGTGTCTGAGCACCTCCCAAGTATTGAAGAGAAATAATTTTAACCTCTTGCTTCCTGGCTGATGGAGAAATAGCTTGACTAGGCAGTAGAGTACCTTGTTGTTTGTGTGTAAAGAGCTTGCTGAGGGAAAGCCAAGTCAGGGGAATTTAGTTTTTCAATTCATTCTGAAAGGGGTGGTGAGCCCTGTGGCTCTCCTGTGAGGGGGAGAGCTGTGGCCTAGGTCAGTTCTGTCTCCTGCATGATGAGTCTTCCCCATTGTTCATCAGTAGTTCCACAGTTCTGGTGGAAGGTAGCTATTGCAGGAGATCATGGGCATGGAGGGGGTGATGTGCTCACTCCCAGGGAGCAAGGGCTGATTTCATGGAAGGCTTTGGAGATGAGGCTAAAGACCTGGAACTGGACTCTGGCCCTGGTGATGTGTTTGTGGTGACCTGTATGCTGAGCAGATGGGCCGCTGCTCTGTGTCCTAGGAGTTTTTCAGGGTGTGGTTTCTATATGTGAGTTAGTCATTACATCTGGCTGTTCCACAGGTGGCTCTCTCTAGCCAGGTCTGCTTGATGGGATGGGGTGCAAGCACCTGGCTAGATGGGATGAAGTGGGAGTCTTGCTCTCCTGGTTATTTGGGTGTCCTCAGATAGCAATGAGGCCATGCTGTGGGCTGAATTATCCCGTGCATCTGCCCGTAGATTGGACGTTGTTGGAGACGAGCTGAGAATGTCTTGACAGCTAGATGTAGAGCCAGAGAATCAGTCTGCCCTGTCAGGCATCGAGCCAGAAGCACTTGTTGTTTTAGATACTAAAACCTCATTCTCCTGGGAAACTAAATCTGTTTTCTGGTGAAGTCGCACCTGACTGACTCGGAGGCCCCACGAGGAGGGAAATGGGCTCCAGCACTCATGCAGGAATCGCGGCAAGCTTGTGATGCCAGCTGCTCTGTGCTCGCTGCCAGTGCAGGTGCAGAAGCTGCTGTGTGTTTCTCTGTGAAGGGAAGGTTTCTGAGTAATGCCTCTTAGTGTCACGGTGCAGCCTTGAGGTTTCAGCCCTCCGGAGATATCCCAGTGTGAGGGGCAGAGCGGAAGGCAGGCTCTGCTTCTCGGATTTAAGCATCTGGCATTGAGAGAAGGGCCAAGAACTGATCCAAGAGGGTCTGAGTTGCTGGGGTGGTGGGAAGTGGCCCTGCTGACGCTGCTCCCTTGTTATCTGGTTTGATGGTGGAGGAAGGGTGCAGGGCGCAGGGCAATGGGCCGTTTAAGGTGGGAATCAGTAGAAATGGCACCTGAGAGTCGCTGATGTGCCTCTCTTGGGGAGAGGCTGTCCAGGGAGATGAGTCCACAACTTGTATCTGTGTGTAGCCCGACACAGCACAGTCTGTTCCCCTTTAAGGCTCATTCTGATACCCTGCAACACCTCCCGAGTCCCAGAAAGAAATCCGCTAAAGAGGGATTGTGCTTATATGAAAAGGGGGGCTGTGAACAGGGAGGGTCTGTCTTCTAAGCACAGGCATTGGAAGGGGCTCCTAGATACAGAACGCTTTGATGTAGTCTCTGGCTTGACCTTGCTGTATACTCTCCTGTCTTGCCATTTGAACAGCAGCGTAGAGCTGGGGCCTGAGTACGTTTGGGCAGCACTGTGGCACTGTCCACGCCTGCTGGGAGTGCTTGAATCCCTCTCTAAAGAAATCCCCATGCTCTGTAATCAGTTTGGCTTCAGTAGGCTGCATTTCAAGGCCGGGTGGGCGGGTCGGTTCCTCCACCCTCCTGTGGCAATTATTTCTAAAGCAACGCTGAGTTCTGCAACTGGAGGTAAACAGCTGGGTAATGAAACGTCAGCACTCTCAGCCATCTGTGGGACAGGCCAAGGACGGGAGGGTGCCCTCCCTGGGAGAGGAAAGGGTGTTAATATAATACACCCTGCACTTCGTATCGTCAAAGCCCTTTATGAAGACTTAATACAAATTAGTACTCCACTCCTCTGTGACGCAGCTAACTCCTGGGTCCGTTTTACAGACCAGGGATATGTTTAGACTGCAAGGGAAGCCCAGGTGTAGTAGAACTCAAGTTAGCAGACCCTGGGTTTTTTAACCTAGGACTTGATCATCTACATACATTTGTAACACCAGGTTAGGAGTTGTTGAATTCTGGGCCCTAGCCTGGGGCTCCAGCATGTGCACTGTATGGCCCCGAGTCCAACCACCCGTATCCCAGACTTCCTAGCACCCTCCTAAAATGTGGCTGCTTTAGCCCCTAGTTTGTGGTGCAGTGTGGGAAAACTTGACTGTCCGGGGGACCAAAAACAGTCAGCCCATGGGATTATGGAATGCTTTTGGTGGACTCCCAGAGCACGAGTCAGTGGGGCTGTGTCTACATTGCAAAGAATTAGGGCTTGAACCCTGGGTCCCGCTTTGACTCCAGCTCAGACCCTCCAACCCTGTGGGGTCCTATAACCTTGGATCCAAGTCCTGAGTTAGGGTAATATGTGTGTAGACGGAAGAGGGATTAGGCTTGAGCCCGAGTTTGAACGCTGGGCTTACGTTGCAGTATAGACGTACTGTAGGAGATGGAGACACACAGGCTGACTTTCCAGTGCTATGTACCTAGTTGATGGCAGGCAGGGCTAAGACTGGAATGCAAAGCTGTTGGCTCCCTTTCCTGTGAGACCACATTGCTTCCGGATGGGTGCTGAATCAGGCCTGGGCTGAGGCTCTGATCTTGGGCTGGTGGCAGGAGGCAGGGTGAGTGACTACTAACCACCGCTTTCATGTGTGTTCCTTCCCGGCAGAAAGAGCTGCGGCCTCGTCTCTGTCTGATGAAGAAGGGCCCTAATGGCTATGGATTCAACCTCCACAGTGACAAAACCAAGCCGGGGCAGTACATCCGGGCCGTGGATCCAGACTCGCCGGCTGAATCGTCAGGGCTACGTCCCCAAGACCGCATCATTGAGGTACGTTCAGGAGGCGGGGGCAGTGCAGCGAGGGGAGAAGGAGAGAATGAGTGAAGCATGGGAACGGCTGACGAGGTTGCAGAGGGCAGTGCGCGGTAGGGGCCTCCATAAGATGCCAGGGGGATGGAGATCGGCAACATCATGAAGATGCTGCATTCCACATCTTGCACCCACGAGCATAGTCATCTGAACTGGGCCCAGACTGCTCCTCTGGGGTTAGTAACGTGGGTAGGTTGTTCCTTTCCCGTGTAAACTAAGGAAAACTTGAGTCTTGCAGTCCATTCGCTTGGCGCCTGTTTTTATTCATCAAGAAATGAGTAGTTAGAATCCGCCTCTGCAGTGTGGCTTTGTCTATGACTTGAGTCCCGATGCTGGCCCAGTCATCCTATAGTCACAACCAAAGTCTCTGGACGGACAGACCCACCCACCTCTCCTCCCATGGTGCTGTCTGGGGCCAGGATGTTACAGGAATCCCTTCACTGCTGGCAGTAGGAGGATGAATCTGCAGTGGATCCTGTCTGTGACTGACAGCTCTACTTTCTAGGGCATGGTACGCTGAGCATGTTCAGGCCTGATATGTAGGCCGGGAGATGGCAGAGGCGCTTTCCTGGCCGTGTAGGAGCCCGTGTGGCAGCTGCCCCCCAGCCTGTGTGTACACAATGCCTCATGCTCTTGCCACAGGTCTGTTGCCCAACCTGTGTGCATATGCTGCCCTGCGCTCCTGGCAGCTTTGCTGAGTAGTCCTGTGCTAATCACTTAGAGAAAATCTGATTTTAATGAGGTTTTGCTGGCTGCTCTGCTAATCCCCGAAAGGCTAGCTCTGGGGACCTGCAGGGGCTCGAGGGTGGCTGAGCTCTGGCTGCCATCCATGCCAGGACAACCAATTACAAGCCTTTTTGCAGGCTACCCCGCCTTCCTCGTTCCAGATGTGCCATTGGGAATGCCCTCCACAGAGCTCGCCAAAGACCTCCTGGCCCAGGTCTCTAAGCCACTTCACCTGTCTTCAGGCCATTCCCTGGTGCAAGTCTCTGCAGCACTGTTCTGACTCAGCCTGCTGGATAGGACAGTCACCACCAAGTCACTCCAGCCTTCCCACCTCCCACTGCCAGCCGCTCACTCAGAGCATAGGTTAAATGTTCATGGTGGGACATGCTGCCCTTGAGTCAGCTGTGAGGCTGTCTCAGTTCGTTCTGTTAAATAGCCATTGTCTCCAGCTGGTCAAATCCTTTCCTATCCTAGCAACCCAAGTACCTCGTGCTCCCTGTGCAGGGAGGGGCTGTGAGATGGTGAGTTATGGGTTAGCCTTCCTTCCCCCAGTCAAATGTGCACAGCTGTAGAGTAGTGGGGTGCGGGGGGGAGGAGAAGTGTGGATTTTATGGGAAGCAGCATACAGGCTGAGCCACTAGTCTGAAGTTCCCGAATACAGCCTAAGGCTAATAGGAAGGGACTAGATGAACAGGTTTTTGGGGTATGCTAGTGACCACTACCTCTTGGTCCAGAGACTCCTCTTTCCTTCCTTGGGTTTCTGTCTCAGTCTAAAAGCACTGTAGTGTCTCCCTAATCTTCTATGATTCATGACTGGGGCCTGGTCTACACTAGAAACTTTTGCTGGTGTAACAGGGTTGGTTAGAGGTGTGATTTATGTATGTGACATTTCCGTACCAGCAAAAGCCCTAGTGTGGATGCAGCTATCCTGGTATCAGTGCTTTTGCTGGGATAGGTTATTTTGCTCACCAAACTGGTACAAAGCTACAGTGGCAAAAAAAAGCACCCTCTGGCTGCTATCAGCTATGCCTACACAAGGAGGGTTTGATGGGGTAATGGTGGCAAACCTTTTCTAGTGTGGACATAGCCTCGGTTGCCTTTCTGCTGCAGGCATTTTTCCCTGTCCATAAGTTATAATACAGAGGAATGGGACTTGTGAAAAGCCTCTGTACTCGGAGAGCCTGGCCGCTCGCTTCTGCCGTCGGCTGCAGATCTGCTCAGCTGCAGCCACAGCACAGCTGTGTAGGAAGGAGCACAGGTCAGTTGAGTTAATGTAGTCAATGTCCTATTCAGAAATGAGGCGTGCAGCTCAGAGCTGGTAATGCTGAGGAGCGGTCCAGTGATTGGTTAGGTCAGGCTGAGAGACAGACTTGTGCAAAACAGGAAACGTTTGTAAATGTGACTAACTTGCAAGACTACAGAGCCCCAAGAGTGTCCAAACCCCAGATCTGACCTCTGTGGCCTGGCTAGCTCTTCTTCCAGACCCACTCTTCTTCCTGGGCAGGCTTTGCCAAAGGGCTCGCTGGAACCCATTCCTCCTCCATCGTGGCTACTTGTAAATTGGGCTGAATGCTCAGAGCTTCCCCACTTCCCATAGAGCCAGAATATTTTTGTGGTGACTTGTCTGAGGGCAGCCTGGATCCCAAGCTTGGCAGTCAGATAAGAGAACTGGTCACAGGGTCTTTCTGAAGTGCAGGATTTGGGTGGAACAGGCCAAGGGGAAGCTGAGAGAGGAATATCACAACGTAGATCAAGCATCCGTTCCTCTTGTAACATGATGACCGTTGCCTGTCCAGGCTACGGGTCTGGCTGTTCTGAGCTGCCAGACAACAAGAGTCTGACATAGGCAAGAGTGAATGTGTCTCTTGCTTGGTGGCGAGGGACACCTCACGATGTACAACCCTGCAGTAGCCTGCCTGTTCCCATACCAGCTGGGCAGCGACTGAATGGGATAATAGTCAGCATGTCATTGGTATCGGCATTTGTCTAACCCGCAGCCAGCCTTGTAACAGTACAAATCTTCTTTCATGGTCTTTCCTCTAACTCTGCCCGTTTCCCTTCTGGCAGGTGAACGGACAGTGCATGGAAGGGAAGCAGCACTCTGATGTGGTGACGGCTATCAAAGCCGGGGGAGATGAGACCAAGCTGCTGGTGGTGGATAGCTTAACAGATGAGTTCTTCAAGAAGTGCAAAGTTGTTCCCTCGGAGGAGCACTTGACAGGTGACCGGGTAGCAGCTGCAGTGCTGGGGCTTGTGTGTGGTGCTGGGGAGGGGGGTGGGTTTTACCTAGACAAGGCCGCGAGGTTCTCTGCAAATGGATGGCTTAAGGGGGGAGATGGAGGCTGGGAACAGAAGGTTTCCTGCTTATGAGTGGTTTCATTTCCTGTCCAAAACGAGAGAGGATAGAGATCTGTCCTGGTGAGAAGTGACCTCTGTAGCATCTCCACGCAGCCCTTGGTGCTGATTGCTTGTGTCCTCTCTTCCTAATCCACAGCACATAATTAGTTTCCAAGGTGTGCTCTGGTTTGCCAGCTCCTCTTGCTTGCCAGTTCCATGGGAAGCTGGGAAGAAAAGTCGCCAAGACTTAACCCTGAAGGAACATGACATAGCTTGCACTGGTGTCACGCAGCCAAATCAAAGACTTTCTGCCTGCAAAGCTGGAAGCTACCTTGCAAGCCAAAGGCCTTTCTGGTTTCCTTGGCATCTTACATGCCAGCAGGGAACAATCTGGCACTGTTGGCCTGGTTCCCTTGCACTTGGTCACCCCACGCCCTGACTGTGCGGGTGTCTGTCTGGGGTTATGGGAATTTTATAGCTGAAATGGTTAAACTTTGACAGGGTTTATGAGAGGAGGGGCCTGGTTTTTTTTCTCCCTTCCCCCCAGATCAGAGTGCAGGCCATGTCAAGAGCATGACTGGCCTCTCTAGCTCATGGTCCATGCCCTCCCACTATCCCGGAGACAAGTGGAACACACTCCTCTCTAAAGATTTACGTTGGACTTGGTGCTCCAGTAACTGTATCAAAAAAAGTAATTCTACCACTGGGGAGGCTTAAGGGCCCAGCTGTCCCTGCCACAAGCCACCTCTTCTAGAACATATGAGGGTCTTGGCTTGAACCCCTTGGCTGCATGAGAGCTAGGGAGTCTGCAAGAAGGGCCTCAGCATCTGGCAAGACTAATAGTCACCAAACAAAATAGCAGCCCAGTGTTAAGTGGGCCCTGGTGACTGGCCTAAAGAGCTTTCTATTGGGCCTAAAGAATCCTTGTTCCAATAGTTGGATTTCGTCTAGCAGCTCGGAACCCTAGGATGCTAAATGAGTGGAAGCTGGCCAGACTGAGAGGCAGGAGGGTTAACACTGCAGCACTTCCAATGGCCGGAGTAGGCCCAGGTTAGGCAATTCTGTTCCCCCCTTGGTCTGCCAGCAACTGGCAGCGGAGAGCTGGGTTTTGCTGGGTGCTAGCTGCTTGGTTAAGGGCAGGAAACTCTTGCTGAGGGTCTGAGCTCATGTTCTGGAGAACTAGATTCTTTTGGGGGTGAGGGGAGGGACTGCAGCAGAAAATCCAGCACTTCACCACCAGACTCTGAGGATCTGGGTCCAGTGTGGCTCAAAAACCCCTAAGCAAACAAGCGATTCTGGGGAGGGGGGTTTGTTCAGCTTGAAACATGCCCCCCAATATATTTACTCTCCAAATCCAAACCTGGCCTCTGAGGCAGGATAAATCTTGCTTAGTAGCAGAGAAGAACTGCATGGCCAGTGGCGCTAGGGGGTTCCACAACAGTGGAATCCGGTGCTTGGCTCTGAGGGAAAAGGTCAGTTTGCCGAGCAGACGTTGACATGAGTTTAATGAGCCAGCCAGAAATCTCAGGAGCTAGACACAGGTGTCTGCCATTTATACCTCTGAGCTTCCACCACCCCTGTGGGCTGAGCCTCTGCTGGCACGTGGGGGGTCTCACTTCAAGCCCTTGCTCTGCTGGAGGGGAGGAAGTGAATGGCACCTCCTAGGTCGCACTTGCTGTGACTCTTTTTATGTGCTTCCTTGGGGCGGGGGGGGAGGGAGAGCAGGAAGCTCTCTGGAATCTCTTAATTAATCCTGTTAACCTCCTTCTTCCCCACCAAAATAGCCTGGCCCTGCGGGTGGGTACATACCGAGATGTTCTAAGTGGCCCCTCAGAATAGCATCGCCTGGGTTCAGCTTGGGTTCCGTGCCTTGCCCGGGGAGCCTTGAGATTCTTGATGGGGCTGATGTGAGGGAGGTTAGGGGAGTGGTGCTTTCTGTGGCATCGGATCTCTTTAAAGCAGGGGGAGTGGGCTGGGCTAGGCTAGGTTGGCTTGAAGAAACTCCCCTCCTCCACTCTCTCTGCCTCCATCCTAGTGTCTGGCTGCAGGGGGTTATGTCCTATCTTCTCTTGCTCTAGGAGTTTCCCATGAGCTTTCCTGCCACCTCAGTTCTTCATGCAATGACACTTTGACCGGGCCCGCTGTCCAGTGGCTTGAGCAGGGGCCAGGACTGCTGGGTTCTGTTCCTGGGTCTACCACTGTCTTGTTGCATGGCCTTGGGAAAGTCACTTTACCTCGGCACTGTAGCTTATCCACCAGCGAAGTGGGTCTCGTAAGTGTGTTGCAAAGTGCTGAGATGGAAGATGCCTACGGGGCACACATCTGGGTCTACATCAGCAGCCACCTCCTTGGGTTCGTTGCACTGGTCGCTTGTCCCCAGTAACATAGACTTGGGACCTAACCCTGCAGTGGAGGCTCTGGCCATATGGGACTGCAAGGATGTGGTTTCCCCACCACAGCCCCTGTTCTCAGTGTGTCTGCAGCCTGCAGCTGAGCATTGGGCTCAGCCATTGTTTAGCATGTTTGAGAAGATCGGTTTTAACCCCCTGCGCCTGCACTGGGCTAGGCAGAAACAAGTCCTTGTCTTCACTGCACAAAAGGTGTTTGGGAGGGGAGGTCGCAACAAGATCACTGACATGTGGTGGCTATCCTGCTGCAAAATCCTAGTGGGGACAAGGCACCGGAGTCCTTGCCACGAGGTCGTGAGGTGAGGTCAAAACTCTGCCGCCTGCCAATGGTTCACCTCCCCTCGCTGCATTGCAGTGAGAACTGCAGAGCCTTGTCTCCACTAGGGTTTCCCAGCATTCATTATCCTGCGGTAAAAACACTCCTTTTTTTGGCAGGGAAGACGCAGCAGGTCCAGGGTGCAGTGGCAAATAGAGGGGCTGGATCTTCTCCATGGTAAACAGCAGCTTTGTCCATGGCTGGAGGAGTTGGGGGAGGGGGAGCGAGCAGTCCTGTGGATGTTGGCTCCTTGGTTGCCTAGCAATCTAGCTTTGGGGGCTTTCTCGCTGCTTTTCTCCCTGGGAAACTGAACTTCCCATAGTAAAGGGGAGAGGAGACACTGCAGGAGGCGTGAGCCAGCCTATTTACTCCAGGCAGAAAGAGCTGAGTGCCCAGGGCGCACGGGGAGGAATGAAAGGTCTGCCCTGCGCCCACGGGGGGTGAATGCAATAATAATGGGGTTCTACTTTAAGCAGTGGCTGGTGCTTTAAGATTCTGGGGTGTCTTCAGAGGTGCTTTTTTGTCTTGCGTCTTCCTGGTCTGTGGCAGTTCTGTTGAACCATTTCCAGCTTCACTTGAGAAGGGTGAATTTGCTCCCACCTGATAGTGGCAAGTGTCGCTCAGTTTGAGAGCTGGGAACCTTCAGCTGGCATTAGTGGTGAATACGAGCTGGTTTTCCTCCATGCGCCCTGCCCCCCAGGACTAACCTCCAGTCACAACAGGAGCTGCTCTCTCAAGCCAGCAGTAAGGAAGTGAACGGCCACTGGATCTTTCTGGGTAACTGGGAGTGGCACACTGGGCAGCTGCTGATCTGGCAGCTGCAGTGGCATTCCCTTTTGGATGCCCCTCCACCCCAAAGGGGTAATTTTATGGGGAGTGATGTGGGTCTGACAACTGTGAGTGTACAAAGGCAGTCCCCGTGCCTGCCAAACGAAAGCATTGTCTACAGGATGGGACAGCCTGCCTTCCCCCTAGCTCTGAGCCTTTGGGCTGCAGTGCCTAGGCAGAGCTGGGAGGCCACTGGATAAGCAGCCCCACGTCTACAATGATGCCAGGATCCCAGTGCATGGATGTAAGGCCGAGTAAAGGCAGTGGCTGCTGGTTAAGAGGATTTTGCAGGCTCTTTGTAACTACATGTCTGTCTTCTCCCCCAGGTCCCTTGCCAGAGCCAGTTGCCAACGGCGAAGTAGAGAAGGTAAAGATCTTGCCAAGTCTCAGCTTTTATAGATGGCATCTAAATGCCACGTTTGCTGCCTGCTGCAGTGACAGCACAGCATACGCGCCCCCCTCCTCCCCATCGCTCTGCCCCACCCCGAAGCTGAGTGGCTCCTGGAGCCTGTCGCATTCCCAGCTTGCGTTCCAGGGCAGCGCTGACCTTTGCAAAAGAAGGGAGAACTGACTCCTTCAGTGTCAGCCACCGAACACATTAAGACGGGCCCATGTCTGCCTAGCTCCACCCCTTCCCGGGGAAGAGAATGGCCCTTTCTTTAGGAAGGGGCCGGACTCCAAAGGCCTCGTTACTTCCAGTCTGGTTTGGAAAAACAAAACCTCATTAACCGTGGTGCAGAAAGGAAGGCATCCGCTCGTTAGGGCCTGCCGGGAAATCTTAATATACATCAGGGAAAGGAGGGGGATGAGATGAGACAGGCTGCTGTTTCAGACTAGGGCAAAATGTCATGGGTGAGGAATAGGCAAATCTTGCCACTGGGATTGCTCCATCAGGCTTCCTGGTGGTGCCAGCGGGTGGAGACAGCCTGGATATTGGAGAGGGGCCAGGGATCAAGGACAGATTCCTCCACCTGGATCCTTATCCAAATCTAGATGAGCTGTTTCATGTAGATGTAGAAGCTTGGGCGGAAAGAGACGGAACATAGGGGTCCCACGGCTGTTACGATGGGAACATCGGCACCGGTGCAGAGTTGGGTCTGGGAAGTAGCTGGATGGTAGCTTTTCTCCCTCCCCGCACCCCTCCCATGGCTGCATCTGTGGCTTGACAACCTTACTGGGCTTTCTTCTGGTGCACTCCCTGCCCTAAAGAACCTCCAAGTGTTCTCTGCACCCACACTCACCTGGACCTTGTTTGCCTGGGGCCTGGCCTACACACCGCGTTTGGACCTGTTTGTTAGGGCTGGGACTTTCCTACCGACGTGGTTACAGTGGCATGACTCTTAGTATGGACAGTTAGACTAGGATAAAAGTGCAGAATGGGCAGGAACAAGCTGGAACTATGAAATCACAGTAGAACTGTGTCCACACTGGGGCGCTATGCCCCTTGAACTACGCAGCTTTCAAGAAGGGTGTGTAGGAGTAGCTCTCCAGTGCAGAGAATGGATCTTGTACCCTTGGGGCACAAAGCAACAATGCTTAGACCCTAGCCCTGGAGCTGCGATGTGACCAGTCCTTCTGGACGGCGGGAGAAGGGAAGGGGTCTCCACGTGCCCTTTCTCCCCCCGGCCTATACCATGCTAAGGCCAAAGGTAGAGGCAGCTCAGCTGCTGTGTTCAATCCTGTCCAGCTCCAAACAGGAAGCACTGAAGCCTGTCCAGAAGATGCTTATTAATCTGCAGCCTGTGCTCGAAAGAAGGATTTCCCAGACCCCTCCACTTACTGGTCCTGCTGAGGGAGGAGCTAATTGGAATCAAGGGCACTCCGCTCTGCAGGGAGTCTCACAGACCTTCTGGACATAAGAGATGTTGTTTGCATCTCCCTCCCCAGGAAAGCGCTTAGTTCCCTGCAGTCCATGCTGGGGCCCTGAGCCTTCCTGGAGAGGATCTCGCTTTTAGTGAGATTCCAGTCCAGGCGAGCAGTGTTAAGGGGAGTTCTGGCGTTTGGGCTAATCCTGCCTTGGTGTTTCAATCTGCCTTCCCTTCTGGCTCCTGCTAAATGGTGCTGAGCAGCTGTCAGCCCCTCTGATCCCCTGAGGAATGGAAAGCTGAGGGGGGTGGAGTACAAGTTCTGGAAGTAGGGCTCCTCCACCATAGAAATCTCTAGGGCTCTGACGTATCATGCAGGGCAAGTGCCTCAATCTCTTAGAGAAGCAGGAGAGCTGGTGGAATCTGCAGATGATATTTGGGGCTCCGCATTAAAAATTACCAACTCATCTGCCTCTACGCTGCCCAACACACCCACCCTTGGGTGCCCCCGGCTCCTGCAGATCCACCCAGGGCCCTGCCTGTGTAAAGGACCCCCAGCACAGCGTACCTCTGAATCTACTGGCCATTGACTGGTACACAGAAGTTGTTCTCTTCCCGAATAAGGTAGATCACTAGATGTTTTTCGTGCACAAGCTGTTTCAAGAGGGTAGTATTTGGAACTGGCCCTGCCATCCGCTGGCAGGCATTACGAAACCTTCCTCTCAATGTGACTTCAGTGTGAGTTTCCCTCTCTCTCCTCTGTGCAGTGGATCCCCTATAGGAGGTGGTAGGAATGGCTGGGGAAAAGGTGGGAGTGTGCCAACTGCATGGCCTGCCCCTCTGGCTGGCAGTGGGGACAGCTCAGGGTCTCACTTGGTTTTGTTTCTTTCAGGAGGACAGCAGAGAGCAGCGTCCAGAGTCTGTGTCTGAAAGTCCATTGAGCCCCGGGCCAATGGCTGTGTCCCCCTCTTTTAAAGAGACCCACAATGAGGTATGGCAGGGTGCCTGCTCAGCAGGGCTTTGGGTTGCACCTGGGGGGCAGCTGCCTGATTTGAAGTAGAAGCAAGGAGCGGGCTAGGATTTACCTCCTTGGCTGGCAGGGTGGGATGAAGTTGGAGAGCTGCTTCCTGGTGCATGGGAAGAGACCTTTGCCTCGGAGACTCAGCACTTCTCCTTGATGGAACAGCAGGAACCCTCTTATGTAGCAATGGGCTCATTCCCTTCTCTGACCAGGCCTGGCAAAGCATCACCTGTGCCAGAGAACAGCCTTGCACAAAAAGCTCAGTCTCTTTTTAGGCTCTTAAATAAAAATGGCCTGATTTCCAAAGGGGCGGAGTGCGGGCCACTCCCCTTGAAACCAGGAGAGCGGCACGTACGCAGCACCTCTCTGGATCAGGCGGCTCCTCAGACACCGGGGGCCATTCAGAAGGTAACTGTAGGCAATCCGGTGTGCCAGTGGTGGCTTAATGAAATAGCCTGGCAAGGGGAGAAGACCCAGGATCGTGAGGGATAGAGGCAGACCATCTGCTCGAGTGTGTGAGATCATGGTGGGATGCTCGAATACTCACTGTGCCTGTCGGTCACCTTTGCAGCCTGACTCTCAAGAGAAGGAGGAGAAGCAGAACTCCACACCTGATCCACTCCTGGACCTAAACGTTCCCCTGTCTGTGGCCAAGGAACGCGCGCACCAGAAGCGCACCAGCAAGAGGGCGCCGCAGATGGACTGGAGCAAGAAAAATGAACTGTTCAGCAATCTCTGAAAGCCCCCCGGCAGAGGAGAGGTAGCAAACTCTCCAGCGTCTGCCCCAAATCTCCACCAGCATCTCGCTTTCTCCCCAGTCTCCAGTTTCGCTAGGGAGCGGAGTCCTTTCCCCTACACTTGGATTGCACAGTTTGGTTTTGTCTACTGTAATCTAAAGGAAAAAAAGCACAATGGCTCCTTTTGCAAGTTTCCAGAGCAGTGTTAACATTCAGAGAATGACAAGATGTTTGTCTCAGTAGCTTAGGGTTCATGTGTGGTAAGGGGTTGGACCATTCCACGGGCCCGAATCAAACCCCTATATGTTTGCAGTGGGCATTGTGGAGCACCTTTCATTCTCACTGGCTTTTTACTGAAAGCTTAAATCCATGTAAATGCAGGGAAGACATTCAGCAGTGACGTGGGATTTTGAGTGCCTGACTTGAGACCCCTTAAAGGGGCCTGATTCGATGGTCAGTTCTTAAAGCAGCTTGGATATATTTTCAGGTGTCTCCAGCTGAGCACCCAAAATCACTGGACATATCTGAATATCTCAGCCTTAGGCTTCAGTGTATTTTAAGCTCCAGTTTGGCCAAGAACCAAACAACATTCCTTCCAAGAGTTACTATTTGTTTAGGGTTTTTTGTTATTTTTTACCTCTGACCTGGGGCTTCCGTCCACAGTGATTCACCCCACATCAAATCCCCTGGTCTGAAGGTACGCAGTGGGCACTGCCGTTGAATCAGTTTAACCGAGCACTTGTGTGAATGCCGTGAAACCGGTGTCCTGAACACGCCTCACAGAACCATTTGTCCCATGCCCACTGGAAGTGAACTTTCAAAGGATCTAGCTCCCTAGAGTAGCTGAGAAGGGCTTCCCTTGCCATGTTATACCCATGGGATTTGTTCCTGCAGAGGAGGGGTGTTTGGAGCAAAGCACAATGACCGATAACTGCAAGCGGGAATCTCCTTCGATGTCTGGTTACTCCTGGAGACCAAACCGATCAGGGTTTTGAATGCTGAAATTTGTAACATAAACGTTTTTAAATAGACTCTGTCCATTTTCTGAAATGAGATGTTTCCAATCACACTGATTTTTAAGGGGGGGACGATTTATTCTTTGGCAATTTTTCCCTGTGGATGTTTTGTTTTTCCGTGTTTGTTTGCAATTGAGGTATTGTACTGTCAAGCTCAAGAGAAATGCTCTTTTCCCGGGGGAAAAAAACCCTCCTGACTTTGTGTGTTCATTGGATGGCTAAATCCTTCTAAAGCTGGCTGCCTGGGGGCTCTGAGCAATCTCCTGATTTATGCACCTCGGCTGCACTATGGAGAGAGACCTGATCATGTAACTGCCCATGGCTCCTTACTGCGAATGTGTTTCAGCACCTCCACCTAGCTGCCTTTGTCCTGGAACAATCCTCTCTCAACTGCCCTGACATACTGCCCCACTGCGCTAGTGCTTTGTGGGGGAAAAATCTGGGCAGCACCCCTGTGCTGGCTCAGCTTGTGGTGCAATGCATTTTGGGATAGCCTCCTGCCCAGAGGTGGGACTGGCTTACCCAGTTTGGCAGGCACAGGCAAGCAGGCCTCCTCTCTCGACAGAAGGGGCAGTGTTAAAACTCTGCCACAGCCCAGCCCCTGAATGTGTACCCACCCATGTTCAGTGGGAGCAGCAGTCAGCCATGTACGAGCTCATAACACTAGTGTAGACGGGACCCTGGGGCAGGGGGAATTGCACTTCAGGAAATGTCCACTAGGGGGGTTTGTGTGGCTAAAGTACCTCCCTGTGCAGTAGTCCTGCTTGGGGTAGGGGTAAAGGCCAGCAGCCTTACCCTCCCCCTTATTTTCAGAGTAAGAATGATTGCCTCGGGTGTGGCTCTGTTTAAACCCCTCCCTCCATCGGCGCATGGGAAATTCCAAGCCTGCTGAAACTGGTGGTTTAAAGGTTTCCTTTGCATTTGGATGGTGGTGCTTTGCAATGTAGTGATGCATTGTGGGCTAACTGGCCTGCTTCTGGAGCCTAGTGAGGGGCAGGGAGGGAGAAGAGAGGGATCATCTGTGGGTTAATGTCTCTGGATTATTAAAATGCTCTAATCCCTGCTGCTCGGGGTGGTGGGAGGAGGTGCCTGTGAGACTGCCGTATGTACCAGCTGTAATCTGCTAGGGCTGTTGCTGGAAAGGATTCCCAGGGTAGGGTCACGGCAAGCCTGAGGGACTGTCTTATCTCAGTGTTTACTGACCTGATTAGAGGGCAGCAGCCTGTAAACTCTCTGGGAAAATAAACCAGCTGCTCTGCAGTCCATCACCATTTCACAAGACCATGCACATTCCAAAACAATCCCAAGTGGCCCAGGCTGGTAAACATGGGGGTTGCTTCATCTGAGCCTCTCTCAAGTGGCAGAGGGGAAGGGGTTAAAAGATGAACACGGGACTGCTCCGGGGCTGGTGTGGGGTGAGCTTGGAGCAGGCTGTCACTGATTTCCCTCCCCTCTGGTAAGGAAGGGGTGGGGGAGTGTTTGGGTGAATTCCAGGACTTGACCTAGCAAATCGCTAAGGTGTGTGCTCCTGACCTACACCAGAGCATTCAGGTAAGCAAGGAGCTGGCCGTGGAGAAGAGGATCAAGAGAGGAGGAAGCATGGAAGGAAGGTCTACTCCATACATCAGATGCACCCATGGCGATGTAACAGCATTTGGTGTGCAGGTGCAGACCAGAGGCTGGGAAGAAGGGCAGGGGAAAACAAATGCATGAGGGCCTCCTTAAGGAGCAGCAGTTGCTGGAGGGGATCATGTTGTAGGCAGGTAGGGTATGCAGATTTCTAAGGGTGGGGGTGACTTGTTTCCACTCCCAGATGTGTATGAGATGGGCCTGTCTTGCCATTGTTGATGAGCAATGGCACTTGACTTTAAAGGAGGAAAACTACAGTAAGAAAGAGGAAGGTGATAGCTGCAGAACAGTGATGCCTAATAGCGAAAGCAATAGTGGGTAAGCTCAAAGGACTGACGCACTAGCAAGTGCTCTGTCCCTTCTTGTGTGGATTGGTCTCATAGCCTCCTACTGCTACCAGTGAACGGAGTTGCTTCTTTAGCTCCTGGCAAGAGGCATGTCCTTTGGCTGAAGATTCTGGGTTCCATTCCTGGTGGAGGTGATTTGTTTGGAAGCCAAGTCAATGGTTCCTGACTGGGAGAATGAAATAAAGGGGAGAGCCGGACGGAGGAGTAGAGCTACAATCAGCGGGCTCCACCCCTGCCCCGGATTCTAGCCGGACAAGGGTTTGGCCTGTGTCATAACACCATCTCTACTAAACCAGAGAGCCGCCTCTGTAGAAGATGATCTGTTACAGTCTCTAAGGTGCCACAAGTCCTCCTTTTCTTTTTGCGAATACAGACTAACACGGCTGTTACTCAGAAACTTTACTCTGACTCCGGTGCCTGTCTCCGTGGCGTAATGCCTTTACTAGGAAAGCTGAACTAGCGCCGTGTTACCAACCAACTCCCTGGTGGCGATAACCTGGAGTCTGTACCCTGTGAACAGTGAGATGTCCCTGAGAGGCTTGTAGTGGAGGAAATAGGCCTTGGAGGGGGAGATGTCCAGTGCAGTGCTCGCAGAGCCTGGCTGCGGGCACAGATTGTTCCGTGGCTGCCACCTTGTGGCTTGAGCTTAGCAGTGAAATCAGCGCTATTTATGTGTGCGCACAATGCTGAGTAGCTTAAGTGGGTTAAACAGATAAGTCCTTAGCCTGCAGAATGTACAGCTGAAGGACGTGGGTGAGTACAATGCGAAACCAACCCAGACGGCTGTCTGGTCATAACTGCAACGTCTCACGTGGCAGGACTAGTTTTCTAAAGCACTAGAAACTTTCCAGGGCTCAATTACAGTAGAGCCTCAGAGCTAGGGTTAACCACACCCCTCCTTTGGAACTGGAAGTATGCAATCGGGTAGCAGCAGAGACCAAAACACAAAAAGCAAGCAAATGCAATACAGTACTGTTATATACTACTAAAAATAAAGGGAAAGTTGTTTGTTTTTTTTAAAGTAACGGTTCTGTGTTTTTCATTTAAATTAAGATGGTTAATCTTTTTATTTTTTAATTTCATTTAAATTAAGATTTTTTTTTCTTCTGCATCATAAAGTTTCAAGCTGTATTAACTCAATGGTCAGTTGTAAACGTTTGTTCAGAGTTACGAACAACCTCCGTTCCTAAGGTGTTGGTGACTCTGAGGTCCTACTGTACAATGATGATTGCTCTCCCTCAGCTCTTGATTTCATGGCTTTGTAGGGCTCCGCCACCAACAGGATCCCCTCCATCCCCTTTCGCTGAGTTCTAATGCGTCTGCCAGCTGGTTGGCTGTAAGCGGACCTCACGCCGTTCTCTGAACAGCTGGGCAACCTCAAGGAATTGGGGGTGTTCTCTAAATGGGCTGCTGCTCCTGCCCACGTTGAGAACTCCACCTTTTCACTGTGCTTCAGACACAAAATGGTGGACTTTCACTTGATGCACCTGTGGTGAAAAATACCCAAGTGCCAAAAAGTCTGTTGCTTGATTAAGAACCTATTCCCCCCCCCCCCCCTGAAAAAATGACATGTCCAGTGGTGCTTCAGCTGAAAACTTAATGGAGAATTTCCTGACTCATGTTTTGTTTTTCACACCAATCTTCATTCTGCCCACTGGGCCATGTGGGTGTGAAGAAATCTGTCTTGGCCCTTGTCTTTCTGACCCTTTGGTGAAATTGTGTAGAGAGCCCCTATCTTCCCCTCCCTCACACACCAGCTATATGGGCCACCAGTAGCTAAATTCCATGTGATTTGAGTAAATATGCTATTGTCCAGTGGACCGCAGCTAACGAAATCACCTATTGTGGTGCAGGTGTGTTGGAGGGTGCAGTGTTAAAGATGGCATTGGAACGTAACTGGAAAAATGTCTTGACTCTCAGCTGTCCATTAGATTGTCCCCTGGTGCATGGTTGGTAAATTTGCAATGTCCTGGGCTGGGGGAGATCGGCTGCAGATGGTTTGATTAAGTGGGAGGGCCAGAGCCCTTGTTAGGGGAGGGGTCTGTCATGCTACAGTAGTTGGAACTTTCAGAGGACTCAGGAGGAAGGTGGGTGAGTATCTCTGTTTCATGCTTTTGGCCCAGAGCTGCAGATTTAGCTAGTCTTCCAAAAGCATTGGTGCACATTTTTAAAATGCACAGGTTACATTTAAGTGGGTGGGTGAACAAAGCTTATTAAGGTGAAGGAAACCCGACAGTCAGAGAGGAAGCCAAAGCAGGGTGGTGTTTCTAGCCAGAGCTTTACAAACCCTTAACTGACAGTGGCAGTGTCATAGAATATCCGGGTTGGAAGGGACCTCAGGAGGTCATCTAGTCCAACCCCCTGCTCAAAGCAGGACCAATCCCCAACTAAATCATCCCAGCCAGGGCTTTGTCAAGCCTGACCTTAAAAACTTCTAAGGAAGGAGATTCCACCACCTCCCTAGGTAACGCATTCCAGTGTTTCACCACCCTCCTAGTGAAAGTTTTTCCTAATATCCAACCTAAATGTCCTGAAAGGAAAAACAGACCAACTAAGGTGCAATCAGAGCTAGTTTACAGCCCTGGGCAAAGATCCTTTCCTGCCTTAAAATGACTGGCCCTTTTCTGAGGAGCTACCTCTGGGGCATTGAGCAGGGCTGAGGGGGGCTAGGATAGAGAGAGGGCTATATATAATCATGACTGAGGTGGAGAAAGTGAATAAGTGTCATTTACCCCTTCATGTAACACATGAACCAGGGGTCACCCAGTGAAATCAATAGGTAGCAGGCTTAAACTAAAAGGAAGCATTTCTTCACCCAGCACATGGTCAACCTGTGGAACGCATTGCCAGGGATCTTGGGTATAAGGGGTGGGGGCAGAGACACTTGAATGTCCGTGTTCATTAACATTTGATGGAAAAACAGGGCAAAAATTCCATGGACATACCATGCCATTCTTCACCCCACTCTGATTTGAGGCTTCTCTGCAGCTTTAGCCTAGCTGAGTGCCAGGGAAATGAAATACTCCTGGTGTGGTAATGCCAGCAGGGGGTTATTTCAATAACCTTCCAGGGAGCAGCTGGGGAGAGGAGCAAGCGTATGATGCAAGCAAACAGCCAAAGTAATCTGCAGGGCAGAATACGTGCCTCCCTTTGAGCTATTTGGGGAATCCAGACAAATAATGGAAACACTTTAGAAATCGGGAGCCCCCTGCAACCATGTCATTGATCAGAAGTGGGGCGGGCTTGCAATAATAGCAGGACTCGACAGGTCTTCATTCTGCCCCTAAATTCTAATGAATTGAACTGAGAAGCAGGCTCAGACATCCACACCTTCCTGAGCTAGGCCCTGCAGTCCACAGCTGTCTGCCCTTTCCTCCCCTGCAATACCCCTGCGCTCACACCCACAGATCCAGGGCTGTAATTTTAGGCTGCCTCATGGAGGGTTCTGCTGGCATTTGAACCCAGGACCTCAGGCAAGAGCCATGCCACAGGGCCGTGCAGCCCACCTCCATGGATCCAGCGGCCCAGCTCCAGGGATGATGGATTTCCCCCTGAGTCTGGATCTTTTATCTGTCCCCAGATGCTGCTTGCAAGCAGCACCCCCAAAGATCCCAGGGGTGAAGACCACTGCTGTGACAATGGACAAGAACAAGGGCCTGCTGGTTAAATGAGTGTCGTTCTCCGTTAAGGAGCCACCAGGTTGGAAATAGAGGCACGGATGACTGGGGGCATCCACAAATAAGCAGCAGCCCTGGGAGAAAAGCCTATTTTGTTTGTAGAAGCTTTGCAGGGGGTCAGGCCACGACTGCATAGGGCAATACCCTCCCCCCTGGAAAATGACAGGCCCTGACTTTGCTGAGCTAGTGACCAGTGGAAGCAGATTCTGCGGAGGGCAGGTAGCTGTTGCTCAAGACCTCGGATTTCACAGATCATATTTCCATACACGGAGCAAATCTCTCCATTCAGATCTGCTCTCCAAACCTCCCGACTTCAGCACTCTTCTGCTCATTAGGCATTTGGGGAATTATTTATTTACTCACTACAGCTGAAGGCTTAGAGGGAAGATTTCTCTCGTAACTATTGCTGGTGAGGTAGCAGGAAGGAGCTGGTGGACAAAGCACATGTGAGTGTCTTAGGGGCCCCTGCTCTGTGCATGGGGTGGGGGGGGAATAGAGAGAGAAGTCAGCCAGCGGTTGTGTTTAGAGAACTCTTGGCCCCAGACACTGCACTGAATTGCTGCTGAGCTCCAGGGTGGAAACAAAGGGCACAATAGCAACACCAGCTTGAGGAATCCCAAACTGTTCCCAGGGCCAGCTGCAAATGCCAGAGCCATCAGATCAGCTCCCTTGACCCACCTCAACCAGGAGACACCAGGTTGGGTTTTTTAAAACTCTTTTGAGACCTTCTTTCCAGTGTATGGCAACTTCCCCAGTGAGCGCCCAATGCTCTCTGGACCTGGATGGAGATCATGCTAGTGGGGGAGTGTGGACGACAGGAGCAAGGAAGGTGGGGGGAAGGTGCTACTGGGTAGAGAGAATCTTGAGGCGGTTGACAAGGGTCCTGGGTGTCTCAGGTGGAGGAAGCACAGGAGAAGATGGAGGGTTTCAGGCAGGTGCCATAGGACTGAGGATATGGTGAACGGGGTTAGGGATATACAACAGAACCTCCCTAGTTCATATGCGTGACTGGGCAAATCCCTGGGGAATTGATACGTTTTGCAAATTAGTGAGTAAGCAAACAAGCACGGTAGCAAATCATCTGTGTTGACGCACGCTGTCTTTGTTTAGACAACCGCTGTTCCATTTTGTTTCTTTCTGCTGGGTCTTCCGAGCTCACTCGCTGACGTACTGCAAGGTTTTCTTGCAAGACGGAGCAAGGTGTCAGTAACAGGAGGCAAGTGCGACTGCCTGCCTCTGCTGTTACAAAAATCTCTGCAGTGGTGAAGTGGGGTGAGAGGGCTGGGGTGCGGGGGCAGCTTATGGATCAGAGAAGTAAGTGAGATTTATGTAGGAAGTGCCAGTGGCTAGGCAGCAAGTGCTCACTGGCTGAGGCATTTCATGCTGCTCATAATTGTCTCCGCACCGCCTGTTTGCTGTGTCTTGCTTTATTATTGAATGATTAACTCCCTATGAAAGGGACTTTTTGTGAGCGTACATCACCCGGCATCAAGGGCCTGGATCGCTCAGCACTACCATGATACGAGGTGCCACCATGGTCTGTAATGAACTAGTCACAGTAGTGCTGCCCGCCTACAAATTCATGTATATATTTTTCTCAACTCCAGTTCCCCCTTCTTTGTTATTTCTAACACCTCAGGTTACCAAGGCTGAGAGGAACATGCATTTCCTGTCGCCCCCCTTTTTTCCTTTTTCTCTAGAGTCTGAAAAATCAAACTAGTCAGGATCACTTCTGTTTTTTAGTCAGTTTCACTCCTGAGCTCTGGGCTGCAATGTAAATGCAGCAGAAGGGGGTTGGTTTGTTTTCCTGGTGCTGTCACTTTAATGCCAGCGCTGTACAGCTGGACCTGTTTGCAAGGGGAGAATCAACAGCTTTGCTTTAACAACTGGCCTCTCAGGGCTGGTCATGGAGGCCAGAGCGCTCTGCCCTTTCTGGGCAAAGCAGGTGCGTCAGTCTGCCTGTGGGGGTGCCTGCAGTTCCACTGCTCTCCTCTATGGGGCGCTGTTGCTATGCAGCCTCAGCACTGGGCCCAAAGCTGAGGGGGCCCCAGCAGTAAAACCAGCAATGATGGGGCTGAAGGCAGCACCTCCAAAGCAATGGGGTGCTGGACGGTGCAGGACAGATTCAGGGACAGGCAATGACAGGGGTTTAGCCTACAACAAGGAAGGGGCAAGGACCCAGGCCTCAGAAGGGGCAGGAGTGGAGGGGCTTGGAGGTGGGAAGAGGATGTCCACAGCAGCCGGAGCCAGGTGCCGCAGGGGGAGCGAAGAGAGCCCAGCGCTGGAAGAAGCCACTCCGTGCCTAGCCAGCTGTGTCTGCACTTCCCTGGCAGTGAACTGCTCTCGCTCGGGGCTGGCAGAGGTTCCTCCGGGAGAGCCCTGCTCCTGGAGAGTGACCATTCTGTGAGTACCTCGCGGCTGCCTGGAAAGGGTGCCGCTTTTGGAGGGGCTGTGTCTCCAGCCTGTGCTCTTGGGAGGGGAGGAACTGCCCACGCAGGGAGAGGGCTGCAGTGTGTTTACAGGTGCTCTGCAGTGCTGGCCCCACGAGGCGGGGGAGCGCCTGTCCTGGGGGAGGCTGCTTTGATGGAATGTTAATGAAGTCCCAGGGTGCTGCCCAGCTGGTCCTGCGGGCCTGCCAAGGAATGTGCACTCCTCCTCTGGCTCCCTTCGGCCTTTGAACTCTGGGGAAAGGGCCTGCAGGATCTCAGGGAGACAGCAGTGCTTTAAGAAAAGGAGTACTTGTGGCACCTTAGAGACTAACCAATTTATTTGAGCATAAGCTGTCGTGATGCATCCGATGAAGTGAGCTGTAGCTCACGAAAGCTTATGCTCAAATAAATTGGTTAGTCTCTAAGGTGCCACAAGTCCTCCTTTTTTCTTTTTGTGAATACAGACTGACACGGCTGTTACTCTGAAAGCAGTGCTTTAGACACGTCTCCTGACGCTCCCGCCCTGCCCCCCCACCCCAGGCAAATGCTGCATTCTCAGACCCCTCTCAGAGGCAGTCAGGGAATTACTGCATTGCACAAAGAATCCCAAATGCCTGCACCAGGATGTCAGCCCTTGACCCAAGGATGCCCTCCTAGGCACTGGGGCCTAGTGGTTAGAGCATGGGACTGGGACTCAGGAAACCTGGTTTGTAGGCCCATCCCTTCTACTGATTCAGTGACCTTGAGCAAATCACAACTCCTGTATGCCTCAGCTCCCATAGCTGTAAAACAGGAATAATAATGCGTCACCCACCCTTATAAAGCACGTGGAGATTGCTGGGAGGACCATGCTGTATAAGTACACAGTGTTAATCTTTAGTGATTATTCTTTAATGGCAGCTGTGCTCGTCTGAGCTGCTAGAGTAGGATAAAGTGACGGCAGCGTCCCAAGGACATTGCACCCACATTCATGATACCAGTTTAAAGCGAGCCAGATGACCGGCGTCCACACGTGCAGGTTGGCGACCGTGTTGGTTTCGATCACAGTTCTCATTGCATGCTCTCTGGAGGGCAAGGGCTCTGCAGTAAGCTGGTTTCGTTAACATTGTTGCAAATGAAACTGCTTTCCGGATCAATTTAGTTTTTCAGCAGACAGGCCCAAGTCAGCGTCTCCGAATGGCTCGCTCAGTTCCCCATCCTGAGAGACCTTGCCCTCATTGATGCATATTAGATGGCAAACAAACCTCAAAGGCAGGGTAATTTCGGGGGAAGGATGGTCCTTAATTTAAAGCAGGGAGTATAGCCTAGTCTGAGCCCCAAACTGCTGGACAAGAGAGCTGGGTTCTATTCTTGACTCAGCCACTGCCTCGCTTCAGGCACGCCACATAACTGTGCTGTGCCTCAGTTTCCCTGAATGTTATATAGCTCCCCAGGAGGGGTTGTGAGCCTTCCGTAACATGTCCTGATGCACAGGTGCTACAGAAGGCTGGAGCCTTTCTTTATTTCTTACCAGGGTCTGGCACTTCCTGCCTCCAGTGGCTGAAGGGAAGGGAGGGGTTGGTTTAGAAAAGGGCTACCATGGAGAAGGTATGGGCCTCTGGGGGGCCCTGTCAGAAGAGATGGTTCTGTGGCAAGCGTCCCTAAGGAGCTCCAGCCAATGGCCCTCCAGACGCATTGGCACCTCAGGCTGTGTCAACGTGGCTGGATGAAACCCATAAATCAATATTTATCTCCTTGTTCCCATCAATCACCATGGCAGTGAGGCCTGATCACCCACAGTTTGCAGGCACAAAGCTGTCTCCTGGGACAACGGAACAGGCTGTTCGTATCCCTGCTGGCTGCAGTAGACTTGGGGCTGGTCACCTGGGCAGCCCTGGTTACCATCACCCTGAAGATGGTGGCTGGGCAGGCCTGCAATGCCTTGGCATGGAGATGGTCCTGCCAGAGGGTTCCTCTCCACCCAGTCAAGTTGGCCTTACTTCACCGAATGACCTTCTAATGTGAGCTCCCCTCTTGCCTCAAGGGGTTTCCCATTAAAACTCCCTCCAGTGCAGCCTATAACCAAGGGGGGGCATCCAAAACCCTAGATCCACGCGCCCCCAAAGTGCAGGGTGGGGGGATTTGATGTCTGAAGCCAGATTGCAAACAGCTCCTCCTTATAAAGGGCCAGACCAATAGCTCAGATCTTCCCCCCTGGACTAGGGTCTGTTGGAGACCCAGGTCTGAATATTGCTAGTCTGCATGCTCCAGTACAAGCCCAATAACATGCTGGCACAGACCCCTGCCTCCTCCCAGTGGAACCTGATTGGTTCCACTGCAGGGACCCCCAGAGAGAGAGACCCTGGAGGTCCCTTTTGCAGCCACTGCAAGTACCTGGGGCCTGATGATTGAAGGGTGAGGAGCTTTAATTTCCCCCCAATGTAACCATGGCTTCCCCCCACCCCCCACGTTCTCCTTGTGGATTCTGAGGGAAGAGTCTCCCAGCAGCAGGGGGTGGATGTTTGCGGCAAAGGAATGTTGACTTTATTAAAACATCCAGCTACGGCACGATAAGCAACCCCCACCCCTTGCTGCCCCTGCCCAACATACCAGTGAGGAACCTGGCAGAGCCTGAGATCTCACGGCAGAAGCACTTAGACAGCGGCTTCTGGGGGAAACATGCGTGGAGGATAGTTAAGCACATTCCTGAGGTTCCCTTCATGGGGTGGCTTCTGGATCGGATTAAAACGCAGGCTCAGAGTCCTGGAGAACCAGAGCAGGCGTCCCAGCCCCCTCGTATCCATGTGGTGGTTGCAGAGAACCCAGGGCAGGTTTCTCAATCCCCTGTCAGAAAACGGAGGCACAGTCAAATTAAACGACCTGCCCAAGGCCTCATGGCAAGTCAGTGGCAGAGCAGTGATCAGCTTCCTCCAGCCTCCCAACCCCCCCATCCGGCACTTAAGCTATTAGAGCGTGTGGCCTCTTTGGTGAGGGGCATGTGGTTCGGGGTTTCCCTGTGAACGTTTCGTAAAGCCAGTCGTCGCTATGGAGCAGTGCAAGAGCCTATGCTGGGTACAAATAACTCTTTGCTTTCAATGCAGGGACCTGTCCCACAACCACCTGAGCAAAGTCCGAGCAGAGGAGCTTGCTGGATACCCCAGCCTCCAGGTGCTGTAAGTAACTCCCTAGCCAGAGGCCCAACCCCTTCCCCTTCGGCTTGCATCACTCAGTTCACAATCTGATATTTGGTGGCAAGAAAGGGCCACTGGCAATGTTCTCAGCCCAGAGGCTCGACAGCCCACGAGGCTGATGCTACCAGCATCTGCAGCTGGGCATGGGGGAGCCCCTCCTAAAGCTTGTTGGCTATGGTGGGGGTGACAGTATCCAGGAGCCGTGCTTCTTTTGAACTCTGCAGCAGCCCATTGCCCGCTGCGTGCTAGCCCCGAGCTTTCCAGCACCATCCCCCAGCGGCAGCTGCTCCCTCCTGAGGGTGCATCTGGGCCCAGAGCTGTCTCTCCTTCCTCACCCGGGTCTCCTCTCTGGTCTCTCCTTGGCAGGGATTTGAGCTACAACTGTATCCGCACCATAGAGGAAGGAGCCTTCCGCCACCTGGGCAGACTGCAGTCGCTGTACGGTTATGTGCCTTCCCTCAGACCTCTCTCTACCTGTCTCCGTTTCTTCTGTCACCCTGCCTTGCATGCATTTGTCCCTGTCCCTCCTCTCTCCATCCCTGTATCCCTCTGACCCTCCCCCCACCCCCATTTTGGTATCATGAGCTTATTTCTCCCATTTTGGGGGTGGGGCTCTCTGCACAAACAGAGGGAAGTGTTTCGAGGTCCCCGACCTCCCTCCTCACTGCCCTCCCCTCTCCTCCCACAGCAAGCTCGTCTCTAACAGCCTCGTGTGTAGCTGCGCCTTGCGCTGGCTCGGGGCCTGGGTGCGAGAGAAGGGCCCGGCGCTCGTGCGCGACGCGGAGCTGCCCCATTGCTTCCAGCCAGCAGCCTCCGGCAGCATCGGGCTACTGAGGGCGGATTTCTCAGCTCTGACCTGTGGTGAGCGGCCCCACCACCACCATGGCACCCCCTGCGCCGATGGAGAGGCTGGGCTGGGCGGGGAGGAAGATCTCAGATGCGGGATGGAATTCCAAGCATGGAACAAATCTGCGAGGTGTCTGCCCCCCCACAACCCCAGCCCATGCGAGTCCGACAGAGCATCCCAAGCATGTGTTATGAATATGTAGGGGGGTGGAGGAATTCCTCAGCTAAACAGTGTTTTGACTGTCCCCTCTGGTGCTCAGTGGTAGTGAGGGAACTGCCTTCGTCCAGCACCTCCTTTGTATCTCTGGACTCTCTGGCTGCACCTGAGAAAACCGAGAGCTGTGTAACTCACAGGCTGCCAAAGCGTGCAGCCTCTCTGGCTCTCAGCAGTCCAGCTCTAGGGACGCTTCGTCTGTCTCTGTTCTGTTCCCCTTTTGGAAAGACTCTGGGAGTTTTCCCCTTGTGAGGTCAGGATGCCCCTTCCCATAGCGACCACCCCTCCATCAGCCAAGCACAGATATCCAGACTGTGCGGCAAAGCAAAATCACAGAGCAAAACACCGTAGGGCGTGGCTCAGCAAGCTGGCCTGGGGGACTGATGCAGACACAGGATACTGCTGATTGAGACCAAGAGGGGAGCTGGAGAAGAGTAACAGGGAGGATGAAGGGGAGAGAATCCACAGGGAAAGCTGGGTCAGACCAGGAGGATCTAGATGGGATAGAGAAACTGGGTGAGAGTAAGAAGAGTCAGACAAAAAAACTGCTTCAGGGTTAAAGAAAGAAGAGGTGACCCAGAAGGAGGTCACGTAAGGTCCCAGATAGCCTAGCTGCTGGAAGCCAACTCCATGTGCAAAGCATTGTGTGATGAGGGATGGCTTATTATAAATGTAGGGCAAAGTCCTGGCTCCTCCTACATCACCAAGAGTTTTGCTGTGGAGCCAGGATTTCACCCTTTGACAGGGTCTATGAATGTCAACAGGAAAGGGGCGAGAGGGAATTCGGAGACTAACACATCAAAGGCCCTGTGCAGTTGCAGAGTTATGCCTAAGAGGCGAGCTGATTTTCCCAAACCTGCCAAAGGGGGCAGCAAGTCCATGGCCAGTGTGATGTAAACTAAAGAACAGCTCACCAGAGTTTGCTGAAACTTTAAAAGAAAAATCACTTTTGGAATAAAAGGAAGCGTGAGACATTTCAACCCAGAAAGGAACTTTTAGAGGAAGTTTGAAAGGAGGGGACCCAGTGGTTTGCAAAAGAGATGGCCCTGAGCTGCAGGATCCAACCCCTCACCAGGAATTCTAACCTCCTGGAGTCCAGGGGTGGCCAGGGTTTGGAATGGGCCTATATGGAGTTCAAGGGAATGGCAGCAGGCCTGATTCACCAGTGCTGGCACTTCGTGGTGTTCTTTACATCTGTGCCAGGGAGCGGATACTAGGTGCAAAAGGCCACTAAAGCCAAGTTCGCCAAGTGGGAGCAATTCACCCCCACTCTGAGCAGGTGTAAAGGGTGACCCAAAGTTCCAGGCAGTGCAGAACCAGGGATCGGTTTCCAGCAAAATCTTTGCAATTAGCTCGCCTTTGCAGTTTTGGTTAGCGCCTCTGTGTAGGGTTTGCATTTGGGCTCAAATTTCTTTGTGTGATCTGAGCTCCTCGCCGTGTTGAGCTCTCTACACCTTCGCTAATAACAGCCCAGCCAAGGGTTCACCTAGCTCGGTTTCCCTTTCAGCCACTGATTTTATCTCCTGTGTGAAGGACCCAGAGACCAGGAGAGAGACAGTCCTGCTCTACTCCTACCTCCACCCTGGCACGCAGAGTCAGGCCTCTTGCCACGCGCTCTGCTCTCAAAAGGCGCACACCCATTATGGCCTGGACTTGGAGGACCGCTGCCTGTGTGGGTCACTAGGCAGCAGAGGGCCCGTGGACTGTGGGAAAGTGTGCTCCAATGAAATCCCGAGCCAAGCGTGCAATAGAACGGTTGTCCATGCCGTGTACCCCGTCCAGGTAATCGCACCATGAGTTAGGACCGTGTCTCGTCCGAGGGTATATCTACCCAGCAAAAGCGGTGTGGGGGCTGGTCTGCCTGAGCTAGCTTGAATCCAGCCGGCTCAGGTACCAACAGCAGTGAAGATAGTGTGGCGCAGGCTTGGGAGCTGAGGACGTACCCAGGGTCTGTGCCAGGCGTGTCTGACCTGCACTGGACCTGAGCTGCGCTGACTTCCCTGCTTTTGTTACCCAAGCTAGCTTTGGTAGGCTAGCCCATGTGCAGCTTTTGTTGGGTAGACAGACCCGGAGTGTGAAGTATTTCTCCTCCCCAGCCAGTGGGGACAGGCTGCTGCTCTGCGACAACTGGCACTGGGAGAGGTTTTCAGCTGGAGCATGTGCTTGCTGGAGGTGGGCTTATGGCACCTTCTACTCTCCGAGAGTAGAAGGAAAGGTGGCTAGTGGGAGCTCCAGATGGGGGTTTAGGGTGTTGGATGGAGCCCCCACCTGACAGAGAGGGGTTGGAGACAGGCCCCATCCAGTGTGGGGCAGAGAGGCTGTGGGAGTGAGAGAGATGGAAAAGGGCTCTCCCATGGCATGCTGGGGGATGGGGATCGGAGATGTGATTGTTATCAATACCCATGTAGTTCTGCGTCTGATTCCCTCTTTCCCCTCTGTCAGGTGAGCCTCTCGTTCTCTGCTCGGACCCATTACAGTCTCCATGAGGTGATTGAATTCACCGCTGAGACCCCGCTGCCTGGGACCCTGTACACCTGGGACTTTGGAGACGGAGGGGAGCAGTTCTCCAGCAGCAGCCCGAGAGCTCAGCATACGTATGCCCTCCCTGGCATCTATGTGGTGACAGTCAGGGCTCAGGTTGGGGAGAGGTCCCTGCTACATAGAGCTGCGGTCAGTGTGATCCTGCCTGTGGGGCCGGTGGGCATCGAGTGCCCCAGGGCAGTGGGGAGAGGAGAGAGCATCAACATCGGGATCCACACCCAGCAGGGCACTGACCTCTCCGTCCTCTGGAGGATGAAGATGCCAAGTGGACAAGAGACTGTGGGTGAGCTATTGCAAGGCGTTTATTTGGGATCGGTGTTGGTTTTTTCCCCCCCTGAGATGGGGAACTGGTCGGGGAACTTCCATGGCATGTGGCAGTGCTGGGTATTGGAGGAAGAATAGCAGGTTGTGACTCTGTCCTTCCTGCTCCCTTCCCTTCTGCCCCAGGTCGCGCACTACAAAAAGGAGAAGACAACAGCAGCAGCACAAGGCCCCGCAGGGCAGCCTGGGGAGGGCATAAAAGCAGGGCCAGGACAGCATAGTCTGGAGGAGGCGTGGCAGGGCAGCCTGTGAAGGAGGGTCAGTCTAAGGAGATGGGGAAATGCCAGGTGCATCCTGGAGGCCCAGGGGTGCTGTGCTCTGAGCAACAGGTGCAGGAGGCAGACAGAGACAGCTTGGAGAGGGGTGCTGTGATCCCAGGGAGCAGAGAGGAATGGCTGAGGGAGTGCCCTGGTCTCAGTGAGTCAGGGAAGCAGTGGAGGCGACCTGGTGGGCATTGCTGTACAGGGAGAGGGGGGTAGGAAGAGGATCAGGTTAAAACCAGCTGCCTGTCTGTGTGAGGAAAGCTCCCGCCACGCAGACCTTTAGAGAAGGGAGGGCCACAGCTGCGTATCCAGGGAGACTTGTAGCAGCCACAAAGAAAGGGTTTAAAAAAATAGCTGCCGAGTAAAGCCCTATAAAAGCGATCAACGTACTGCAGAAGACAGCAAAGTCAGTGAGGGGAGAGAGCTTACAGCACCGGGGACACAGACAGAGTGAGAAGAGGCTCAGAGGGACATCGAAGGGGTAATTCTCACACAGAGAGAGAGAATGCAGCTCAGCATTGCCTTAGCCCAGATGCCACTGTGATGGGCCTAGTAGGAAACCCTAGACAGACAGGTCATTTCCATGGCCCTTGTGTGGATCCTTCTCTCGGAGACTGTGGTACCCTGCGGAGCTGCATGGCAGGGGTGATGCTGAGCCAGGGCTTGCAGCTAGGCTGGCTGCTCCTCCTCCTGCTGGACAGAGGGACTGCTGGTACCTGGGGCCTTGTCTGTGGTGAGTGAGTAGGGCAAAGGTCCCCAGCGGTGAGTGGTGGGGAGGTGAGAGGACAGCACTTCCCTGCTGGGGCAGAATCTCTGTTGTGCAGGGTCTATTGCTGCTCGGCTGGGTTCGCAGCAGAGCGCAGTGGTGACTCTGGTATGCTCAGCAGCTCTCAAGGGGCATCTGGGCAGAGGCACCTGGCATGTTTAAGCTTAAATGTTGGTTCATGTTGAAGCAAACGGAGCAAACGGAAAGGAGAACGCGAGAGCTTGGATTGACTTTGCCATGTGGTCTCCTGTAGTCGAGTTCTGCCCTGCAGCGTCTTGGACCTCAGCCCCTTGTGTTCTCCTTCTCCGTAAAACCAGAGTGACTGAGGACATCTTGCGCGTGCAGCCTGTAAGAGGCAGCATGAGCAGCCAGGGTGAGACAATAGGGTCTCTGTGGAATTGCAGAAGGTGATGCCCATATGGTGTCCGCTCTCAGCCCTCGGGGAGCAGACCGATAATTCAGTGACTCCAATATCCTCTCTTCAAGAGTGGCCAATGCTGGGTGCTTCAGAGGAAGAGAGGAACCCTTAACAATGCACTTCATTGTGCATTACTTTTGCAAAGGGGGATAGCCTATGAGATCGGAGTCTTCAGCTTGTACAATTGCAGGTGGCTTCTTAATCTTCCACCTACTCTCTTTTTGAAATGCTCTAAGCTCTTGGTTCGCAACAGCTCAGTAGTAGCTGGCAAATATCTGGCTATGCAGCCGAAGCCATGGAAGGCTCTGAGCACCTCTTTCTTGCCTGCGTCTTCCTCGTAATGGTTGAGCACTGACCCCTCTTCTTTCTGGTTTGCAGTAACTCTTCCCACTGGGAGAGCAGCTCTATGCAATCAGTTGTCGATACTGCACTGGGCTCTTGCCTTGGTGATGGGCTTCTGGCCATGCCTTTGGCACTAGGCTATGGGCATTCTCTAGGTTCTTGGTCATGCCCAGCGGCATAGGTTAGGACTATGGAGCAAGCCATTGGTGCAAGCCCATTGTATAGATAATTGATATACCTGGCCAATGTACTTCACATTTACTACTAGATCATCCCATTGTAGTGTCCCTGGGACAGGACATGCTGAATGCTCAGGTGCCCTGGGCTCTCTGGCTCTGTGTGCTTTGCAAGACAAGTTCCCAGTGTTCCCTCTAATTGTTTATGTCCATGTGCGGAATGAATTTTGTTATGTGCACCAATATGGAGGTGATGTGCGACACAACACCTTCATATTGGTGCACATAACAAAATTCATGTGGTGGGGGTGGGGCCGAGGGGTTTGGAGTGTGGGAGGGGGCTCAGAGCTGGGGCAGAGGGTTGGGGTGTGGGGGATGAGGGCTCTGGCTAGGGGTGCAGGCTCTGGGGTGGGGCCAAGAATGAGGGATGCGGAGTGCGGGAGGGGGCTCAGGGCTGGGGCAGAGGTTTGGGGTATGAGGGGTGTGGGCTCTGGGGTGGGGCCAGGGATGAGCGGTTTGGGGGTACAGGTTGTGGTGGGGCTGTGGTGGGGAGTGAGGACCCCCCACCCCGCCGCCCCCAGCCCTCTCTCAGTGCAGCAGCTCAGGGCCGGAGAAGAGGCGCCTATCCCCAGCCGCAGCTCCGGTGGGGCTGAGCTGTGCCGAGGGAGGGGCTCCTCTCCCCGGCAGCTCCGGTGGGCCTGGGCCAGGCCGGGAGAGGGACTCCTCTTCCCCAATGGCGGCAAGTCCAGGGCAGGTCCGCACTGGGGGAGAGGTGTCTCTCCCCGCCGCAGCCCTGAGACCCTGCAAGGGGCTTAATAGAGAGCTGCGAGGCTGCGCAGCTTAGAGGGAACTTAGCCAGCACGTGTGTGTTTGCTTTTGTATTCTTGTGACGGCAGCTCCATGGCGGATGCCGATGCCAGGCCCCTGGGGCAGAAGGTTAGTGAGGCTTGAGGAAACGGAGTATCTAGTCACCTTATCCCAGCAGGTCCTTCCCGGAGCGGAAGGAAACAGAGAGGACAGGCTTGGTCATGTGTGTGGAGTGAAACCCAGGTGGCTAGAGCTAGTTGCACAGTGGCTGCAGCTCCTGTTGTGTCCTGCCCAGGACCCATCAGGACGTCTTTCTCTGGAGGCAGACTAGGGCCAAATTCAGCCCTGGCATAAGCAGACGCAGCTCCCATCAACGTCCGTGGGAAGCTGCATCTGCTTACACCAGGGCTGCAGCTGGTCCTCCATCTCAGCAACAGAAGCTCAAACCTCCGAACCTTTCCCTGCCCCCCAACATGCCACTACCTGGCCCTAGGAGTGTAGAGTTTGGGGTGTTCACTGCCACTGTGACCTACTTGCTGTGTTAATACAGCTCTGGCTGGATTCCCTCTCCCCAGGCTTTGTCACCCCAGAGAGTCCTGGGAGATGTCCCAGGCGTGTAGTGTGCCCAGGGGGGAACTGGCGCACCATTCCTCTAGGAAGCAAGCTGAGCTGACTCTCCATGCCCAGGGGTGTAGGGATGGGGCCAGGGGAGACGCTGCGCAGTCCCTATAGCCCGTATGAGGTGAGGGAAGCCTGCCCTGGAAGATAATGCTTTGTCCTTATGCCTGGTATGGGGCAAGAGAGCTGTGCTGAGTGTGTGTCTGGAGTGAGGCAGGGGAGGCAGGTCCACAGGTTGCTCTATCTTGTCTGGGGGGCTGGGGGCCTGTGCCATGTTCCCAGGCCAGGAGCAGCTGAGCCTGTGGCGTTGGGGCAGTCAGTGCTGCTATCCTACCCCAGGGAGCTGGCTTTGTGCTCCCAGAGCTGGTGTGGGGCAATGGGAATGAAAAGACTCAGCATCGCACCAGGAGACGTGAACACACATATAGCGTCAGCACTAGGCTGAGCGAGCCCAACGTAGCAATCTATCAACTGGGGCATCCCTGGTGGCTGCAAGACCTGCAGTAAAGACTGACCTGGACTCTTCTGTCCTCCCCCTGCACCCCAGCTGCATGGAACCTCCTGATGTCCGGACTGTTTGTGTGGGGTTGGGGGGGCTGGGTTTTGAAGAGCGCTCCCCTGGAGAATGGGGCAGGAGGGACCATGCCCTGCGCCCTGCAGGTGCATTATTTATATAGTGCTGCAGATGCACGGAAAAGACATAGAGTGAAATCCTGGCCCTGCTGGCGTCAATGGAACTTTTGCCGTTGACTTTGGCGGCGCTGGGATTTCACCCCCCATTTCTGCCTTGAGGAGGCAACACAGACCAGACCAAGTACAGGGCAACCGTCCAGTCAGGGGAGAGTACAGAGAGCTGAACCCTGAGGAGACCAGCTCAGAAAGGTTTCCTGAGGGACAAGGCTTTGGGGAGGGATTGGAAAGAGGAGAGTGAGGGCTCTGGACCCAGAGAAAGGATAGTCTTGTGGTTAAATCAGTGGACTGGGCTGTAGGAGACCTGCATTCAGTTCCTGGCTCTGCCGCCAATTCCCTGTGTGACCTTGGGCCTGTCACTTACTCTCTCTGCTCCTTGGGCTCTCACAGGGCTGCTGTGGGGAGAAATTTGTGACTGTAGATGAGGTGTTTGTGCAGTGCGGTGATGGGGCCATGCAGCTTCCCAGATCGAGATGGGAGACCTTTTCACATGCAAGGGACAACATGAGTGAAGATGCAGAGCAGAAAGTGGGTGTGGGAGGAGGAAATGGGTGTGTTGCAGGTGGGAGTGTGATTTTTGTATTTGCCTGAAGGCGAGAAGGGTGCTGTGCCTGGGAGAACAGACAGGGGAGGGGATTTTTTGATCCTAGTCTTATAGGTGCAGGCAGAAGCGTCCGAGTCACCCTCCATCCCATACCCCTCTTTTTCAGGGAGGAGTGGGAGACAGGGAGCAGAAACCACCGGGGGGGCGGGGATCCAAACCAAGTGCCCCCCCACCCCACTGTAGCAAACTTTTCAAGAGGGCTTGGTCTATCAGAACGGCCCAGCCAAAGCGCTGCCAGCAGCCTGTGGATGCCACTCCTCGGGACGGGGGAGCTAGGAGAGGTTCCTCCCTTGCTGGAGGAATTGATGGGGGCCTGGAACAGATCAAACTTTGTTTAGGGTTGCCATGGCAATGGATTTCTCTGACTTCCTGTGGAAGGGGCATTTTGGTTGTTGCCAGGAGACCCAGGAATGCCAGACAGGGCGCTCGCTGGCTCCCGGGCAACCATGCTGGATACTGTGACGGTCTCATTGATTGGATTGGATTTTTCTTATTCTCTGGTAAGTGTTTTCAACAGAGGGATGTTGGGGCTCAGAAGGCCGGCGCTTAGGCCTGCCAACCGTTGCTTAGGTTCCCGACGCTGGGGTAATAACACACTCGTCATCTCCTACCCCTTATGATGCAGCGCTTTAAATACCAAATTCCATTTTCTCCCCAGTCCTGCTTGTCCTGGCTCTCTCCAAGTTAAACACGTTCTCTTTGGACAAGAGAACAAAAGGCTTTGGGCTTTGGCCATGAAAAATGCAGAGCCTGGAGTCTGGGCTGGGACATCAGCAAATGGGAGATGAGTTCTGGGGTTCTTAACAGCAGAAGGAGTTAAACAGCAGAGGAAGTGGGGGAATTGCACAGACGGGCTAGAAATAGGAGTGGGGGGGCAGAGAGAGAGCAGCTCACTCCCTCCAACCCTGAACGCAGGATTTCTCCTTTGGGTTACCGCCTGCTTCCATTGCCCCCACATTTGAGGGTTCTTTTGTAATGAAACCTAATACTGACCATAGAGAGCCATTTAAAGCCCCAGTGTCTTGGCCTAGTTTTCTGCTCATGCAATGACCTTCCCCAGGCAGTTTCCATTGGATATTCTAGCTTTCCTGCCTAAGTTACTCCTGTGTGCTTTTAAGCAGCAGCCATGTTCCACCCCAGAGGTGGCTGCATTTCAGTGGTGGCTGAAGTGATTCCTGTATCTGAAATCTGTAAAGTGCTTTAGGATCCTATGGGGTGAAAGATGTCAACTCGATGTAACACTCACTATCATTTAGTTTTCCTTCCTCCTAAACCCAGGATTTTATGTGCTGCAAAAGTTCCCTTACAGAAAAAGGTCCTTTTACTCCCAGTTCTGTTTTCTCCTGAGGGTAAGCTGGATGGCAGCACCTCAAGGTGAGGCTCTGGGTTTCTGTTCCTGTCTCACACCGAATAGTTCCTCTGGAGCTGCCGTTTGCAATTCCTTTGCTTCCTCCATGAGGCAAGTAGGTTTGTCACCTGAAGAGCTTTATCCCAGGCCTCCATCTGCTTCTGGAGTGCAAACAGAGAGGGAGAGCCAGAGCATTATCAACGCTGGCCCTTCTTGATCCTTTTACCTCCGCACTGGGACAGCTAGAGCTAATGGGGTGTTGAAGGGAAGGGAGCTCCTGCTATGGGGGGTATCCTCATTATGCTCCTTGAGGCCTTGATGCTGCCTTTGCAGAGGGGGCATTGTTGGGCGTGGAAGAGGCTCATGCCGTGGTGCAGATCTCTCCTTGCCGTATGTTACACCAGAGAGGGTGACGTACTAGGTCATAGTGCTGGGGAAGGAAGCCCAAGAGGGTTAGTTACCACCTCCTGACACGCTCCACCGGCCAAGTGTTCCAGAGAGGAATAAGGACCTGCAGGAACGCACTACCAAAGCGGCGGGTAACCTTCCTCAGTCTATGTGGCTGTGCCAGGGCTTATCTCCTTGAGCTACGTCAGCTGGAGGAGCTGGCAGTGCTAGGCTCTCTGGAATGTGATTCGCCTTCTACTGCGAGTGCTGTGTCAGGCTGAGCCCGGAAGGTTCACAGTGGAAGTTCTGGCAGCATGGGGACCCTTCTCAGCTGTTGTTCTTAATCTTTAGATGAATCCTGTTGCTCTCAAGGTGGACGGATCCATTTAGAGAATCTGAACTGCTACTGGCTCAGCGACGCCAAGGAAACCTGGCAGGATGCGAGAAGGCTCTGCCAGGGGATCCCCGGTGGAGATCTGGCCGTTGTAAGAACTCAGGAGGTGCAGAGCTTCCTGCAGGAGACTTTCTCTGGGTGCGTATCCTGTTCCAGCCCCATTCTCTTTGCTCTGATTACAATGGTGAAGTCACTACTACAAAAGTTATTCTTGTTCAGGCACCATGGCAATAATACAGGGAAGCTCCTTGTCTCCCCTAGCCCCATTGCCCAAAGGTAGTGTTGGGTACATTACAGTGAGCCAGGCCTAGAGGCAATGTCAGGCAATGTGTGCCGCAGTAATAGCCTTTCGCCGGGCTGTCCGGGTGTGGTTGTGTGATGACATAGCTGGATGTAGCTCACACCTTTAAAAAGCACGTGTGGATCCTGACAAAGACAGATCCACTCAAAGCAGGCAACAGGACAAGCGCAATAGCCATTCTGAGCCATAGACATGGTGGGCTGGATTTTTGGAAGTTCTGAGTGCCCACAACTCCATTTAAAATCCCTGGGAGGGAGCAGCAGGTGCTTAGCACCCCTGGGAATCAAACCTTATGCACACGCTTCAGGGATCCTCTAGGCAGCTGTGCTGGGAATTGTGGGCGAGGTATAACGACCCAGCCACCCGGCAGTGGCTTTGGGGAGCCCTGCGAGTGAATGTGGTGCACCCAAATCAAGATGGCTCGGGCCTTTACAGCACGCACTAGTTCATTCGCACCAGGGCAGGCTGCAATAGGAGCCATTTCTAGTGCAGAGGAGCCTCCAGGAAATGTGGGGTCTGTGTTTTTGGGGTATCCCCTGGAGACAGAACCATGGCCACCCATTCTGACATGTCTGACCTTTTCCTCAGTGTTAGATTGTGGGGTGCTTTTCCTCTGCTGACTGGGGTCAAAGGCACTAACCGCACCACCACCTGCCCCAAGCCCTGCTCCCTTTCCCAGCCACTCCTTGCGTTCTGTGTTGCATTAAGCAGAGGTTCTTTCTGTCTTTCTCCCTGGCAGCGCTGGTGTGGTCTGGATTGGGCTCAGCTCCTTGGGTTCCTTGCTCTGGGTCGATGGGAGCCTTGTGGACTCGTTCCAGAACTGGACCCCCTTCGGTCGCCCCGAGGGCAAGGAGGGCTGTGTCCAGATGCACCTCCTCGACACAGAAGGGGTTTGGAGCAGTAGCCCGTGCTCTGCAAAGTCCTCGTTCCTCTGTGAGAGGGGAGCTGGAGGTACCATATGTCCTGCTGGCACCTGGGGGTGGGAATGTGTTTATTGGCTGGACTGGGAGATTATGCTGCATACCATTGCCAACAGGAATAAAAAGGCATTCCTTGCAGCCCTTGGAGGAGCCGAGTGCTAAGGTGGGCCGCTGGTATCATAACCCATTGCTTTATACTGCCCTTTCATCCTGGAGGACCCCAATGCTCTTACCAAGCCCTGGTCCCATGCTATGAGAAGCTGAGTGCCTCCCAACTCCCAGTGAGGAGGGCCCTGTCATTAATATGTATTTATATTAGTCATGCCTAAGGCTTCCAATGGAGATTGGGGTCCCATTGCGCTAGGTGCTGTACAGACATGTAGCAAGAGACCACCCTTGCCCCAGAGAGCTTACAGGACAGAAGTGTTATTATCCCTGTTCTAAACTGGGGGAACTGAGGCAGAGAGGGATTAAGTGACTTGCCCAAGGGTCGCCCATGGAGTCTGTGGAGGAGCTGGGAACAGAACCCTGAGCACCAAGTCAATCTCTTAACCACAAGGCCACTCTTCCTCTCCGCAGTTAGCACCTGAAAGTTGATGCTCTGTAGTGCTCTACCCCAGACCCTGGCAGACTCCCGTGTACTCTGATGGCAGGTGTATGCCAGGGCCATGGGTGTTTCTGAATATATACATAGGTATTTCTGTGTTCGTTCAGCCCATTCACATGGGCCCTATTGCTCCCCCCCAACATGCCCTTTCCTTCCAGTCTCCACCCTGGCAGATCTAGGCCCCAGTTCATCTAAAGCACGTGTTTACAGATTTACAGGCTGAGTCAAGACCCCCGCGCAGCCAGGTGGATCTCCTACAAGCCTGCCACTTCATCTGTGATGCAAGCCTGCAGCAGGGCCCGACAGAGCTTTAAGCTGGGACATGACCGTCCATGTGCTTTGTCTTTGCAGTCACCCTGCCCAGCCCAGATGTGTTCCTGACGGGCGTGCCGGTGTTCAGTGGAGTCTACGACGTGAGGAACGTCAGCACCGAGCAGCTGCCTCCTCTCCTGGGGCCTGACAGCATTGAGGTAGCATGCAAACAGAGCCAGACAGCTGGTGTGTGTGAACGCTGGATGGGTCCATCGGAGACCTCCTCTCCCTTCCCTCTCTAGTCTATATACCTTGCTGAGAAGCCTTTGGGACAGGGCAAACCCTTGGGAAGAGAACACAAATCAACCCAGGAGCACAGCCATGTCAGATGAGGCTGTTCTCTCAATGTTTATGGCCCACGGGTTATGGGAAACATCAGAGAGAGCCAGGCTCTGTATTCCCAAACCAGATAACCGTGGCCACGCTTCAGGTCAAGCACTGATCTTTAGGAAGCTTATTTGAACTACACAGGAACATCACAACAGCACAGGTCCCTCCATTACCACCTCACCCTCAACTTCCCCTGCCAGTTCCTTCCAGGAGGCCTCTTTGGACCTCCCTCCTTCACATGTTTATTTCCTGGTCTTGTGTCTTGTAGTTGATGCTCTTTCCAGGCCTCTGGTTCAGCCACGCTGGTATTCTAGTCTCTGTAGACTTCGGGATACGAGGGACAAAGAAGCCTGTTCTGATCCGGTTCCAGATCCTCCGCCCACATTGCAACCCCAACCATCACTTGGTTCCTCCTGGTAAGAGTTCAGCATCCATACCTCTGTCTCTTATTCTCTGATACTCGCAGACCATCTGCCTAGACCAATGGGGTTGTGCTGGTGCGTTGGTGGACATTATAAAAGGACAGGGAGAGATTATAGCTGCTTGATAGTCTCTATGCTTAAAGCCTCTGGCTCTGTTTGACTCTTGGTGGGATGCTAAGATAGACTGGTGGGCTCATCCTCACATTTCCCTCCAGACCTCATCTGGGTACTTTGCCCCTCTGGGTTGCATGGAAGGGACAGAAGAACCCTGACAAGCGAGTCTCCCACAACTAGGTGACTTGTAGAGATGGTCGGGAATTTTTCGGTGAACTGTTTTTTCACTGAAAAATGCAGATTCGTCAAAACTTATTGGGGGGGAAAAATGTTTTGAAATTGTCTAAACTTCCCATTTCAAATTTTTCAAAACAAAAGCTCTGTTTTTTTTGAGCCGATACAAATTTTATTTTGAAATGTGAGTCAATTTAGACTAAAAAAAGGGTTAAAGAGAAAAACAGTCAAACTCCAAATGAAGCATTTTGAAATGTTCCGAATAAAATGTTTCCATTTTTCGCAATGGCATTTTTCGCAATTACTGTGTGGGCCATATTCATTGATTCATTGGTCTGTTCTCCTTCCTATTCCTTTTTTTCATTCTCTGTATTTGTGTTTCAACCTCCTCCTTTTCACACCCATTTCCCCCCCCCCTTCTCGTTCTCTGCCCGTCCTCCCCACTGTATCTCCTAAGTCAGGGGTGGCCAACCTGAGCCTGAGAAGGAGCCAGAATTTACCAATTTACATTGCCAAAGAGCCACAGTAACACGTCAGCAGCCCCCCCCGCCTCACCGCCCTCAGTACCTCCTGCCCGCCAGCAGCCCTGCTGATCAGCACCTCTCCCTCCCTCCCCGTGCCTCCTGCCCACTGCGATCAGCTCTTTCGCAGTGTGCAGGAGCTCTGGGATGGAGTAGGGAGGAGCAAGGGTGCAGCAGGCTTAGGAGAGGGGGCAGGAAGGGGTGGAGGCCTTGGGGTAAGGGGTGGAGGGGGGGCAGGGCCTGGGGTTGAGCAGTGGAAAGTTGGCACCTGTAGCTCCAGCTCCGGAGTCGGCGCCTGTAGAAGGAGCCGCATATTAACTTCTGAAGAGCCGCATGCGGCTCTGGAGCCACAAGTTGGCCACCCCGTCCTAAGTGCATTGTGAGCTCAGTAAGGCCAGATCTATGTTAGAAAAGGTTTGCCAGTGTCGCTCTTCCAGCAACCCTCCAAATGGAGAGACCGCTTATATTGGCAAAAATGTGCTTTTGACGGAATAGCTGATACCAGTTTGGTGAGCAAAATAAGCTTCACCTGCCAAAGCACCTTTGTGCTGATCTAACTGCATCTACACGAGGGCTTTTGCCAGTAGAGAAATGGGACGCACAAATCACTCCCTCATCAACGTTGCTACACCTGCAAACATTTCTAGTGTTGACCTGGCCGACCATTCCAGTTGGTGCCAGCCTTTGGAACCCACCAGGTTCGGATCCTTTTGAAATGAGACAAAACCAGGGTTCCCAGCGTTCTGATTGGTGACACGGTTTGTATCTGACACCCACAAGAGGGTTAATGATCTCCCAGAGGCTGCTGGGAAATGATTAACAGCGTCCTGCCATTAGGTTATGCTCCCTCAGTGAGGATGTCCTGAGTAGGATGTTGTGCTTTTATCTGGTGTCCCGTTGGCTGGGGGGTATTGTCACTTTGGGCTTGGGTGGAGCTCAGTCTGAACTGGTTGTTTCTGGTTTATAGTAAAAATAAACACACATGTAGTACTGTCCTGAATCCACAGGCAGCAAAGTGCCAGTGGGCTGGCATGGTCCCTTTGATACCGATGGGAGAAAACAAGGCAGAGACAGGTGGTGACTTGCCAGAGGCCATATAGTCAGTCAATGGCACAGCCATGAATAGAACGAACTCCCAGTGAAGTGCCCTGTCCACCAGGCCATGCTGCCTCCCAGCTTAGGAAACTCTCTTGCTTCATCCAGCTTGTCCAGATCAAACTTTGGGGTGTTTGAAATCCAGATGTGGCTCCAGATCTAGTTCCAGAACATGGCCTGGTCCCTTTCTCTCCTTGCTTGCTTGGCTCTGCTAAGTTAGTTGCTTGGCTTGGAAATTTCGCTACAATATGAATGATTTGTTGGAACAAGTGTCTAGGGGAACACATGCCGGTTACAAACCATAACCCAGTTTGCTCCCTCTTTGAGCTCTCCAAGTCCAGCGTATCTTGCAGCACGTGTGCTTCTTCCCAGGCTGCGAGCTTCTTCACACGCCATTCGCCTGCTGTCACCCCCAGCCGCTCTGCAACAGCACGGGTCGCTGCCCCAGCGGGCAGCAGTGGTGCCCACTGAGAGAAGGCTGCTTGAACATCTCCAGTCCTTGCAGCTCTTATGCCTTTGAGAATGTGACTTCCAGCATCCTGCCCATCCGAAACCCCCCACGTTACAGCGGGACCCCGCCCTTCTACCAGCCAGTGGCTGACTTCCCCCTGCTCCTCGCTCCCAGCAGCACAAACAGGCATGTCCAGGTAAGTGCTCTCAGGACCTTATTCTGCTGCATCTTCTCTCTCCCACCTTCTACTGCCTGGTATCTCCTGCCCTTTCTTCCGAGTGTGTGTGTGTGTGCGTGCGTGTGTGTGTGTGTGTGTGTAAATCCCACTGTGACACCATGATGAGTCTTTGTGGTGATGTGTAATTCAGGCCACACCATCATGTTGAGACACACCGTCACTCTGTGTCCACACCACGTGGTGGTGTGAAGAGACAACCCTCACACTTGCATTGCGATGCCTGAAATGAACTCTGGGATGGACCCAGGAAAATGAAGGCGTGTCCCAGGAATTTTGGCCAGCCCTGTGACTCTCCTTTCCCTGGCTTCTCCTTTCCTGCTCTCCCCTGATTCCTCCTCCTTTCTTTGTGCTCTCTTCACCACCACTAACGTGGGGAGGCAGGATGTTTCATGGAGACTAGGCGCAGGCCGGGGTCTGTGGTTGCAATGGGAGACGACTCTTTCTGCGTGTTTCAGGTTCTCCTGCCTAGAGAGGAGATCAGCGTGTCTCCGGACGACATTATTGGAATACAGCATAACGCAGAGGTGGGCTCCCTCCTCCGGTGCCGGCAGCACTCCCATTCCCCCTGGCGGCAGAGCTATATCAGCCTCGCGAAGGCTGGCTGGTGGGAGGGAAGCATCAGCAGCTTTACCAGCCCCACCTGGGTGGACCATGTCGTCTGTGATCTCCGAGTGACCTTTGTGGGCAAGACCCGGAGCTTTGCAGCCACGCCGCGGCTGGCCAGGCATTTGGCACACGGGGCGTACACCTACACGGCAACGGTGAGGAATGCGGTCAGCAGCAGGCAGGTGAACTGCACGGTGGAGGTGCAGACCAAGGTCGGTGGGCTGCAGATTATCCACCCGACACCGGTCAGCGGGAAGCTCAATGTGGCCACCAAGAGAGAGACTCTGATTGTCATCAAGATTCTCTCCGGCTGTAATGCCATGGCTCGCTGGATGGCACCCGTGGGTAAGGCTGGGGTGTTGTTTGAGGCCACCTGCCCGGGCAGCATTGTAGCACATGTCCCCGCCTGCCACAGAGACACTGCAGATACTTGGTTCTCCTCGGCCCTGCTTCGCATGGAGGAGCCGAGAATGGAGATGCTGAATGTGCTGGTGTCCAATGAGATCAGCTCCCAGAAGCTGTCGGTGAAGATCCAGTCATACAATGCCATCGAAGGGCTCCGGGTGGTGCCGCCTGGCCCCCGCAGGATGCTAGTGGATGTGTCTCAGGTAGGTCATCTTGCTGCAGTTATCACGGCTGGGTTATCATCAAGGGCATCCCTCCAACATCTCTGGCCCCGCTGCCACTCCGTCACCCTATTGGATGCTGGCATATGGGCTGCCTGATGGTTTTACTATAACACCAAACCTATGGTCACGCAGCTGCAAGATGAACCTGTCCTCATCTAGCTGAAGCTTCCAAGAAGGGTAGCCCCGGAGCCTGTCTTACCCTCCCTCAGGATGCACTGGGGCCCCAAAAGCCAGGCTAGCATGGGGCATTGTGTGTCTCACCTCCCTGCTTCAGTGTCAGGGAGCCGGCTGTGTTACGTCCATTGCATGGCTGCTGGGGAGCAGGCAAATGCCGATGTTCCCTGTGGGTGAAGTCTTCCATCGCTTTGCTTTAGGCCTGTTGGCACTTTCCACCCCTTAGCCCTACTCAACACAACCAGGAAGAAGCAATCTGAGCCCAGCCCATAGGTCTGCTGTAAACTGCTGATTGTTTTGCTTGGCAGGTGTTCTCCGCAGAGCTGACCCAGGGCTCCTCTGTCTCCTACAACTGGGTCATCGACAACATGGACATGTTCGCCTACAATGGACAGACCTACAGCGTCAAGTTCAAGAGGCCTGCCACGTACCAGCTGAAGGTGAGCAAGTGTGAGAACCAACCCTAGGTTCCTTCAGCTGTGGCCCAGATCATAAAGCAAGGGAAGAGTGTCTCGGAGTCAGAACAAGGAACTGGGGAGTCAGGGCTCCCGGGTGCCTTTTCTAGCTCTGCCACTGCTGTGCTGTGTGACTTTCAATAAGACACTCTGTGCTTTAGGTTCTCCGCTTGTAAAAGGGAGGCGGTAATTCATATCCCCCTCACCGGCTGGTTCGGAAGGGGTTAAATGTTTATAAAATGCTAGGAGACCCTTCAGTCAGGAGCACCGTATTACTCCCCGCCCCCAGAGGGGTACTTTTGGGAGGAATGATGGATAGGCAGACAAATATGCAAATTATTATTAAAATCAAAACACAAGGGTGTAAAAACTTGCTCGTTCAGCCGAAGGCCTGGCAGGACTCAAGACATATCAGGCAGAAGCACGGAACAGCCACTGTCAAATAGTAGCAGCTTGACTCAGGACTCTGTACTCTACACACTTGCCCCAGTTGCTTTTCCCCCACGGAGACTTAACTTCTGATGGGAGTCATTGTATGCTCCACTCTGCCGCTGCTGAGTTGCCAGAGGGTGCTGTCTGGGCAGTGATTAGCCGCCGTTGCATTTTCCTGACTGTTCTGTTCCTGGCTCCGGGCCCCACTCTCCCTGTGCTCCCAATGAGAACATCACCGCAGTGCTACCATTCCCTGGACCTCTTCCCCCAACATGGGCGGCAGGATGCACTATGCTGGGAATCAGGGGAGCGTGTAACATGGGTGGGGCGAGTCGCATGGGAATGCGTTGCAGCCAGGGTCTGTGAGACAAACCAAGGGGGGAGGAGAATCCGTGGTCGTGGTACTGTGGGGTGGGAGGCATCGACGGTCCTGGTGGGGTGGGCGGGGAGGTCAGAGGTCTGGAGTAGATGGGGAGTCGGAAGAAGGGAATGCCGTCTGTTCAAATTTCTTTGCGTGGTTGATGCCCTTCTGTTCCTTCTGCACAGCTGCGAGCTGAGAACCCTGTGAGTTCGGAGGTGGTGGAAGTGGCGCTGGCAGCCGAGGCTATGAATCCACTAGCCAACCCTGAGATATTGGGGCTCCCTGGGGTGGTGGCAGTTGACACCCTCCAGACTTTGGTGTTCAGGGTGGAAGTGGACACTGCCATGGAAGTCACTGTGAGGTGAGAGTCCCATGGAGTCCAAGAAAGGAGAATTCCTCCCGCAGACTAATGTGGTCTGATCCCAGAGCGGATCACCAAGGAACTTCCTAGAGAGACCAGCCTTCATGGGCAGCACTCCTTGTACCATCTGCTGACATCCTGTTTCAGTGCCTCTTTATGTGTGATCTCTGACAGGAGTCCTTTCTCCCCCGCAGCTGGGTCAAGGCTGTAAAGGGGTATTCTAAGAGGTGGCAGGTTGGAACTGGTATCTCTCATCAGGAATGAGGAACCAAGGTGGGATATGTGGAGATTATTCAAGGGGTGAAAATAGAATTGTAAAACTTGGCTGGGTTTGAGATCCACCCCCAATGGGCTTAAGTTACCAGAGGCTCTGGTGAGAAATGTTCGCAGGTGATGTGGCGTTGGAGGGCCTTGGCCAGCTATGTCAGTAAATGCCAAAAGGAGCGGTCTCTAGGCAACAACTTTCTGCAAAGCCCACACCACAAACTAGGCAGAGACTGAGCTGGAAAAGATGCATTGATAGTGGGACATAAGAATTGCCATGTTGGATCAGATGCGAGGTCCGTCTCGCCCAGCCTCCTGTCTTCAGAGAAAGGTGCAAAAAACCCAACCCCACTGTAGCCGATGTGAGATCATCTGTTTTCTCCCCCGATGTTGGATTTCTTCCTGATCCTTTCTAGATGGAGACTGGCTTTAGCCTTGAAACATGAGCTTTAATGTCCCTTCCAAAATGTACATTTGCATTTGTTGTTCTAATGCTGAGTATTCATGATATTCACACAACTGCCCAGTCTCTGAACCGGACCCCTGTCTGTGAGATGGAGCTGTTTCTCTTTGCAGGTGGGGCTTTGGGGATGGCAGCCCGGAGGTGGAGAGTCTCTTGTCTCCCCCCTACGATTCTCAGCTGTCACGTCCAGATCCACAGGGAGAGAGGGTCCAGGTGCTGGCCAGAGTGACCCACACGTACACTCAACCAGGTAAGAAAGGGGCTGATCCTGAGGGGTCACCTGGGCTCAGAAGGGCTCTTAGTCCACGAGTTGGAGAGAGAGAGAATGGGAAAGGAAGACAGAAGGATGATGGGAGAGAGATACCGTCTCAATTATAGTTCAAATGAGTACAGAGAAACAGCCTGAGCACAATGGGAGTGACACATTCTCTCTCTCTAGGCACAAGAGTCCTAGAAACCCCGATTCCTTCCCACACTGCCTTTCTTCTCTGCTTCCACAGGTGACTACTCAGTGACTGCAGAGGCCATCAACAAATACGATCGAGTGGAGCGGGTGGCCAAAGTCCGTGCGGTCTGCCCTATAGCTTCCGTGACCATTCTGGTGACTCCAGCCTCCCCGCTGGTGAACGAGGTGACCCAGTTCGAGGCGTTACCCAGCCCTTCCCCCTACGGCATTGTTTACTCCTGGAACTTCAATGATGGCTCTCGCACGCAGGAGGGAGTGAATTTGCTGGTGCGCCACCGCTTTGAGAAGAGCGGGGTTTACAACGTAGTGCTGCGGGCCAACAACAGCCTCAGTGAGGTGCCGTCTGACGTGGCTGTGATGGTCAGTGAAGGTGTCATGGGTCTCCGCTTGGTGGCCAGCGGACCTACTGAGCTGGGTTCAGCCACAGTTGTCAGTGCCGTGTTGGCCTCTGGCACAGATGTCCTGTGGACTTTTAACATGGGGGACGGGTTCGTCTACAGCAACCTGAATCTAAGCTTCATCTCTCACACCTTCGCCAAGGAAGGCAACTACACGGTGACGGTGATGGCTCACAATGCCGCCACCTCTGCCCGTGTCTCCACCATTGCAGAGGTGTACCGGCTTCAGATCACCAACATCCTAGCACCCAACTGTCTCTCCAGTGGGGAACGGACTCCCTTCCAAGCAGTGGTAACGGGGCCGAGCCAAGGAGTTCAGTTCTGCTGGGATTTCCAAGATGGCAACCCCCCTTCTGTTGGGGACGGGGACCCCACGGTCTTTCACAGCTACCCAGCAGCGGGGAGCTACCAGCTGAACCTGACTGTACGTGGCACAGTAAGCACCACCTCTCGCCAACTGGCCATCTGCGTGGAGGATCGGATCCGGTCGGTTAAGCTGACGGCACCGACGCTGGCTTTAGCTTTAGGGGAACCCACGTGCTTCCAGGCTGAGGTTGTTCCAGTGCCAGACCCCCAGCACCAATATCAGTACCACTGGGATTTTGGTGTTGGTGAGGACCCAGTGACCTCGGGGTCTCCAGAAATCACATTCACCTACCTGGAGGGAGGATCATACCGGGTGACAGTGACTGTGTGGAACACGGTGAGCCGGCAAAATGCCTCAGTTGATATCCTGGCTCAGAGGGCGATTGGCACCATCTCCATTCTCCACAGCGGTGAAACGGGGAGCTTTCTGGCACTGGGCACCTCCTACCTCTTTATGGCTGAGGTCCCCTGGGACAGTGTGGCCACCTTCCTGTGGAACTTTGGAGACCATTCTCCCCCGCAGGTAGGTCAGAGCACCTCCCACACCTACCGCGGAGCCGGAGACATCACCGTCACCGTGACCGGAGAGAACCAGGTCAGCCATAGAAACTCCTCGCTCAACATTACGGTCCTGGCCCCAGTGCAGCTGCTGACTCTGAGCACTGAGCGGCCAGTCTGTGAAGTCAGGCAGGAGGTCACCTTCCACGCCTCTCTAGCATCAGGAGACCAGGTGCGCTACCTCTGGGCTATTGGAGAGCCACGTGGCTTTCAGAAGGGGGCCGCTACTTTCTCCCACGCCTTCCCTGCCACCGGCGTCTTCATGGTTTTTGTCGCAGCTGAGAATGCAGTGAGCATGGAGAAGGCGAATGTCACTATTGAGGTCCAGGAGCGAGCCCAGGGGCTTCAGATCCACAGCAGGAACATGGTGCAGGGCAGGTACCTGGCCTCTGCCGAGCCCTTTACGCTGACCGCCGAGGTTACCCAGGGCTCCAACCTCACCTTCCGCTGGGTGATTTCTCGAGGGCTGCGCCGAGTGTTCACCGCTACGGGACAGTCGCTCACGTACTGTTACAATGCGAGTGGGGAGCTGCTGGTAGAGGTGAGAGCTGGGAATGTGCTGGGAGAGGCGTCTGCTGGCCTCGCCCTGCAGGTGGTGGCGAGAGCCTGCGGTGTGAAGGTCCGGGCCGCCAGCGACAGCATGGCTCTGGGAAAGCCAGTGAACCTGTCTGTCTCTGTGGCCTCTGGGACTGATTTGCTCTATTCCTGGCACGTTGAGGAACATGCCCAGCCCCTGCTCACCAACTCCTCCTCTCTGTCCTACGCTTACTCCACTCTGGGCTCCAAGCTGGTGTTCGTCACCGTCTCCAACGTCCTCGGTTCCAGCAACGGCTCCACAGAGCTGAGAGTCCAGGAGCCCGTTTCCAGGGTGAGCTTCACGGTGGAAGGAAGCTCTCTCCCCTTCTTCTTGATGTCAGACACCTCTAGGCAGCTCTGGGGCTCGGTGGCTGCAGGCTCTGATGTCAAGTGGGAGTGGCAGCTGCGGGGGAAGGAGAAGCAGCAGCTCTTCTGTGGACAGAACGTCTCCTGCGAATTCAGTGCGGCTGGAGTCTACCAGGTGGACCTCCGAGCCTGGAACGATGTCAGTGAGGACACAGTCCAGCATCCCGTGGCCGTCCAAGATCCCGTGGCCGGGCTGGCAGTGGAAGTGGACAAGCAGGACGTGTGCACCGATGACAGGGTAGTCTTCATGCTGCACACCCAGAGGGGCACGAATGTGAGCTTTGCTCTCACCATCCCCTCTTTGGGGCTCAGCCTGGATGTCCGCGGAGGAACACATCACTTCTCTTTCCCGGCGGCGGGTTCTCATCGGGTGCTGGCGTCGGCCTCCAACAACGTCAGCGTGCAGCTGGCCTCCGTTGTGGTGCAGGTGCTGGAGAAGGTTCGGGGGCTGCACATCCCCAATTGCTGCCCAGCCGTCCTGGAGTCCAACAAGGAGCTGGCGCTCATGGCACAGGTGCGAGCTGGGGAGAATGTCACCTTCTTCTGGATCTTTCACCTCCCTGGGCACCCTGCCTATAAAGCAGCAGGCCAGCAGGTTGGGTATATGCCACCCGGAGCAGGTAACCTGACCATTCACGTAGAGGCCAGTAACCTGTTCTGTGCCGCGTCTCTGACGGTGACTGTGGCCCTGCAGGTGCCCATAGAGGCAGCCACCTTGTCCAGCAATGGGACTGGGGCTTTCCTCAATCAGACGGTGGCATTTGACTTGGCAGTCATGGGTGGCAGCGATCTCCGCTCCGTGTGGAAGTTCGGGGACTCAGAGGAGACCTTTGCCGGCAACGGGGACAAGAGGATGTTTCACCGTTATGTCCGTGCTGGGGATTTCTTAGTGGAGGTGAAAATCTACAATGAGGTCAGCTTTGTCCTGGTGCAGATGACGGTCACCGTGCGGGAGCTGGGGTGTGACAGCCCCATGGTGAGGCTGGTGGAGCCGCCCTCATCTGTCCCCAGATCCCGCACCAGCTACTTCGAGGCCAGCGTAGACCTGAAGGGCTGCACGGCCTACAAGGCCCTGTATCTCTGGGAGGTGTTCAGCAGCCCCAGCTGCGAGCAGCTGGCTGAGGCTGACCAGGTGCCCCTGCAGCACACGGACCTGCTCACCCCATCACTCATGCTCCCCAAGCTCTCGCTGGACATCGGCACCCACTGCTTGCGCTTCACTGCCTCCCTCCAGCACACCCCTCTGGCCCGGACGCTTTCCCTGCTCATCACCGTCATCCCCAGCAAGTTGGTTCCCTTCATCCGAGGCGGGTCGTGGAGGAGCTGGTCTGCCCAATTGGACCTGGTTCTGGATGGCAGCGGGTCGTACGACCCTGACGTGGGGAGGGACGCAGACCCCTCCCTGGAATATCACTGGGGCTGTGAGGTAACAAAGGGAACCCAGCAGGAGTGCCTGTCATCGCTCACCTCCGCTCGCCCTTGGGAGGGGCTGGGGCTCTGAGTGCCCTGGGGCAGAGGGGGTTGGATCAGAGTCTAGGGGAGGGCAGGTGCCTTCTTTGGAGAATACTGTGTAACTCCAACCCCCCCCACCTCACAGCTCCCCACTTCTTCATCCCACGCCCGCCCCCACTGATCACTCAATCCGCAGCCTGCTGTCCAGGGTCCGTCCATCCTCCCGCTCAGGCGTGGGACAGGGACAGATAGCCCAGGAGTGAGTTAATCAGGTCTCTCTGTGTGTCTCCCACTCAGAATGTGTCCTCGCCTTGGTGTGCCCCACCTCGCCTGCAGGGAGGGGCCAGCGTCACCGTTCCCCGCACTGTGCTCTGCAGAGACACTGGCTATCGCTTCATTCTCACTGTGAAGAAGCCGGGGAAGGAGCCAGTCTCCGTGGCCCAGACGGTGAGCTTCGAGTGGGGAGGGGTCAGTCTGGGGAAGAACACTGAGGGACCAGACCCTCAGTCTCACTGGCACAGAGCCAGCCCCGTCACAGAGGCAGTTGCTGCCTTCTCAGCAGGAACGTGTGGGCGACGACCCCTCACTGAGCCTTGGGGCTGCTCAAGGAATGGGGTTACAGCTTGGAAGTGCGTGGATTGGTCCATGTGCCTTCAGTGCTGGGCAGATACCAGCCAGCAGCCGTGTGGTTGTGCTGCCACCCTGGCACCTGACCCCAGCCCCAGTGCCTGGGCCTTGTGTCTCCCGCTTTGGGTGCCAGGCACACTCACCTGTCACCAAGGGCTCACGCCCTGTGTCCCAGGAGCTCATCCCCTCTATTGCATTGGGGCTGCTCCGTTTCCACAGGGGTGTACGTCAGGGGAGGGCTGTTTTCCTATGTGGTTTGAATGATCCTGCCGTCCACCTGCAGGTTTGGATCGAGGCTGGCCAGATCCTGCCCGTGACCATCGAGTGCCGTTCTTGCAGCGCCCTGTCGAGCTATGAAATCAGCAGGAGCGTCCACGTCACTCTGGCCGGACAGTGCCAGAACTGTGACAACAGGACCACAGTGAGATTTGCTTTGCTGATGCATGAAAAGTCCAGTACGGGGCCACTTGTACTTTGCTCACACCCCAGCTCCTGCCACTTGGGAGGAGGTTTGGTGGTTTGACTTTAACGCGCACCCCAGTGGAGAGTTCCCCGCTCTCCAAGCACTGCTCTCCCCCCACCCCCATTCCTCGCCCCATAAATGCCCGTAGGCTCATGGTGCTGCTTTGAGCTTACAGTTACGAGTGACCCTGCACTGACCGGAATAGCCAGCTGATCTGTGGAGCTTGAGGGAACGTGAACTCTGATTAGCCGTACTCGAGGTGCTCCGGCCCATGAGGAAAGGGGGTGTTACTGGGGAAGGGGTGCTGGGAGATAACTCAGAGAGGATAAATCTTACAGCAGAAGGAATGGGTTGAGTGACTAGACCAGGAAACTGGAAGGCAGGACTTCTGGGTTCTAGTTCTGACTCTCTGGGTGACCTTGGTCAAGTGATTTAACCTCTCTGTGCCTCAGATTTCCCCTCTTTAATTTTAGGGATAATGTGCCAGCCGGGTGCTGTGAGGCTCCGTGCATTGGGATTTGTCAGCTCTGGGAAAGGCTTGGATGATGGGCACTACAGAAGGGCCAGCCTGATTCTCTGGGCACCCCTATTGGGCTGCTGTCTCACCCATGTCCCTCTCTTTGACCCTTGCAGTACAAGTGGACGGCTCAGAGTTCAGATGGACAACCTTTGACCCTGGACCATGTGACCACCTCCACGGGGGACTCGAACCGGGACCTGGTGATCAGACAAGGGGTCCTGCGGGATGGGGTGAATTACTCTTTCACGCTGTCAGCCTCCCAGCCTGGCGGGGAGCTGCAGGGGGGATCCAGCATCACTCTGACTCCCAACAACCCGCCCAGGGGAGGGGTCTGCACCCTGACACCTGAACACGACCTCTACCTCCTGGAGACCCTGGTCTCATACCAGTGCACAGGTAACTCTGCCAGGGCATCCTTTGGGCAGCTGCCCCCCATGCACGCACAGGGCAGAAGTTGGTCATTTGGACACCAAAGAGTACACAGTGCCATCGAAAAGGGAGAAGCTCCCAGCCCAGTGCAATGTACGTGGGAGGGTGAGAGGGATATTCAGTCCGCGTCCCCGGTACAAAGCCCCCAGGGTGGGAGCGAATGGGCATGCTGACCATGCACCTGGCCTGGCTAACTGTGACTATGGCAAGGTGTGGATCTGGGTTCTGTGCACACAATAATAGATATACTCTCAGGGCCTCGGGAGGTGACAGTCTCTGGGGCTGGCTGCCAGCCTTCTGCACTCGCCTGGTTAAGCCAGGTGATTTTGACATGCTCTCGGTGCTCCGTATTGCAACATATGTTAGCAATAGCTGCAGAGCCCGACGCGGCACTGGGAACACAGGGAGGCCTGAGGCTGAGAGTCCTGCCAAGAGAGGAGGGGAGGAATCAGTTGGGCTGCGGGCCGGGAGATTTGGCAGGTCGCACATGCAACCATGGCCTGAAGGAGCCCAAGAGGCAGTGACTGGGCGGGTGCCCGTGTTCTGGACTCCCAGCTAAGTCACACTCGCTCTTCCTCCATGCATGTCTCCCTTCCCTGCTCTCTCAGGCTGGGTGGATGAAGACAGCAGCCCAGTGCAGCTGATTTACACCCTGATTGCTGAAAGGTGTCCCCCCGACGGCAGGCACTGCCAGCACTTCTGCCTCTATCGCGGGATAAAATCTTCCTTCGGCACCTTCCTCCCTGCGGCCACAGGTGGCAGGCGCACCACTGTCAATGTCCTGGTTGAGCTGGAGGACTCGCAGGGGGCGAAGACCCTGGCCCTGAATCGGTGAGTGTGGGCAGATCCAGGAGGGGCGCGCACGAGGAGATGAGCTTGGCTGGTGTTCGGCACAGGTGCGCGTCCTGGAAGCTGAAAGATCAGAGAGGCAACCAATAGTGTCTTTGGACTATGCTTTGGATTCGAAAGTGGCTCCACTGATGGGTCCAAAGCTCCCACTGTCCCCAGCTGCTGGGAGGAATGAAGCCTTTGGAGTTGGCTGGGATAACTTTATTTCCTTCCTTCCTTCCAGGACCCTGCCCCTTGCCATGCCGGTCCTCCCGGTGGGCTTCCCGACCGTCACCAGCTGGCTGAAGAACAAGAGCCAATCAGAACTGTGGGGTGTGGTCCAGCAGGGCAATCCCCAGGAGGTGATCCCATACTCCCTGGCCCTCATCACCGTGCTGAATCAGGTAAGGGCTCCGCTGCGGTAACCCCTTCTTCCCTGACACCTGCACGCACGCACACACACACACACACACACGTGCTTGACCTTTGCACGTGCATGCACACACCCATCCCCTCTCCCAGCAGAAGTGCCTCGTTCACGAGTGCTCGTGTGTGTGTGTGTGTGTGTGTGTGTGCTCCAGAACTCGGGCAGCCAGGGCAATGAGGAGGAGCTGAGGGACCGGATCTCCATCCGCAGCAACGTCACCACAGCCCTGGCCTCCCTCAATATCTCCAGCGTGAAGGAGGTTGCCCAGCTGAGCGTGGCGCTGCAGCAGTGTGTGGTAGGACCTGGCTCTTGTCTCTTTTCCCCTGACTGTCACTCCCGTGGTGGCAGACAGGCTCCTTGCTTTGAGGAAAGCCCCTTCTCCTCAGCCTCCCTTTCCTCGCTGTCTGCCTCCGTTTTCCCATGCACCAGGCTGAAAATGTGCCCCTTTGGGTGGGTGTGAATAGCCCCCTGGTCCCCCCATGTGCTCGCAAAGCCCCCTGGTAGGGGGCTGTTTGTTGTGGAGGCAGGGCCTCTTCTGGGACAGCTGCCTAAGGAATGGGCGGAGAGGGAATCCGGGAGCCCAGTGCCCCCCATCCTCCTCCCATCGGGGTGAAAGAGCAGGGGGCAGAAGAAGAGGGACAAGAGAGTATGCGGTGATGGCTCCTGCTGCCTGGGTCAGTGGAGAGTCGGAGAGAGGCCTGGGAGACAGAGAAGTGAGCACGTCCTGCTGGCACCCTGTTGCAGAGCGGGCAGACTGGGTAGGGCTATAGGGACAGGGAGGGGCGCTGCAATGGTGGGTGCTCTCTCAACGCCTCCCCGTCTTAGACGGAAGAAGGGAGGAGTGGAGTGGGGTGGGGAGATTGGCAGGTCTCGGCTTGCTGTGGCGGTGATGGAGAGTGGGAGTCAGGGGCGAGCAAAGTCTGCGGGATACGGCCGTGATAGGGGGAGAGTGAGGTGGGGAAGCTGAGGCAGGTAGGACAGATCTGCTGGAGTGTGACCCGGGGGCCCCCCTTTCCCAACCTCAGGCATTCCCAGGAGAGCTCAGCCCCGAGAGCCAGGCCAGGACCCTGGCAGCAGCCCAGAGAATGATTGAAGTCATCAGCTTGGAGACAGAGGAGGGTCACGAGACGCCCACCTCCGCCGGCAACAGCATCCTGGGGATTCTGGGTAAGCAACGAGCCACCTCAGCGTGATAGGGCGGGACTGGGGCGTAGGAGGCAGCAAGGCCGTATCCCTGGGAGTCCATGACTCTGCCCTCTTGCCACCGACTCCCCCAGTGTCTTGGGCAGCTCTCTGACCCCGTAGCAGCCCAGCTCTAAGTGCTTCAGTCAGGCTCGGTGATTTTGGGTGCTGCAGATGTGGCCTTGAGGACACAGCAGCCTTCTGCTTCCCGGACCGTCGTTCTCAGCAGCCTTGCCAGGCCTGAGGTGAAGTCTGACACTAAGGGGCTCTGTGCTGCTGGTGGGGCTGCTGCCCTAGTGAAGGGAGATGTGAGGACAGGTGGGGCCGTGGGAGGAACCGGGGAAGCAGCAGGACTGTAACCGAGGGGTGTGAAATCTTTCCCAGGGAGCACATTATCAGCACTGGACACGGCCCCCCACCCACCTCTGTCTGGGGCCCCTGGTCTCAGCACGGCCTTGACCGCCTTCAACCTCACCCGGGCCCTGATGAAGTCCCTGATGAGGTCCCGGGTCCTGAATGAGGAGACCTTGTCGCTGTCTGTCTCGGAGATCCGCACACAGGGCAAGAGGGCCGACTCCCCCAACCTGCTGTGCCAGGCGCCCTCTGAGCGGTGTCTCTTCTCCGTGCCCAGCGCGGTGGCCGGGCAGCTGGCAGGGAGCCAGGAGGTGGTGCAGGTGCTCATGGACATCTCCGTCAACCCTTTCCCGTTCAACTACTACGCCAACTCCTCCATCTCCACCCGCCTGGCGCTGCTGGAGTTCACCACTCCTGGAGGGGCGCCCATCCCAGTCTCCAACCTGGCCGGGGAGAGGGCTATCGGGCTGAGGCTGCCGACGGGGCAGCAGGAGCAGCGGACCTCTCCCCCGACGCTCATCCTCCTCCCTCCTGGGGAGTCAGTCAATTTCACAGTGAGGGCCTCAGCGGGAAGCCATGCTGAGGGGGTGCACATCCGTGTTGGCGTCACTGTGCAGGAGGGTGAGTTGTTAGCAGGACAAAGAGCTGCTCGTGGTCTGAGATGGGCAGAGCTTTGTCCAGCTAGTGGAGGGGGGCAGTTTGATGCAGATTAGCACTGGGGTTCCCTCTTCCTCTTGCATAGAGGCACCATGACCCTCAGCTACGGCGTGGGGGACAATAGGGATCCGAGTGATAGCCAGAGACTCTCCACAAGCTGCCCTTTAGGACTCATAGAGCCCGTTTGTAGGCAAGCCCCTAGGGGGCGAGACAGCCACAAACCCTGGAACGAGCCTGATGCCATCAGCAGAGGGCAGTGATCCACCAGTTCACACACATGCCCTCTGGTGCGTGCCGGAGTGCAAATGGAGGCTACAAGTGACATGGGTTTGTTGACTTGCAGTCAGCTCAGTTTGTTGCTTTTCTCCGCATCAAACACCCAGATTCTCATTTGGGTGAAGGAAGTGGCCCTCCCAGATCAGTCCCCTTCCTTGCTGCTGTGCCCTTCCGAAGCACAGATTCCCCATGCCCAGGTAAATAAGTGCCAGACCTGGCTGAATATTTCAAACCCACAGGGAGTGACCGTCCCTCTCCTTACAGGTTTTGACCCTAGCCAGGAGAGCGAGCCCTCGATCCATTTCTACGGGCACTACACCCCGGTTCCCAATGAGTTCCACTACTCCTGGAAGGAAGAAATCATCTTTGACAGCCTGCAAGGAGGCAGCAGCAGGGAGGTCACCATCTTGCTTTCATCTCCGTGAGTATCCATTCACCCCCTGTGCTGGAATTTGCAGGTTCCTTCCTGCAGCATTGCTCCCTGGGGTTTGAGGGCTTCACCCGCCTTATGGACGGGGCCGGGGGGGCGGAGGGGGAATAATTGGTGTCTGTGAGAAACAGCTGACTCTTGCAGCGTGCCTTCCCAACACAACATCAGAGCCCGCCTTCTGAAGGGGATGAGCCCAGGGGGTGCAGTGACCCAGTCCAGGGCAGCAAAGAGAATCCATTCCCTGTGCAAAAAGACACTACTTCATTGGAGAGCTTTCCTCTCCGGGAAGGATTAGCAGGGTATTTGGGAGCTAAGGGAGAGGGGAAGATCCATAGCTCTTAACCACTATAGGGCAACAACCTCAGTGCACACAGCTGTGATGTCACTTTGCTTGGGTTGCACGGTGCACCCCTTTTTCACTGGCTTTGTGGAGCCTGAGGATGGGGTTTAAGGGGCCCTCTGCAAAGTCAGGTGTGGGGGTGGGGGGAAGGCAGATGCCCACTGTGTGGTACATTTGGGGTGCGGTGGGGGCCAGTCAGGGTGCCTGGCATCGCTCCAGGGAGCATCAGCAGGGCTTGGAGGAGCTCAGAGTGCTGCCGTTGGGCAGGGCTGGGGGTTTGGATCGGGGGCTTTTGGCATGGGGTATGGAGGTGCAGGATGGGAGTCAGAAGGTTGGATCCCTGTGTTCACGTTTGCTAACCAGGCCAGCAGGTTGGGGAGCTCATAGGCACAGCAGGCAGGGAAAGTGTGATCACAACACGGGGCCGGTGCAGCCCCACACGTGGAGTATGGCTGAGGCCAGCCCTGCTTGCGGGACTTGCCTGATGGTAGCCCAGTGTCCTGGCTGAATCCCGGGGATCTACGTTGTGCCACATTCCTCCTGCAAAAAGAAAAGGAGTACTTGTGGCACCTTAGAGACTAACCAATTTATTTTAGCATGAGCTTTCATGAGCTACAGCTCACTTCATCGGATGCATCCGATGAAGTGAGCTGTAGCTCACGAAAGCTTATACTCAAATAAATTTGTTAGTCTCTAAGGTGCCACAAGTCCGCCTTTTCTTTTTGCGAATACAGATTAACACGGCTGTTACTCTGATTCCTCCTGCAGTTTTGCTTTAGATCCGCTGCCCTTCACTTCCTGTCCTAAACTGTGCATCTGTCATGGTAAACAGTGGCTGCATCCTGCCCCAGCGGGGGCTGCACTTCAGTGGTGTGTGAAGTCTGTAAGGGGGGGCGTTGGCATCCTTTGTATTGAGTGGTGCTACTGAACCGTAAGCTCACCCCTGTGCTGTCCCCTCTCCCTTCCAGCCACCGCTTCAACGGGACGCTCCGAGACTATCACGTCAACATCACCAGCCGCTTCTCCCAGGCACCCGTCAGCGCCGCAGTCACGGTCTTTGCCAGCCTCTGCCAGTACTTCCACTTCCCCAGCATGCAATGGAGCACAGAGGGCCTGAGGCCGACAGCCGCCACCAGCCAGAAGGAGATTGTGTGCCTGACAGAACATCTCACTGTCTTCGGAGCCAGTCTCTTTGTGCCACCTCACAGCATCCTCTTCCTGCCCCCGGTAAGCCGGGCCTGGCCGTCCCGGGCATGCAAGGAGGAGATGGTTGGTTACTGTCCCTGTCAGTGTAATGGTGACAGCTGGCATCTTGGCCAGCACCCGGGGACCTCCAGAGCTAAAGCTGCACTTCTGCAGCTTGAGCTGATGAGCCAGGCTGGGGCTGTCGCAGCTCCTATCCTCTGTGGCTATGATGGGGAGCATGTAACACGCACGGACCAGTGACTGCATTAGCGGCAGCCTGAGACCCTCTGCAGGCAGAATGCCCGTCAAAGGCAGTGTGGGCTTCCTGTGCGAAGAGCCAGGCTGTAGAAGCAGGAAGCCTGGTCTCCACACTGCGCACTCGATCAATTGAGCCTTATTGAGTGTGCTATCCTGTAACTGTCTGCTCTCTCCCAGCGAGGAAGGACCCGGCTCACCTGGGTCTAGAACTGGTGGGGGGAGTGAAATTCTCCCCTGTGCAGAGGGGACTAGGCTAAGGGCTAGACACCACCTGAGCCCACGTATGCCCTGATTTGAAGACTTCAAGGAGACTTGAATGGTGCATAACAGGTCTTAGGCTGTGACGCCCCCACCCCCCAGTGAATTTCCTCACCAAAGAGAGGGAGAGGGGAGATGATGAAGGGAAAGCAAGACTCCCTTGTGCAGTGATCAGCAGATGGATCTTGGCTAGGTCTGCCATGTTCGCACCCCGTGATTGAACATAAAGACCAACACTGTTGCCACCAGGCTCAGGTTCAAAGTCAGTTTGGTCTGTTGGAGAACAACTCGTCTCCTATTTGATCACGTCATCAGCAGAGACGTGCATTACCAGATCTGTCTGGATAGCCACTCCTGCTCTGGGGTAGTGTTTTAGGGTCAGAGTTCCCCACTGCCCCATGCCCAGGAGCTTCTGTTTCCAAGTAAAACGAGCCGCTCTCTCATGATCGAAGGTAGGAACTTGGAGGAAATATTCCCTCCTGGTCCTTCGGGGTTGTTTTCCTTTTAGTGCTCCCAGCACGCCAGATCTCCCTCTAACAGCGGTGGCCGTTGGTCCGCAGGAACCACAGCTGCTCCATTCATTAATTTATCTGAAGGGGTTCAGGTGCCCAGATGCCAGGGTGATGGGCACGTTGGAATTGCTGTAATGACGAGGGTAGCACAGACGCTTCCTGCCTCTTGCATCTCCAGGGGTGGATGGGTGGGTAGCGCCCAATGGAGCCCCCCTCTGCCTGCTTCTACCCTCACCTGTGTTGGGGTTTCAGAGCAAGCGCTCCAGGCAGGCTCCGCTGGTGGTGATTACCTGCTGCGTGCTCTTCGCCATCTACCTGGGGATGGTGCTGATTGCCCACAAGCTGGACGACATTGACATCACCCGGGTGGGCATCGTCCCTCGCTGCGGCCAGCCCGGACGGTACAAGTACTGGGTAATGGTGAAGACTGGCTGGAAAAGAGGATCAGGTAGAGTGGGCGGGCAGCCCATTCCACTCCCGTCAAGGGCCGGATTGCAGGGGGTTGGGAGGAGCGATGTGAACCTTGAGGCAGGCAGCCCTGATCTAGAAAGCTTCTGGAGAGCAGAGGTTGATCTGCATGCTCCATCGTTCCAGCCCAGTGGCATCAGTCCCTCGATGGAGCTGTGTGCGCGAAAAGCCCAGAATGGAATGGGCCTACAGCATTAATTCCTCCCTTGCCCCAGGAGCGGTGGGCTGTCTCTGAAGACAGGGCAGGGTTCATTGGTGGAGCTGGGTATAGTGCACGTAGGGGGATAGACAGGAAAGGGGAGGCCCAGGGTAGAATGAATTTGGAAACCATACATTTCCCTAATGCCTGTTCAAGTTTGCTCCTCTTTCAGGCAGCTAGACCAATGCCCCTCTCCCACACCATCTGGAGGCATCCAATTGTGCGCATTTAAAGGCCGAAACATCTGTTGTGTCAGCCATTGGCGGCCGAGTTGGGTTGTGGGAGGACAAGGCGGGTGAATTCTGATGGGGATAATAGATACGTCAGCTATCACGTTACACGTCTCTTCTAGGTACCACTGCACATGTAGGGATCAGCTTATATGGGCTGAACAAAAGTGGCTCTCGCCACCTGGACAAGGGCTGGGCCTTCCAGAGAAACAGCCAGGATATTTTCCAGGTGGAGACTGATGCAAATCTGGGAGAGATCTGGAAGATCCGCATCTGGCATGACAACACTGGTAAGGCACACATCGGCCATGGATTTCTCCGCATAAACTCTGCACTGCTCTTGCCATGTTCTGGGGTCAATGGGACACGTAGATTCTTTACGTGTCATTAATATTTCATTAGTAGTGATTAACTCTGTTAATTTTCAGACTAGCCTTTATGTCCCAGGGCGTGATTTTTCCAAAGTGACTAGAGATTTGGGGTGCCCTTAAATGAGCCTGATGTTTGGAAGCGCTGAACACCCGCCTTCGGAAATAGAGGCCCCCTTAAGGGGTCTCCAATTGGGTGCCCAAAATCACAAGTCACTGCTAAAAATCTTGGCCACCCCAACTATAACGGGTCAGATCCTCAGCTAGTGTCAATCAGTGTAGTTCTATTGACTTCACGGGCGCTGGGCTGATTTCCACCAGCTGAGGGTCTGACCTAATAAAGTTTCCTTTAAACTGAAGCCAGCAAATTCAGAGTTAAAGCTCAAATCCTATCCTTAATTTGTCTCATTGCACCTATAATTTAACAGCACATCTGGTATAAAGAGGTGCCCTCTGTCCTTTGCAAGCCATGTGCAGCCCGGTGGAATTGTGAACAGTGATTAGCTTTAGCCTTGAGTTACCCCGATTTAGTGCCTTGGAGCTGACCCATAGCATCAGGACACATTTTCGTGTTTAACTCCATCGCGCTTTCTCTTCCCTGGTTGTGGCCTGCACAGTGTGCATAATGTGTCTGGTACACACTTACATTTCAGAGCAAAACGATTCACTTTAATGACCCACACAAAAGGGTGAGGGATCAAAGGCAGCGGTGGTCTTACTAATTTATAAGCCAGCCCATCCCTCACTAGCAGTTCTACAGACACAGCTTTGGCTCAGTCCCAATAAAAGACAATTGCAAGCTAGAATGTTAATTACAACAACGTATCCATGTACTGTTACCGTCATTCTATATTTGCATGATTGTAGCATCCACAGTGCACTAGCTGCTGTCCCACACATATTGGGTGAGATGCAATTGCTGCTCCAAAGAACTCACAAACTAAGTTTCCAAGCGCTTCTGACCAAGAGGAAATCAGTAGCTCACATAAAATAGGTTAGCCTCTGTACATCCATCCTGAGAACTAATCAGCTCCTTAGCTCCTGGATTACGTTGCAAAGCACATATTGTAACAAGATGGCCATGGACTCCTGCCTCAGGTGAGAATGGGACAGAGGCTAGAGTTCTCCTCTCCATCTCCCTCCATTGGAGGATGACTGAGCAAAGAAGTGAGCAGCCAGGTTGTAAATCCATTTGTAACTGTCCTGGGAAGGCAGTAATTAGAAACGCAGGTGCGTCATTCTCTCCTCCTCTGTGTCCCCAGGGCTGGACCCTTCCTGGTACCTGCAGCATGTCATTATCTGGGACAGACAGACCGACCATATGTATTTCTTCCTGGTGGACGACTGGCTGTCCGTGGAAAATGAGAAAAACGAAGGGCTGGTTGAAAAGGAAGTCTTGGCTGCATGTGAGCGTTGCCCCTGGAGCTATGTTCTAGAGGCAATCCAAAGAGTCCCTTAGCATTATTACGGCAGTAGCACCAGGAGGCCCTGACCCAGGTCAGGAGCCACTATGCTTGGTGCTGCACAAACACACAGTACACAACCGTCCCTGGCCTAAAGATCTGACAGTGTAAATAGATGAGGCAGACCCAGGGCAGGAGGGGAATTGGAGACACATGGAGGGGAAATGACTTGTCCAGGATTGCACAGCAGGTCAGCAGGGAATCTCCGGACTCCCAGTCCAAAGCCCTGTCCGCTAGGCCACACACTGAATGTGATCTTAGTGGACAATGGAGACGGGTATGAGGACACTAGAAAGGCTGGCAGTGGGCGGGGAGTGAAGGTATCTTTGACAGTGCGAGTGCTGCTGGTGCCCAGACTAACTGGAAGGAGTTCTCTAAGTGATGGTGGCAATGGAGACACCGGAGAAGACAACGGGAAAAGAACTCATGGTGGTGATCAAGCGAGAAGGAAGGTGTTGGTGATGGCAGAGGTGACAGCTAGAGGGAAATGCCCACAGGAGGGGAAGGAGAGTGGGGATAGAATCCTCAAGGAGGAAGAGAGGGGAATGCTGATCATTTGCATTATGCCGATTCCAGGCCCACAGGAGCTGAGATGCTTCTCTCGAGTTTTCCCTGCTCAGCTGCGTCTTGGCTTTTCTGATTGGCACGTGTGGCTCTCCGTCTGGGGCCGCTCTCCCCACAGCCGCTTCACCCGGGTGCAGAGGATAACCTGCTGCGTGGTTGCTGTGTACCTCTTCCTGACCATATGTGTGCTCTGGTATGGAGCCATCGGAGTTGAGGGCTACAGGTGAGTCGCACTGCATCTCTGTCTCTTACAGGAGGGTTTGGTGCAAGAAGACAGAGAAAGAGAGGGAGGGAGGGAGGGATGGAAAGTAGTGAGTGAGGAAAGGGAAAGCCACTGGGGCTGGAACTTTCAAATGAGTTTAAGGGACTTAGGCACCCAAATACCACTGGATTGCAATGAGATTTGGATGTCTTAACTCCCTTAAACTCCTTTGAAAATCACAGCTTGAATGGTGATACAGGTGCTGAGGAAGTATCTGATGCTTTAGACTCATGGAACTGTAGGGCTAGAAGGGACCTCAAGAGGTCATCTAATCCAGCCCCCGGCGCTGAGGCAGGACCAAGTAAACCCAGACCATCCCTGACAGGTGTTTGTCCAACCTGTTCTTAAGCTCCAGTGATGGGGATTCCACAACCTCCTTTGGAAGCTTATTCCAGACTTAATGACTCAGAATTTGAAAGCTTTTTCTAATATCTAACCTAAATCTCCCTTGCAGCAGAGTAAGCCGAACACTTCTTGTTCTACCTTCATGGACCTGGAGAACAATTGATCACCGTTCTCTTTAGAACAGCCCTTCACATATCTGAAGGTTATCAGGCCCCCTCAGTCTTCTTTCCCCACGACTAAGCATGCCCATTTTTTTAACCTTTCCTTATAGATCCTCAGTCTTCGTGTGATGGCTCTGTGCCCAGAGGAGCCTGTGCAAAATGTGGGCCCCTACCCAGTATGAATGTCCCAGTGTCCTGGAACCACTCCCTATTAACACAGGACTCTTCGAGTCACCACGTTTCTCTTCTGGCTTTGTTTCTCTCCAGTAGTGTCCCCCGGGGGAGCCAGGCTTCAGTGACGGCAGAGAGCATTGCTGTGGGGATGGTTGTGTCTGTGGTGGTCTTCCCAATACAGCTTCTCTTCACCTTCATCTTCAGGAAAACTCGCAGCAAGGTACTACAGTAGTTACCCTCTACGCACAACATCTAATCAACCTCCTCCCCGCAGCTACATGACTCACCAAACCTGCTGCTACAACCCCACCAGGGTCCATCCGTCCCCACCCTAAGGGACGGGAAGTTTGGCATGATCAGAGTGAAGGACCTCTGCAGTGCCTGTTTTGTGCATAAATATTTAATAATACACGCCAGTATCCAGGCTTGTCAGTCAGATCCCTTTTCACCGGCACAAAATCCATGTCATCTTTTCAAGGACGTGCTCTGAAATGTTGCCATCTTATTTTACAGACACGGTAGGAAGACTAGGCTAAAATATACAGCCAAAGATAGTGGAAAATTAGAGTTGGTCAAAAAATCGGGTGTGATTTTTGTAAAAAATTTGTCCGTTTTTCATAGAAATTCACAATTTGATTTAAAAAAAACCTTCATCAAAATTAAGAATTTCAAAATGTTGACCAGATTTACATATAAGCCCTTAGGGCTGTTTTTAGAACAGGGTTATAATATTATTAACGGTAGTTGTTATTTGTACTGTACCTAGGAGCCTGTCTTGGACCAGGACTTGATTGTGCTAGGTGCTGTACAAACACAGAACAAAAAGACAGCCCCTGCCTCAAAGAACTTACAATCTGAGTATAATAATAGGAGAACTGGAAATTATGCAGAAGAAATTCTGCCATGAGCACACACAGCTGCCAAGCTCTTCCACACGATCTGACTTCCAGAGGCTCAGTTAGGGAGTAATGACAGTACCTAGCTCTTATACAGCACTTTTCATCACTAGCTCTCAAATCACTTTACAAAGGAGGCCAGTATCATTCTCCACATTTTACGGGTGGGGAAACTGAGGCACAGGGAGGGGCAGGGACTTGCCCAAGGTCACCTAGCAGGTCAGTGGCGGAGTCAGAAACAGAACCAGGTCTCCCATGTCCCTGTTCAGTGCACAGTCCACTAGACACTTGTCTGTCACTTAGGGGAATTCTCTCGATGCCAAACTGAAATTGCAATAGTAACTCTTAGGGTCCAGCTGTCAGACCCCCTGCCTCCATTGGTGCACATGCTGCTTTGTATGTGCTCACTGACATCTGGGCACACACTAGCATGTGCATATGCAGGTGACCGAATCTAACACATGTCAACATCTTCCGAGAAGGGCAATGCGCCAGTGCAAAGGGACCGGGTTGAAACCTGGTTCTAGGCATGCCCTCGGGATGGTCACAGCCTCTGGACAGGAAGCACTCCTCGTTCCTCTGTTTCTGACAGGTGGTTGTGGAAGACCCCAACCCACCTGTGCAGGACTCTCAGACTGTGGAGATGGATGTGTGCCTGGAGCACGCTGACCAGGGCAGCTCCTCCTTCCTGTCTATCCCAGGCGGGGTGGAGTCCATCATGGACGGGAGCTCTGTCAGCGGTGTAAGTGAAAGGCCATTCTATGGGCACCTTTTGGTGACGTACAGAGAAAAGGCCCTGGGAGGTGAGGGGCTATGTGTCTGTCTGTCTCGCTGCCCTCCCAGGTGAGTGCTGTATTTCTAGACACACACCACTGCCCCTGGGCTTTGGAAAAGATGACTTCTCTGAAAACTGAGCTCCAGCAAAGGAGCCAGGAGTCAGGACGCCCTGGTTTGCAGATGGGGTGGGTTTGCTCACTCTCTGGAGGTCAGCACCATTTTCAGCCCAGGCCATCCTACCTGCTGAGTAGAGCAGTCACTCCTTAACTCCCCTCGCAGAGCCCTCATCCCTGACTCCTCTGCTTTCAGAGCTATGAGAGTGCAAATACAAACCCTCACTGGTCTAGTGTGGGCAAACCCAGTGTCTCCAGCTACCAGAGGCAGGTCCCGCACAGAGGGGAGAGCCCCTCGCACTTCATCCTGAAGGCTTTTCTTAATCCTTTCGTTGCTGGACTAGAGTAAAACAGGGTGCAATCTCAGCAGCACCCTCTCTTTCTCTGTTATTGGAAGCTTCTCTTTGGTTGGATGCAAGGAAGGGTGTGTTCTCTAAAGGGCAATGGTCATTCATATAAAGAGCTTCATAGGGGGCTGGAAGCCAAAGGGAAACAGCCATCTTGCTCTAAGGCAGGATGGGTGCCAGGGGACACTCTCCAGGAGTCCTGATGACCATGTGGCTTCTGTCTCCCCTCATAGTTCATCTGCACCCCCCTCATCCCTTCCTTTTCAGGAGTCACCTGGGAGTAGGAGGCCAGTGTCCACCCAGGAGAATCTCACCGAAGTGGGCAATGCAAGGTACTTCTGCAGCAAAGGGGGCTGGACGAGGGGATGCAGTGCCCTTAATTGAAGGAGATTCGTGTCTATCCTGAATCAGTGCTTTAGGGGGGACATGGCTGCAGAGAGGCAGATGCAGGCAGGGGGCTGATGGGGTGACCCTCGCCTTTCTTCCAAGATGGGGATGAGAGAACAGCCCCAGTAACACACCCATGCTGGCAAGAGAGCATCAGGTCTCTGCTTGCTGGTGAAAATTAACCCATTATATTCTGAACCAAAGCATTGTTGGAAAAACCTGCATTCAGGCATTTGTAACTTAACTCCCCAGCCAGCTCCGACTACATCCCGTTCATGGAAGGACTCCCCAAGTCAGCTTTACATCGAGGGAGAGCTCAGCCTCTGTGCTTTAACGAATCTGCAGTTGCGCTGGCATCCGGCAGATACAGTAACCCTGGTTGTGCAGGCCTGGAGTGGCACTGGAATGGCTGGTGCAGCTCTGCAGTCGGACTCTGATGGCAGTAATCCAGCCAGCCAGGGCGGTAGAGGGCTTGGCCAGAAGGATGGGGCTGCAATGCAGAGCATCAAGGAGGGTCGCGGTGGGGAGACTACAAGGCAGCTAAGATGAGGAGACTCCTCAGAGCTTTGACAAGTCCATGGAGATCTCTCTGTGGGTGGAGGGGGTCTATAAACCCTCTCCAGCTGATGTCTGGACTGAGGAATTTGCACAGGCCCATAAAAAAACAGGTGACAAATGCAAGCCCCATGCAGCAGAGGGGACACGGGGCCTATGTTAATAGGCTGGTCTGATGGTTAGACTGCAGATGGCAAATCCATGACCGATGACCAGCCAGGCAGGAAGGCGGTTCCTGTCCAAACCCAGAACTGTCACGCTCTGAACGTCCGAGCCAGGAAGGGATCTCCTTTGCACTAGCACCAGAGCTCAGCAGCGTGTCGCCCCTTTGGTTCTGCAGGGTCGCGAAACGCTGGCCCTCCTGCGACAGCATCTTCGACATCCCAGATCTTCTGAACTCAGATCCCCTGGTGAGCCAAAGTCGGATCCTCAAGAGGAAGAAGGCCTTGCTGAAGCTGGGAATTGAGTCCACACCCAGCTCTGATGATGACCCCCTGTCCTTCTCCTTAGGGGACTCTGAGGATAGCAGGAGAGACAGCTGTGGCCACCGCCTCACCCACTCTGGTACCCCAAACAACTCTCCTCTCTCCTTTTCCTCCTCCCAGCCCCCCCCCCTTCCATCTTCGTTCTCCAGCTCAAGATTCACAGTGTGCAGGTCCAGCTTTAGTGTGACAAATGCATCTGCTGCTACAATAGACAGAATGGCCCCGGCTCCTACTGACGCCGAGGGGAGTTTTGCCATTGAGCTCAGTGAGGCTAGAACTGAGCCCAAGGTGCTCCTGCCTTTCCTCTCCTGCCCTGGCTGCAAAGCTGTCTCACTGAGCGCCATCTTCTCCCTCTCCACTCAACAGAGGAAGATTTGCTCAACTCCATCATAGCTGAGACTCAGTGGAGCAGCTCCTCGGACTGCGTCACGTCCGACAGCGGCAGGTTCTCGCCCCGAGCTGAGGCGGATCTAGTCTCCGATGTGTACGTACCCAGGCCCTGCTCAGAGCACCCCCAAAAAACTAAGCGGGGAGCCCAGGCCAGAGAGATTCATAGAGCATAAGGCCAGCAGGGACCATTATGATCTAGTCTGACCTTCTCCGAGATCGTTTCTCCCGCAGCTGCACTGCTGGGAATGGGACGCCTGTAGACCCTGACCCCGAGGGGTGGTGCTTTTTGTGAGCCCAGAATTCAGAGCCCAGAATTCTTGTTCTGTTTTCTTTTAGTTTTGGGTATTTAATGTCCCGCCCATCTCCAAGGGTTCTGGTGCAGCTCAGGGGGCCTCTCTCCAGTCCCAGGCTCAGTGGTTGACGATCATGAACCACCATCTCTCTCCCATTACAGTATGGAAAGTTCCTGCAGCACCTGGTCTGATGGCATCCCAGAGCAGGGGAGGAGCGGCTGGGGTTTCCTGCACAAGTCCTTCTCCTATATCTCCGCCCTGACAAGCCCTGGCAGCGCGCTGCGCCCTGATCCAGAGCCTCTGTCTGCCCCAGTGTCGTCCTTCTCCACCCGGATCGGTGTGTGAGGCACCTGGAAAAGGGGACCCACCCTTAACTGAACTGGACCAATGGGGCTGAGGTGGGGGGAAGGAAGAGAATTCCTGCCTGTGAGAATGGTTTCGCATCGGGGGGACCCTAAGGCTGGGTCACTGCGGGGATCTAACATCTGTTGGCAACTTGCAGGTCATGGTTTGAACGCCTCTTCCTCCCGTTCTTCTCTGACTGCTCCAGGCAGAGATTGCACCTAGCACCCCCACGGCACCACCTGGGAAGTGAACGGTGCATCCCTGTTTCCTGCCCCACAGCACCAGTTTGGGAGGGAAGCCAAATCTCGCAGCTGCGGCCCACACGCCTGCCGCTGAGCCACCACATGCTTGGCGAGAGGAATAACTTCAAACACAGGTTGAAACGGCTGCATCTCCAGCGAGAGGCAGCAACCAGGGAGGAGAGGGGAGCCTGGATCCCAGCGCAGAGGAAGGGAAGCCAAGTGAAAGCAGCTGGATTGGTTTCTATAGCCCTAGAAATGCCAAACCCTGCCCCTGTGCAAGGGGAAGCAGTGGGGCTGCCCCAGTGCTGTGGGCAGGGGAGGGTAATGTTGAGTCTGTGGGGTCTAAGTGATGATGGGGGTTTAAACAACTCTGGTTGCTTTTCCTGCAGGGGTGTCCCGCAGACCCTTGGAGTGGCTCTTCCCTGGCTGGGTGCTGCCCATGACCTATGCTTTCATCTTCCTGCTTCTAGCAGGCTGCTTCACCGTCACCATCCTCTATGGCTCCTCCCTCCATGACCACACTGCCCTAATGTGGCTTATCTCCTGCGTCTTCTCCTTCGTCACCTCCTTTGTGCTGCTGGAGCCACTGAAGGTAACGGCCCCTACTCCTCTCAGCACTGTAGATAACCCTCCGGCTTTGCCCATTCCCAGCCCCTTCCAGCTGAGAGCCACACAACATTTTGCAGACATCAGTTAATTCACAGCACCCTTAAGGTGGGATGACACTGCCCCCATTGTCAGATGGGGAAACTGAGGCAGGGAAATGGTGAATGACCTGCCCAAGGTGACACAAGTGAGTGAGTGGCCAGTGGGGATGGAACTCCGGAGACCTCAGTGCAGATCCTCCTGCACACAGACTTAGAGGAGGGACTGTTTCACACTCGCCCATTGGCTTTGTTTGAATCCCTGCTTACTACTGACTCACTTGGGTTACCTGGGGCAAGCTGCTGGCCCTCTCTGTGCCTCAGTTTCCCAGTCTGTAAAGTGGGGGCAGTGTTGTCCCAGTTGTCCCAGGAGGCTGGATGGGAGCTACTGCATACCCTGCTGGAATCAAGCTGGGGGCATTCAGTGGAGATTGGAGACTTTGCCCTCCCTCACTGAGGTTTTATTCAACACCCCTCCCCTTTCACTCTGGGCATCCCCTACTTCCACCCATGGGGCATTGCTCTGTGGGTCGGGGTGACTAGCTGCTCTCTGCGGCCTTAGAAGAGTAACAGCCCCTGGCCCTGGAGAGCTGGGTCTCAGACACTCTCCACTGTCCTGTCGTGGCAGGTGGTGCTGGAGGCCCTGCGTGCTGCTCTCATCACCAAGCCGGTGAACAGCGAAGGAGAGGGGCTGGTGGAGGAGCCGCTGGTAAAGCCAGTGCCCGAGCGCATTGGGAAGGTGCGAGTGCCCTGTGGATACGGGCTTCTCCAGGCCAAGGAGGAGGCGAGGAAAGTGCGGGCGCTGCGAGCGCTGATGAGGGTAACGCATTCCCCTGGGACTCGCCCCACCTCGCTTGGCTGCTGCTAAGAAGCCAGTGGGGGACCCCCATCACTCAGCTCCTAGGGAGTCCTTGGGATGCCGAGGGAGGGATACAGGACATTCACGGAGTGCCGCACTTATGCTCTGAGGAACGGCCCAAGGGGAATTTAACCTAGACCCTTCTTTTCTGCTGTCCTCATTCTCTATTTTCACCCCCAGCTGCATCCCGGCTGGGCAGTGAGCCCTGCCTGAGGGCACCAGCTCTCCAGTTACAACTTAAGGGCACCAGCTAGCAACTGAACCCAGCCCCTCCTTCCGACCGCAATGCCAGTGTTATAATGCACCCCCCGTGCTCAGAGCTGAGCTACAGGAGAGCACCAGTTTACTGGCAAGAGAAGGAGGCCAGCGTGGATTTTTATACATCACCCAGGCCCAGAAGCCTTGGCTGTGTTTTGTACCAGAAGCCAAAGGGGCCGCCGCGGCAGGGGTGGGGTGGAGGATGTGTGGTGTATTGAACTAAAAGGCAGAATCACAGCTGGAAGGGCTCACTGTGGCCACTAGATGTCAGTGTGAGTTTGGATTTGTGCCGTTTAGCTGCACCTGAAGATAGCTGGGTCCCGTCCAAACTCCTGGCTGTTTCTCCAAAGCTCGTGATGCAGGGCTCTGGGCCTGATGGCCAGGCAATGAAAAGCTTCCCATTGTTCCAAGATTGTCCATGATGGGGTTTCTAGCATCTTGCTCTGGAGCATCGGGTTCTGGCCCCTCCTGGAGACAGGAGATGAGCTCGACTGACCCTTGGCTTGCCCTTGTATGGCAGTTCCCATCCTGCGGAGATCCCTTTCTCAGCCCACGATCCAGCTTTCCTTACCTGAATGCCTTCATTTTCTCCCTCTCCCCAGGGCTGTCTCACCCACATGCTCTTCCTCCTGGTGGTTCTGACCGTCAACTACCAGAGCTGCGTCCACCACCGCAATATCCATCTCCTGCACGCTGCTGTCAGACAGGCCGTCGCCGCCCCAAATAACAGAGGACTCAACTTCTCCTCTGTGCGCAGGTGAGGACCCCAGGCGGGGTAAGGGGCGGAGCAGCGATGTGTTGTTGTCGCCTGTTATTCAGCTGTTGATTGATGCCCTGAAGCCTGAGTATGTAGAGTTGTATTATACTGAAGACCCCACATACTCATGCTTCCGGGCATCAATCAACAGCTGACTAATAGGCTTCAGGAAGAAAATTTCCCCATGTGCTGGTTATGACATAACTGCCTTCTGCAGTGATGCTGGTCACTGGAGATGGGATCACGGGCTAGCTAGACCACAGTTCTGGTCTAAGGCTGTCTCTGTCCTTGGAGTGAGAACACCTGAAATCTGTGGAGTTTTGGGGTACCAGGCTGGAAACCTGGTGGTGGCTTTGATGCAATTTAAATATGGAATGTTTTTGACATGAGTTACCATGGAACTAACAATGACCCCTAACGCAGCATCCCCTGTATGTTTCTACTGATAGTCAATGTAATTCCTTTTACACCACCCACACATTGTTCATTTTCCCTGTGCTGCAGGTTTTGAATGGCCGGTGCAGAACTTGTAAACTCTTTGGGCCAAGGCCTGTTGTTTACAGTATATTTGTACAGCACCTCACACAACGGGGCCTCCAGGCACTATGTAATATACAAATAATTTCACTGTAGAAGTAGCAAGGGGGAAGCTGGGGCTGGATAGGGGTCAGCTGGTGATGGGTAGGAGGCAGTTTGGAATTGTGGGATAATCTCATTTGAGCTGGATGTTTTTGTTCTGAGTTTGCACAGTGCCTAGCACCATGGAGCCTTGGTCCACGACTAAGGCTGCAAGATGCTGCCACAATACAAACACTAAATAATACTAATGATCAGCGGTGAAATGGTTAACAGGGTTGATATTTAAATTGCCCCCTTTAGATTTCAGAGTTAACCCACTGAAACAAATGGGGCGGTTCACCCCTTTCAGAGCAAGTGTGTCAGGCTCTCTGCAGACTCAGGGAAGACGACGCTAAGTTGGTTTGTGCTCAGTTCCTATTTTCACGGTTATCTTCACAACCATCAGGGCTACAAACATACTGACTTAAATAAGGAAAGCTGAGAGTCTACAACAGGACCCCACTCAGCTGGGCATGTTCTGCAGGGGTGGGATGGCGGGGTACACAGGGTGCCAGCCAGTTATACTGCACTGGGGTGAAATGCACCTGTTCCCCTGGCCTCTTTGTTTTGCAGTTACACCGACACGTGGGAGTGGATAGACTCTGTGTTACTGAGCTACCTCTACAACAATCCCCGACTGACCCTGGTCGGGGTGCCTCGTCTCCGGCAGGAGAGCTCTGCTGAGAACGTATCTCTGGATCTGGGTGAGGGCTGGTAAAATCACCCCCACTGCTGGCTGGGAGAAGGGTATTGGGTGGGGAGGACTGTGGGCCCCAAAATGGCACAAGCCAGAGAGAGTCTGCTGCTCCATTTTAGCTAGCCTGGAGTATAGACCTGAAAGGAAGCATCATCCCCCATTTGACAGGTAGGGAAACTGAGGCACGGGAGGATTATGACAAGCTCAAGATCACGCAGTGTTACCAATAACATCTGAGGGTTCAGATTCCCGGTTCACTGCTCTAACCACTAGAGAAAGTTTAGGGGGTACTGCTGTTTCTAACTGGTTTCTCTCTACAGTCCCGGGGGTTGAAGCCTGTGTGTAATACTGGGTCGGGGGGGGGTGTCACAGCCCAGCAGCCACTTCCCCAAACACTGAGCATTGGTAAAGAAGGGAAAGGGCTGTGATCAGGAAATCCAGGCTATAAATGGGCACCTGAAGGGTGGCGCATAGGGGAATGGAAAGGCAGGAAAGCCCGCAGGTCCAGACATGGGCACAGAGGAGGTGAAGTCACCAGGGAGATGGGGACTAAGGGTCATCCCAGTGGCTATGGGATAGCACTGGACACATCCAGGCATTGAATTTTGGTGCAGGGCTGGAACTTCCTGAGCCAACAGAGGCTGACTGTGCTGCGAAGGGAGCTCCTACAGAAGGAGGGTGGGGGACAGGACGGAGAGCCCTGCTCTTGATCCTGCAGTCCTGCCTCCCACTCACCTTCATGGGAGTTTGGTCTGAGTCAGGAATGCAGGCTCAGGCCCCCCTTTTGATGCTTTGGAGCAAGCCCTGCTGGCCAATGTGGGAGGGCGAAGATGGGGGAACACCCCGATGAACCCTAAACAGACAAGGAATTGGGATTGGAAGGAGGGGGTGGAAGGCAATGGAGGAGGTGGAGGACACAGGCTAGGTGCAGAGGGGAGACACTGGGATAACCTAGATCTGGAGAGCAAAATAAGGAGTGTTGTTTCTAAATGGGCATCTGAACTTATTAATGTGCAACCCAAAATCTCGTCCTCCCCCTCTGGTTTTCTGCACCCTCAGTGCTCCCCCAACCTGCGCTTGGGTCTCTCTTAACACGTCACGTCACTAACAGAACCTGTCCCCTCTGCCACTTGTCAGCGCCCAGAGCAGAGGTTTCCAGGAGTGGCCAAGTGGACAGAGACGCATGCTCTGATCCCAGTCTCCAGAATTCATCCCATGACTCTATCGGGTAAGAACGCTGGCACGGGGCGGAGTGGGCACTAATTGGCAGCTGAGAGCAGGAATGGTGCAGTTATGCAACCAAGACGCTTGGCTGTGGATTTCCGCTTCTGGGCTCCCCGTCCCATGGATCAGCTCAGGAGTCCCCAGTCTAGTAGCCCCAGGTTGCTTCACACTGAACCACCAGGAAGGTTCCACTTTTGCTTTTACAAGAAACTCTTCCAGGGGAGTGTCCCAATCCTACAATGACTCCATGGGGGATGTGATTTACCCCAGTTCTTGCCCCCTTTCCCCACACAGGGCTGTGGCATCTCCAGTTTCCCTGAGTGCTAGCTGACAATCAGCAGTAAGGTTCCTTCTATTTAGATAGCAGTCGTTCGTAGGTCTTGAAGGGACCACGACAGGTCATCTAGTCCGGTCCCCTGCACTGAGGCAGGACTAAATATTCAGAAGGATCCCAAAGCATTTCACAAACTATGGACCTGATCCTGCAAGTGGCTGGGCATCTGCAGCTTCCATTAACTTCAGTGAGTGGTGAGGATGCTCAATACCATCCAGGAGGCGCTCAGCACCTTGCAGCCGCAGACCCCAGGATAGATAAGATATAGCTATGTCACACATAGGAGACACTGGAACACAGCAACTGTGTCACAGCCCACAACAACTACTATGCAATTGCACAAGAGAGGAAGTGAAGGAGAAGACCACAGCCAGCTGGAAATACAGAGTAAATCCAGGGAGGCAGAATATGTGCCTCCTAGGTTGGAAGTTGGCCATGACACAAGGATTAAAGATCTCGTCTCTCACTGAACAGGCCATGCAGTCTTTAATAACAAGTGGCCATGAATTTCAATTCACGTATTACCCAAAGGTCTATGCAGAAGCACTGGGTCACTAGAGACTCAGATAATAGGGTTATGGCCTGAATCCCTAGCTCACCTGTTAGCAGCACCCTGGGTTTTCCCTGGAGGTATCCCATCTAAATGTGGGGCTGGTCCATCCCTGTTCTAGCTTGGGATCTGACCAGATCACAGCCCAAGTTAGGGCTCCCAATCCAGCCTCTCGCCCACTCTGTTTCACAGCTACATTTTCTGGTCTCCCCATCCCCATTTCTTCTAGGTTTTGGATTTGGGGGCACGTCAGAGTCTACCACACTAACACTGGCTGCTGGAGGGAGCTTGGAAACAGCTCTGCCAAAGCCCGAAGGACACTGGCTGACCTGCGAGCCAGCAACTGGATCAACAAAAGGCAAGTCACTCAGGGCCTTACCTTTTTCTTTGACAACTGGGCTGGGAAGTGGAAATTGAAATTAATTTCGGTAGGTTTCACAGCATCATTTTGGGTGCTTTAAGTGCTTACCTGTGGGAGGGAGGGTTATTGCATGGCTATTTCTCCCCTGCAGTTGCTCTGTCTGTCTAGCCGTCTGAGTGGGACATGACCATCCTGAGAATGCAAGGTGATGTCAGTTGTTCTCTCCTGTTGTGCGGTGGCCACTGTTGTTCCATTGCCCCCATTCCCTTGCTCTGAAGTGGAGCGGAGCAACTCCAGATGACTCTGAGAAAGAGAGAGATCCTCCAGGCCACGGAACTGCACAGTGCAACGGCCAGAACTGCTGAGCCACCGACTGGCACGAGCTGGAGAGCAGACTGTCAATTTAATCACCAAAACCAATCGGGTTGAGGGCACATTGCCAGCGGTGGCCACTTAGAATAAGGGAGCAAACCCCTGGGGACGGAGGACCTCCAGATGGGAAAATCAGGGTTTGTGAGGACAAAATGCACTATTATTTCCACTGCATCTGGGACTCCTTGGGACCCAATAACTCTGCAGCTGGCTCACATGCTATATATACACCATTGGCTGGGGTCAGTAGGTTTCACAGCATCATTTTGGGGGTCCCTGACTCTGAGTCTGGCTGCCAGGGGGCCCAAAGGCAGCATGGCTGAGACCCTGATTTAGGGTAGGAATTGAGGCTCTCAAAATATTCAGAGGATCCCAAAGCATCACCGTAAGGCTGAGATCACCCACAGAAATGGTTCAGTTCAACCTTGCTTATCCGAATGGCATGAGATAGGCTGAATAAATGCAGATAATGGCAACATTGGGAGTTTCTGATGTAATTTATAGATGGCAGGTGATTTGCCTCTGTGGTGGATAGCTGACGTAGCATTGTATGTCTGTGCACAGCCTAGGGAATCTGGTGGCTAGTGACCTGTTAGGGGTATCCCAACTTTATCCCTGAAAGTGGAAAGTCGAAACAGTGTTTCCCAGCAATCAGACTGAAATGTCCCCATTAGGAGGACCAAGAATTGGGCCCAATTATCCAGCATTCCAGAGCCCTGGAAAATATTTCTTCTCAGCCCGCTGTTCTCGGCTCTCTCCCTGCACGACAGGACCAGAGCCGTGTTTCTGGAGTTTACCCAATACAACGCTGATGTCAACCTGTACGTGGCTGTAATGCTCCTGCTCGAGCTCCCATCAGTCAGACCGGCTGTTCCTTCCATCCTCATCCTACCCTACCAAATGCTGCACTTACACACGCGGCTGGACCTTCCACTTGCCCTTGTGGTATGTACTCTGCGTTGCGAGATGCTTCCAAGGCTCGGGGCTGTCTCCCAGCAGAATGGAGCCAATGTTTAACCCGCTCCAGTGGGCCTGCTTTCTCCAGAGGTTGTGTCACAAACAGTCTCAGCAGGAGGAGTTTGCAGTATGATATCATAGGTGTCTGTAGGGAAATCTTAGCTCCGCAGTGGTAGCTAATTACAGTCCAAATAAATGTTTGCCTGACTGTATGTGGGTCTGTGGTGGTTACAGTCTCTGATTAGATGAATCCCAGGAGTGCATTCCCAATGGATATTCCAGGGGGATCTATCCAAGGCTCTGCTTCCTAGTGACAGGGTGGTGTAGCTTGGCTCTCTGGTCCCTTATGATGTGGCACACAACAGAGTAATTCCTGTGTGCAGTAGCTACTCTGTATCAGTTGGGATGATGCTAGTTACCTGCTCTGTTTGTTTAGGCTTCAGAAGTAGCACCATAGCTACCATGTTCCTGCTGTATCCACCTTTGTCCTTGCTACTTAACCCAATGTGCAGCAGGAAGGCAGATTCTTTTCTCACTTGCTCTGGCTTCTTTCAGGTCTCCCTGCTCATCTTCAGCGTGGCCTTTCTCCTGCCAGAGCTGTCGCTCTTGTCTCAGGAGGGGGCCTCCTGTTTGGGTCAGAGCCGCTGTTGGCTCCAGCTGCTCCTGGCGCTGCTCTCCATTGTAATTGGTGCCTTGCACTTTGCGCATATCTGGCTGGCAGATGTGCGCCTCAAGCATTACCGGGGACACCGCCAGGCCTTCACCAGCTTCTATGAAGTGGCACAGCTGGCTCGGATGGAAGTCTGTCTCTCGGCCCTGCTGCTGACCATCACCACGCTGAAGGTGAGGGAGCGCACAGAGTTCTGTGATTCCCCAAGGTCACATGTCACGTCAGTTGCAGAGCTAAGGATGGAACCCAGGAGTCCTGACTTCCACTCCCCAGCTCTAACACCTCCCCAGGGTCCTTCGGTGTATGTCTGGAACCCCATTCCCAATGTTCCAAAGTTGCTGATTAACAGCCTGGCCCATCTCCCACAGAAATCTCAATCGGAGCCTTTCCACTGGCTTTCTGTTCAGTCTGAGCCCTAGTTCACATGTTGTGGGAAACATTTTATCTACTCAACAGCCATCACTACAAAGCCACCTGGGTGTTGTGCATAGGAATAAATCAGGGCCGATCTTGATCTCCGTTACATTGGTGTAACCCCTCAATCATTGCCAGGCTGCATGACCTAAACACATTCCAGATTCTCATCTGCCATCACCAGCATGCGAGGGCACCTGGAAATGGGCTGGAATTTGTAGAGAGATAAAAACATAAGAACCACCATATTGAGTCAAACCAATGGTCCATCTCGCCCAGTATTCTTTCTCTGACAGTGGCAGTGCTAGATATTTCAGAGGGAATGAGCAGAACAGGGCAATTTCGAATGATCCATCCAGTCATTGAGTCCCAGCTTCTGTCACTTGGAGGTTTACACCCACAGCATGGGGTTGTGTCCCTGACCATCTTGGCTAATAGCCATTGATGGACCTATCCTGTGTGAACTTAACTAATTCTTCTTTGAACTCAGTTATACTTTTGGCCTTCACAACATCCCCTGGCAATGAGTTCCACAGGTTGACTGTGCGTTGTGTGAAGAAGTACTTGCTTTTGTTTATTTTAAACCTGCTGCATATTAATTTCATTGGGTGACCCCTGGTTCTTGTTACATGAAGGGGTATGTGATTGCTGAAGGCACCACGAGTCCAATCACAACCCTTGCTGCCAGCTGTCCCTAACTCCCTTGGGTAACAGTCCCTACCGCTCACCCCAATGGAGAGTTATGTGGGAGCAGATCACAGGGTGAATTTGAAGCCAAAGTGGTTTCTCTCTCATAAATAAACCAGGTGACTCTGAAGTCTCTGGCCGGACATCAATGGCTGATCCCCCAACCTGCCTCTGCAGCACATCGCTCTCTCTGTTACTCTGAGAGTCCCAGCTGCTCTGGCCCCATCTGGTCTCTCTGTAATAATATCTTCACAACCACATGGAAGTAGGACATCCTTCTTCATCCAGCAGCCCTCGTGCATGGTGGCAAGTGGTGTGAGACAGTATCAGGCCTGAGCTGCTAACAGCCTGGATGATGTATACCTTCTCGTTAGCATGCATATATTAAATTATGCCACTATGACCTTATAATTGTCATTGGGGCTGCTGCTGAGATGTAATATCTTCATTCCTTTCTCCCGTTTCCTAATGAATTGGCCGAGTGGCCCAGCTGCTGTCTTCCAGGCTTGCTGTATTTATGGTTCACTGTCGACCATTACTTGCTTAATGCACAGACAATAAAAGAGCAAGCAAACAAACGGATAAAGGCTGCTGGGAGTCAAAGCTGGAGAGTCAGTGAAGAGAAAGGGACCCCCGGAGCAGCCCCCTGGAGAGCTGGGAGGATGGGGGATCTCTGACACAAGAGATCATGTCGGAGAGCTGGCCATTCCCAAGACACCGCTTTCATGGAGTGTGCATGCCAGATGAGTGCATACAGGGGGTTCTCAGTATACGTCAGGGTTGCGTTCTTGAAAAGGGTGACAGATACTGAAACGATGGATACCGGGGAATTTTTCCCCATAAGAAATAACGGTCTGCCCTGTCTCTTCCTGCCCAGTTCCACCCCTCCTCCGAGCACGCCCAATCCCCGCTCCTCCCTTTCCCTCGCAGCGTCTCTTGAATGCCAGGGGAAGCACCAAAAGAAAAGCCATGCAAAAGGAGAAGCGATTGATATGCGGATTGGGACCGACGTGAATCGGAACATGTTCCCCTATTGATATACCAGGGACCCCCTGTACCAGCTGGCTTGTGTGCGCCTGGATTATCCATTCAGGGAGTGCAGCACGAGCACATAAGGCCCCCAACTACGGTACCGCTGTCCTATGACCTGGTTGCAACGTGGTTAAAATGTAGTGTAGATGGGACCTAACCCCATAGCCAGGTTAAAACTCTCAACAGACGCCAGCTTTTGGTTGGTTACAGGGGCATGGAAGATTCTGCCCAAGCTGCAGCTTTTAACGGCCACGTTGCAACTGGGGGTCATAGCCAGAACGAAGGCTGGGCCTTTGAGAAAGACGATGCCCTTGTTCCGCCTGGCTTCCCTCACCTGGCCACACAGGCTCCTCAGACACCTCGTGTGAGACAGAGCAGACTGAATGTACTTGGGGCTGTTTGAAATGTCACTTTTCTGATGACATCTAACCAGGCTTCGTGCTCCGCAATGGACCTTCTCCCCCTAGATCGTACGGCAGCTGCGCTTTGTCCGGAGATGGTCTGCGTTTGGGAAGACATTCCAGCATGCACTGGGAGAGCTAGTGGCTGCCACGCTCCTCTTCCTCCTGCTGCTCCTTGTCTATGCCCAGTGTGGATATCTGGTAGGTTATGCAGAGACTGGCTCTCAGCAGTGGGAGTGTGTGTGGAGAGTAGGATGGGGTTCTGCGTGGTCATGACTCTTACCGGTACAGGGCACTATGCAGTGAATTCCTGTATAGGCTTGATACAAGACGATGCAATGCGTTTGTCTCCCTGCTACTCTGCCGCTGGGCATCAGCTCTGTCAGAGGAGGACCACCCTTCCCCCAAACTCCTCAGTCAGTCTCTCCACTGCTCCCCAAGAGGGACCCACCCACTGCTGAGATGAGATCAGAGTCTAGTGCTTATTTGCATTCACGCCATCTGTTTTGCTCTGCTTCATCAGTGAACTGGAAAGTTGACTGGGAGCGACCCACCCCCACATGAGGGCAATGGGGGCTTGTGCAATTGCTCAGGATGCTGTAGACAGGAAATGGTGAAGACACCTTTCCTAGTGATAAACCTTACGTTGTCTCTCTCATTCCCAGGCCTTCTCTGCTACAGTAGAGGAGTTCAGAACATTCCGATGTGCTGTCTATGCACTGCTTTCGGCCCTCTATGGGAAAGTGGCTTTCCTGTCCGTGATCCAGGAATTCCCCACCCTCGGCACTGCATATGTCCTCAGCTTCACGGTCAGCTTGCTCTGCGTTGGCAGCCGTTTCCTTTGTGCTATCATCCTTCACAGCTACCGCACTGTCCAAGCTGAAATGTACCGCCCTGCCATTGAACCGCAGGACTACGAGATGATCGAGTTCTTTGTGAAGAGGTTCAAACTGTGGATGGGGCTCAGCAAAACTAAAGCGGTAAGAAAGGGGGAAACCTGGGTGTAGGCAGCCAGCAAGCCAGAGTCTGGTGCTGCAGCATCAGAGCAAGGTGAACTGAAACCAGGGCTTAATTTGTGCCAGGGCTTGACCAGGCTGAGCCCTGGCACCTCTGGGCCTGGCAGTTCCGAGCCCTGGCACCTCTGGGCTTGTTGCATCAGTTATGAATGTAAAAAAATTACTTGAGCCCCGGCCTCTCTTTCATTACAAATTAAGCACTGGTTGAATCCAAAGGCCCGGTTCAGTCGAGTGCTCTCACACTATTCTACTCATGGGCCGGTACCCTGACACAGGGGGGCCACCCTCAACTCTTAGGCTGGGGGAAAGTCTGATCTTACAGCAGGGTACATCTGGACTAACTCCTTCCGTGGGGTCCCTCGGCTATACACCACTGTTACTGAGATTGTACTCCAGCCCCCTTCCTTCCCTAACCTCTATCCTGCCCTGGAGTGACCAGCCTTTTAGGAAGAGAAGGGAATTTAGCTTCCATGTAAGAGGGCTCACTTTTCCCCCTTCCTCTCCTTCTGGATAATAAGGCTCAGCTTTTACCCAGCTGCTATCCCCCAGTCGGTCTACTGGCTGCAGTGGGATTACATGGGTGTGATTTGATCCTAGCAGGTCAAGACTTGGAAGAAGCAGAGAGTGGAGCATATAATGCAAGGCGATCTTGGATTGCTCCTCTCTTTGGAGAGGGGAAGGACAGCCTTGTGGCTAAGAGATATCTGGGTTCATATCCCTGCGCTGGCTTCTTGCCTGGCCTTGGGAAAGTCACTTGCCTTAGCTTTCCCATCTAAGGCTCCATTCATAAATAGTTAATGGAAGTTATAAGCATGTTAGAGAGATAAGTAGTATGTTTGCAGTGTTGTAGCCATGTTGGTCCCAGGATATTAGAGAGACAAGGTGCGTGAGGTAGCATCTTATGTTGGTGAAAGAGACAAGGGGATCTGAAGAAGAGCTCTATGCAGCTCAAAAACTTGTCTCTCTCACCAGCAGAAGTTGGTCAATAAGATATTACCTCCCACACCTTGTCTCTCTAGTATGCGGAACAGATGGCTGTAAGCAACCTGGACTCTAATGATTAATTAAACCAAATTTTAAACTATCTATTAACCTTTCCTAAACCATTATAAATGGAACCTTTATATAAAGTGTGATGGAAAAGCCTATAAACTAACACTGCAGGAAAGAGTGCACTGTTGGGGCTCACGGGCCCTCTTACCCCACCAAAGGTAGCAACACTAGGCTCTGGGATTCTCAGGGGATTTCCTCTTTTTTCCTTGTCATTCAGTTCCGCCACAAAGTAAAGTTTGAAGGGATGGACTCCCTGATTTCACGCTCCTCCAGGACCTCCAAACGCTCCCGCCTCCTGTCTGCTGGCACCATCTTCCGCTGTGCCAGCTCCACCATCTCCTCCAGCTCCTTCAGCTCAGAGGAGCTGGCCCTTTCGGAGAGCCCTGTCCCGGAGCCATACAATGTACAGTTTTACTTGGACCGTCTACCCTCTGCAGTCAATAACCTTCTGGACCAGTTTGACCGGGTCATTAGAGTCATGGAGGATGTATGCCAGTTGGAGAGGGGTCTGGAACAGGCTCAGAAAAGAATTAATGACAAGAAGGGACAGAAGAGCCTGCAGGGGGAAAAGGTGACACCAGTTAAGCAGCTAGAGCTACCGAGGACTTACAGCACCTTCCCGGAGTCTGCCCTGGTCAGACTGAGGGCCCACAGGGCCAAGGTCTCCAACGGCAATGCCACTGATGGGCACAAGCTGGGCCAGCAGCCTCCAGCAGATGGGATACCTCACCCAGTGGCTGGGTGCACATCCTGGCTGGTTGGCCCTCCAATATCAACTGATCTCTACCAAAGGCTTACCCAGGCACCAGGCATTTCGTGCAAGTGGAGACCAAAGAGTGAGGAGGGGCAGGGCAGCTTGTGCCATGAAGTTCCTCAGAGGCAGATCCCTTTAAAGAGAAGAGCATGGCAAACAGAAGGAGCTGAGAACGTGTAATGAGACGAAGGTAGAAATCAGGTCATTAAGGGAAGGTCAGACTCCTGTCCCAGCCCTGGAAACGGAGGCCTCTCAATTTCCAAAGAGTGCTTCACTCACAGCATCTACCCTGCTGGGCAAAGGCTGTCCCTGTGAAGGACAAATCTTTGCATTAGCTCAGTCCTTCACCCCTCTCCAGCACAGTGCACCAGAATGCCATTGTTCCCAACTCCTCTGGGGGTCCGACAGTGGGCATGTGATGCCAGTTGCTGGGGCAGAGCTGAAACCCAGCAAAATCATTACATGGTGGTGCTCCCCTCAGAAGTGAACAATAAAGTGGGCAGTTTCATAAGAACTGCAAGAGAAATGATGGCTGATGATACAGTAGCATGTCCGTCCCTTTCAAAATATTAGTGCTGATGGCCTCCCCCCTTCACAGAAATGGGCTAATTGAAAGGCAGCTGGAGCAACCACCCCCCAAGAAGCTCTCCCCATATTGCTGCTGAGATCCCCCAGACTGAGACTTGTCAGTTGCTTCCCAGCCCTTTGGAACACTCTCCTGAATGGGCTGAAACAAAGGCAGGTGCAGTAGCTACCCTTGAACAATTCTATCCTGAGAATCAACTCCCGGATGATTTTTTTTTTTTAAATGGCATTAAAGAATGTGTGGAAAATGAGTTTATTTGAATTAATCACTAACACCAGCTACAGTACACATGTATTATAGACACAACCATGCAATGTATTTAACTAACTAACTAAATTAAAAGATTTATTATAAAGGCAAGAATGGTTGAATGCATTGGTCTGTCCATACAGCTGTTTTTGTGTCTGCTACTTGCATCTGGCTGTTGCATTTCCTGTCTTTAGTGCCAAGTGCCCATTCATTCCCTTTGTGAACTGTGTCCTGTGCACTCCCCAGTCTGTTCCTCCTGTAGACACTGAAGCATGGCCCTTGGCGTGGTTGTGCCGTGGCTGCTGTTCCCATTTTTTCCAGGGTCGCTTTCTGAGGCCTTCCGTATCCTTTATCTAGAAATCACAATTTCCTACCCCGAACAACCCACTGCCCCAGCTAACTTTCTTGGTGTGACACATCATAGCCGTGTTACTACAAAGAACCCTGATCCCTAATCCTTCATTTGGATTTATATGCCTTGCGGCTTGGGTCCCATCACCTGGAGGCAGTGTGTTTAGGGATGGCTGCTGTTGTTGTTTAGGGATGGCTTAGATGAAGCCCAGCAGGAGGCTGAAATGGAAAATTTCCAACCCTCTGAATGCCCTGTTGACTGTAAACTGCATCCGTCCCTCATCCCCAGTTACGTTTCTGCAGCTCTGTTTCCAATGCAGTGAAAGCACTTGCTTGGGCAGGAGAGGATGTCATCAAAGTTTATCATCTCTTTGCTCATAACTCTCACTTGGATATGATTTTGTGAAGGGTGGCAGGGCTCCAAGCGTCAGAGGAGGAAGTTCATGATTCATGTCACAGCCTCTAGTCAGGGAAAGGGGCTGGGTCTCATTAGCACTTCTAGACAGGGTGAGGTACTGCTAAGGGAACCCAGCTACCGGCAGCAACACAGATGCATTAGTCTTTTGTGTTCTCAGCCCCTCAATCCAGCAAGAAGTGAGGACTGAACAACTCAAGACACAGGGCAGCAGGCAGCTTCAGGACCTTGACACCAGGGAGCAGGAGGGAAGAAGTTCCAGTGACACACATACCAAACCGCAGGCCGTTCTCTCCCCCTGGTCCGGCACCATTTCAGGCCCAGCACAAGGAACAGTTGTAAGGTAGAGGGCAGCATGCAGGCCTAGGTTGTTTACATGCACCCCCAATGGGTCTTTTGGGAACAGCAGATTGCCCCCTGGTTTTGTCCACTATGGAGCCTGTCTCATTTTAATAATGCCCCTGACACAGATAACGTGGCACGGATGGGATGAAATGGCTCCATTTATAGGGTCACGGGTTACTCATTTCTATTAGAATATAATATTTGACTTCAGCTAGCTGCCAGACCCCATGTACAGGCCTTAGCCCACTTCAGCATCACAGAGGAGGAACAAAATTAGCACCATTCAAAGTCTTTCACTCCATGCAATGTAATCAAAGTAGGGCTTTTACCCCACTACATTTCTACAACACTGTCCAGCAGCCCAGACCTCTCTTCAGAAAGTTGGGAGAATTCTATATAGAAGTTTGAAAATAAAATTATTTTCCTGATCCATTTCAGTTGGGTTTAGTTCCAGCGTTGCTCATAGCAACACTACGCCATTGACTTCTCACTGCAGCAGGAACAGGCCCAGCTTCAGGCAGACAATTCTTCATTCACACACATGCAGTTCCCATCCAGCTACTGAGAGCAATCACGTTCATTACTTTGCTAGAGCAGCATAAACCTTATTTCAGTGGCATCATGCCGCAAGCAGTGGCGCCTTTAAAACAACGTTTCTAGGCAGTAGATTTTTAAGGGAGAAAAATGCAGCTATCCAGACATAGAAACTAGCATCCCAGAGTGCAAGTACATTCAGTTCCCATTTCTCTCTGTAGCAAAGGTGTATAGCAATTGGTTTAGTGGAAGCAGAGAAAAGCCCATAATGCACCTGGCTTATTGGGCAAAATTGTACCAGGGAGACAAAATTCATTCCTGACTCCAGCTGGTGACCAAACAGCATGAAGATTACTAGCCCTTGTAAATTTAATCCCAGCTATATGTAAAGCTCCTCTTCACTTCAACACTGCACATGGCTTTTGCTATAACAAAATCCACACTAAATACTTATTTTTAAAATGCCACAATCCACTTCTGCTGCACTTGGTTTTAATGTTAGTCATAGGAATAAATGCATTTACATGAACTAAAATCAGCATAGAAAGCCCTAGGACTAACACCACAAACAGCAGCACTAAAAATTCCACATAACAATTACTGATTTAAAAAAAAAAAAAGCCAGTTAAAACCTACTACCCTGCCTCACAACAGAAACAAACCATTGCTGGTCCCTCTGGGACTTGGCCTGTGACCGCAAACAGCCTTTTCTGAAGAGGGAGTGTGTTAGGTGCACTGACTACACCTCCTTGCCCTTGATCCAGTTTAGCTCTCAGTAGCTGCCTAGTGCCTGTTGCTAATGTGTGACGATCTGATTGTTCTTTGGAATGGCTAAACAATTCTATTAGGGGAGCCAGTCAGATTTCCCTTGCTGAGTTATAAAGCTTGCAGTCAAATAATGGAGGAGGGTTGCTAGAAACCACGTACCCTCAAGGACACCACCTCAAAGTATGACAGATTCAGAGTAGCAGCCATGTTAGTCTGTATTTGCAAAAAGAAAAGGAGTACTAGTTGCACCTTAGAGACTAACAAATTTATTAGAGCATAAGCTTTCATGAGCTACAGCTCACTTCATCGGACACATACAGTGGAAAATATCGTGAGGAGATTTTATATACACAGAGAACATGAAACAATGGGTGTTACCATACACACTGTAACAAGAGTGATCAGGAAAGGTGAGCTATTACCAGCAGGAGAGCGGGGGAGGGGGACAGGGACCTTTTGTAGTGATAATCAAGGTGGGCCGACTGGATCCAGTAGTGACTACTATGGTATCAGAATGCACGTTCTTGTTCACCTGAGCACTAATCCTGGTTTGGAGACTTAAGAGGTGTCAACACCACCTTGCAGCAGTCAGTTCCACTGGTTTTATTTATTGCTTCCTTAAAGGCTGGGTTCTGGGTTAGCCATTCTCTGGTTGTCTTGTAATGTAGATGGTTTTAAATAAGCATAGTAGCAGATCAGCTGCTTTATTCTTTACATCCTCTGTGCAATTTAATTTTCTCACTCATCTTTTTATGGATACCCTGTCACAGCGATGGCCCTTTTTCAGTACCTGTACCAAGTAGCACTGAGACAGGTATTTCTACCAATCAAAAATCATCGTCTGCTGAAGTCTGATGCACAGAGGTAATTTAGTACTCTGATTCCATCCTCTTTGATTGCTCTCTTTACATGCTGGCAGTTTAGCACGTTAGTTCCTAACCTTTTAGAAATGTTGTAGTTTACCATGGCTGGCTCGAGGGAAGTCAGCCAGGTGTCCTTTATGAAGTACCCACGACACAAATTCACTTCAATGGGAGAGGCACTCAACCCCTCTCAGATCTTAGTTGTACCGGCCTCTCCCATTAAGCTGTGCTCACACTAGCCAAGAGCTGTGATGAGCTACACAACGGCCTAGAATATGCACAAGTGGATGGTGGGGCAGCTGCCAATGGTGGCACACCAAGATTAAGCACAAAGCCAAGAGGGGAAACCCTGGTGCCTGCAGTACCTGGAATAGTAACAACTTGTCTAGCAGATCCACTGACTTTATTTTTATTTTTTAATCTTGTAACCACCACTTTACCAGCCACGGATGGCAACTGAGCTATTTTGCCTACTAGATCATGTTAAGTCGCATTGTATGTGTCGGTTCATGTGACAAAGCAGGCCAGAGTCTCCTGTGGCTCAGACTCCATTTGTGACACTAGGAACTCTGCTACGGATGGTGGGGTTTTAGCTAGGAACCCAGTCTACTCTGCTCATCCATAGACTGACAGCATTGCTGGCCAATTCACTGATGTTTATAGGCCCTGGAGGTGTAGACAGTCCCTTCCTAGAACAGGGCAGAGGGAGCTTTGTAACTAAAAGGGCCATTCCCAGCCAAGGTGTACTTCTATGCTTAACCTGTTAGCATCGGTTCATCCATCCCAGCTTCCAGGCACTATTGCAAAGGAATGCCGCTGTAGATGCTCTGTCGCGTTTGCTGTGGAAGATCAGCATTTCACAGGTGGTACACCAGGTATGTGGAGTAATAACAAATCAGTTTGTCATTTGATTCACTCTTGGTCCCAAGATGTTTTCCATACTTGCACTCAGTAATGTTGTCAAACCCTTCCTCCCTGGAGACTTAGCAGGGGTGTGGACTGCTTGCCTCTGGAAGAGATGTCAGGTCTCAGAGGCACGAGTCTGTAGGTTCAACACACTATAGTTTTTCTCCTCCACGTGGTTAGTTTGCTCCAGGAGCCACTGTTTCTGCTGCTCATTCACATCCAGTCTCAATGTCACCTCCTGGAAGATCCTGTTCACGGCAACCTATATACAAGGTAAGAACAACCCAGATTGATCTCAGGCCTTAGCTAAATGCTGCTTCAAAAGGGGAGGCTCTCCTGATCAGGCTGGTACCTCACCTCCTTAAAATTAAGCTTTTTGAACATGCAGATACTAGCTTCATTTTCCTGTCCAACCTTAGCCTCAAATTTGGTAATTCCCAGCTTTGTTACTCCTACAGGAGAAGCGAGAAAGAGAGATAAGAACCCCTAGCTGCACACATGTATCTCAATGCAATGTTATGATGTCATAACTGCAGACTAGCAAGATTCCCATGCTCCTTAAATATGGGGGCTGGTGTATATATCCACCATCCTCTCTACATATGCAGAGCAGCCAACGGGAGCACGTGTGCCCCATCACATCACTTCCATCCTCACCATAAAACATCATAATCAGAGTTGTCTCCTTGCCAAACCCTCGGCCACGGCAGCTGGGCTCTAAAAGAGACAAGAACAGACGTTGGTGTCCATCTATATAACACAAACCTTGTAACTCAGTCATGTGCTGGACTAGCAGAAAGCGGGTTGCAGATAAGGACTGAATTGCACTGGTAGAGCCCCGAGCATAGGAAGCTTGTATGTTATCTGCCTACTTTCCATCTAGCTGTAGCCAATGCTACCACTATCTGATGAGGAGAGTTGTCAGAATCCCCCTGAAGCCAGCTGCATGCTTTCGTACCTAACAGCTATTGCAGGGCAGAGGGTGGCATTAGGGTGATAGTGGCATTAGCAGCCTGGGGCTGTGCTTAATGTACCTGCAATCATGACTTCTATCTCTCCCACTGTTGGATCTTCCATATCTGTGAGGAACAGGTTCACGTCCCCCACCATGCAGTCCTCCTCGGTACCTGCTTGCCCAGACCACCTCTCGGTCTCCAGTACAATAAACGTGCATTCTGGGGAAAGTGAGACAGCAGCAGAACTCACAGGGCATGTTTAAGAATCATTGACAAATTACTGAAGTATGACATTAAAGATGGACAATGGGGAGAGAAGCAACATCCTGCCTGTATTAATGGCCTGTATGAACCAGTAATCAGGGCTCTGGGCCAGACAGGCATGCTTATCACAACTGCCACTACCAGCAGCACCCTAGAAAATCTATGCTGGTTTCAGTTTGCATGGACCCAGGGCTCACACAAATACTTTAACTTGATGCAATATATAAAATTAATGTGGATTAGCTTTCCCCACTTCATCGCCTTTTACAGTAAATTCAGGCAAAGAACCTTGAATGTGAACATAAGAGACTGAAACAACCTGTTGAGTCACCTAGTCTATCCCTCAGCTCCTTTCAGTATGTCTTCTATCAGTATGCGCTGTCACTACTGACCAAGACAAGGGTTAACCTCTGGTTTTCAGAGGTTCCAGTGATGACAGTGAGACCCAGAAATGTTGGTTACGTAATTTTTAAGGGAGGGAGGGTTATATCCTGAGAACCTACTCCTTAAATGACCCCAAATTTGAACCACTAACCCTACTCCCCACCCCCCTGAGACACAGCAATTTTCAAGACAATCGGATTAAGCATGTGGATTTTAGAGCATTTAGAACAAAACTGGAAGTTAAATAGTAAGCTAGTCTCACCCTTAACTCTAGGGGGGCTACTGCCCTGCTATAATGGCTCGCACACCTTACAGTACAGCCTTGTAGAATCACACCTGCCAGAAACTCAGAGCTAGCTGTGATTCCGAACAATAGTGAGGCGGAAGCGTTCACTACACCTTTCCACTCCTGCAAAACATTCAAACACCTCACTATCTGCATCCTCCTGCCAGCTGCGCTGCATCTCATACTCCTGCTCCAGGCTCAGTGGCTCAGATGCGGTCAGTCGCTGTAGCTCCTCCGATTTCATCCACTCGTGGTACCTGATGGAGAGTGCCACAAACGGAATGCAGACCTATTTAGAACATCACCTGTTGTGTTCCACTGAAATCTTTAAGGGTCAGACTGTCCCCCTACCATGAACCTATTCAGAAAACTACAAGTTGCTATAGATGCCCTATTGGCCAGGGGCTGCAAGGCTCACGTAACTTCTGAAATAACACAGGCATCAGTACACACACTCCTTCACCCAGGCACACAAATGAAGGGACTAGTATAGGGGTGTGTAACACCTCACTTGAGTCTGTTTTGCACTGAGACTGCAATCATCCAAGTCTGCAGTTTACCAACTCATGGCTTAACATTTAAATTCTTCAGAGACCAGGTCAGCTTTTATGAGTTGAAGTTTCACTGTTCACAAGCAATTTGGAAAAAGTTATAGCGAGCACTGAAACAGCAGCAGTTCTGATGACTGGTGGCCAACGTGAAATGAGCTGGTGGGCCCAGCTCACTTCTAACTGGACAAGTGTCCACATGGATAAACAAATATCACCACTGACATTTGCTGTCCACCTTTGATGACAGTCTCAGGGGAGGGATCAAGGACCTTGAGCTGCCATCTCACACCTAGAGGTGGCTGCTCCGGAGCAGAAGCAAGGAATATGGGCAAGCCAACATAGGCATTGCTGCTGCTTGTGCTGTGCCACTTACACAGACAAAGAGATCATTTCAGCCCCCAGGGCTGGTAACCCAGAGCCTTCCATGAGTGCTAAATTCCCTTAAAAAATAAAGTTGAACTTTAAAAATAGAAACAGATGTCAGAGGTGGTATAAGCTACATACCGGGATACATGAGCAGAGGTGTATGGTACCAGGGTCACCTTTTTCCCCTGTAAAACTGTGTTCTGGTTAATCTTCATAGTCTCCAACCTGAAAGAGAGACAGAAAGTAACTTACTGAAGTCTTCAAAGATGCCAAGGGAAAAGTACACCATCAACATCTGTTCTTTGAAACTGAGTAACTATAATGAATTTCACTTTCTCACTGAGACCCCTTTAAATAATGGGCCCCAACTTTTTTTTTGTTTTGTTTTTTTACTTCCTTACAAACTCTCCCCCCCGCCCCCAACACACATTTTTCTGCTCCCCTAATGGGTTTTATCCTGGTCTTTTCAGCAAAGGAGATACTGGCTAAGTGACACCTGTAAGAGGTGATGAGAAAATGCAAGAGACGAGCCTCACACCAAAACTGGCCCTAGTCTGACGGGTCAGCACTGAGCAGCCATTTGCCCCCACACCACTGCGTCACATACAAGCAGTGAGGGACACAGATCCATCATTCTCCAGCCCCAGAAAGGAGGGGGGAGGAAATGGGCAGCATCCAGTCCCTCCCCACGCGGGGGGGGGGAGGGGGAGGGTAGGGAGGTGGGCGGGAAGGAATCAGGGTGGCATCCAGCCCTTCTCAGGCTCAGGCCTGGGTGGGGGTGGGGAGGTGGGTGGGAAAGAGTCTGGGGTGACATCCAGCCCCAGGTGGGGGAAGGGAGGTGGGTGGGAAGGAGTCCGGGGTGACATCCAGCCCTTCTCAGGCTCAGGCCCGGGTGTGGGGGGGCAGGTGGGTGGGAAGGAGTCCGGGGTGGCATCCAGCTCCTCTCTCACCCAGCCCCAGGTGGGGGGGGGGGAGGGGAGGTGGGTGGGAAGGAGCCGGGGCGGCATCCAGCCCCTCTCTCGCCCAGTCCCAGGTGGGGGGGGGGGGGGAAGGAGTCGGGGTGGCATCCAGCTCCTCTCTCGCCCCGGGGGGGGGGAGGGGAGGGGAGGGGAGGTGGGTGGGAAGGAGTCGGCGTGGCATCCAGCCCCTCTCTCGCCCAGCCCCAGGTGGGGGGCGAGAGGGGGGGAGGGGAGGTGGGGGGGAAGGAGCTGGGGTGGCATCTAGCCCCTCTCTCGCCCAGCCCCAGGTGGGGGGAGGGGATATGGGTGGGAAGGAGCCGGGGTGGCGCCCAGCCCCAGGTGGGGGGAGGGGATATGGGTGGGAAGGAGCCGGGGTGGCGCCCAGCCCCTCTCTCGCCCAGCCCGGGGGGGGGCAGGGGAGGTGGGGGGGAAGGAGTCGGGGTGGCATCCAGCCCCTCTCTCGCCCAGCCCCAGGTGGGGGGAGGGGATATGGGTGGGAAGGAGCCGGGGTGGCGCCCAGCCCCAGGTGGGGGGAGGGGATATGGGTGGGAAGGAGCCGGGGTGGCATCCAGCCCCTCTCTCGCCCAGCCCGGGGGGGGGCAGGGGAGGTGGGGGGGAAGAAGCCGGGGTGGCATCCAGCCCCAGGTGGGGGGGGGGAAGGGGACGTGGAGGGGGGGAAGAAGCCGGGGTGGCATCCAGCCCCTCTCTCGCCCAGCCCCAGGTGGGATAGCCGGCCCCCCGTGGGCTGCGGATGGGAGGCAATGGAGGGGGACACCCAGCCCCGGGTGGGGGGCCATGGGGGAGCGCCCAGCCCGGGGGGGGGGATATCTAGCCGCAGCAGGGAGCGGGGTCTCTCCAGCCCATACGGTCCCGGGGCTACAAGGCACCTCTTGTCTTGGTCCGACCCGCTGCGGTCCGGTATAGTGCCTCACCTAGAGCGCATGCGCAGAAACGACTCCGCTGCAGTCCTACGGGTGCCACCGAGTCGAGCGCAGCCGGACGGCCCCGCCCTCCCGCACGTGATCCAGCGCATCCAATCGGCAGAGCAGGGGCTAGGGTTGGCCTCGTTACGCGTGCGGAGGGTCTTACCGCTGCGCGGTGAGTCTGCGCATGCTCTGTACGTTCCACGGGATGAGAGTGGTGTCTCGGGTGTGCTGGCCGGGTCCTTGGGAGCGCAGGTACGGGAGGAGCTAGCTGCCTGTGGGGCAGGGACGCGGTATGGAGTGGGTTTGAGAGATGGGGCTCTGGGGTGACATGTGGGGGGTTGGGCAGTGCGGGGGCCCTGGGGTGGGAGCTGGGCAGTGGGGTGGAAGCTGGGGGCTTTGGTGTTGTGGGGGCTTTGGGGTGGGAGGTGGGGGGGCTCTGAGATGGGCGCTGGAGGAGTTGGAGTGGGATGTGGGGGGGCTCTGGGCTTGGGAGGTGGGAGTTGGGTATTGTGGGGGCTCTGGAGTGGGAGGTGGGGGGCTCGGGCAGTGGGGGGACTCTGGGGTGGGAGCTGGGGGGTTGGGAAGTGGGGTGGGATGTGGGGGGGCTCTGGGGTGGGAGGTGGGTATTGGGTATTGTAGGGGCTCTAGGGTGGGATGTGGGGGGGCTCGGGCAGTGTGGGGACTCTGGGGTGGAAGCTGGGGGCTTTGGTGTTGTAGGGGCTTTGGGGTGGGAGGTGGGGGGCTCGGGCAGTGGGGGGGCCCTGGGGTGGGAGCTGGGGGGTTGGGAAGTGGGGTGGGATGTGGGGGAGTTGAGGTGGGAGCTGGGGGGTTGGGAAGTGGGGTGGGATGTGGGGAAGTGGGGTGGGAGGTGTGCAGCTCGGGCAGTGGGGGGGAGCTGCGGGGTTGGGAAGTGGGGTGGGATGTCGGGGGGCTCTGGGGTGGGGTGTGGGGGTTGGGTATTGGGGGGGCTCTGGAGTGGGAGGTCTCCTGTGGAAGTCTGGAGGGTTGGGGGTGGAATGGAACATGTGGTCACTGGGGTGGGATATAAGGGGTGGGGGGTCTCTCTGCTGAGTAGATGTTTGTCAGTGGGATGTTTCCCTTTCATGTTCTCCGCCCCTCAGGTTATATTTTGAACAAGGAAGTAGACTGTGTCTCCAAATCAGTCTGTGTCACGTGGGTTTCCTCTTTGCTTTGTCTCTCCTTGTTCCCACCTCTAATTTATTGTCACTAGGCGTTTGGGGAGTCTGCCTTAGATTTGCACATTTTTCTATGATGAGGTGTCTGCTAGCATGATAATTCTGGGCATGCTTCGGTAGCAGTCTCTCTTGGTTTTGATCTGTTTTAGGCTTTGCTGTAGTGTTTTTAGCATCACTGTCTTGTGTGGGGTTGTTTGCTCCATTGAACTGGAGATTAATATTGTCTTGTCCAGAACAGGATTGTGATCTAGGAGTGGGTTCTATTTCCTAGCTGATTTTAGCTTTTCATCCTCTACTACTCTGCTGTGGAGATGTTTATTGTTGTGATTGAGGTGGTGCCAGAAGTTGAATATTCTTCTGTGTGTGGACTAGGAGGGAGTTTGTACTGATAATTTGTGCCAGCTGGTGTAGTTATTTGATAAGACAGGGCCAGAACCGTTTCTCCTATATAGCAGGATGAGTTAGATTAAGTTCTCAAGTAACTGGAGTTGTGATTCTATTGGAAAATTGTAATTCTTTAACGGCTTATAAATTCTTCAGAGGGCTTTTTTTCAGACACTTTTATTGCTGTTGTGAAGTTCCCCAAATGCTTTTATTTTGGAGGCCTAGGTATGTATAATTCAATGTGTTCTGTTTCTACATTCAGAATGTTGGCTGGCTGTTTTTTGGAAAGTATATGGGGAGAGATTGGGGTTGTTGGGTGTTTTTTATTGTAGCAATCTGCAGAATAACTTGTGATGGCAGTATATTTCTAAAGCATATCGATTATTATTTGGGTGATAGTATGATTAGATCATCCTTTTATAGAATCATGGTTTTCCTACTGAGTGGGTTAGTGGAAATCCCTGGTTTGATGGCCACTTCAGAAAGGTTGGTACGTTCCATAAGAGCTGCCATAATAGGTCAGACAGATAGTCCATCTAGCCTAGTATCCTGTCTCCAACGATTGCCCATACTAGAGCTTCTGGGGGAGTGTACAGAACAGGGCAGTTATGGAATGATCTGCTCCTCTCTTGCACTGCCGGCTTCTTGCAGTTGGTAACTGGTAAGTATCTGATGTGCAGGGAAAAAGAGTAGGGCTATCTGATTACTGTCTTGACAAAGTGCACAAACGTTAAGGATTTTGAACGGAGGTGTCAGGACAGTGTGTTGGAGGATGGGACATCTGGAGGTGTGCTCATATCCCAGGGCAGGACAGCGTCCCAATTGCAATTCTGCTCAAATCTTTCTCTGGTTACAGTAATGGGTTGCCCATTGTTGTCCATCGGTCTTTCAGTGGCATCGTGAGCAGCTGCTGATAATGATAACTATGGACGTGTTGTCTCTTTAGGCCAGACGTAGCAGAGACAGAAGAGACCTGCTTCTCCGTTCCAGGCCCCTCTATCCTCAAACATGGCGGGTGGCATTACCGACACAGGGGAGCTGTACTCTCCTTACGTGAGTATTACCATTGGGATGTACCACTGCTGTTAGTTCAGTGTCTTCTCTTCACAACCCTGCTTATTCTCAGGGTATGTTGTTACTTATCTTCCTGGTTCCCGGTGAACACAGTAATCGGTGTCAAAGTTGCAAGGAATGCTAGAAGATATTAGGGTAAGGGCAGTAGAACATGTTTAGCTTGTTGCCCAAGAGATCGTGGTTTGAATTACACCACAACAAGGGCCACTTCAGAGTTTGAAAGGGACCCAAGTATCTAGAGTGTAGTGAGTTAGCTTCGAGAACTTTCATCCTATCTTTCAGACTTTATATGTTAAGTTTGGCTTGGTCCTTTTTTCACCTGTATGTATGGTCAGAAATGTGAATGTGAAAATGGCATCACCTTACTGCCTGTCTCTGGTCCATGTGTCTTTTGAGATGCATCTGTTCACTGATACAAACTAGTTTTAAATAATCAGTTATAATGCGTAGTATTTGCGTATTGTTTTATATCGCCAGTTACTCTACAAACCTTAAAGGGACACCGTCAACCTGATACTTAATCGATTTGAAAAAATGAGTTACAAGTAGTTTGATACTACACTTGCCCGTGAGCCCTCTTGCCCATTTTTATGGTTTTACTTCCACATTTTTAAAACAAGGTTTTCCTTCTCTCCCCTGATCTCATGTGAAAGACTTGCACAAATAGTGAATTTCAGCATCCCACACAGCTGCACCTATCTACAAAGCATTGTCAAATATAAAAAGAAAACAAATTGAAAGCTTAAGGGGGCAAACCTTGTTTCCTCTGATCTGTTTGTTAGTCATTTCACATATTAATTGTAACAATGATAAATAAAAAAAATTCAGACAGAGGTGATTTTTTTCAATGGGATGTCCCAAATGATCAGTCCTCACAGCATCCTTTATGAGGTAGGTAAGTATAATATCCATTTTACAGATGGGGAAACTGAGGCATTGAAGTAAAGTGACAGTCACTACTAGAGGGATTAGAACCTCAGGTATTTCTGCCTCTCAGCCTTGTGCTCAGAACACTAGACTTGACTTCTCTTCAACCTGGGCCCTGCAAAGACAATACAGCTCTGTGAGCATAAGCTAGAGTCTATTCTTTCTTATGCATAATCTCAAAATTAGTAGTTAAATTTGGATTTCTTGATTTATTATGGTGATGATATAAATGGCAGAGCATAGCTCAGGAATCTAAAATACGAGTCTGAAGTGTGGGATTTGCTGTATTAACTCCTGCTTATTAAAAATGCCTGGCTAGCCTGGGGCACTAGTGACCATTTTAAGATCAGATATTTCATGAACCCACAATGCTAGCATTTAGTTCTGTACACCATTGGGAATGCTGATTTTTTTTTTTTTTATATCTAATGGGGGTTCACAAAATATCAGATAATAAAATTGTCACATATTACTTCCCCATAGCTTCATTTCTGAAGCGATCTTAATGGTTATCTCAAGAACCATTAAAGATAGAACGAATGTTTTCCACCACCTGAGATCCAGGAATCTCAGCTTTCAAATGCTAAAAACATTCATCTCGAGTCTAGGAACCCTCAAAAGCTGAGGGTAGAACGGGGCATTATGCTCATAAGAGTATTGGCAGCTAAAAGCAGGCCAGAACTGAAAAGTGAAGGGGGCAGGGCAGCAACACAGTAATCAGAAAAACCTGATTTGAAGCACTTCCTGCTTGATTACAGTTTTTTGATAATTTTTGTTGTCTTGTGCTTTTGCATAGTCTTGTGGTCTTAAGCATTTTCATGTTCAAGAGATTCCAGTTGGCTCAGTTAGGTGGAGAAAATATTATGTGAGAGAATATGAAGTAGTCACTTTTTTTTAACTTCACTAATAGCGTGAACGTCTCAGACATTGCTAGAATAGGGAATTGGTGCAGAAGTACCTTTTTAAATGTTTTTCTTGAAACTATTGACATTTTTTCATAGTCAACATTTAAAAAAAAACAAACTACTAATAAAGTAGTTGTCACGCTCACTTTCAAGGTCCAGTATTTTGTGACTTGCCAAGAGCAGAAACACTTCGGTGAACCAGTACTAAAGCTTTCAGGACTTATGTTGAGAAGGAAATCTGCTCTCTTCTTAATGGGTTTTGATTTCTTTATTTTAAGTGAATTTCCAGTACTGACATTGGCAAAATCATCTTTTGACTAGTAAGCCAACCCAATTTGATCTTCCCCATGGAGGGGGAATATGGAATCCTGGGATGTTTTTAGTTGCTTTTCTGACTGCATGCATAATTCAAAATATTAGTGTTGCAGAAATTCCTGGAGTCTGAGTTCTAGGGAACTGTAGCTATCTCATTTCCTCTGAGGATGCTGGGCTATCTCTACCCCAGAGTCTGAGGACAGTAACATGATGCCAGTCTTGGCATCTGTTCAACCAAAGCCAAGAAAAATCACCTGGGTTTCTGTCCGAGTCCTTCATTGCAAAGTGAGTCAGACCCCTGGGCACTCTGAACACAAGGGGATGTAAGCAGGAAATGGGAGCCTGCCACCTGAGTGACATGAGCCTCTCTGCAAACAGAGAAGGCTGCGTTTTAGTCCTTTGGGGGATCAGCTGATGTTCATGTTTGAACAACGAAAAGGTGTAGTGTCTCGTTGTGAGCTTAGCAAAAAAGGCTTTGCGTTGTGTTTTGTATGATGTCTCCAAGCTTGGCTCCTATGATCTCTGGCCACGCCAAGCACTACATGTGGGTTTCTGCCTCATTTACACAAAAATTCTCATGGTTTATAAGGAAGTGGGGAGACTCTCAGGGTGTGTCCCATACCATGTTTGCATTAAGAATGGGAGGGCAGAGTCCCCTCCCTTTGCTCAGTCTTCACCGGTTTCAGAGTAACAGCCGTGTTAGTCTGTATTCGCAAAAAGAAAAGGAGTACTTGTGGCACCTTAGAGACTAACCAATTTATTTGAGCATGAGCTTTCGTGAGCTACAGCATCGGATGCATCCGATGAAGTGAGCTGTAGCTCACGAAAGCTCATGCTCAAATAAATTGGTTAGTCTCTAAGGTGCCACAAGTACTCCTTTTCAGTCTTCACCTTCTTCCTTTAGCACAGCAGGTGGGATCTGTTTCTTTTCCACCACTTGCATTGTGGTGACCCTAAGCACTACATGTGACTGAAGTGGGGACAATTTAGAACAGAAACAGTGAAACAGGAAATGGGATAGACCAGTCCTTGTACAGTGGAAGGAAGTAGGTTGTGGAGGAATTGCCCACCATTTCTACGATCCCTGCTCAGTGTCTCAGAGGAAAAAGGCAGAACTCCTCAGTCATGTAGCATGGAGGAAAATTATTTCCTTGCCTTCAATCTGGCAGTCACTTTGACCAGTTTACAACTCTCAGGACTTGTCTACATTAAACCAATGCAAATCCCTGTGTGAACGCCCTTATATTGATTTAAGACAGGTTAAATCAATTGAAGGATATTCACACACAAAGTTTCACCATTTTAACTAAATCAGTTTAAAATTGCATCTTTAGTTAAACCAGTGCAACTTTGTGTTTAGATTAGGCCTCAGCTGCACTTTGATTAAAACTGCTTGTGATAAAGGAATTGCTTGATTCTGAGGAAACATGAGTGGACCACATCATGACACAGTCCATTCTCTCTTGTTGCAAAGGGCCCCTCTGTCTCTGGGCTTCCAAGCACAAAGATGCTGAGTGAGAGAATTATGTGCACCAAGCTGAGGGCTTCCAACCACAAGTATTGTTCAACAGTATAGGTCACAAGATGCTTGGAGGCCAGTCTCCTTTGGTCAGCAGATCTGGTTTTGCTGGCTCAGCCATACTTTACAAAGAATGGTGGTAGGACAATGGAAGTGGAAAGTGTCTAGTGCTTGAGGCTATTTCAGCTCCAGACCTTCAGTTTCAGGTTAAACACTGACTTCACTAGGGCAGCCTGTGTGTAGTGATGGTGCCTCTTGCATTTATGCTCGTCAGCAAAGATTTAATCCCTGGAGCCTGTGAGACTCGTGTGTAGCCCCACAGTCTCAGTGCCTGACTCTCCCCAGGGTGGCTGGAAGGTGCCTTCTCTCCCTAGCTGTTGATAGGAATTTACTGCCTGGATAACAAATTTCCTTTAATTTAAAAAATAAAATAATGAAATGAATTTCATGAAAATCAGGTAGGATCATTCTGGCCTCAACCAGGCATAGTGCAGGCAGGAGTGCAGACTTCTATTGTCTATTAAATAGACTTCAGATGTCTATTAAAGATTCCATTGATTTTTCTTTTCTTTTTTTTTTAACATTCCATAAATTGTAAATAGGACAAATCTGGCGGGGAACATCAATCCTGACCTGTGCTGTGCTAGTGCACTAATCCACTGCACAACCTTTCTGACTCTCAGAGTGTTCCCCTCCTATTGTATGTACTTTTACCTTGTGCTTATCCTTCCTAGACATACATACAGATCACATTCCCCACACACAACCTGCCATGTCAGTGAGTTATCTTAGCTGATCCCCAGGGCTGCTGCATTATCTAATGCTGATTATCTGGATGATTGCAGGTTGGCCTGGTTTACATGTTCAACCTTATCGTTGGGACGGGAGCCCTAACCATGCCGAAGGCCTTTGCTACCGCTGGCTGGCTCGTCAGCCTCATTCTCATAATGTTCCTGGGCTTCATGAGGTAGGATTTTGGTGTCTCTCTTTGCCTGTCTTCAGCATGCTGGGAGTGTGGCTTGGTTTTATTCTAAGGGCTACATGCTAGAAATTGGGGGCAGCATGCTGGTGAGAAGCCCAGCCACTCTGCCACCCAGCTGCTGGGATTTCACAATTGTGCTGCACCTGGATCCTGTTTAGAGGCTGTAGTTTTAATATCAACTTTCTGGCTAATGGATGTCTGCAATGTGGAGCTACATCTCCTCTAGCTGGTAGAAGGGAGTGTACTTTGTCTCCACTGCCCACTCTAGAGCCTTCTGGCTGCTGCATGGCAGAGGGTCTTCATAAAGTTTAAGGCCAGAAGGGACCACCAGATCATCTGTTCTGACCTCCTGTGTATCACTGGCCACCAATGCCACCCAGCACTCGCATTCTAATCCCAGCCATTTAAATTAGACCGCAGCATTACAGCCCATGGGAGACTAGTCTATTATGTGCTACAGGCAGAGACAAGGAGAGACTGAGGTGCAGCAGTGTCCAACCCAGGCAGAGACAAGGAGAGACTGAGGTGCAGTAGTGTCCAACCTCTTCCCCTCCCCCCCGGCAGGAAAATGATGATCCTGGCAAGTGACACACACCCACATACTGCAGAGGAAAGTGGAAAAACCTCCAAGCTCACTGCCAATCTGACCAGGGGAAAATACCTCCCCAGCCCCACATATGGCGATCAGTTAGACCTGAGCATTTGAGCAGGAACCAGGCAGCCAAAGTACCTGAGAGAGAGAATGCTCCATGTCACATCAGAGCTCTGGCCCGCTACACCCAATCTCCCATCTCCAGCCATGGCTATCCCTGAGGCTTCCAGAATATGTTGGGCAGGGAAACCCCCTCCAGACCCCTGCAGGTGGCCAGCTGAAACCTTGAAGCATGAGCTTCACTACTGTACCCTTCCACCAGCCTCTTTTTTGGGGTCGTCGTCCTCCCCCAGGGATAACTCCAATGCTTGTCTCTTTGCTAGTGATATCTTTCCCAGTCACCAGTAGCAACACAAAGTTGATGTGATTCCTGACAATTTCACTTCTGCTGACTGCATTTTGAATGGCGGCCGTGAAACTGACATGTCATGTCAATTTCACTCTGGCTCCTAGCAGGGTTCTGAGCAAGGGGCACTGGAGCTCTGTCTGCCTGCAGATTTGGGGAGGCAGCTCTGCACTGACTTACATTTGGAAGGTTAACTTCACAGTCTTTCGCACCCATGCTCAACAGGGAAGGCTACTTATTCACCACAGACAAATGGAATTTTCAAATTTTGCTCCGTCTTCAGAATCAGCATGTTCTGGCTCTAGAACTGAACTGAATCTGGACTGGATTGACTCAGATTATAAATTCCATATATGTCAATCCCTTCTGTGTAGGGACCATAACCTTTTAGGTATGTTGCAGTGAGAAGACATTAGAATAATTAAAAGATCACCTGCGTCCTTCAAACCCATCTGCCCCATGGCTGGTCTTGGACACGAGCAATTTAAGCTGATGCCTGAATAGAGCTGCAGAGGAGCGCAGTTCGGTAGTGATTCAGCCACTCGCAGATGGTGTAATCTCCCATCTGCGACCAGGAGTACAGGAGGAAGTAACTTCCTGTAAAACTATGCCTGCCTCATTTCTCCCCTTCACCAGTCTGGGATCTTGGAAACCCTGAGGCTAACTTGAAGCTGACCAGACTTCAGCTTGGTTTCCTCTGCACTGGTGCAGCAGTTGCAGCACAGGAGGTGGAGCTAAGGGCTGTTGCTATAGTTGTGTGATCTACACATTCAACCTGGAGACTCCAGTAGTTGATGGTGTCATCTTTCTGATGAGATGTAAAGCCTTGTCTGGATCACTGGTGCTCATGAAAGGTCCCCTCTCACTTTTGTAAGAGTATTGGGATTTTAATCCTGGTATCCTGGCCAAATTCTGTTATGGGTACCTCCATTTGCCAATCTAAATTCCTTCTGCAGTTTCGATTGGATACAACTTTTTCCTGTCCTGTACTATTTGGCTATTAAACAGAGTCCATGTTTCACTCAAGAGGAAACTGCATTTCAGTGGTGAATGAAATTATTTTTGTAAACCCCAGGTGTGTTGAGGCTTAATATTTGTAAACTGCAATAAATCTGTGAAAGAAACGCTCTATAAAAGTCTGGTTAATTATTATTGACAGACATAAATTCTGGAAGTACGAGTGACTGTTGGATTCAGATGCAATCCATTTTTAAATACCTTATTTCCAAATAATGAAGCCCATGTACGGAGCTCCCTACCGTCTGCTCTGGTTCTTCCTCAGTTCATATCTTAGTGCCAGCAGGAGGTGCAAATCTTGCTGGCTCGTCCATGATGCTCTTGTGCCAAACTTGAAATGTCGCGCACTGGTGCGAAGTGCTTTGTGAGCCTAGTTGCCCTGTTGCTTACATTCCTGTGTTCACGCTTCTGACTCCCTAATAACCTCTAGAGAACTTTCAGTGCAGTGAGAGTCTACATGGGCAATCATTATGTGGCGTCCAGGAGGGGGCTGCTGTACGTTTATCCTAGCAAACCTAATTTCTCATTTGAACTTGATAAATGAATTCAGTTTGTGAAGCAGTAAAACTGTTTTTGAACCTTAAATAAGATTGATTTTTGTTTTACTTTTAAAAAAAAAAAAAAAAGCAGAGGGGAAAGAAACCTTAAAATGGTCATTTAGCTGAGACAATGACAGTCCATTCCTGAAAGCGGCAAAGCAGATTGTAGTGGTGAACTGAGACCTCGGATGGGTGAGTGATTCTAGCCGTCTCCTTGGCATTGGGTTAAAAAAAGTTCCCTCTCGTTATTTAACTCCTTAGACGGCTTCTTCTACAGTCACTGGCAAAATTGGTGGTGTACGTCCTAATTTGCTTGCTGCTCTGAAATCTACAACAATAATAAACCATTGCCCTTCAGTAACACCTTCCTTCTGAGGGTCTTGCAGTGTTTTACAGCTACCAAAAGATTAAGCCTCACAACAGTACTGTGAGGACAGGGAGTATGCATTATTCCCACTTTACAGATGGGGAAACTGACTTGGGATTACAAACCCTACCATGCAATGCTCCATCTTCCTCTAAGAAGCCTACCCCCGTTGCAGTGAGGTAGCATGTAATCTGTGGGACACACCTGTACTGGAGATATAGGCAGATGCCTGCTCCGTTTATGCAAATTAGTTGCAGGCTTCATGCTCCTGACAAATTTCCTGTGTTTTTGGTTGATCAAAGTTTGAGCACCTCTGACATAGTCCTAGAAATAAGAGGCTCCTTTTATTTACTGATATTTGCACCTAACTGTGGTTTTATTGTGATGTTTTAACACGTTTTTACACAAGCATTTTGGTTGAGACTAATGGGTCTACCAGGCCCAAATGCTTAAACAAAAATAATTACAAACAGCAAATGAGATCTTCTCATGGATGTGATAATATACCATGAAGCAACCATAACTGTCTCCAGGTTTTTAGTTTACAAAAGAAAAAACATATTCTTGCCTGTTTCTACTCTTACGAAACAGTAATAAGGAAGTACTCTTATGAATATTTTACATCTGTGTGGTGCCTTTCATCCCAAATTGCATCATACTGTGTGCCTACACAGCACAACTGAAATGAAACCGTCTCTGGGTTGAAGGACAGCAGCAAACTGAGGTAGAACTCCCTGTACAAAAAGAGAAAGAGGGGAATGCTGGTGAAGGGTGCTGGGACAAACCCCTACCCTTACAAAACATACTAGGAGATCTTTAGGGGCTACACGTAACGGATAGGACTCTGGTTTATAAGGTCTCACCCGAAAGACCCTTCACACAGTGAACTACACAATACTTCATTCATCTGAGTCATAAAGGCAAAGGACTGGGTCAGCTCTGTCAGGATTCAATCCTGCCTGTGGATCTAAGGAGTCCAAAACTTCCAAACTTTGATGCTTAGGGCTCTGTGCCATTGTTTTCACTACTGCGTGAGAACTTCTAGGTTATGACATTTGAGTTGTTAAACTCTGTCTCAGTCCAGCTCTTAGCAGAACAGCATCCCAGTTGACACCCCTGGGGCAATCTCATCAGAGTCCCAGGACTGAATGCGCCGCGGAGACTCTTGCCTCTAAATACGGTCCCAGGTACTAGCAGGATAGTGCAGAATCTTGCTTTGCAACTGTCTGCATTGTTCTCTGTTCCATACAAAAGATGCTTCATTCCCCAGAGCTGTCAGTCCAGCATCTCACCAACACTAACTTCACATAAGAAATGTAAGAATCCCCAAACCCAAGAAAATCGCCTCTGCACTGCTTCATTCTTGATTCGGCAACAGTGTGGAGGCTGCAACATGTACCAGAGCTATGAAGAGCCTGTCTCCCTCGGAAAGCCCAGTCAAAGTAATTTGCAGTGATCTATTCTGCTGTCCTTGTTAGCTATTAGTAATTGCTAAATTTAATTTCCCTTCTAGTTACATGACTACAACGTTTGTGATGGAGGCCATGGCCGCTGCTAATGCCCAGTTGCGTTGGAAGAGAATGGAAAAGCACAAGGTTTGTGTCGTGGCTTTTTATTTTCCAATCTCTATCATTCTTCAGTCCCTAAAGGCTCTCCTCAGATTACAGTTCTGGCTCTGCCTCCCCTCATTAGTAAGTCTAATAAAGGAATAAATTTCCACTGTACTTAACGTCTTCATATAAAATGTGGTCGTTCTCTGTGTTATTGCTCATAAAACCCAGGATTTTCTTTTCCTGCTTTAAAAATCCCCGACACTGCCCATATGTCTCCCAATTTCATGCTGCTGGTTTTGGCCTGAGATGCTCTTTAGAGGAGTTGGGGAGAGCAATCCATCATTCAAGGTGTGTTAAGATCTATAAATCCTTAAATTGTGAGATCCAGCCACTACAGGGCACTGTTGATCTAGCTGGAATGCTCTTGTTATCAGTCATTGGGGTTGTAACCCAGGGACTCCTGCTGGGCATTCTCTCTGGCCTTTGTCCTGACTGTAGAATTTACTCCTTCGCTGGGTTTGTCAGCTCCTGGGTTTAGTGGCCTTCATGATGCAGTACAAGGCATAATTTTTTGGTCAGACTTTAATCGTGATCAGTAGGAAGGTGGGGTGGAGTTGTGGAGTGGGTTTTCCTGCTCTGCCTAGTTAGGGAAATGCAAAGGTTTGGGTTTTTAAGAAAATGTAATCTGGTGCCCACACTGTGCATCTGGACACCAAATCTACAAACTCATTGCATCAAGCTTGCTAGTGTCTTTATGATTTTACTGAATGGACATTCTGCTCTTGTGTATATGTCCCACATGGAAAGAGAGTAGCTCACTTTGTCATTAACCTCCTAATGCCCTGCCAGTGTTGTCCTCCTTCCTGAGAGTGCCCTCCCCACATTCCAAGACCAGAAAATATGGTTTCCTGCCATCTCCCCATGTGCTCACCGGTCTGTGCCTTCCAGTCCCCCTCTCTTTTTCACCATGAGCACATGGAACTGAGGGTTTTTCATTGGCTTGTTTCTGCCTCCTTGTACTGTTGCCACAAGCTGTGCCTCAGGTAGCCCACATCACAGAGCAGACCCTAGGCAGCTGCACTTATTTTCCTACCTTCTAGGAAGACGATGATGAAGATTCTTCCTCTGGGGTCTCTGACAGTGATATTCTCCTCCCAGATGGCTATGAACGATCAGAGACACGGCCTATCCTGTCAGTTCGTAAGTATCCAACTTTTGCTGCTACTTGCTCTCTAATAGGGAACGAAAGGCTTTTCCCACTTCTGTGGGAACCAAACCCTTTACAACTGCCCTCTTGTAAGTGGAGTAAGACTTTTCTCCTCCACCTTTCACCCTGAGGGCTTGTCTACACTTGAAAGTTAATTTGGATTGAGATAGGGTATGAATTTAAAGCACCATAGCCATTCCTGAATAGCTCCATGAAAATGGATTAAGCTAAACAGGAACAAGACATTCTTAATCTATAATAAGAGTATCCACTCATGGAGTTATTAAAGAACAGTTATTTTGGAATAGACAAGCCCTTAGTGACAGATGAATTCCACATGCCCACATCTCACGAGCTCTCTTCTAGTTCATGCCATTATGGCTTTCAAGATGGACTAGTGGATGAAGCTAGTTTTACTCTGTTGCTTCCAAACAGAAGAGGCTTTTTCTTTCCCCTTTTACCTAGAACAATTGCATCTGGTCACCGAGGCATAAATGTCTTCCTCTGAAAAGCTATAAACGGTGTGGGGACTGCATGGCAGGGGGTGTATGTATCCTGGATGGTGTTACCAGGATAGATGGGATGTTCCCAGATGGTGCCTGTCCTTCCTTTGGGCTAATCAAGAAGAGTGAGTGGAACTTTCTTGTTTCCAACTTGCAGAGAGACGTGGCTCACCCAATATCTTTGAAATCACTGAGAGGGTGGAGATGGGTCAGATGGCCTCTATGTTCTTCAATAAAGGTAACTATCTCACTTTCTCAAGGGTTCCCAAAGATCTTCCTGAATAGGGTAGTAGGTGTCGTTGTTCCTTAAACCTGTGCACTTGTAACGTGGTGGTGGAAGCAGCTGCTGCTGTGAATTCTGGGTTCCCTCTAAACCTCCTGATTCTGAGGACTTGACAGTTCCAGCCAAACATGCCCCCATCCCCAAACACCTTTTTGTAGGATTTTTGTTACTGACTATCCTCCACTGCAGTTGCAGAGAATGCGATGTTATGGACTCATTTCCAACCCAGCCAAGGGAACTACGCCAGAATCTAGGTCAGGGAGGGCAGAGGGGCTGTAGTAGGTTTAGCCAAAAAAGTCCTGAAGCAAAATGGGCAGATTTCCCTTAGCACGTGAGTATAAAGATTGTAGGAATAACACTTGCTTCTGCCCAGCATGACTGCTCTGACCCTGACTCTCCATGCATTGAGTGCTCACCTCCTCTCTCTGTATCCTCTGCAAACGTGGTCCACAGCAGCAGAGCCAGGAAGTGTCTGCTCTCACCTTCCTGACACTGTTAAGATGCAGCACACCAAACATTTCCCCAATCAGTTAGCTTCAGTCTGAAGGAAGGAGGTCAGTGAGGAGCATTTCTGAGAGCACTTGACTGTGGCTGGGTAAGTGACCTCTAGGGCTTCTCTAATCCTGAGCTTCAGTCTGAATGGGTCCTCTGTGCACACCTGATGGATGCAGGCATCTTGTCTTCGTATTAAATGTGTTTTCTGTCATATAATAAAAAACATCTATAACTAGAATGAAATAAGAAAACCCTACAAAGGTAGCTGCAATATAAAGCTATATTAATCTCACACTATAGAGATACAAGCCATAGACAACGAGAGAGATGACACTCAGAGCATAGTGTGTTTGTAAAGAAATCCCATGTTTTCTGGCTCTGCAATCAGACACATGCCATGGTGTACAGTTTTGGTCTCTTGCAGTCAAATGTCTTGTGAATGGCACGTTCCTTTGTTCACCGGTATTTTTCTTAGCACGCAGTGGGCTGCGTTTTCCACGGCATTACACCAGTTTTATGCTAATGTAACTCCATTGCGTTCCATGGAGAATCAGGATCTGGGGTGGGGAACGTTTTCAAAAGCACCAGTGTCATTTGCAAGCACAAGTCTCACTGAAAGTGCATGGGAATCCTTTCAGCAGGTCTTGTGCTCCTAGCTCACTTAGCTATTTTGACATTCCCACCTTAGAGCTCTAAGTGCCTCCACTCTAATGGTGGCGGAGGAGCAGTGTGGTCTAAGCCTAGGCCTGGAGCTTCTAATCCCAGCTCTGATACTGATTTGCTGCACCTTGGGGCAAGTCTCTTCGCTTGTGGCTGTTTCCCCATCTGCAAAACAAGGCTATTACTTACCTACCTCACAGTAGTTGTCTGGGGATTAATATTTGTAAAGCACTTTGAAGATGAAGAATGCTGTGTAAGTGTTGCCTAGCAGTACTGTTTTGGATCCTCGTCTATATCGGCAGGTGTAGCCTGCTAGATTAAGGGGATGTTGCAGAAAGGGGGCAACAGGTCAGCCAGTGCATGCACAAATTTCAAATCGCTAGCAAAACCTCTTCAGGTGAATTGGAGAGGAAATGGTGGTGACTACAATACCTAGTACTGGAGAGTGGGGTTTATAAGGGAGACTATGTTCTAGGAGGCTGCAGCTGATCTCAAGCTTTAATCATTGATGTTAGAGGCAATGTCTCCCAGTAGAGGGTGCTGGGAGTACATGTGCTTCTCTTCTAACCCGAGTAAGAAAATCTACATGTAAATTTCCTCACAATACTGTATTACTTGCCTAATACTTTACATTTAATCCCCCATCTTAAAGTTTTATTTTTAGTTTGAGTTATCAGAGTTAGATGCTAGGGATCCCCTTCCAGAAATATTTAGGGTCCTGATGATGTTGGGATGAGAGCTCTTTCAGGAAGTCAGGTGGTGCTGCCATGGAACACAGCATGAAAACACTGTGACTTCCAGATAAGACAGGAGATCGACCTAGTTAGCTGTTCCGGGGGGAGCTGTGACTCGGGTACAGAGAAGGGCTACTAGGATGATCTGAGGAATGGAAAACTTGTCTTATGAAAGGAGACTCAAGGAGCTTGGCTTGTTTAGCCTAACTAAAAGAAGGTTAAGGGGAGATATGATTGTTCTCTATAAATATATCAGAGGGATAAATACCGGAGAGGGAGAGGAATTATTTAAGCTCAGTACCAATGTGAGAACAAGAACAAATGGATATAAACTGGCCACCAGGAAGTTTAGACTTGAAATTAGACGAAGGTTTCTAACCATCGGAGGAGTGAAGTTTTGGAATAGCCTTCCAAGGGAAGCAGTGGGGGCAAAAGATCTATCTGGCTTTAAGATTAAACTAGATAAGTTTATGGAGGAGATGGTGTGATGGGATAACATGGTTTTGGTAATTAAATATTCATGGTAAACAGGCCTAATGGCCTGTGATGGAATGTTAGATGGGGTAGGATCTGAGTTACTCAGGAAAGAATTTTCTGTAGTATCTGGCTGGTGAATCTTGCCCATATGCTCAGGGTTTAGCTGATGGCCATATTTGGGGTCGGGAAGGAATTTTCCTCCAGGGCAGATTGGAAGAGGTCCTGGAGGGTTTTCGCCTTCCTCTGTAGCATGGGGCACGGGTCACTAACTGGAGGATTCTCTGCTCCTTGAAGTCTTTAAACCACGATTTGAGGACTTCAATAGCTCAGGCATAGGTGAGAGCTTTTTGGCAGGAGTGGGTGGGTGAAATTCTGTGGCCTGCGTTGTGCAGGAGGTCAGACTAGATGATCATAATGGTCCCTTCTGACCTTAGTATCTATGAATCTATTTGCTGCTTTCCCTCCCTGGTCAGAAGTAATAGCCTGGTCTTTACTATTGCTCAGCTCCCGTTCAAAGGTGCCCCACTGTTTTTACTACAAAAGCTCAAACCTAAGATATCAGAGAAGAGCCAAGTTAAACATGCCTCTCTGTAGACTGTCGTAGCACACCAGTCATTTGAAAGGCTCCACAGAGATCAAAGGGCCCTGAATGAGGGGTTTGTGCAGTGATCAGTTGGATATTGGTTAGGGAATGAGAAATCTAGGCTGTCAGAAGCTGGAGTTTGAAAATACTAGCTCAAAGCATTAGCCTCCACGATGTACCATTATCAACTGTCTCTGATGTTTGCTTGGATCGAGATGCTGTGTCGCACAGGCAGACATGAGGTGTTGGGGGGCTCTATGGCCATTGGAGAGAAGGGGGGAGAGGGGTTTTGTCACAGATTCCTACCAATGAGACTCATTGGCCTGTTAAAAGGAAAAACCCTGTTGTTGCTAACGAGCTCTCTGCTCGTTTCCCTTGACTGGTTTAACAATCTGACGGGATGTGAATCTGCAAACCTCGGAGTTAAGCTGGAGATAAATCTTCCACCTCTGATTCTTCATCTGTTTTCTGAATGGTGCTGACTTGTTTGGGCTGCAAGGAAAAATAAAGGGCCCCCACCAATTTCTTTTTAAAGGAGCCTGCTCTGAAGCATGTCTCTCTCTGGTCACAATGTTGAGCTCTCTCTGCCAGGGATCGGGTGTCATTTATCATAATAATGGATTCTGTGCACATTCATCATTCTCCGTCCTCACAGGAAGTCATTGATCTTCCCGTTTTGTGTCCAGTAATGAAAGTATTGATCAGGGAGGGTTGGTGGCAGTTTATAAACAGAACTGACACTGAAGTCCACCTGCAGTCAGAGAAGATGGGGGAACCTCTTGCCTGTACTTCACTGATTAGAAAGTCAAGCTGGGAACGCTGCATGTTCTTTGAACTGAGCTGCCTGAGTGCAACACAGAGCACCAAAAGGAACAAAGGATGGTGCCTGCTTGCATCCCAGAGATCAGCAAGTCAGACTTTCAAGGATCTGGGGTTTCAAGTTCACCAACTTCTTAACGCTTTATTCCCATACGTTTCTTGAACTAAGTACAAAGACTGCATAAAAGCTACTGCATGGGCAGTCATCAGAGGCGGGAGTTGGCACTTCCTCCGCTAGGACAGTTACACTGGATGCAAACTGAATGGGGAAGAAGTGGAGGGATTATTAGGAAAATCAGACTTTGAGCCCTAACCTTCTCTTTACATTTTAAAGACTCATTTCAACACAAAGGGCTGGAAACTGATCTTTAAAAACTCAGATCTTGGAATAGCAGCTCTGTCTAAAGGGTTAACTATTTTTTTTTAACTGTCCTTCCCCCTGCTCCTGGAATCTGATGGTTTTCAAAGTTGCACAGTGACTATCCCTATGTGACCATCTTAAAAATACCCCAAGGCTCTAGTTCTGGGTGAGGACAACTGGGAAAAAAAACAAAAATAAATTGGGAGTTTCTAGAATTAGTGGTCTGACTCTTTTGCAGAGGGGCTGAGCACCTGCAGTTCCCCTTTACTAAATATGACATTGGGAGAGGGGGAGGAGAGAGACTTTTCCAAGAGAAGGACCTCATTTTTCAAACTTTGCCAAAAGAAAAACTAACCTCCCATAGCTACAGAACATGTATGAGAAACAGCTTTTTAAGTATAAAAAAAGTATTAAAAAAAAAAAGTTTTTATACTTTTTTATACTTTTATACTTTTTTTTAATACTTTTTAGTTTTTTTAAGTGCATAAAACTAGCTTTGTTGCAGAGGTTCTCTATTTCATCTTCCTCCTTCCGGCTGAATGCAGAACGGGTAAAACCTGGTTGTGATGAAGGGCTTTGTGGGCAGGGGAGAAAGTGTGAAACTTTTGTAAAACTCAGATTTAACATCATCAAAAGTGCTGCAGAATTAGTTTTCACGCTCCACAGGGTTGAAACTAAGCTCAAAGTTTATAAACTCGGCAGGAGCCTTCCAAAGAAGCTTAGCTTCAGCCCTGCAGAACTTGGGAGCTCTGCATGACTAAAACCTCATGGCTAAGCTCTTGAGGAGTTCAGGAGCTTTGTAGGTGCAGAGCTTCAAGTCAGGGCAATGCTAAAGGACCATTCTGCAATGAGTAGGTATTCAGAGTATTCCATGCCTTCAGTCTTCTTTAAACTACCTCAATGATGTGTTGCATCAATGCATTTCAACTTCACCAGTCCCTTGGCACGTCTCACTTTCAAGTGAGACAATTTCCACACAGGAATTGTGCCACTGGCACTAGTGAATAAGTTTATTTAAAGAGTGGGGGAGAATGGAGAGAGAACTGAATGGGCTTGCGTGTTCTTACCTGAATAGGGCACCTTTTACCTTCAGGTTGCTGGCTTATATCTGTCCCATGTCAGAGGGCCTTCACCACCTGACATGTAGCTTATGTGAAAGGAGTTGGTTGTACTCAGTCCACTTTCTAGCAAGCGGGTGTCTATGGCACCAGAGCCATCATCACAATTGTCACTATTCTCCCTTGTGGGCCATCTTAGTGAAGAGGCCAGGGATTTAATGGGCCAGAGGTAAACTTTGATTCTTGACAGGGCTTTGGGAGGAAGCTTGTATTGCTTCTGCCTATGCTGTACATCTCCTGTGGGCAGAAGATTCCAGCCTCCAGTGCAGCTAGCTTGGCACCTCTCACCTGCATGAAATTTATCACCAAATAAATACATAAATTGATGGAGAAAATAAAATAATAATAAAACCCCCTGGCAAGGAGGTGATGTGAACCGCTGACTCCTTTAGGAGCAGAGTTCAAGGACCCACCTGGCCCTAGCCCTCCTATTAATACGTTTCCTTTTCTTACAGTGGGGGTCAACTTGTTTTACTTCTGTATAATCATCTACCTCTATGGGGACCTAGCGATCTACGCAGCTGCTGTGCCAGTCTCGCTCATGCAGGTGACCTGGTGAGTGATGGCAGTTCTTTGTAAGCCCAGGAATCTAGTGCACTAACAATAGAGGATGGAACAGATCCTTTTCCATTTGGGTGCTTCTGCGATGGAGGGGTAACGAATATTCAGTGGACCTGGTTTTGCCCTTGACTTCTGAAAGCCAGAGAGGGAGATGACCCAAGAACAGGTCATCGGTGTTTACAGATGGGATAATGAGGTTGGACGCCTCCTTTACTGGAGACGGCTAAGCTGGCATTAATTGGCCGAAGAGTCACGTGACCTGACTTAGATTCAACTTTGGGGCCAGACCTAAGTCCTACTTACCCACGTGGTTAATGCAGCGCTGGCTGCACCAGTGTGAACTCATTATTGTGTTTCCTTGTTATTGAAGGACCATTCCCAGGAGTGATCCTTAATAAGTTCTTGACCTGTCAGTTGAGGTGGCCAGCTAGGCTGAGAGTTGAGTCCTTTTGTGATATGGATAGGAGTCCATTAAGAACTAGACTGAGACCAATTCCTTCCTCATAAGTAACAATAACTATCAGAGAAGAATGACATTTGTTCAAGTTTGCTCTGGGCTCAATTTGAAATAGTGTCCTAGAGGTGCAAGTCTCTATATCCCACTATTAGTAACTTCAACCATCTAGTCCCATCACCTGCATTTTTAAATAATTGTGAAGAGCCCAAGAATCTATCTATGGTTACATAATTCAGAGTGATTTATGTTTTCTGGGGCCTATGATAGAGCAGCAAGATCAGGGGAAAGTCTCTGCATGTCTCTGTCTCCACCATGCCCCATTCTCTTTGACCGGAGGAGAGAGGAAGATGCAATTAGTGTATTCAGAGGGATGTTAATTACTGTTTTGCTTTTGTTTCCCTCTCTTCCCCCTCCCCCTGACTGCATTCTCAGTCGCGTAACTGGCAATCACTCCTGCGGTGTTGGAGATGGCACGAAGTATAACGATACAGACAAGTGCTGGGGGCCAATCAGGCGGATTGATGCTTACAGACTCTATCTGGTGAGTGCTCAGAACTGGATGACTGGTGTGGTCCGTATATCAGATTTGGTCTGAAATGATGTACACAGGTTTCTATGGCATAATGTGTTCAGATGAACAGCCAAGGTCTGGAATTCTGACTTCAGCCCTGTCTGATTTTCTGAATGCTCTCACTGCAGGCTTGATAGCCTGACTACATTATAGTTTGGCTAACCACATTGTGCTAAGCGAAATTTCCCCTGCATTCTCTTTAGTATACAGTATTCTTCACTTTCCGTCCTGCATGCTGTCTATTTCAGTACTGTTTAAACAGCTGTTGCAATCCAGAAGTGGCTGCACTTCAGTGCTTGGTGAAGTGATTCTGACTTTATATAGAGGTCTTAAAGTTTAATGCAAAGCTGTATATGAGTTTTAGATCTGTTCCTATATTGCAACAACTTTTGTGTGTCTTTAAAATCTTCTGTGTGTGAAATATTGTAGTTTTATACAAACTTCTGCTTTTTTGAGGGGGAACATGTCACCAGACATTGTTCTGTTTCTGTTCTGTACCATTTCAGTAGCATGGCTGGCTAGCTTAGGATTTTCTAGCCCATCACTGCAGTATCAAATTGTTGTGGCTCTGTTGCGTGGCAGAATCAAACTCTCTTTGACTTCAGTAGGAGTTACACACGAAGACAGAAACCATTGTCTGGGGTAAGAAGTGGGGAGAAGGAGGTGAAGAGCTTTAATAGCTTTGAAAGTAAAAGCAGCCTGAATCTCAGACCTGTTGGAACTTTAGCTGGGGGTTTAAATAGAAACCGGTATGGAAAAGAGAGGGAGGAAGGATGCATCAGATCATCAGTGCCAGCAGGTAAACCCAGGCGCAGGAGTAAATGTAAGCAATGCTTTCAGTTGCCATCATAAGGAGAGTGTGGTGGCTGGATCACATGCCTGAGCACTCCTCACTGTTGCAATAATAACACTGGAACAGGAGCTAGATCTCAGGAATATTAGTAAATGTCACAGCCTGGTTAATTATTTAAAAGAAATATTATTGCTTTATTAAATTGCATCTTGGCCTATTTCTTTGAAAACCTACATGATTGAAATTCAGAGAGAAAATCCTCAATAACTCTTTGACCGAACAGAAGGCACTTGTCAGGAAAGGCAGAAATGCATTAATTACTAACTGTGTCTCCCAGATATTACACCTATAACTCATAAAGATAATTGAAAATTTAAAAATACCCAAACAAACAAAAGCGTTACTTGCTGCTGTCTTGGTGGGCAACTTTCATGAACTTTATTCCCCCTGCTTGTCTTTGTTTAGGTTTGAAGGTTATTTTATCCTCTAATGTCTGTGGCAGTGATTAACCCTCTTTCTTCTGAGTAATCAAGAAAAAGGTTTCAGTGCTTTTCTCCACTTGCCTTCAGTGGGAACAAGGCTATGTGATGCTATGAGATATGGTTAGGTAATTAGTGGAATTGCTCCAGCGATGGGCTGAACATACAGAAAAGCTCCAAATTGTCAGTGCAACCTTTGAGCTCAGTTACATCTTCACTAACAGCTCTACCATTTCCCACTAGATAAGCATATGGGCAACATTGTATGTCTAAGAGGACAAATCCAGACTCCTATTCCCAGCTCTGCAGTTCAATTGCTGCTTGACCTTGAGCAAGTCACCTAAGCTCTGTCTTAATTTACCCCATTGTAAAAGGAGGATAATGTTAACAAAGCTCCAAGAGTGTTGACACTTAGCTGTCTATGAAGCACATGGAGATCCACTGCAAGAAGTGTTGTTGTTGTCGTCAAGGTCAGGAGAACTATTCTTTATATGGCACAGCTCTGAAGGGAGTTTAAAAGTTAAACCGACTTTGGTGCTGATGAATCTTTTTCATTGTTCTGTTATAACTTGTAGACAACAGGTGACCAATGGGTAGGTCTTTGTGTTATATTTGTCCATGGAAAAAAAGGTGTCTTTCCTTCGTGTTGCAAAGTGGCAAATTTTACAGGGTATCATTAAATTATAACAATATGCATTTTAACAGCCTAGTGTCAATCAGATGTTACTTTGTAAGGAGCTAGAAATGCTTCAGTACAGGCCTGATAAAACACAGGTTTTCTTCTCCCTTTTTAGCTTTGTTGCAGGGTGGATTTGATTTAAATCAAATTGATTTAAATCACTAGTCAGGAAGACTCTATTTAATCATGGTTTTATAAATAAAAATGCATTCTTGTTGGTTGTTATAAGCTTACTACATATTCTTCACAACTCGGAGATAGATGTAGGATTCATTTTTAGAAGGTACACACTATACATTTTTAAACAGTGATTTATTTTGAAAACTTTTCAGATTAGATTTACAGCTCTATCAGAAAATGAGTGATTGGTTATTTTATGTACCAAAGGTAATTGGGGCAGATATTTATGAAGTCATTGGGAGGTGAAGGATCTCCAATTCAACAAGTTAATCGTTAATATTTGGAGGATTTTCTTGCCGTGCTGTATTAGGAGGAGAACATCACCAGGCAGACATTTAAATTGTTTTATTTAAATTGTTTTATTTAACTAAAACAACGACATTAAATATTCTGGATTTTTTTCTTCAACAGCAAATATATAATAGGTTAACAAAAAAGCATATGTCCCTCGCTTCTCACATTTATCTCCAGACTTCTCCTTGTCCAGATCTATTCTTCTTCTTCTCCTCCCCCCCCCCCAACCAATCTTCTATTCATTGAACTTTTTGAAACTTTGCACTTTTAGAGAGAGGTAAGGGATTGACTCTGTGTACACAAATTTGCAGAGGGACGATAGAGTTGTGGTCTGTTATTTCTCATCTCTATATATTTATTTATTTATTTATTTAAAAACATTTTTGCTCTTAACAGCATGTTACCGCTGGGGAGACACATTCAGTTTGAGAACTGCAAAACTAAGCATCTCTGATGGTATCTTCTAGACTAAGCACTGTGTCCCATTGGATAGATAGAAAAATTAACCTAAATAATCTATACAGAAGCCAGTGGAATCCCATAAGATTGGGTCACTAATCCATGAACTATTGGAACTCCTTTACAAAACTTTTCTTAAACATTACATGAAAGAATTAGAATTTATAATCCCTATTCCATGATGAGATATATTTGAGCTATAATGTTTCTTAATTAAAGCTATCTTTAGATAGGTTTTTTCCTCAAAAAGCATTTTATCAAAAAAAAAAATCCGATTTAAATTAAAAAAATCAGATTTTTATTTTTATTTAATTTTTTTAAAATCATTGATTTTTATCCACCCTGTTTTGTTGGAATTTCACTTTGAAAAACTCCAGGGATGAAAGGATAACTTGTTCAAAACCACAACAACCTTCAGTAAAGTAGCATGAACAGTCTGAAATTTGTGCTGTAGGAAAGTAGGCTTTGTGGCCAAACGGTAATGCAGAATTGGGTAGACCAGAGTACTGAGTGACACGTTCTCAGATGCAAATGCTTCCACTAAATGAAAAAGGACTGCTAGTCTTGTCTCTTGTTGCATTGTTTCAAACTCTTTCCTAGTCACTTATTTTTCCATGGAGCAGGTTGCAGTGCAGTCAAGCTTCTCCTTCTCAAAACATGATGGTGCTTTGAGAGGCCTGTTGCCTGAAGTGTTCCCCCCCCCCCCCCCCAAGCTTAATTGGAATATTGCATGTAGTACAAAACTAAAACTTGAGATCAGCAGTCATGTGAAATGCTTTATACTTCAGAGATCAGAATTTGGCAGAGCGGTTTCCTAATTCAGAATCTGTGTGTGTGTACATGTCTCTCTACCACAACACTTTACATTCAGCATGGAATAACTGTCACCTTAAACTGTCATGTTTGTGTACAGAAGTGGATCCTCTAGGACCAGCAGGGTAGCCAGAGCCTAGCCATGTAAAGGAAGAAACAAGCCATTTAGAAGTGGAGAAGGGGAATAAACCTCTCAAGAACGTAAACAAATGGGACCTTCTCCTCCCTAGCATGAGGGCCCTTTTGGCTAGGGCCTATAGGAGTAGCCCTATAGGCATAGCCCTATAGGCTAGGGCCCTTTTGTTCTGGAGTCCTAACTCTCCGTCTTGTGAATGGGTTCTGAATCAGGCAGCTGAAACAAGGAGCTTTTCCTGCATACTAAATCCCAGTATGGGAAGGAGGAAAAAGACAACACGAGAACTTTGGAGGACAGTGTGCCTTTCCTTCTAAGAAAGCAGCACTGCTCTTTGGGAGCATCAGGCTCTGTCTCCTGAGCTCTTGTCTCTAGTTTCCCCATCTTTCCTGGCTCTTCCCAGTGGCCGAGCTGCAGGCTCAGCTCTGAGGGAGTCTAAGCAGGTCAGCACAATCCAGCCAAGGTCCCTACTCTCAATAAGAATGAATCCCCCCTCAGCTCCCACCTTTTTCTGTGTGTGTGTGCGCAGCCAGCAAATTACTGGCAACGTTTTTACTTCCATTTTTTCCAGGCTAAATGGTAAATGTAATGTTTTCCGCAGAATCTGTGGCAACTGCAAGAATCATACCAATTGGGCATTTTTCACCTCAAATGCCACCTGTCAGCAGAAGATCAGTCCTGCCTCTCTCCCAAGGACTCTGTTTTTCCCTTCCCTTTTTCTCAATTGCAGTAATAACTGTTTCAAGCACTGAATCTTTAGGCTGGGGAAAGGGAGGAGAAAATGATGGACATAAAATCCTATTTCATGGTTTAATGTCCAAAAACTCCTCCAGAAGTGGGCTCTGTTCCTGCTTTTTGGGAGTGGATGTTGAGCACCGTGTACGTAATGAGACTGTTTAGACTGATTAAGTCCCTCTCTGGAGATTTGCGTGCCTGTGCAGCATTTTTATTACTGCTACAGAATCTAGCACACCTATGTGTGGCTGCAGGGACGACACGTAGCCTGCCGGGCCCACATAACCTTCATCCTCCACGAACTGAGTGTTATTGGTCGTAAATTGTGTCCCAAAATACGGGTGGCTTGTGATATAAACAGGTCATGGAAAGTGTTGATTTTATTCAGTTGTACTCCCTCCTTCCTGTCCTGTTACTCGATGCTTGCATTTGCCTCCTTAAGTTGGACATTTGGGAGGCCTGGATGGGTTTGGAAGCTGGAGTTATGAAAGGCACAGCGTGAGTGCACTCGGTGCAGCTTGCAGGGTGAATCGGCTGGTAAGGGAGGCATGGGCTCCACGTCCTGTAGATGGCAAGTGCTGATTGCAGTTAAAGCAAATTGGTAACTTTTGTTCTTCCCTTCAAACCAGTTAGTCACAGCACAGTGGCGTCTTCTGCAGCCAGAATGATTTCTGGGTCATTGGGCTGTTCTATGCCCATTTTTAAGGGCAGCCTGGAATGAGCTATAAAAGGAGGTAATCTGAGTCTCTGCTGTTGTGTGTGTTTCATAGTGCAGTTAGTCTACAGATTTAGGGTCATCGAGCCCTGCTGCAATTCCTTTTATAACACTTCCCTTAAGGCCAGCCAAATGTCTTCTGTGTGGACCGGAGGAAGGGACAGTGGATTTAAGCTTTAACCGTCTCTGCATTGGACTCATACCTATTTCTTGTTACAGTCCTGAAGTTACCCTTCCTTAGTGATATGGTGAAATAATGATATTGTTGCTAGAGAAAAGCTGGCTGATTAATACTCATGAAAGAAATAAGGGGTTAAATCGGTGGGAATCGCCAGCCATCTGGAGATTCTGATCAAACATGACCGTGGCAAATGTTGCCTCAGTTCTGCACTGGGGCGGACGGAAATGCTTTAGCTTCCTCTCTTCCATCAGCCCTCCCTTCCTGGTAACTCAGGAGCCCAGTTTCTTCCCATAACAGACTAAAACTCCCAAATGGGGGAAGCAAATGCCATTTTGGAGGAAGGCGCTTCAAAAGATCCTCTCCCTAGCCTGGCATTGCGGTGTTTAAGGATGTCGGGTATAGCTGTTCCATGGGAGGATGTGCTGGTTTTTAGCTGATTGGGAAAGGTACATGGCATCCACTTTTACAGGTTCACAGATGCTGCAGTATCGCAGGCAGCCCAGCGGGTGCCGGCCAAGTGAAGAGGGGAGCACAGATGGTTTAATGGAGATTATCCCAGTTGGAAATGTGCTTGTGCGGTGAATAAAATGAGCGGGCTCTCAGGCACTCACCATCTCTCTTCAGGAAGGGACAATGTCACCTCAGCCTGACATTCTGATTAGAATAATGAGCAACCAGAGCAGGGTCTGTCTGAAACTGAGAGAGGCTGGGGAGATAATCCAGGGGAACAAATATCCTCTTGTTAGATGCAGAATTTAACCTGAAAGGGCTAAGGCTGAATTAGTACATTTTATGTAGATGCATTTTCCCCTCTTCTCTTGTCTCAGCATGGTACTTCCTGCTTGGGTTCTCTTTGATTGCAATCTGTAGGGCTATTTTTCTCTTGTCTCTTCATCTCCCTGTTCCCCCTTCTCTGGCTCTAGAGCTGCCCTCTTGGCATTCCCCCCACTCCCTCCCCCCCAGCTGTGACTGTAACCTCATGTCTGCCTCTGTGGGTATAAGGTTGCATTTGGGAATCTGTCCTCTCATCTGGGCATAGAGGTGCCTTGATTTCTCACTAGAGACCCATGTCTCTGTTAGTTTGTGTGCCCTCACTCACCCCCCCTGTAGGGCTCGGCCCCTTGTCATACCTGTCTTTCTGTAGGTTCTACTGTTAAGAAGCAATGTGCAGCCTCCCTGTTGAGAGGCTTTTAGTGAAGGGCATCCCCCATTAAGCCAAAACTCTTCCACATGCGAGCACCTGAGTCTACAGCCTGCCTTCCTCGCATGCTAATGCCAACTGGGGTGGCCGTGACCACTATTTAACCCAAATGGCCCCTGTGCTGCATACAACCCTGGGTGGATGAAGCCTTTCCAGAGAGGTTTTCAAAGCTGCAGCCCCAGCTGGCTCTCAAGAGCTTACACTTAGCACAAACCCTTTTGAGCCGAAAGGATCTCAAATTGCCTTACAAACTATATATAAAGGATCACTTCACCACGCGGTGGAGCGTATCAGCTGTTCAGCAGCACCCAAAAATGCTATGCAAAAATTCAGGGCAGAGGCACACAAATTTTTTGAGTTTTCTAGATGGGGGAGGGAGCAGGGGTGTCCATCCATGGTGGAGGTGTCCCCATGTACAGATCTCACTAGCTTTATATGATGTAAGTGGTTAGTAGCAATGCTGTCCCAGCATGAGCTGCTGATCTAACTCTTCTCCCCAAGTCCATTGGTACTGGGAACAGTCCTCGAGTTGAAAGGTGCTGCTTTGAATTGAATGCATCTTCCGAGGAGAGGCACGCTCTTGTTCTGAGTGTTCCCTTCTGCAGCTGAGAAGACTTTCCTTGTGTTCTCCCACCTTTCACCACTGTGCCCCACAGCAGTCACGTCCAGCAATCAGTAGATCATAGCTGCTGTCTCGGGTATCTATTCTTGCAGGACTCTGTGCCAGGAGTGGCCTAGAGACTTTCAGAGCCAGAAAGTGAGAACACGTGGGAGGGGAGGGTTGACCTCCTACATCATCACCTGGTATGAGTCCACTACTGGGTGTGCGAAGCCTAAGCCTGCAGAGAGGGATCATGAGGACAACTGTTTGGGGGAAGTTTATTGTGCTGATGTGAAGCCAGCATGCCTGTTTGCTTACAACAATCACCTAGAACACGCACACAGCAGTGTTCTGTAGTGACATTCCAAAGCAGGGTTACAGCAGACTACAGAGCCTCCTGTGCTGTCTTCTCAGAAGGGACGTGTCCTAGCAAGATTCTCTCGCCAGTACTAGAGCATGTTGTTCCTAACTACAAACACTCCAGTGCTTTTTATTGCAAAATGAATGTGGAAATAAAAACAAATGACTGTCAGTGTAAAAGAATGGTAGCTATTACTCCTGTGGGCAATTACAGTACTGGAAGGCAGGAAGAACCTACATTAGTGATCCAGAACACTGCAGCGTCGTCTTCTGGAGTACTGCAGCGTATGCGGGTATGTGAGAAACAGAACGATTGAAGTCCTGCTTTAAGTGTAACTAATCAGTGCACTAACTTTTGCCACAGATGCCTCGATAATGCAGCACTGTTTGACTAAAAACCCAGTCCGAGGGGCTGATTTCGGAGTCTCTTTCCTGTCTCCATCTCATCAACTTTTTAAAGTGAGGTCAGTTTGCCCTGAAGCTGCTGCTGCAAAACCTGGGAGCCGAGTTCCACCAAAATAAATGGTGTCTGGGAAATGAAAGCAGTTCTCCGCTTTTTGTCGTGGAGCTAATTAAGGTTGAATTCACCTCTCGTTTCTTGGCCATTCTTCCCTCGGTCTTGTCATTAATTTCTGTCTCTGTTGCAGTTTATTGCCTGCTCATCATGCGTCTTTGACAGATCACCTGGCAGCATCACAAGGCTTTTTTCCCCTCAACGTTTCCCAACCAAAAAAAAAAACAACTTTTGGTTAATGCCTAGCCTCTGTGAGCGAGACTTGGTTTGTAATTGATTTGGCTCACACAGTGGCTGAGATCTGTGCAGCGTTTCACAAGCGGGATGTAGACTTGTCATGTCAGATCCCTAGCTCTAAAGTTCAGCTTTTGGTATTGGATTTGCTAGCTTCCTTTGAACCTCCCTTCCCTTAGGACAAGGGAAATATCAGATGGAAGGCGAATGTACCCTGATGCCAGGACTCGGGGAAGGAGACTGATCCTTTGGTACACAGTGGAAGAACTCCAAGAAACTGCAAGGACGTGGATTGAAGTGACTGGCTTTAAAGGATTAGCTTGTCTCTTATTACAGAGAAATCGATAGTGCAGGGGACTGAAACGTGTTTTTTGCAAAGAGCTGTCTGTTTGCTTCACAATGAGAAGTGGTTTTTCTTAAACGAAGCCTAGATTACACTGTCACTCATCCTGACACTGCGCTTTTTCCGGAGCGCTCCTAACAAAGGGCTTTAATAACAAGTTCTTCCCTCAGCCACCTCCAGCCAACCAGCAAGGGAGGAACATCTATCTATACAGCCCTTTGGGAGCCCTGGTCAGGGAGGTGCTCTGAAGATGGTTGTGACTTGCCTCAGTGCTGTGGCTCGACTAGATGACTCTCAAGGTCCCTTCCAGCCCTACAGTGCTATGATCCTGTGAGCTGTTACTTTTGTTTGATGAAATATTGGTTGTTATCTTGACCAAAGCTGTGATCTTTTGACCAAACCAGCAGCTACTGATGACAAAATTATAGGCGCTACCATAAATACAGATAACCCAAGACTGGCCAGATTTGTCCTGTAGCAAACTGTGATCAGTGTCACCTTTCTGGGCAGAAATTATCCCTGAAGTGCTCCCGAGGGTTTATTGCACCAGTCTGTGTAGTGTGCACTAGACAAGGTAGGGGAGGAGGAAGGCTCAGAATGAGTAAATTCCACAGGTAGCCCTTAGCACTGAACAGCTCATGGAGAGGCATGCTTGCGGGTATTCCATGCCTATATGCCACGCAGCCTATCTGTTTCTCCCACCTTAACACTATCTAACCTGAGGGGGGTTTATATTAAATAGAAAGATCGTGTTAGCTGCCAGTACTCCACTATCTGCATAGATGTAGGGCAGTGTCTGTCGGGGGGGTAGTAATGACTGTGCGCTCACACTTTATTAGATGAAGCTCATTAATCTGTTTATAGCCCTGCTCGCTAATGTTGCAAAAAATCCTCAAGGCTGCTCAGTGTCGGGAAGGTTCCTGTTCTATTTCGGATCCATTTCGAGGTCAGTCTGTGGAGGGCACAGCCAGGCCCACCTTTGCAACTTCGCTCTGCGGGGCTGCCATGTATCACACCCCTGACGTTCCACTTTCAAACTCCGCTCTCCTACTGCCATCAGCTTCTTTGCTCCCCTCCCGCTCGATTCGGATGCAATTAGACGATGCAGAGTATGGGAGGTCAGGGGTCAAGGTGGCGCTAAAGTGACTACAAGACACTGCAGATGACTGTACCATAAATACTCCATCGATGAAGAATTAGATGGCAGTCACCTCGGGAGATTGCCAATCTCCATCTTTCTCTTGCTCATGAAAAATGACTATGGAAGCATATTTACACCAGAGAATGCAAGCTTGCTGCTGGCTCCAATCCTGGCTGTGTGTGCCAGGGACTGCAATCTTTGCATAGGAGGACTTTTTGAAAACACTTTGCCGTGTTTGGATTGTTTAATTTAGGAGGGGAGGGAATTGAGTGATTGGTTTTGGGGGGGGCGTTGGGTGTTTTGAGGGGAGAGTAAGTGAACTTAGCTCTCACTGAAATGTGCTAGCTCAGGATTCTGACAGACCTCTCTTTATCCATGTCAAATGTACGGCCAGAACAGCACCATGCCAACTTCACCCCGCTGCCGTTTCAATGTGCTGCGGCCTTGATGTGGAGGGGCTGTAACTAGGGGCCACAGAGGAGGTTCAGTCTCTCTGGTCCATTCAGTCCTTAGTCTCTCTGAGACCCCCAACGAGGTCAAGACTTGTGATAGTGTTTTTCATGGGGTGGACACTTGTCCACTTGGAACTGGATTTAAACAAACAGATGCATTTAACGTAGGCCACTGACCAGCCATGAGGCAGTAATGCCACCACTATGTATTGCTCAGGTCACTAGGGGCTACGTCCACAGTTGGCATAGTAGGCATAGCTCCCCTTACTTCAGTGCAGCTATCCCAGCTTTTGCCAGCTGTAGCTCTGGCTCTAGATGAATATTCAACCTCTGACCCAGCCATGTTGTGTAGATCCTGTATATCAAAGGAGAATGCCAGCTGTGAAGATTGCTCTTTGTACAGGCAATATGTTCCCTATGAGTTATGACTGTAAAAACTCCCCTGGTGTATCCTGAGAGTTGCATGTTAATTACCAGCAATACTTTGGCAGCAGAAGTCTGTGACAAAGTAGCTCTCCTTTACTCTGGGGGGTAGAAATGAGGCCAGTTACACTTTATCCATAAGTATTCCTCATGTAGTGTCTAACGGAGGCAGCATTGTTCCATGGAACTTCATTACTGCTCGGAGGGGGGAAGAAGAGGTTAAAAACCCTCTCAGCCTCTTCGAGCAATCCCATTTCTGCTGCTGGGTAATGATTTTAACCAATTTAAATAAGAGAGTCAATAATTACCTGCCTCCTGATAACTTCCTGCCTGTCAGCACAGCAGCAGCCATGGTCCACACGCCAGCCGATGGGGGGCTCTCTTTTCATCTTTCATCTTTAAGCTTTTATAAAGGGTCTCAAGGGAATCTTGTATGAACAATCAGTCTCCTTTTCCATATATTATATCTTACCATAGATGGTGAGGCTTGGAACACAGCCCTAAGTAAAGTGCCAGATGGCACTTTAGCTGGAGAGCTGAGATCACGCAGGAGGGACGAGTGTGTCCTCTGTCACGAGGGGGGACAGCAGAGGAGGCTTGGAAGGAGGTCTGAAAGGGGGCACTGCAAGGAAGTGAGCCCCACAAAGCCTCTCTTCTTGAAATCTGTAGCAGCTTGGTCCTTATAAGTGTTGCAACCTGTGGTGTGACCGGCTGAGGCTGCTGGGGTGTGGGGATTAGGGTGGTGGCTGCCACAGTGGAGTGGTGGCACTGTTTTGGCCGTTACCTAGACTGCAAATGGGTGTGTTTAAGTCACTAGCGGTAACATTTTTAGTGGCTAAACACTCTGGGCTGTTTTAGCCTCAGCGACAATGAACAGAAACATCATGTTGTGAGAAGCCTAAAACCTGGTAAGTTCTTTCAGGCAGAAGTGTGCCTTAAACCATTCTGACTGGCTCCAGAAGTGTCCTTACGCTTGCCAAAGGCCTGATCCAAAGCCCCCTGAAATCAGTGGAAAGACTCCTCCTGTCAACTTCAATAGTCTTTGGATCAGGCGCTAGATCAGAGGATGAAATCACATATTTCTGCCTGTGTCATCAGTGTTAAAACTCAAGTTCCTCTTCCCCTGTTCTCTAAATGTCATCTGTAGGAGAGAACCTGATGCAGGCGGGAGCCAGAGCTGGGGCTCTTACACAGCCCTCACGCCTTGGAGCAGGGCCCTGGCTCCGGAGCAGGCCAGATGTCACAGAGCTCATCAGGTGTTTCTGCTAGGCCAGCTGGCTGTCAGAGGCCGTTCTTAGCCGTGGTACATTTGTCTCCATCGCTTCCAGCATTCACCTAGGCTGCAGGAGTAGCTTGATGAGCTCAGGGACATCTTGCCCAGGCAGAGCTGGCATCAGAATTACTACTCATCTGACACCAGCTATGAAGTGACTGCTTTTTCTGCTCTGTTCAAGGAGACTCTTTGCTTCTGTTTCTAAACAACTAATCTTAACAGGGACCAGTTTCCTCTCAGAGGTGTCACAGTTGGACTTGTCTTTGTTAACTTCTGCTCTGCTATGGGAATGTTCCATATCCATAGCCTTGCAGCGTCTGTAAAGCGTCCAGTTTAGCCTGCCGAGGCAACGCAGTCTACCAAAGAGTGATCCAGCTGATCTAAATCTCAAGTCCTTATGCTTGTAAATGTCAGATTTCTCCATGTTTAGAGAGTTTATTTGTATCCCCTCACCCCTTTCAGTGGGAAGAAAAGGGCTGCTTGGAACTTGTGATGTGCAGTCACCGATGTCTGAGACACTGGGTGGAAATTACCAAGAGAACAACCTTGCATGAGAGATGTCCGCACTTCTACCACCAGTCAGAACCAGGAGCTTCAGAGCAAAGATTTGATTTGGGATTGGCTGTTGCTTTGGCTCAAGTTTTAGAGGGCAGGGGTTGTGGGGTTAGTTCTCACATTAAGCAAACATTGCTCGGAATTTGGGGATCCTCCAGGCTCTGAATCAAAAAGATACAGTAGTTACTCGATTTAGTTTAATTCTCAATAAATGCTAAACATTGTGGATGCTTTTTCTGCAGATTAGATCTTGAAGACAACTACGCAAGTTCCAATGGCAGTTGTGAATGAAACTTGTTTTCATCAGTGTCCCTTGGCAGGCGTGTGCATTCACACTCTCAGCACACAGACATTTACCTGCAGAGTCTATGGTGCTAGTTCTAGTCCCTGAGACCCATTGCTTTAGAAAAAGCTGAGAGAGAAGAGCCGAATTCAATAAAGTGCGGCCTGCTTATTCTGAACACTGAGGACTTGAGCCATGATGACGTACTCGCCCTCCAGATCCAATAAAGAGCCTGTTTGGCCAGCATAACCCTTTGACTCTGGCGTAAGGCACCTTCTACACTGATTTGATTCTTGATCAATATGTCTAATACCTGGAAACATTCTTTTGAAGCATCTCAGCTGATCGTCACAAGTGGATGTTGACCAAGGCACTACAGCCATCCAGTTTACATAACCACATTAGTACTTACCTGTACCTTCTTGTGATCTTTCTTTGTAAGCGTAACCTTATCGTAAGTGGCTTGTCTACTTCTTACCTGGCATGCAAATTTCAATACAAAGACTGTATTTCTTTTTCAGTCGCTGTGTGTGTTTCTGGCAATAACTGCAAATCCCATCTTGGTCCCTGCAGCAAGAAGGCTCCAAGTCAACAGGCCTGTCTTTCATTTTGAAGTATTAAGAGCTGACAGAGGGAGAGGCTGGGAAGCCACTGACAGCTGGATTCCTGTTTGTTTTTTGTAACCTCCCAAACCTTGGCAGTGTTATAGCCAGAAATAAAAGCTGGCATGGGGGGGGAGGCCTCCTAACACTTCAAGAACTGCCCAACTATCGAGTTCGCTGGCCTGCAGGGTAGAGCATAATTCAGAGAGACAAGCTGTTATCTTCACTTCTGTGCTAGCAAGCTTCTAATTTTCTCTGACTGGAAACATAATCTTCAGTAAAAGCCACAAACACATTACCATCTAGTTATGTACTGGGTCATGCTGGCAACACAAACAAGAGTTTGCAAGGAGAAGAGGCTTTCATTTTTTTTGTGCCTGACTTTCTGCATGACTTCAACAGGCCTGGATATATTTTTTAATTTTTCTTTTGTATTGGAAGGGGTTGGAGGGGAGAGATTAGGGAATGACCCCCTCCGATAAGTGAGCCAATCCCTTGCAAGTGCATGGTAAGGATTCTCTTCTCCCACACCCTTAGGGGATGTAGTTGCTCTTAGACACAGCACTTCATCTTAGCCGAAAGGCTGATGTCTCTTCTTCCTTGTTCATGTTGAACTGAACGAGCCTCCATTCGTTGTCTGTAGTTGTAAACCACCAGAGTACAATAATCCACTTCAGTTAAAGATTTGTCTGTTCCTTCTGCCTCAGGTTATTTTGATAAAATTTAGTAGCCAAGGTGATAGAGGCCTTAGATATTTCTAAGATATAAAGCAGGGGAGTTGAACTGGAAAATGCAAGAGTTCTTCCTTGGTGTGTAAAGTGTAGTGCCATTTGAATTCCATGTGGGTAACTGATGCCGTTTTTCTGGACAGACTTAGGCTTTGTTAACTGTTGCATGTAATGAGTCAAGGTTTGTAAAACAGCTCACTTTAGAGAAAGAGCTGAGCCTAGAAAATGTTGTTGGCAGTTGAGGTGGCTTGTGTCCTACATGCCAGTCTAGGCTCACCTTTCCTTCAGGAAGAAGGTAATGGGATAACGGCAGTTATGGAGTTAATTAACTACTTGGGGAGGAGAAGCTGGATCAGTGTGAACTTGGCAGCTTGTGATGAAGACACAATGATTTGAAAAATCCTTGGAATGAAAATATGGCTGACTTCTCCTGTCCCCGAGAGAAACACCACAGCCTACTTATTAGGTACTTAAATCTTTATTTTGCGGGGTGGGATGGGGCAGTGCGGCATGCTTATTTTTAAACACCCAGTTTTGAAAATCTTGGCTTATGTATTCATATTTATCTCCTCCTCTCCTACACACACCTTTCCAATCGGCTGCAAGGCCTTGTATCTGAAACATCTTTGAAAAGACTGGTCTGTCTCTTCAGCTCTCCAATTCTGAACTAGTCAGGATGGGCCCAGTCACTGGACTAAAACTGATCTCTTGATCCTCCTTTACCAGCTAAATGGAAGAGCTTCTGGTTTGGAACTGGTGGCTATTACCTGTCCTGTTTCAAATCTCACGGAACTTGCGGGGTTCTGGGGGTTTGATTTTTGCTATTTAATCCCATCCACTACTCTCTACTTCTCATTTTAAAGAGAATTCAGCATGTAGCACTGTTTGATTTATAAACCGGGTCTGCTCTCAAATCTGCGCAACCTGATTCATCTTCGTCAAAGCCATTGCATTGTTCTTATTGATCCTTGGAAGCCCAGTGTGATTCATTGATGGGAGTTGGATGGGGAAGGTAATGTAATATTTAGACTGCTCTTGAACTCATCTCGCACCTCATTCCTTGAAACCAGGCTTTTATGATGAACAATAGATAGTTTGTTATAAAAGAGTGGGGGGAAATCTCATACCTTCAGGCGTGATGATTTGTGTTCATCTCACTCCTAATAAGTTGAGGAGTAGAGTCCTTGAGAGAGAGGGAGAGTTTGAAGCTATTCTCTGAAGTTGATCAATGGGCTTAAAGAAAAGGCGTACTTGTGGCACCTTAGAGACTAACAAATTTATTTATTTATTTTTGCAGATACAGACTAGCACGGCAGCTACTCTGGAACCTGTCAATGGGTTTAGTAGATAAAGATTGCTTGGGAGCTGGAGAATTTATAACCATACAGAAGTTAGAGGGGAAAACCCCAAAAGGACTTTTTATATTTTTACCCACAACTGTTACAAAATTCAGTTCCCCGCTTCCTCTCCAGGTTCAGTTTACAAGTGTGTCTAGAGATGGACACACCAATCAGGCCCTGCATCCTCTACTTAAGCACTAAAGCTGCAGTTGTGCTCAGAGACCGATACAAACTTCAAACCCTGCCTCTTTGCTACCTAAGGGCCCTTTGTCTGTCCGTGCATTGGATTAAGGTGCTGTTCTGCCAGTTGGTTCTGGTGTGCTCTAATTTGCACAAGACACCTGTTCCTTAATTATCACCATCCCTCGTCTGTCGCTTCGTTTCAGCTATTAGTAATGCATGAGCTAATCATCCCTTTTGAAGGGGGATTATGTTAACAGTTTGTGTGTGTGTTTCTAAGAGAGGCTAGTTGGGCATGGATCTGTAATGGTGGTGGTGGTAGATTTGGCTTCTGCTTTGTTGGTGCTGGTCCAGGTCTTTCACCTGCATTCTCCACATGTGCATTGGGCTGTCTCTGTATCCTTAATGATGATGATGATATCCCCACCTTTCTGACCCTTGGAGGTTGCATTCTGCTTTGGGATTGAATGGCAGTCAGTAGAAAGGAGGCTGCGGGTTGGGTGGGGATGGAGGGAATTCAGGGAGCATAACACAAAAAGGAGATCGAAGGAAAAGCGCAGAGGAAAAAAATCTAATTTCTATAACCCTTTTAATTCAATTGTATTAGAACTGAAAAGTCCTTGATATTTCTTTTTGCTGTCTAAGACTTGTCAATTATATTTGAAATATCTTTTATGCTTCCTGGGTGATCTCATCCAAAGGATCTTGAAGCATTTCTTAAACCGTAATCCTCACCCACACACCCGACGGCATTCCTATTTTGCAAACAGGGAGACCAAGGTGCAGAGAGGGTAAGTGGCTTGCCCAGGTGTTGCAGCAAATCATTGACTGAGCTGGGAATAAAACCCAAAAGTCCTGACTCCCAGTCCCCACCCTGGGTTTATTTTGGCCACCTGGCAATATTTGTGTTGTGAAATCATTCGAGTTGCATTACATATTTTCTGGAACGGGTTTAGAAAAGTTTCCTGGAGTTGTGCGGGTCTTTAAATAACTTGGGTTCTGTCCCAGCTCCTCCTTGGGTTCATTGTGGGACTTCGGGTAAGTCATATAGCTTCTTTATGACTCAGTTTTCCCCATCTGTAAAGTGGAGTGCTACCTTCCTTTGTAAAGTGCTTGGAGATGTGTGGATGAAAACAGCTATGTAAATGCTGAGTATTTATTGCTCTGTTTATTTTAAAAAAACCTTACTAGTTGCCATACAAATGGACACAGCGTGTGCTGGTGTCTTCTGGGCCTTTGTCCTGTAGACTGCTGCTTGCACGTGTTACTGATGAGAGTCTGAGTCGGTCCTTGATTGATTGTCACACTCTCACCCCCCACAAAAACAAAGGGTGGGCAAAGCTCTCTTCCTGTATCACTCCCTTCCTCTTTCCCCCAACCTTCTCAATAGAAGCAACCCCTCTGGATACCACATTAGCTTCGCTCAGTGGGTGCTCAGAACTCTTTCAAGCCCTTGACATTCTGTGTGTGTTCTTAAAGTGCTTCTTGTTATCTGATTTGGCTAATTAGTCTGTTAGGTAAGCGGCACCTCTCTTTCCCGCCACCGCCGAGGTTGGATAAAAAGAAAAGGAGTCCTTGTGGCACCTTAGAGACTAACCAATTTATTTGAGCATAAGCTTTCATGATGCATCCGATGAAGTGAGCTGTAGCTCTCGAAAGCTTATGCTCAAATAAATTGGTTAGTCTCTAAGGTGCCACAAGTCCTCCTTTTCTCTTTGTGAATACAGACTAACACAGCTGCTACTCTGAAACCTGAGATTGGATAAGAGGTCACAGCTCAGTCACCTGTTTAGTCTCTCTGTTGCACTGGGGAGGAGCGGTAGGGGGATGTGTGATGTCTAAGGAAATGTAAGGCTTCTCAATTCGTCCTGCTTTCTGCCAAGTGACTAGGAGTGTGCGATGGGAAGCTGTCAGATATTCAGTGGATCCTGGTACTGCAATGTCCACCAGTTTAGCCTTTAGTGACCCCTCTGCGGTCTGTCTGGTAGCTGTGATTAAAATTGCAGGATGCCTAATAAGGGCACTTGCTGATGGTAGCTTTGCATGGACTCTGCATGGAGTGTTTCTTAACAGCAAAGGCACTGGGAGACTCTTTATCTTCAGAGTTTTCAGTTCATGGGTGTGGTTTGCACATGTTACTTTCTGTTAATGCTTCATTGTAAAAGTGAAAATGTAGCACATCAAGGATTAGTTTAGCTGGAGCTGGTTCACCCTTGTCACGTGGCAGGTTCCACTGTTTTTCAGGCTAGCACACCTCAAGGCAGGCCCATCAATGTTAATTCAACCAGACTGGTCACAGCTACAGCTACCAAGACCTAAATGGAGCATATACCCAGACAAAGAGGTTTAATATTTAATGTTCTGTAAAGTTACACTGATAGCTTGTACTAAAATTTGTCAGTAACTGCGTACTGTACAGGTGATAGCAAACATCAAGAAGCTAAGAGGATCCTGAGCTTGGTCTGCCTGAGGCATATAATCTGACATCAAGCAATTAGTTTCTCCCCTCCTTGTGTCTTAGCCAATCCAGCTTTAAAACTAGTGAAGAAATCTTGGTACCAAACAGAAGTTGTCTGAGCTGAGCTTTCCAGAAGAAGTTTATTTCACTGTTTTTTGGCCTTATTAGCAAAAATCTGATTTTTAGCCTGATTCCTGTTTGTTTGTTTATCTTTCCAGACAGCATTTACTCTACTACTGGGTCCTTTCACCTTTTTTAATGTCCAGAAGACCAAGTATCTGCAGATCATGACATCCCTGATGCGATGGATAGGTGAGTCCATGAACTTCTTCAGTTTTAGAAAGCCTCCACCCCTATCCCTACTGATGGAAACTGAATCACGGGTATTGTATATAGACGTTGGACTAACTCTGTCATGGTCTGCACGTCGTGCCCTCTCAAAGACCTGAGTCAACCGTAGATATTTTTGATTTTTTTTTTCAAGCCAGGGTCACCTTCATTTTAGACACGAGTTTTATAAGTGAACACTTGCTAAAATGGTGCTGAATCCCAAGTGGCTTGCCGTTGGTGCACCGTAGGCTGCCTCAGAAACTTCTTAACTAACACAAGCTGTTTTCAGTCGGCACTCTGCCTTCTTCCCTAAGCCCCTTGTGTGTCTTTTATGGTATCTCACTAAAAAGTGAAGCTTTTTTTTTTTTGGAGGGGTGCGTGGAAATTCCGCTTCTTGTGATCAGAGTACTATACATGTTGACAGTCTGGCCATCTCGCAACTGAAACACCAACACTTGGATTTTCCAGTGTCTAGGCAGGGGAGGATGGGCATTTTAGAGATGTTTCTCTTTGATAAGGCTATTGGATTGTGTGGCAGTTCTCCCAATGGACTCTCCTGAACATTGGGTCAATTTCTTCAGGATCCAGGTCTTGGAAATAAGTGGGATCAATCCATTCCATCAGGACAGAGTTCATTGTGGCAGGAGGTGACTACTTTAGTTTTCTCTTTGGAGCACTGATGCATTTAATGGAGAACCCACCCTGAATCTTGTCAGTCATCCAAGGACATAATGGCAGTGAATCTGGGCCATGTGCATATATTTCAGGAAGAGGTTGCATATTTGCACACTGTTTTGCCCAGGCTTATAATTCTGAATGTTTATCTCAGTCTACTCCAGACCCAGATTCAATAACTGATACCTATCAGCCCATGTCAGGAAGGAAAAAGAACTTTCCCTAGTTCAGCCTCTGGGACTTTTTCACCTGTTCAGTATCACTCTGTACGCAGTAAAGGCCAGTTTCGGTTAGCCAAGTTCAAAGGCCTGTAATCCTGATCTGAAACCCCCAGCAGTACTCAAGGGGAGTTGGATGAGAATATCTGAGCTGAGGTTTATCTGTGGTGTTGCTTAGGGAAATGAAGCTCCCACGGTGGATGAGAGATTAAGCTGCAGAACCTCAAATGTTGAGCGGTTTGAAATAACGAACACTGACCCCGTATGGTGTGAAAATCTCAAATGTCAGTGTGTCTCCTTTGTTGCCTGAGCACATGAAAGGTTTGAAAGCCCCATGCTCCCCAGAAGGAGGGGTTATCTCATTAAAGGGGTATTAAAGGTAGCAAAAAATATAATCCCTTCTCATCTCACTGGCCCATTTCTGATCACCCAGTCTCCTCTCTTCCTGCGGATGCATCAGTCAAGCCTCCCATCTCTGAGACAAGCTGGCACCTGGCTGGCCTGCCGTTGGTCTGTCCCTAGCCAGCTGCCTCCAGAATAGGGAGGGTGATCATTAAACCTTGGCCCAAAGGTTTTCTTTCCTTGACAGACGTGTTTGGTAAGGTGTAGGGGAAATTCATGATTTAGCCTGATTGATTCCCCTGTCAGGCCATTAGGGGGTGTCTGTCCCAGATAATGATGTTTAATGGCCCTGGTGTACCTCAGTGGTTACTTATTGCAAAGGAATCAATGAATAATAGATTTATTAGAAAAGAAGATTCTTAAAAGGAAAGTGGGTTTATACAGTAAATAAAGAGTAATAGTCCTGCTGCAGGGCTTGGGTTTGGGGTGATTCTGCCGCAGAGCTTGGGGAGGGGTTGAATCCATGTACTTGGGGTAGGTTAGGCTCCTACTGCAGAGCTTGTAGGAAAGGGGGAACTGCAAACAGAGTTAGAGGAAGGATTAAGCCCCTGTGCTTGGTTTGGGCTTCCTGGTGTGCTGATTGTATCCTTCTGATATACTAAGGCCAGGCACCACTCCCTCTCTACAGGATCTGTGACTGCATTTCCTGGCCTGTTCTAGCAGAGTGGTGTTGAAGTTGTTTCTGGAACCCATCCTGAGCACCAGAGCCAAACTCTGCAACTCTACCAGGCTGGTTGATCCGCACTGGCTTTTACTAAGTGAAGGGGACACATCTGCTTCTCCTCTTTCAGAAAGTGCCAGCTGCGCCTCACCTCCCCTTTCAGATAGGCTGACCAAGCCAGCCCCTTTGGACAAGTGCATGAACTTGCACTTGCCTCAGCTTTGTGGGAAGCCAGTCCTCTGCACAGCTGACCCATCTGTACACTCTTTCCTTAGCGGTTAATATTGGCCTCCAATGTGTCTGCTGCAGGACGTACACTGCACCCTTTCCCCCATTCAGTGAAAGCCTGTGGATTTCCCAGCCGCAGGGGCTGACATCAGTCTGCACTGCCCCGGGTGTACTGAAGATTAAGATGACAGTAGCGGAAAGGATGACTCTTGGCAGCGGAGAGAGAGAGAGCTGCATGTGAAGGTCGTCTCTACTTTTGTTTGTAATGCTGTCATCCTTGCCTTTGAAAGTTGTTTCCTCTCTTTCCCCTTCTGATCTGAGTGATGATCAAATGTCACTCGCCTCTTCGCAGAGCCATATGCTCTTCAGAAGCAATACTTCGAGTAACAAAGCCTACAGTGGTCATTTTTCTCCATGAGATGTAAAGACTTCAAAAAATAAGCTACCTTGAGAACGCTACCACCTGCATCACAAAGAAAGATTGGTCCAGGTCAGAGAATTCAGAGGAACAACCATGCCTAGGTTGTTCTGGCTGGGCTGCTGCATCCAGCTGTGGCATTCTTTATTTTTTTGATGTTATGGAAGTTCTTTGTGTGCAGCTGAGGCAGATACATACTGAAGCACCCAGAAGGCCAAGGGGTATGGGGAATTCTTGAAATGATCTGAGGCTTTAAAGTACAAGTGCAATAACATTGGTGATACCAAACAGACAGGAATCTATTGGTTGGGCCCAAAGAACTGCTCTGAAAACAAAGACTAGTATGGAGAAGCATTTCCCTGAGGGCACAAGTACATTTCATCAGGTGGAGTAGAACATGCAATGGCTAAAGACTCGGGTTATATGGAGACCTGAAACCATGTTAGCACCTCTCGAGAGCCACGTCTTAAACACAGCTCGTTACAAAGTTGTAAGCGTTGTTTCAGATCGCTGTATTGGGCTTATGAATAGCAATAAAATAATTAACACTTGTTTCCCCTTGTCATTTTCAGAAATTCTCCCAGAATTGGCCAAATACCAGTGCTTGCCATGGTGGGAGCAGTAGCGTAAACCAAGCTCAGATGTTTTTAACAGTTGTCTAGTCCTGCTCTGAACCGGTTAAATAACAGTGGTTAAAAATCCCATAGTCCAGTTTATATTAGTGTTCTCACTATTGCTAAGGCCAGTGAATTGCACTGACTCTAGACCAGCTCTTGGAGAATTTCTGAATGTGCTCCGCATAGATGCAGTTTCTAACAGACCGAGTAGGAAGCTAGTAGGCTATAAGATGGTTATCCAAAAAATTTCCTAACATAGGGCTCAGTTGTGCTATTGATACGGTTGTGGTATAACATGGCTCTTTTTTGCCAGTATATACAGAAAAATGTATTTCTGTTCCCTGTCCATGCCATTGGAAAGCTGGAGGAACATCCAAAAGGGGTTGACATGGAACACTGCTTAGAGGAAGAACTTACTGGCCTTAGCAACAGAGGGGACATGCAAAGAGTGGCCCAAGGTTTGAAGGCCAAGATTATAACAGGATTCAAAAAAGAACTAGATAAGTTCATGGAGGATAGGTCCATAAATGGCTATTAGCCAGGATGGGCAGGGATGGTGTCCCTAGCCTCTGTTTACCAGAAGTTGGGAATGGGCAACAGGTCATGGATCGCTTGATGATGACCTGTTCTGTTCGTTCCCTCTGGGGCACCTGGCATTGATCACAGTCGGAAGACGGGATACTGGGCTAGATGGACCTTTGGTCTGACCCAGTATAGCCGTTCTTATGCTCTTAAGATAGACAGGGATAGGGAAGCCTTATTTGTGCCCTAAGCAACATCCGACAGTGCAGGAAGAACCCAGGTTCTGATTATAATGTTTTAGCCTAGGTCTTGAATTGGGCTAACCTTAAAACTTTTATTTTCTAAGACAGTTGTAGAATAATTCATGCTGGCAAGGTGAAACAGTGTTCTAAGATTTGGGCCACAGCCCTCTTCAAATATTGTTACTTTTATAGAGTACAACTGCAGGTCAAAACTTTGCTAGCTATAACATTGAAAGGTGTTTGTTGCTCATAGAATGCTAGTACCAATTCTCACATCAGCTTGGCCAAGGATTCTTTACAGGGAACTGTGCTGTAGCATCCTTTCCCCTTTCCTATATGCATTCACCCCCAAAGTAACCTAAAACTGTTGTAAAATTGTCAGAGGCGATACAAGAAGATTGTTCCCTAGCCTGGTTAAAGCACTCTTGGAGTGGATCCTTTAATGCAGTTTGGCTAACCCAGTTCTTGGAATAATATCGCTTTTACACCCTGGTCAAGGAAACAGCCTTGAGAGATTTGATTTTTATCTAAAATGCCCAAAATATCCCGAAGAAATACTCTGCTTTTTATTCGGTCCGCAGTTCCTCCTCCTGTGTTGATAGAGGACAAAGGCTGGAGGCAATGATTTAGGTTGGTCTCAGCAGCCTGACTCGGTCCCCCAAAATTATGACCATGTAGAATTTCTCTTACTCTATTTCTAGAGCTGACCTGTTTCTTACTGCATTCTCTTAGGTGCCGGTGGCAGGGTATTCCCACCCACACTTGTACTTACAAGTGACCTAATTAGTGCCTCAGCCCATCATTTACCCTGGAGCCCTCAAGGAGGCCAGGTTCACAGTGCCATGGTTCCGCCTTATCCCCACCTTCTTCAGCAATATCCCACATCCTCTCCTGGGTACTGGTGACTGGGTATCACAGGGCACAGCTCAGAATCTGGCAAAGGCAGAACGAAAATCTCAGGGCCTGAAGCCATGCAGGTGAGTGCAAGGTGTTCCTCCAGTGGGAACCGTGGGGCACTCCAGTACACAGCGGCGCTCTGCATTGTTGGATGATTGCGTCCCGCAGTGTCATGGGAAGGATATGGGTTAGGAAAGATAACACAAGGACAGCGTTTGGAAGGCTGGAGCTCAGGGGCAAACACTGAGCTATTGTGTATTCAGCAGCTAAACCGATTTAATTGCAGCCTGTTACAGCCTGGAACTCCCAGCTTTATGAGCAGAGACCTCTGGCTTTAAAGATTGCGACAGCATGAGTATTGCCTCGGTTATTGTGTCATCAGTGGCAAATGTTCTCAGACAGCTTTCACTCAGGACACTTGCTGCATGCTCTGCTCCAGATGCTCCAGTTGTAGTTATTAGAAAATATTGCATTTTAATCAAGATCCATTTTGGAGAGGAATAAACTTCCTACAGTTTTGGCTGTTGCTGGCTTGCAGTGTTCTCTCCCCCTCCACACCCCATTATGCTTTGCGGTGCATTCAGACCAGACAATTAGCACATCAGTCCTGGTTACTGCACTTCTTAAAGTGGGTCAGTCACAATCCTGGCCCAAATTCTGGGGATAAACTTGAGACCATTAATTAAATCTCTCCTCTTTCTCTTTGCCTCTGTTGCCGCCTCCTTCTCTGCCGCCACCTCACACAGACACTTAATACCCAGCTATAGCTTTTGATGCTCGGTTTCCACTTCCAGGCTCAGCAATCGAGATCCTTTGCTGATTTTTTCCTGTTCTTAGATAGGCTGGTGACAGGTGTTTTTAGAAATACCTTCGCTAAAGGACCTCAAACTGCTTTAGGAACCCTGAGTAATGACACCTCAGTAAGTTTAGCCCCTTTATTACAGATATGAAAACTGAGGTCTAAGATCCTACAGTGAATAGGTGCTAGAAGCAAGAATGAATCCAAAATTCCTGACTCCAGATATGCTATTCTAATCCCTACATGCTATCTCAGGGCTTGCCATTGTTCCCATCCCAAATGCCAGGGCATTACCATAGGGAACAATCTTTCATTGACTCGAGGGCATGCACTAAGATCTCATAAGTTCTTTCCATCTGTAATTTCAGTTATTTACGTTATTTTCTCATGGGCAGACTTGCCTTCTGCTAAATTTGCCCTGCCTATAGAAAGGTGCAGATAGCCTGCCTTCTTCCACTTGATTGCAAAAAAGTAACGTTTCATACTGCTTTACATATCTGTTTACCTGTTTACATAACTTTAAGTAATTAAACAATAAAACAATGGGTCATTTGACCAGGATTTAATTTTTCACCACCACCATCCCCTCCAATCTCAAAGGTCCAGGCTTCTCTGAAAGAACGTCTCCTATTGTCATTCGCTCCAAAATACAGTTGAAACCCTGCTGGCAGGGCTGTAGACCAGTTTGGTTAGGGAGGTGGTTTCTGAGAATTCTGCTAGTCAAACCATACTGGAAAATAGCACAGCTGTCAGAAGAAGCTGTGTTGTAGGTAGACCCTACTGATCGTAAAATAGCTTAACCTTTCCCTTTCAGAACTGGCATCTGTCACTTTGGCTTCCAGTTGACCTCTCAGCTACCTAAAAAATTCCCTTTCCAGTCCTTGGGAACCATGGAATTTAGTTGCTTGTTTTGAGGCTGTTGTGAGTTTTGTGTGTGTGTTCTTTTTTTTTTTGTGTGGTTTTTTTGTTTTTCTTTTCTTTTCTCCCATCTGAATTTAGTGTTGGTGCAAGATGCCTGATTCACAGCCCTGGACACTGAAGTCCTTTCTGTATCCACAGAACAGATGCAACATAGGCAGCAAAGAATAACCTCCCCAGTGTTCCTCGTGCTTTGAGGGCTGAGAGGGTAGGTCATTTTCCATACCAATTCCATCCCTTGGCATCTACACTTTGACCGCCAAGGGTGTAACAATTGCGATGGAGGCTTTTGTACCAGACATTTGTCCACTGAGAATTATCCAAGATCATGTCCTGTAGACCATTGAATGGAATTCAGATGTTGTGGTGACTTTTGGTCACTGCTGTCCTGATTCAAATTTAAACTGGTCAAGCTGGAGGTCATCCACCCTAAAATCCTTGGGCCAGTTTGCTGTTTTTTTAACACAAGTTATAGCAGATGGGGAAGGGAGACTGCAAGACTTATAGCCATGGCTGGTGTAGAGGTAGTGACAATAACTGAAGTTATAATAAACTGAAGTTTTTATATTTTCAATCTCCTGCAAGGAGATTAGTTTGCCACTGTACAGTTCTGGGCAGCTGCTCTTCTGGTGATTAAAAACAGAGCTTACTGTGGCAGCTTAAGGAAGGACCAGTTAGACCTCTGCCCTTAGTCTCTTCTTTACACCCTCCATTGGGGGGGGGGGGGAAGGAGGGAGTTGAACTATAAATCAGGACATTGTATTGCATTTTTGATTGCCTTAAGGACACTGATGTCACTCTTTCACCAAGTCCTTCTGCTTTTTTTGGTCTCTTTTGGAGAGGAGAAAGCCGCTTTAGGAGCCCTCTGGGATAAATAATTCACTAAGAAGAGAATATATTTATGAAGAGTTAGTTAAAAGGACATGCTTCTCCGCTGTGCCTGCTTTTAAACATATCTGAGGAGCTTGTTTCAGTGTTGTCTGCAGGCTGGGATGGGATGCAATGGTGCCGGCGTGAGTGAAAGCACCTGATAGCTTCAGATGCAAATTGAGAGTGACACACAGTGCTGGATGGGACTGCTAAGATCCTGCCAGAGGGGTTAATGTTCCGGAAAAGAACGTCATCTCCAGTCAGGAGGAGATAAAGTAATGGTTGCCTGTGACGGGGTGCAGAGCCTGTTCAGAAAGGTCTGTGGAGGGCTGAGAATACTGGAACAGATCACTACCCACTGTGGCATTCTGTGAAGACATCCAGAATGAGGACACCTGTGCAGATTTTGGGATGGAGGGAGTGTACATCAACAGTCAGAGCAACTGTGCATTCCACCGAGTCTGTAAGGATGCTTAATATAGAGCATTATTCAGACAAGACATGGCAAATCACTGGCAAATGAAGTGACGCTTCATTGGATGGGGGCCCAAGTAAACCAGAGCTGTTGAGCTTCGAGACAGATTTGCTGGCCTCAGACACTCTGCACTGCCCTAGCACCTCCAACTGTGCAAATGTTAATTGAACCTCACAATGACTCTGTGAGGTAGGAAAGTATTATCCCCATTTTACAGAATGGTAAACTGAGGCACAGAGCAATGACGTGGATGATCCAAGGTCACGTTGCATGTCAGTAGCAGAGCAGGGACTAGATACCAGGAGTCTAGATACCAGAAGCAGAGTTGGGATTAGCTACCAGGTCTAATGGCTTGAGGACACTGCCATAGGAGATCCAAGGAACGTTGGCAGAAAATAACTTTACATGTGATCTCCAGCAGAAGTGAACAAACATCCCTAACCAGTTTTCCTCTCCCATATGTACAGTGATACCACCAGGGTACAAAACAGTTTTTTTTTCTCTCCCTGAGGTGCCCCGGCATGCAGCATATGTACAGCATGTCAGCTGATATGGGATCAGAGAGAGGAATGGTTCAATAGAGTTAATGGCAGGAGTTGCAATTGAAGGAGGTTACTGTAAGTTTGCTTGATTATCTTGTAGCAAACGCTGCCATGAGCAGGGAAGGAAGAAGCAGAGAGTTGGTGTTTTCCAGCAGTAAAATCCTATCCTAGAGCTTTTGACAGCTGAAAGACTTGATTCATTTGTTAAAAAAAAATTGGTTTTGTTAGTGAAACAGTCTCTGCATCTTGCCAGGGTCAGGGCAGCAGTAATCTCTGGCAGGGTGGCAGAGGGTATTAGTGAAAGCTGACAGCGTGGGTAAAACATCAGGGTGATCGGTGTTACAGATGAGATGCACTAAATGCACGGTTTCTATTCCCCTGACCTCCCTTTTTTTTGCCTTTCTCCACAAGTCACACTCCACGTTGTATGATCTTGAGAAGTTCAGCATGTGTCATTGCACTTTTGCTGCCTAGGTGAGCTCTGGTTCCATGCAATGTAGATGGAGCCTCAGACTTCAAACTGTCCCCTGGCCAAAGTCCTGCTTTACCTTGTATGAACTGTCCACACTGAGGCCATGAGCCCTTCTGGCTGCTCTGTAACTTTTTCTAGAACCAAAAACTCTTCCTTCCCCCTCCTAGTCTGAGATCAGTAAAACACTCTTCCAGAGGCAGAGATCCCACGTTCCCCCTAATGGCTCTGACTCGTTTTCCTCACCGGGTACAGGTGCCCATCTGTATTCCTTACAAACCCCCATGTCTCCCCAGAGTTAGGGGCACTCTTGCCTGCATTGTGCTTTCAAGGCTCCACCATCACACGGGTCAAAGGTTCTTGACAGCCTCCTAGCTCTCACTTCCACAGAGGCAGATCCACTCATTGCTTCTATCACTGTGCCTAGACCCCTGTGGTTCCACCTCACACAGTTTTTGTCATCCTCTCATACAGAACCGTTCACTAAAGTGTAGAGCAGCTTGTCCATTTCAGCTACGAGAGGCCTGGGGCTCATGAACTCTGACTGGGTGAGATCATACAATTTCTAGGGAGGACACGTGAGTTAATGTAGGAGTCAGATCGGGGCTTATTCCAGAAGCCTCTAATTTCAGAGGTTTGTTTTACCAGTGTGACTGGTAATAGTGAGCTGTCTTAACAGCTTACGTGTATAGTACAACTCTAGCACCTTCTGATCCCAAAGGATCAGTGGGTTTAATCACACAGAGCACTGTTGAAAGGCAGCCACCTCCTCAGGTCAAGGGAAACAGCAAGGTGGATAGTGCCCTCTGGGGCAATGGGTAAGCAACAATATTGGGTAAGGACCCCCCCAAGGCAAATTTTTGCCCTTCCAAAAAGTGCCATTGGGATTTTAATGTCCACACAGAGCAGACAAGGCCTCTGTTTTTTTAATATCTCCTGCCAAAGAACCACACCGTAAGCTATGTGCAACTCAGTGACTCTACTTGGGAATGATGAAGTGAGTTGAACCCTGTCTTGCCAGTGTGTCTAGGTATTTCAGAACTGAGGCTTAGACAGCTTAGCTGTCCTCTGCTTTTGTTCAGTTTATTTCCCTCTCACTTCTCAGCTGGAATGGGATAGAGCCCCTCCAAACTCCAGTGCTTGCCCGCTACCACCACGCCTCTTAGGACAACCTAGCCGCCCTGGGGCTCCCAGCCAGTGTGCTCTGTCTGCATAAAACGTGCTTTGGATTGGCAAGGGTCCAGGAGATCACTGCGGTAGATGAGTTAGAAAAAGGAGGTGGTTTCTTCTCCCGGAATCATCTCCAAAGGGAGCTGACCCTGGGAGACTATGCCTACTCCCCTCCTCTTCCCCTTTTGGTGCCACCTCCCTTCCCGAATCCATCACGCTGCCTTGTGTATGAAATGGGAAGCGAGCAGTGTGCATTGCGAGAGGGTGATTCATTATTGTTATCCCCTGGCATATTGATTCTCTGCTTCGAGAGGAAAGCTCTGTCACACCGTCAGCCAGCACTGATGGATGGCTCTCCTGCAAATGTGTCAAAGCTGTAACAGGGCGCCTGCTTAAACAAACGGTTCTAAATGGGTGGATGGGGGCAATGAGGCATAGGGGCCCTCCATTTATAGCAAGACAGTGTAGGAGCATTTCACACCCTGCGCTGCTCCGGTTCATTAGAAGGGATGACATGTAGAGCAAGATGTCTGCATAACCTGGTGATGCTCTTTTAGTGTTAATCATGGTTTCCAGGCTGAGGGAATGGTGGTTGTTGGAAAGGGCACAACTCATGACTGCAGCAAATATATGCAGTTATCCACGTCTTGCTTACTGTTTGTATCCCTGTTGCAGTCTCTCTTCCACGAAGGGGATAATGCCAGCTGAAAATAGAAACAGAGGTTGCTCTGCAAAGTATGATTGCTTGCCGCTGGTCTGCAGCCTGCTACCCCATGAGTGCTCGGGAGCAGTTCCCCAAGGTGATTAAGACATTCCTGCTTGGAAGTGCCTGAGGAAGGCACAGTGTTTAGAGTCAGAGTTCAGCACAAAGCCTAGTCCGCTCCACTGGCTCTTGGCTGCTGTCCGGGCATTATGGGGCACCTGTGCAGGCTGAGAGTCTGTAACATGGCACCTTTCAGATTGTCACTAGAGAGATTGACTGGAAGAGCAAATGCTCCATCACCTAACACCAATGAGGCTTAACTTGCTGAATGGTCCTGGCCAGTTACACTGTATCTGACCGGTGTGACTGGCGCATCTCCTTAAGTTTCTTCCTCTTTCTTGGTGCACATCTTGACTTGGGACCTTCCTGTTTCCATCTGCATAAAGATGTTCTGGAGGCAAGGCTGCAACTTCTCTGCCTTCCAGGCAAAACTTTCTCTCTGAAACTCTTCTAAACATAGTGCCTCTGCTCCATCAGTCCAACCACATGGAGCTGCACCGATGGGCTACAAGGAAAGGTGAAGTCAGAAAATCATTGCGGAGCATGATATTGGGGCAACAGCTCTAGAGGGGCAGATTTACTGCTAAAGGGCAGGTATTGGGGAGGGCTTATCGGTGGCTTTTCAGGCTTGACAGGGTTTCTTTTGCCTTATGAAAGCACCGGTGGAATTGGATTCTTGTGAGGATTCGCAGCTATGATTTTTATGTATTATTATGAATGTTGAAAGCCTTCCTTGGCAACTAAGTAAAATTAAAACACTCCAGGCACTCGACTCCAGGACACCCTGTCTCAATCATCAATATTCATAATGAGTTTAATGGCAAAATGGAGACATTGTTTACTTCTGACCTCCCAAAATTCTGTCTCATAACAGCTATTCATTTAAATATCCAGGATTTGGAGAGACCCAGGTCCTGTCCCCTGGTGAAAACTGCTATCTGTGGTGCATTGGTGATGGGGCAGAGACAGAGGAGGAGCAGACTGGTGAATGCTTTGTTTCCACACCTGCTCCTTGTGGAGGGTGAAGAGTAAACTTGGTGTGGTGGAGAGGGGTGACCTAAGACTGTCACGTTGGCCACTTCACTCCATGCGGAGGGATGGAGTATGAACATGGGAGGGCTGTGTTCTCCCACCACCATTCAGTGACAGAGATCCAGGTCCCAGACTTGCTCCTAGGACAGAGAGGAAGGGAAAACTGAATTTCTGTCCCTGCTCCCCATGCACTGAGAGGATGGCATCTGAGCATACCACATTCTCACCCCTCTGCCTTGAAGGAACCTGGGACAAGGAGCCAACCTGAGACTGCTGTCTTCCAGCATTTGCGTCTTACAGGGGGATGGAGAGCAAACTTGGGAACACCCACATGGTGCCTCCAGCTCCCCGCATGGGGTGAGCCTGAGACTTCCCAATTCCCTGCTCTACTGTCTGTGATAGGGATGGATGACTGACTGAGATCAGCCCAGCCCAGCACCCCTTCCCCTGTGGAGGAATGCATGGCAAGCATGAGGCTGCGGGAGGGATCCCAGTCGGGCTCTGAGGAAATGAGCTCAGAAAGACTGATTTCACTTTCTCACTTCCCTATATGGCTTTGTGTTATCGATCCACTAGAGCAGGGCACAGATGGAATGTTAAATATCCCGAGACTCCCAGATTTTCCATCAGGGCCGCTTTTCGGATATAGGCTCTTATGTATTCTTCACTCATCTGTCCGCGAGAGCCTGATAGCAGAGCTGTCATCTTTCTTTCTAAAATCAACATCTCTTTGGTCAAGGAGGACAGACAGCCTTAGCTTTCCTCTTAGAAGAGGCCTGTGTCTTCCAAGTTAGAGAGCTGGTGTCCTCTCCCCACGAAGAACAGAAAACCTCGGTTGGGGATGGTAATTAAAAAGCCATGCTGTGTTCTATTCGTCATCCCTTTTCTATCCTTCACCAGTAAGGGTCTGCTCTCAAGAAGGTGGGATGCGGAAATGTCCCTCCCAGAACCGCTTGTCTCACTGTGTGGAAAATGAGCTGTCTGGGGTGTGTATGAATTAGTCTCTTACACTGCTTTTGTACAGGGGCTCATTTTATTTATTTCTAAACATTCCAATATGTTTAAAGTGTAAGAGGTGATTGTAACCTGCCAGTAACCCCTTGAAACCATGTAATCTGCCTCTCTGACTAGTGCGACTGTGTCAATCAGCCATAAACAACACTGTTTTCCAAGGAAGCTGCAGTTCACATGGGTGTCGGGGACGGAGGAGGAAGCAGAGGCAGGATGCTGCACCATATTGCCACCACTTTACAGTTGCATTTCATTTTTCATAGTCTCTTGTGATCTTTCTGGCCTTCCCTCCTTTCTTGTCTCCCTTCCCCTCTTGTAGGTTATCTATATGGTTCTCATCACATGGAGTAGAGAGGGCATTCTCCATCTCCTTTCATTCTCCTATGCACTTACTAAGAAATGTTCTCATAGAGACCACCTCTTCCTCCTTGCCCCCCACTCTTATTTCCCACTGCTTGGGTCTCAAAATGTTTCATGATGGAGTCACCAGGAGTGCTCCATGAAACACAACTGGAGAACCAGTGGTTTACAGGCATCTTCTATATGCCCTTGACATTCTTGAGGCCTGTCTCCCAATTATGAAGGTGTCTGATCCTCTTGCTTTTCTCTCCTACCTTCCCTGGAGAAAGTGGCAGTTTTGGTGCTGTCTGTGCAACAACTGAAAATCATGCTAGTGGCAATTGAATTTTTAAACAAGGTTCTAGCATAGTTTCCTGGATCAGCATAAGACCAAGCTGTATATTACTTTGGGTGGGGTGTGGATGGTATAAGCTATAGCATGATTTGACAAGTGCAGTTTTCAGAAAAATAATCCCAGTCCATGCTGATTGGAGAAGGTGTACTAGATTTCTGTTATCAACCATTTTTTGTTTGGTAACTGCTAGCTAGTGTGGACGGGACGAAAGCTATATTTGTCTTCTATATTTCTCTGGCTCTCATCCTTCTGAAGTGGTGTTTGAAGGTCTCTTCCATCCCTGCTTCATATTTCAGTCCCTCCTGCCCAAACCTATTCCTTACACATGAGCAATTTTCTTAACACATTTTCTCTCTGCTAACCAGGTTCCCTCCAGGTGCAGGAGCACCATAGGAATGTTAGTGCTGGAGCCGTAGGCTGCTTTAATGGAGTATTTTGGCTTTGCCTTCAGCCTGTTATCCCAAGAATAAAAGGACGTGAACAGGAAGTTTCATGCATACACACGGGATCCTTTTCTCATCTGCTTGAGACTGCCTGTCAGTCAGAGGCTGTCGTCCTCTTTTCATCTTGATTTATCATTGAACATAACTAGGTTTCAGAATTTTCGTTTGTGTCTTACTTCCTCCCAGGGACAGGTAATAAATCTAATATATGAACATTTAATTCTCCAATTTCAGCAGCCAGGACAGGAGAGAGACGCTGTTCCACTTCAATGGCCAAGAGAGAATACAGCTGCTGGGGAAGCATTGCTAGAGAGATCTATCTGTGGTCGGGACTTCAGTAGGGGAGTCTCCCAATTCACCCAGCCAGCCCATGCCCCTCAACGGATGGGAGATGGGTACGCTATGAGCCACTGAAAAGAACAGCACTCCTCCATTGTGCCAACACCAAGATAGAACATTTCATTTGAGAGCTTCTTGCAGAGCAGTAGCACTTCTGCCTTGACAAGCTATTGCTAGATTTTTAACCTCTCTTGTTGGACTTGCTTCACTGGGATAGCCGTGTCAGGAAGAGAATTCATTTCGGCAATACAGCCGTTCTGTAGAACAGAACAGCTGGCTCTTCTCTGCAGTCTTCTGTCCAAGGTTCTCCGAACACTTCAGAAATGTTGCACCAGTAGTTCTAGCAGATTCTACAATCTCCACTGTGGGTGGCCTGGTGCTGAGGAACCCCATCATTCCCCATCAGGGATCTGATCCAAAGCCCACTGATGTCAGTGGAGAGCCGTTTCATTGACTGTGTTTTAGATCAAGCCCTAGACTTCCCAGCTTAACAAAGCATGGCTTTCTTATAAAGGAAGTCACCAGTTTCTCCTGGTCTTGCCAAGGACTGTGGGGTGAACAGCAGAATCACTGGAGTAGGCTGACATGGGCAGAATGTGAAAGTGGGGGGCTGTACACTGAACCCTAAAAAAGTAGGGAATCAACTCAGGTTCTGCCTCCAGCAGTTTTTATTCTAATCCAGAAAATCTTAACGTTCCAGAAGCAAGGTGGAGAGTTGTTTCTTTTGGTCTCTGAATTGGAAGCAGCCGCCTAGCCTCCTTCCACAGCTTGGTGTTTGTGTGCATGCAGGTCACCTGCATAGAAAGCTGTGCCAGGTCTCATGTGGCCATCTCCGTAACAGGCATGGAGCGTGGAGGCAGGGGTACTGGTGGGGATTGACTGACAGGTTGCTCAGTGGAAATGTGATCCTGCACTGCTCCCCTGCTGTTAGAGCATATACTGGAAACAGAAGCTAGCCTGCAAGGCTCTACTGCTAGAGTCCCGTGTGAATAAAGCACCTGGCGCTCCGGTCCACACAGAGCAGCTGAGTAAGGCTACCATTCTGCCGTACAAAGACTCTGAAAAGGGGTGCAAACTCTGAGGCTCACCAGGGAGATCAGCTGATCTTGCTGTGCATTGTTGAATGAGAGCTGGTAGGTCAGCTCTTGACTGAACAGAGATGGTAGAGATTCACACTCACTCTTCAGCGGGGAAAGAGGTGCAGGGCTCTTGCAGTTAAAAATAGTTAAGATGTGACAGAGATACAAGACTGGGCTTCATGAGTCGAGCACTTCTCCCAAAAGAGAGAGAGAAATGTCCTCTATTTGCATTTCCCAAGCAGTGTAACCTGTCTGGCTCGTTCGTTCCTTAACTTTGTGTCCTCTCCTTTCTCGCTTTTCCTTTCCTGTTCCTGTCAGTCTGTCCAAGCTCACTGTCAGCTGTGCTGAGTATACTCAGTGTCCTGAGGCAGGCTCTGGATGACTTGAAGGTCTTTCTGCTTTTACTAGAGTGGCTAACAAGCATTCTGGAGTCTTTCTGTCAGTGGTAATTTGGGGAGAGGGAACACTTTACCAGAGAACTAGAAAGGCCCTTCCTGTGATGATTGCCTTTGGGTTTGTAATGCATCTTTTTCCTTGGCTCAGATTAGAATTGGAGCAAGTGTGTAAATACCCAGCTCTGAATCCCCCCAGCTCTCTCCACTATGTCCGGTCTCAGGGATGGATGTTGTGCCTGGTATTCCAAATGTGATCTTGCTCCAATAATGCCTTTATGTCATAGGTCTGGTGTAACAGCCAGTTTATATTCTAGACCCCCTGCAAAATTATCAGCCAGTGTTGTCCTTTTTCACTAGGGGATGAAAAATCTGAAGTGGGTAGCTCATGCGGCCAATAAAATGCTAACTGCAGAGGGGTGGATTGAAATGCATCATGGAGTCTGATAGGGCCCTACCAAATTCATGGTCTATTTTGGTTAATTTTATGGTCATAGGATTTTTAAAATAGTAAATTTCATTATTTCAGCTAATGTGAAATTTTATGGTGATGTAATTGTAGGGGTCCTGACCCAAAAAGGTGTTGTGGGGGTGGAGGGTCGCAAGGTTATAGTAGCGAGCGGGTTGTGGTACTGCTACCTTTACTTCTGCACTGCTGCAGGCTGCCTTCAGAGCTGGGCAGCTGGAGAGCGGCGGCTGCTAGTCGGGATCCCAGCTCTGAAGGCAGAGCCGTCGCCGTCAGCAGCAGCGCAGAAGTAAGGATGGCCTGGTACGGTATTGCCACCCTTACTTCTGCGCTGCTGCTTGCAGAGCTGGGCCCTCAGTCAGCAGCCGCCACTCTCCAGCCGACCAGCTCTGAAGGCAGCAGCCTAGAAGTAAGGGTGGAACGGTATGGTATTGCCACCCTTACTTCTGCGCTGCTGGCAGGGTGCAGCCTTCAGAGCTGGGCGCCCAGCCAACAGCTGCCACTCTCCGGCCACCCAGCTCTGAAGGCAGTGCAGAAATAAGGGTGGCAATACCACGATCGCCCCCTAAAATAACCCTGTGACCCCCCCCCCCCGCAACTCCCTTTTGGGGAATCACCCCCAATCTGAGAAACTCTGGTCTCCCCCTGTGAAATCTGTGTAGTATAGGGTAAAAGCACACAAAAGATCAGATTTCACAGCCCGTGACACATGTTTCATGGCTGTGAATTTGGTAGGGCCCTACTGATAGAGGGTCGGTACAAGGGGGACACTATTAAAGAGGGAATGAAACTGTGTGCTGTAGGGTAATAGGTGGATTTGGTGGGTAACTAGGTACGATAAAGGATTAGGTGGGTAACTGCTTATGATGCGAGGTGAAGTGGGTAATGTGTACCCTATGAGTTTAGGAGTCGTCGTCGTCGTCCTTGGGTAATGAGTCTATTGCATTAGGCTCTCTGCAGTAGGGTACGTATCGGAGTTTGGCCAGTACAATGGGTAAATGGATGTTTTGGGGTGCTAGGCCCAGTTACTGGCACACTTAGCGCCAAGGCTGTGTTGGATACTGGGAAGTACAATTGCCCCTGGCTTAAGAGAAAAGACGTTACAGTTCTGTATCAGTGGAAGCTTTGGATGAAGTTGATCTCTTCCCTTCTATGGACTGGATAAATCAGAGTGCTTGTGAATTTATTCCATAAACATCAAATATTTCCTTAGATCTACTCCCACCAAGGGGTCATCAGCAACACAGAACAATCTCCAGGCGCTGGTGGGTGTAGGAGGCTTTACAGTTGCTGAACAAATGAGCATCCTTGTTCCCCTACAGCAGGCACCCAGTGTTTTTAGCACACAGATGGCCTACCTGCTTTGGGATGCTCCGCGTGGAGACTTGCTGCTTTCGTTTGTCTGCTGTTTTATTTGACATTCGAAGCTGTCTGATAGGAATGTCAGCATTTTACTTTATTTTTTGATTACCTGGTAACTCACCGCTGTGCTTAGGCCTCTCAGCCAATGCCGGAGACAGAGCTGTACAAGAGCCAGGGCAAATGTGTCTTCCCAGTCGTTACCAGTCTCAGATTGAAAATATTGTCTTTCATTGTCAAGCAGGCAGAGCGTTTTACCCTTCGGAAACTCAGCCAGTGACCAGCTTTCCCAGGCTTGCAGTGACTTCCATAATGTCAGGATGTGGTTCTTACTGTGCCTATTGCTAGGCTGCTGTTCCTTGTACGTGGCTAACTGTTTTTAGCCCAGGTTCTACTGCTAGAGTGTGATAAAGGCTTCATTTCCTGCCTAGACTTTAACCCAGCCGTTCATATTTCTTCTTGTCCATAGCAAGTACCTTGTTTTGACAGGCTAGTCAAATATCATTATTTGGGTTTTTTCCCATTATCCGGGTAAAGGGCAGGCAAATGGATTTTATGCCTGGAACTGATGAATTTTAATAGTATTTTTTCAATGCTGCTTTAGTCTCTCTCCCCACTCTGGGATTAGCAGTAGACGGCCTGTTCTTCCTGCCCAAGAAATAGCCAGTGCTTGTGGTTGTTCCACCCACTTTCCCGGGTGATAGCAGCTGTGTGTTGCCCTATCCCCAACACACACCCTGTAGGCTAATGCTTCAGGGACCTCAACTAGCGAGTCACACGAGTGGCATCGGTGTCTGTGGCCAGGTTTAGGATCTTGCCTCCTGCACAGAGTAATCTCTCTCAAATACCCTTTAGGCTAACTTTGTAGGTGGGGATGTTTGGAAGGTGTTTAACATATCTCTGCAAGATGGATAGGAAGAGAGACCCTGCAGTGAAAAGGTGATGAATGACAGCAGTGTTGGACTTTGCAGAGCACAAAATGCCCATTTCCTGAGAGAGGGTGATGGTTAGATATACTTGCTAAAGACCAAGTCAGAAGGCTGTTCCCATATGAATTCTCTCTGATGTACAGCCTCATGTTGAAAGCCAATAAAGTGGTAACTCCCTTGTATATTCCTCCTTGATATGCAGTGCCACATTCTCCACAGGGAAGTGGTTTTCCTTATCTCCTGAGCTGTAGACATGTAGCGAGATCTAGTGCAGAGATTGCGCTGCCAAGGAGAGCTGCGTTTGGGAGCCTGGATGCTGGCATGGCTTACCATTGTCTCTCTCTGTCTCTCTCGTTTTGCAGCTTTTGTCGTCATGATTATTTTGGCCCTCATCCACATCAGCAAGGGTGAAGGGGAAGGTCACCCACCCCTGGCGCAGCTCTCGGGGATCCCCAACCTCTTTGGGGTGTGTGTCTACTCCTTCATGTGCCAGCACTCACTGCCGTCCCTCATCACTCCAATCTCCAAGAAGCAACATGTAAACAAACTGGTGCTGCTGGATTACATCTTAATATTGGGTTTCTACAGCCTCCTGTCCTTCACGGCCATCTACTGCTTCCGCAATGAGACCCTCATGGACATGTACACGCTCAATTTCACCAACTGTAATATCACCAACATCGCCTTCATTCGTTACTTCCTGGGCCTCTTTCCTGTTTTCACTATCAGCACTAACTTCCCAATCATCGCTGTGACCCTGCGGAACAACTGGAAGACCCTCTTCCACCGGGAAGGTGGGACGTACCCATGGGTGGTGGATAGGATTGTCTTTCCAGCAATCACTCTGATTCCCCCTGTGCTGGTGGCTGTCTGCACACACGATTTGGAGTCCTTGGTGGGCATCACGGGAGCCTATGCTGGCAATGGGATCCAGTACATCATCCCGGCTTTCTTGGCCTACTGTAGTCGGAAGGACACTCAGCTGATCTTCGGCAGTGGCACAGTCAATAACCATCTGTCCCCTTTCCGGCACATCTTCTGGATCTGGTTCGTGCTGCTCTGGAGTCTTTTCTGCTTTGTGTTTGTGACTGCAAATATCATCCTGAGTGAGACAAAACTCTGATGATGGGGCAGCAGCGCTCTTCATCCAGGGCTCTGGAGGAGATTCCAGGATTTCAACTCCTGTTTCAGACTCAGTCAACAAAAACCCAGCAACCTGGTCTTCGCAAGCAATCGGCTTGTTGATGCAGGTTTGATCTGGGTGTGAGGACTTTCTATCCCCTCTTCACTTTGGGTGCTGATGTAACTTGCTCAACCTCCTTTTGATTCAGGTTCTCAGACTGATCATGCAAAGCCAGGGTTGGGAGCTCTCAGAAGGCCTCCCTGGTTATTCAGTGTCTGACCATTTCTGCCTTGAGTTGGGGGAGCTCCGTTACAGAGCATCTTCCTCTCTGTCCAGGAGCAGCCTCCTTACGGTGCTGCAGGTTTCGGCACATGGAAGGCTGTCTGGACTGCATCGGCTCCCCATGAGAGCTGGACAAATATCTCTGCCAGAGACAGGAACTGTTATAGCTGCTAACACAATCCAACAGCAGTTCTCTGTAGTGATCCACTTACCCCTCACCAAGGAAGTAGCAGACTTTTTTGTTTTCTGTTAAAGATTTCAGGTGCATGGTGAGGGAGCTGGTTAACTAGGGATGACAACTGGTGGCATGTCTGGAGGATGGGTGAGGAGACTGTAGAAAGCAATGAGCTTCTATGTGGATACTATGACTGATCCTGTTACAAGTCTTTCTCACAGTTTCTCCATTTCTGTTACTACCTTTTCAGAAAACATTGGCCTTTGTTTTATTTGCAGTGTGGTCTATGGGGTAGAAGTGTGCACTCAATGGGTCTGGATTAGCTCATTTGCCTGTTTGATAAGATTACACCAACACTTGGTCCTGGAGTTCTGCTCCTAACCGCTTTTTCTGGTTGCCTTAACTCTCCCTCCCAAGGCAAACCCATTCTGCGGGGCTCTGGATCCCAGTCTCTTCCTCACTTCGTTAGCTCTTTGGTGCTGCTAAGTGGCGTCTGCTGTCAGAGCAGATCTCACAAGTGCTGAAGCAGCAGGGCAGACTATGGACACAGCAGTCAGGATTTGTGTGGCCTTGGGAGGTGCTAATTACCTGTCGGTGACCTGCATTAGACCCTCAAGAGCACTTGCTGGGCATACTGACATTTCCAGTCTCTTGGTCTGGGTAATTAGCCTTGAAACTCAGGGGAGAATGTAGTGCCAGCTGGAGAATTCAGCAGTGCCCCACTCACTGTGCCTGTCTCAGAGAAATAGAGCTCAGAAGTATAAGCAGAGAGAGTAAAAACATGGAGGAAGCTCTGGAAATGGTCCGTAACGCTATTATCCTGCTTCTAACTTCTCCCTCTGCCTAGGGTTAAGAATTTTTCTTGCATCTGTTTGAGACAGAGTTTAAGAATCATCTGCCCTCAAAAAATTCCACTTAGCACACTTTACCCCAGCTTACAGGCTGAGAGACACTTCTCTTCTTGCAGGAGAACTGTCTATTGTATTGGACACCGACAGTCTTTTGATTAATTCTGTGCTGCTGGGGCTACTAACGCTCTTACTGCAAAGTGACCCGTTTATTACTCTAGGAAGCTGAGGGCCCAGGGTCAAAGGTCATACAATAAAGGCTTTAATACCAGGAGGCAGAACGTTTACTCTTAAACTTTTTACCTTAAATATTTTAAAACATTTCCCCTCGCTGTGATTAAGCCAGGTTCAAAGACAGCTGCCAGTCTCTGGCATTATATACCCTGCTCCCAGTGCTACTGCTATATTAAATGTCACTTTTCGCCAACGGTAAGCTTGGGCATGCTGTCTTTTTTTTTTTTTTTTTTTTTAATCAAGCTTTCTTTTTAATACAAGTTTCAGGTTTCTACGCGACACGAAGCACTTCCTGCCATGAAAACATTCAAGGTGGCTGGGGCTGTGCAAAAGCAGCTTTCTTTTTAAAAGCAGGAGGGGAAAAACCCCTCACCCCCTTAAGTGATGCGAAGATGTCCTTGAACATTGTGTAAACCAGGATGTGCCAGTTGGGTGGAGGGGAGTTGGTTCCAGCATAATAAACCTAACATCCCCTCTCCTCCCAATTATAAACAATATTTGGAAGCCCTTGCTGGTGCATCACTCAGCTACCTATGCGGCCCTGAGTGCTACAAGGCAGCTGATATGGCTCTTTTGGTGCCAGGTTACTGAGTGGGCTGTGAGAGTGAATTGTTCAAAAGCACAGAGAAGCAGTTTGGAGGGCAAATCCATAGTACAGCTGAGCTCGGAGCCACCTGCGGGGAGTAGTGAAGGAGTTTGCACCTGCTTCCTTCAGTTGCTCATTCTCATGGTTGTTATGTCTGACAGCCAGGAATGGGACAGATCGCAGACACCGTGGTAGGGCACACTGGGCCCTTCGGTTCTTGTACAGCACAGGGGCAGGCACTGGTAGGAATAGGTTTTGCACATTTGCAGCAAAGAAATGAGCCTGTGAAAGACCTTCGAATGGATGGAAATGGTACATGGCACAAGGCTCCTTTTGGTAACTGGCTTCGAGGGTCTTTCTATCCATCTCAATCCCTCAAAGCAGTGAGCTGATTTTCTTGCCTTGTGTCCCACAGACAGCACCAGACCACGTCCCCAAGTGTCCAGAAGCTAACAGGCAACTTTAATTAGCCGTTTATTCCTTCTCTGTTCCAGGGCTGCCAAATGCTCAAAGACCCTGCTCTCCTTTTTCCTCGCCCACCCTTGGCCTGTCCAGGTCAGGGAGCAGAGTTGCTAGCAAACCTCTGCTCTGAGAGTGAGCCTGTCTCCACCGAGCACTCTCCTTGGTACAGCTGCAAACATCAAGCTCCGTATAGTGTGCAGAAGCTGCTGGCCCGGAGCCTGGGAACTGGGCCTGAGGCAGCATAGCTTGGTTCATGATCTTATGGCAAGCGCAGTCTACGACTGCAGTGACCCTCCCACCATCAGGAAATTTTCCCTTTCCAGCCCAAAAAGGTCCGGCAGTGGTGTTTGTCAAAGCACAAGTGCATGGTGTCCTGTTTTGTACTACAAACCATGGTACTGCTTCCCTTTTTCCCCACTAACCCCTTCTTGCATGGGCACCTGAGATTCCACAGCTGTCTGCCTTCTGACGGGCAGAATTGGTTTTAATGGACTTCAGTTACAGTGTGCCTTTTCTTCTCTGGCTTCGATGAACTCCCCTCCTGAGAAGCTTCCTTTGGAATGCTGCACAAGGGTGGTTTCCGTGGGGCCCCTTTGTAAGCTGTGAACAGGTATAAACCAGCCTTGATCTGAGATGTAGCTTAACAGCGAGGGATGTCTGGTTCATTGTAGAATGGGTGTCTTGCCTGGCGCCTCACCAGGGAATGCTCTCCTTGCTACACGTGAAAAGCAACATCGGAGAGACTTTCCAGACACCTGCTGTCCTCAATCAGTGAAAGAATCAACCCTCCCAATGGCAGACACTCTACAGTGAGGAAGGCGGGGGAGAACATTTTTCATTTAAAATGTGAAACAAGAAATGCCTCAAAAAGTTGAAGGAAAACAGGGAGTTGGATGGATGAAGCCAGAGTAAATATCTCAGCTTGGTCCCTGCCCGTCTCATTAGATGCAGAGCTAGCAGGTGGCAGAAGGGGTCCAGTTGCTGTCCTGGCTTGGTGTGGCATGATAACTCGTCTCCTGTCTGGTTTAAGAATGAGATGTTTTTAAATGGCTATTATGACAGGGGTTTGTTTTGATCCTCACCACGCCGTACTCGGCTTGTCCCAGTGTGTAATTATTTCTCCAAAAGGCATACAAATAAAACACGCATTCTGCATCTCTCTTGCTTTGACCTTTTCCTGTGTGCATAAGGAACGATTTCTCCTGGTGGTGGCTCCACTGTCTAATCAGTCCATGGGAGCAGCAGAAGGCTGGGAGGTGGCAGACAAAGAGGGCAGGGGTGGTTGTGACAGCTCAGAGTAATTGAGGCCCTAGTCTGTCCCGATGTATTAGCCTCCTGCATCTCTAGATGTTCTCTGAAAACTCAATTAAAACATCTGTACTTTACCCTTCTCAATTACATTCCCTTACGCTCAAAACTAAACAAATTGAATCATTCCACCGCCTCTGGCAGCAAATGAAATTTCTGCTGGCAAATTTATTAGCGTCATAAAACCCAGCTTGATTTATGTGAAAATATTAGAACACATCCTTACGATGGAAATAAACACTTTCCCCTCCCATGATTCTCTCTAAGGATTCAACAGACAGTGGAGGAATTTTTTGGCTGGACTGTAAATCTGAAATCAAAGTGGCATTAGGGATGGATTCAATCTTCTGCCTCACTTCAAAGAGCAACAGCAACGTGGGGGGGTGGCGGGAAGGGAGGCTGAAGTATCAGACAGGCTTGGGACAATGTTACCTTTTTATTTGAATGCTGGTAACCAGTGAGTGCCACTGAGACAGCCCCGGAGGGTGAAGTCCTCTTTCCACCACGTAGCTATGGCATGGGCATCAGCAGCAGCGCAAGCTTCATTCCCGTGGAGCATCAAATCTGCCTCTGCCCTGAGCTGGGGAAACCACTATCAGAGGGCATTTTCGTCTCCATGACCATTTAATCTCTGGCTTCTCTGTGGAAGATGCCAGTTGTGGCAGTGTTTGTGATGTGAATGCTTCTCCACTATAGCAACCAGCAGGAGGCCAAACCATTTCACACAGGCTACTGAACAGATGCTACGTACTAATGACTTGCAGCCACTACTAACCAGGACCAGACTAGAACCAGTGTCCTAGAGGTAAAAAGCTTCATTTCCCATAACTGTTCCTCCCACCCCCCTTGCACTTCATTTTAGCAGGTCTGATAATGCCTCCTTCCTTTGGCTGTAAACCTGTATGGTATAACCCTAATCACAGACGTGTAAGCTCAGTGGAGTCTGTGATGACCTGTAAGCTTCTTTTGTTGACACAGAGTATTTCATGCCAGTCACAAATACACTCTGTTCCCGTGCTTGGGCATTCCGGCTTGTGGCTCAGGTACAGATGCCCCTGTTCTAGCCCAGACTCTTGCAAGCCGGCCGTCGCTCCAGAAGCCTTTATCATTTTTCAGACCTGGCCGCGGGGACTGTGTTTCTTATGATACATTTCACACAGATGCAGAATTCATTTTAACTTTCAAGCTACTTGGCGCAGGGAGCGTTCTCAGTGGTCGGTGAACAGTCCAAAGGGCTGGATTGTTAGCTGGAAGTCAGCGCAGCTGGACTCTGCATTTATTACCTTTGGCACTGGCCATTATCCTGGCCAAGGCAAGACCTTAGCAGTTGAGTAAATCCAGAGGGTATAATGGGGGAGGACATGGGGGCTGTTCTGCAGTGCCTGAAAAATGCTAGAGTGCTACTTCCTCCTAGCAGAACTACATCCTTTGAAGTGCCTTGTCGCAGAAACCTGTTTCCTTTGGTTAGCACCAGCTTAGCAGGTTCTCAAGAACCTTCTGCACTAAAGCTCCCATTCCCTACGAATAACAAAAACCTGAGTCTTCCCCCATTGAAAGCAGGAGAGATAAAAGTTAATTAGATGGGGAAAGGTTTCAGAGTAGCAGCCGTGTTAGTCTGTATTCGCAAAAAGAAAAGGAGGACTTGTGGCACCTTAGAGACTAACCAATTTATTTGAGCATGAGCTTTTGTGAGCTACAGCTCACTTCATCGGATGCATAAAGTGGAAAATGCAGTGAGGATGTTTTATACACACAGACCATGAAAAAATGGGTGTTTATCACTTCAAAAGGTTTTCTCTCCCCCCACCCCACTCTCCTGCTGGTAATAGCTTATCTAAAGTGATCACTCTCCTTACAATGTGTATGATGATCAAGGTGGGCCATTTCCAGCACAAATCCAGGGTTTAACAAGAATGTCTGAGGAACAGTGGGGGGGGGGGAGGGTAGGAAAAAACAAGGGGAAATAGGTTACCTCGCATAATGACTTAACCATTCCCAGTCTCTATTCAAGCCTAAGTTAATTGTATCCAATTTGCAAATGAATTCCAATTCAGCAGTCTCTCTCTGGAGTCTGGTTTTGAAGTTTTTCTGTTGTAACTTAGGCTCACTGCATTTTCCACTTTATGCATCCGATGAAGTGAGCTGTAGCTTACGAAAGCTTATGCTCAAATAAATTGGTTAATCTCTAAGGCGCCACAAGTACTCCTTTTCTTTTTTTTTTTTTTTTTTTTAGATGGGGAAAGTGAAGACAGAAGGTAGCTGACAGCCAATGCCAGGTGGTTAATGGTAACACTATGCCAGGACTATCAGGTTACAATTACTGCTCTTTGGAGGTGGAGCTTTGAAAGACGGTTAACTAGGGATGACAACTGGTGGCATGACAGAGAGAAGTGATACTTCAGCCAGCAGCAGAGTTGAGGTGGGAGTGAGGCCTTCCAGTCCTTGTGCAAAGCCCACGACGCCATGTCGCAGTGTTCAGGATATAACAGATGGCTCCCGCTGACAGCCCTCCCCTTAACTGTCATTCCAGGTGCCATCTACAACAGTGTCAGCTCTATCGAGGTTTACTGCTGGGGGGGAGAAGGGTAAGTGCCTCGTATCTGTGAACTCATACTGGCACAGAGAGAAATCGTGTCAGGTGTAGGCCAGCTTCCTATTCACACAGCTGGCCAACTTGCCCAAATAGATGTGATTTGCCACGGTCATTCTGATGGTTTCCAGCTCCCGACAGCTCTCCCCACTCATTCTTTTCTACCTCTTTCAGCCCTATTTCCTTCTAGATCATACCTGCTGAGCCTCAGCTGAGCATGGCTACTTACCACCCAACCACTGCGTTTGTACTGAACAGAAATCTGAAATCCGTGTTACCCCCGTCCTCCACGCTACTGTTTTACTTCCTGCTTCTTCCGTCTTAGTCTGAGGAACACTGAATCAGGAGATGAGTACTCCAGCACCATCCTGGCAGCATTCGCCTCTCTCCAGCCAGGAGATGTTGTTTTATTCTTCTTAATTTTATATATGATGGCCGCCTGTAGGAGCCCTAGTCATGGATCAGGAGACCATTGTGCTAGGCACAGTACAAACAGGACAAAAAGATGGCCCCTGCCCTGAAGTGTTCACAATCTGGAGAGCAGCCAATAGGCCAGGTTCCAGCACACTGTTAGCCAAGGCTTCACAGCAAATCAGGGGCAGAGCTGTGAAAAGAACCCAGGAGTCCTGCCTCCTGCTGTTAACCATAGAATAGTGCTGGGCAGTGATATACAAATAATGCACATTTCCTCTTCCATGCCAAGAGGTTTTCAGCAGACATGCCAAACCCATAGAAAAAACACAGAAATTGGGCTTGTTTTTGGCTTAATTGGCTTGTGAGTTGCTTGTAGCTTGTTTAGCTTGTTGCTTGTTGCGTCTTTTTTTTTTTTTTATTGGCTCCCAGCAAGCAGGGGCAAGGGGGGCGGGATAGAATCGGAGTGCACAGCGGGCCCACCACAGTCCTAGACTGCACGCTGGGGGGATCTAGTCACACAGAGTGTTGGGGTTCTTAGGGATTGGCTTGTTTTGGCCTTGTTTTGAAATGGGATAAGCTTAATTTTTGTCTTGTGAAAGCCGGGGTTCTTATTTACTGTGTGAAAGTTGGCAACTGTGGTTTTCAGCTACAAGTGTTCTACTTTCAGAGTAACAGCCGTGTTAGTCTGTATTCGCAAAAAGAAAAGGAGGACTTGTGGCACCTTAGAGACTAACCAATTTATTTGAGCATGAGCTTTCGTGAGCTACAGCTCACTTCATCGGATGCATTCAGTGGAAACTGCAGAAGACATTATATACACAGAGACCATGAAACAATACCTCCTCCCATCCCACTCTCCTGCTGGTAATAGCTTATCTAAAGTGATCATCAAGTTGGGCCATTTACTGTGCTTTGGCTCGTCACTGCCAAGCCCCTCTTAACATCTCCTGCCCACGAAACATACATTTCAGTCTAACATGCAGAGGCCTTGGTCCCAGGGTCAATAGGAAAAAGATATTATCACAGCCCTTTTTTTTGGAGGCAATGCTGACTCTCTGAAACTCTCCCAGGGTCTCTGTGATAAAAGATGGTCTAATCTGAGCTCATTCTAAGAACTGCTCAGAGGCCTACAGTCCCAAGGGCTTCTGAAACTACAGCAGTGTCAACCTGCCTTTGGCTCAAATGGCATCTGTATGCATGGACAGGGATTCTGACTTTTCCAAGCAGTGCTTTAATTAGATTTTTTTAATGCAAATAAACCCTTAGATCACTTAAGCAGCATCCTTAATCGAAATTTCAATATTTGTCCAAGGTCAGCTAGTACCTTCTGAATTGTCCAGTGAGTTTTAATTGAAACACAAACATTCTTCTGTTTTCTCTCATTTCATTTCTTGCATTAAAGTTAGTTTAAAGAGTTTGTTGGAAACCCAGTCCAAGGTGCTGTAGCTGTAAGAATCAAGGATGCTCATCCCCTTTAAGAGTTGTTGGTATGGATTTTTGACCCTGAACAAATAGTTTATAGAGAATGTTAATAAAAAAGTATTGGCTTTACCCCTTAACTTTTCAAAACTAGGAGAGAAGTATACTCCCATGATTACAAGAAGGGACTGGCATGCTAGGGACTCCTGGGTTCTATTTCTGGCTCTGCCACTGACCAAATATGACCTTTCATCTCTCTGCCTCAGCTGGAGCTGGAGTCGTCTACACTGTACCCAAAAAAAAAAAGTGTTCTTAACTCGGGTTAAAATAACAGTGAAGATAGGATGTGACTCTGCTTTTCAAGCTGCTAACTCCAATTAAAAGCTGGATTGCTGTGTCTTCACTCTTATTTTAACCTGAGTTAGTTAACCCGCATTAAGAATGCACCTTTTATTTCTCCCCCCCTCTCCCCCCCCCCCATGTAGACTTACCTTGGGTGGCCAAAAGCATCATGATTCCTCTCTGCAGGCTGCAGCTGGGGCTGTTGGCTCCAGGGGTGGTGTTGGCCTGTGTGTGTGTTCTTGAACCAAGAGGTTCCTGGGTATCTAACTGAACGAACCTCACCTCCTGTTGACGCAGGATGATTAAACCAAGGCTGTAAATGTCGGTACCTCGGGGTTTCAGTCCCAGGCAGCATCCTGCATTTTCAGTGCTTTTATTTAGTTTGTGGGGTTTTTTTTATTTTTCAATTTCTTTGTTGCTAATGAACTTTTGCAGAAAATGGGGGTGGGGGGGGCGCTGTTCATTTTCTCTGGAACCAGCATCTCAAATAGATGACTCTAGGAATGAGTTTTATGAATTGCCTTCAGGGTCAGTGACAACTGCATGGTGGTGATTAAAGATTTTAGAGGCATGGGAACCAATATTAAAAAAGAAATGGTTTCCAGTGAGGCAGCAGCTTACAGAGACGGCTTTTCCCGTGTGACCCGTTGTGTGGCTGCGCCGCAAAAGTGCTGCAATGTTCTCCATGCACCGTTGTCTCGCAACTCGCAGCTGGCCAGTGGAGCAGAACCTCAGCCATGTGGATACAGAAATCCAGTCCAGATTCTTTCCTTTCCAAGGATTCTTTCTGGATGGTCTAGTTTGTTCCAGTTGGGCTGGATTTCTGTAGTTGCCCAGGGTAGATTCTAGGTAAGCCGCTTGGGGAAAGGACCATTAGCTGGATTCCTGTGGTCAGCTCTGTCACTGACTTGCTGCGTGACCTTGGGAAAGTCACTAACCTGGTGCCATCCGTAACGTGGAGGCTGGTGACGCTGAGCGCACCAGGGTGCTGCATGCTTTAATTCATGTGTGAAACACTGTGCGCGCCTCACGCGAGAGGCCCCCTAGTGGGGCAAGGAATGATTGCTGATGAAGAGCTGCATGGCGTGGGGGTGAGCGTGCCACACAGCTTCAGCAGGGGGCGCTAGGCGACAGCCTTCCGCCAGCTGTCGGTTTGAAACACATCCGTGGAGGCTGTTAGGAATCCGAGTTGCTTCGAGCTAGAGATAATGACGTGAAGTCCAGGGCAGAGGATTTTTGGTCCTTATACTAATGACTCTGTTCCTTGGCACTGGCAGGTTTTGCGCTGCCAACAGCAGAGGTCAGCGCAGGAAAATCCAATTTGTAGCATGGCGGGACAACACAATCCTGAAACAACTCTCCCTTTCAAAAGCCCAGCTGAGCTTTGACCCCAAGTCCATGCTCCATGGGGTTCTTCAGGATTGAGCTTCGCCGTGTGCCTGGGGGAGTCAGTTGGGGAGCCCCGCTGCACTCAGGACAGTTGCCACTGCACCTGCAGCCCCAGCATACTGGAAATGCTGCACCCTTCACTGCCTCCTCTCCCTGGAGTCTCGCAGCAGTGGGGATGGAGGTAGAGACGGTGTGTACGTTCCCTACCACCAGGAGGAGACATGGCTCAAAACGATGGTTCTGGGGTGAAGGCCGATTTATAATGGAGCATTTATTAAAGCCCAAATTCTCAAAGGTATTTAGGTGATTAGTTCCTATTGATTTCAGTGGGAGCTAGCCACCTAAATACCTTTTAAGGATCTGGACCTAAGCGATGCTTTTACACCGAGGGGTGCATGGGATGGTGTAGTGGAGATTTGAGCTGCTTCTGCACTTAATGGTAAAGAACCAAGGGAGCATGAGGCTAAATGAATCCCAGGGGATTCCTTAAACATCATCTTCCTCCCACTCCAGCCTCCAGCAGCCATGCTCTCCCCCCGGGCCTGCCTGATGTTCTTATGTCTTCCAGCCCGAATCCTTCATCTTCCTCCCTAGTGAAGTAATGCGGGCCACGCTCAGCAAGTTGCCTGCCTCCACCGATCAAATCAGCTGTGGGCTGCAGTGCTGCCTTGCCCCGACTCACTGCAGACACCAAGCCTCCCTGATCTTGAGGCTTGGCAAGAGTTCCTCTTGAGATGTCCCTGTACATAGACAGGGGTCAGTCTTGCAATGTGCTCAGCACCCTTTGCTAGATGCAGAACTCCCTCCGCTCCTGGTAGCAGTGGACCAGTGTTTCTCAAACTTTTCGATACATGGGACCAGCTTGCTGCCTTCTTAAACTGTATCAGGGAGAGCTCAGGGACCGGCACTCATCCACGGACCGGTCGTTGGGGAACACTGATGTAGATGACTCAACATAGAGCCCTGTATGACCCCAGTCATCACTTGGGCACAAACCAACATAAGAATCTGTGTCCACGTGAGGCAGCATCATCGTGCTTAGCAACCATTTCCCTAGAGCTTGGAGCAGAAAGGACAAAAGGCTGAATGTCAACAGGCTCCATGCTACTCTGAAACCTCTCAAGAGAAGAGAATTACAAGGGAGCAGCCAGTTAGGAAAGTGGCTCCCTGGTACAGGAATCAGAACCTGAAGGGGAGAAAGGGGGGGGCTGGGGAAGCCTGCCTGAATCACAGCCCACCCCTAAGAGAAAGGGCTCTGGGGTGCCTCAACCAAGCTGGGTAAGTCCAAGCACTGAGGGAGGGTCTGTAGAACCCGGACTGGAGTCCAGAGCCGGGGGAGCACTGCCTGATTTGTGGCACAGCCTAATGAAGGGAGAGGTGTGACATCCCTAAACCAAGAGGAAGGAGTTTTGTTCTGGGACCAGCCCGGGGGACCCCTCTGGGAAAGACTCTCCAGAGAGGCCAGGGGCTGCAGTGGAACTAGCCTAGCTCTCTGGCTTGGAGGGAACCCATAACCTGGGATCAAGGGAGATTGGAGCTGAAGCTGCCCTGTGCCTAGTTAAAGCTTTCAACCAAGACTCCTTTCCCCTCACCTCTGAGCTCTCTCTCCCTGTCCTTTTGTGCTCACTAGCTGCCCAAGTCCCCTTGCGCTCCAGTGGGTTTCCCATTTTGTATCAAGACAAAACAGACCCATTTTGAAGTTACTTTGTGAAAAAAGACACACACATGCACACCCCTGGAATAAATAACATGTTCCAGGTTCAAGTGCTGCTCTGAATCAGGCAGACCTGGGGTTTGACCCTAGGTCTCCCTCATCTCGGGTGCATACCCTGACTACCAGCCTATTCTGGGTGGGTCTCTGCATTTGGCCAGAACTCCCAGGCAGGTCCTGAGACACCTCTCCCAGTGAAAACTTTGTTGAAACGGGAACATTCCTGCAAAAAGTTTTGGTTCCAACAACTCAGCATCTTCCAACAAATCCATGTTGCTGAAAAATTCCTGACCAGTTCCTAACCTCATGTCCTCTTGCGCTTCCACCTGGACTTCCCTGGCCAGGCTCCCTTCTCTCCTGATTTCCTCCGGGGACCGTGCTTCAACATGTGTCTCACTGCGAGCACATAAATACTTAAGTCACTTAAGGCCTAAAAGAAATGTGCACAAGGAGAAACTCGCCTTCCGCTATCAATGTTTTAAGGGGAGGCAGTGAGCCAAAAGAGTTTGGGAGCCGCTGGTGGGGGGAGATGCTGCAGAGCTGGTTCAGGATGTGAGTGAGGGGAGAGGCAAGGGCCCTGTAGGCAGGGGGTGTTTCAAACCTTCTGCCCCATGCCGCCCTCAAAAGCCAGTACCTAAGAGCGCCGAGTCCTGTGTCCTGCCCTCACTGTTTAACTGGAATGCTCTGCTGTGACTGGGGAGTTCTCTTGGCACATCCAGGGCGTGATATGGCCCCCTGTTATTGCCCTGATGTCTTGCCAGGTGCTCGCTGTCGGTGCCTGCTGGTGGCTCAGGCAGTCTCCTCATCCTTCATCCCTTCAATGGGAGGCTTTGGTTTGGCCCAGCTCACTAGGATAATTACACAATAGCCGAGGATCTCAAAGCACTTTGCACAAGGGGGGCAGTGCTACTGTGCCCCCTTGAAAGAATTGCTTGGGTGCAGGAGCCAGCACAAAAGGGGCTGGATTCTCCTGTGCGGCCACGTCCCTGCCATGAATACTGCAAGCCAGCAGTCATGGAAGTCACCTGACTGGTACCCGATCCTCTGTTTGCAAAGGGGGCGGAGAGGCTTGCCTGTGGTCACGTGGCTTTGCAGTGCTGGAAAAGCAGCCCTGCCCGAGGTTTTGTCCTATGGGCCCCTCGCACCCAAATCTCCCTTTTAAACCAACAGGTTCCTAAGCCCCTAGAACAGCCAAGTGTTCATTGACTCTTAGTATTACGGTGGGGCCAGCTGGGCTCACGTCCCTGTTGTGTTTGCAAACACAGAGTAAGACAGTGCGGGACTAGGTTCATGCAATCCGGGGCCGGAACGCATGGGCCATCCCTGTGCCATGGCCCCATCCCCACCTGAAGAGGCAGATGGCAGGAGCAGTGATTGGAGCGGGGGAGTCTGCTCCCCATCCTCCTCCTCCCCCCAAGAGCAGCAAAAAGGAATCAGTGCCCCTTGAGAGTACCAGGTCCTCTCTCTCTCCCTGCCTGGCGAGGCACAGACAGCAGCCAGGGCATATCTGCCTGCGCCCATTGCTCTCTTCTCCTGCCACCTTGGATATGTCTACACTACGCTGTAAACCCTGGGACGCAGGGTTGTGGACTCCGTGTTTCCAACCCCCCGCTTAAGCGTCCACATTGCGTTGTAAACCTGGGCTTATGATGGATGGACCCTGGTCTCAAAACTGCTACCACGTCTGTGCAGCCCTTCTGACTTGGGTCTATGGCTTGAGCTATGTCCACACAGCAAAATGACAGGGCTTGGACCCGATTCACAGCAGGACTCAGGCTCTGGCCCATCCCCCACCCCAGCAGAGTCCTGGGACCTGGGTGCTTGCTGACCTGAGTCAGCCTGATGTGTGTGTGGACAAAGTGGGGGATTGGGCTTGAACCTGAGTTGGAACCTGGGCTTAGGGTGTGGTATGGACATACCTTGGAGTCCCCTGCTGGGCTGCTGGTGAAGGGACTCCCCAGAGCAGTGAGTCTTGTGGTTTATTCCCCACCCCTTGACATGAAGGGGTAGTTTGTGCCTCTCAGAGCTGTTGTCTCAAGCGCACTGTATCAGTTACACTCGGGTCACATTTTCAAGCTTTTCTTTCCCACCCAGCTGGGTGGAAACTTCCTATTGCATGGGAGCTGAGAGCCTCATTTCCTCATGTGACTGCTGGAGCCTCTGTGCCTTACTCCAGCCCCTGTCCTGACTGGCTTGCAATCGAAATAGACGAGACACACACACACAATGCGGCTGAGATGGTATCTCACCGTCCCTGCTTCGAAGATGGGGAACTGAGGGTCAGACAGGTGAAGTGACTTGCTCAGGGTCACACAGGGAGTCTGTAGCAGAGAAGGGACCTGCACTCAGATCTCTGAAGTCTCAGTCCAGTGCCTTACCCATAAGGCCAGCTGCCTTCAATGTGAATTAATGAGGTAGGGATTTCCTGCCACGCTAACCAGTGAATTCACATGCGCAGTGAGCACTGTGGGCAGCCGTCTCTTCGTCCAGCGCTCACAGGGGCTCCTTGGTAGCCTGGTGAGTCATTAATTTGAAATAAAACCCATTAAGGGACATGGGGGGTTCAAGAAAATTGCCCGTCACTGCTCTCCCAGGAAACAAGCGGGCCTGCAGGGACCGGAGCTGCTGCTCTCATCCGCGCCTATCCTCACCCAGATGAATCTAATGATCACGAACGCACAAGGACAGGAGGACCTGGAAACAAGCTGCTCTTTCAGGCCCAATTAGCATATAAATAAGATATGCAAATGACCCTAGTGTTGCTCCAGCTCCAGCCCCAGCCCTTCGTTACCACTCTGTCGCCACCACAACAAGCCAGCTGCCTGGGGAAGCGGGAGCTGTAGCCAAGTCGGCACTGCTGGAAGTCAGTTGTGGTGAGGGCCGTGGCCACAGTGGGTAGAGCTCTCAGCTGCCGTGGCTTGGGGGCAGGGCTACTTTTTCTCTGATCTCCAAGGTGTTTAGTGCCATGGAAAGAAAAATCTCCTGGCTGGTACCCAGGCAAACCCAGCATCGTCCGCCTGAGCTCCACAGCATGATTCTGGTTTCACTCCGGTGTAATGGCAAGCAGGGTTTGGCCTGCGGCAGCCGCGGCCTGAGCCCCGGAACAACGCCTAATGAATAAAATACAATGCAAATCCATTTGGCTTGGGTGTGAGTTGTAAGAGACGTGCAATTAAAGGTTTTCAGCGGCTACTTTGAAGATGGGGGGGAGTGGGGGGTGTCAGGGAGGAACCTTCCCCTTCCCCTTCAGCTGCAGTGCTAAACCGCTGTCTAGGCCCCTGATCCAAAGCCCATAGAAGTCAATCAAAAGACTGTTGTGGGCTTTGAATCCGGCTGGAAGGGCATTACCAGGGGGAGCGCCCCATCCATGGACATATCAGATTCTGGCTACAGCTAGGACCCTAGAGCTGAGTGATGGGGGGAAATCTACTTATTAGCTCCTTGAGTCCATCCCCCTGCCAGGACCTGCTAGACGCCCCTGGGAGAAGATGTATTAGACTGTGGCTCAGCAAAGCACAAAACGTTGAGCGCGTCCTTAAGCACGTGAGTAATTCTGCAGGGTCTTAAACAAGCCTTGAGGGGGATGGATTAGTCTCCCGTGTCCAGTTAAGCAGGTGTTCAAGTGCTTGGCTGAATAGATGCTTTCGGTATTTAGCTGATGCTAGACGTGCTCCTCGCCACAAGAGCTGGCTGGGCCAATGGCCTGATGCGACCCATGTGCCCCTGTGTTTTAAAATAATCATTCTGATTTGTACGTATTCCCTTCCTGGCTGTAGCATGCTCCCCTCTCCCGCACTGAGCTGTTTGGAAGGAGTTAAGAGAACTGCAGCAGTAGGTAAGTAACACGGATTAACCATCGGGCACTGGTGGGAAATGGCCCAGTGGGGCTGAGGCACCCATTCAGGAGTCCAGGGAAATGGAAAGGGTGGGAGATACTTGGTTTTAGACCTTGCTGCAAACCCATTTCCTCCCAGGGCTGTAAACCTTGAATTTTATTCTCAGACCCTTCTCTGATATGGGCCAATCCAAAATACTGAGTCCCTGCCCCCTATAAATTTGGGGAACATTTGGCCCTACATCCAAAGACTGGGACATGGGCCCACCTCTAGTTGTTAGCACTCAGTCATTGGAATTAACCACCTGGCTCTTCTCTCACCACTCTGGGCCATTCCTGTTTGGCTCAGTTATTTCCTGCTTTGTTTGCAGTGTAGTCGGCCCATCTTTGGATTGTTTCCCAGCACCATCGGCAAGGAGGCCATTAGGCATGTGCGCCTCTTCCCTCACTTCGAGCTCTTCCGCTGAGGCACGCCCCTTGTGCCTCTCTGGAGCCACCTGGGCATCAGTGGGCTCTGGTGGGCCCCAGGCGTTTGTCCAGACAGCTTGCAGGGTGAGTTAACCCTTTGTACCAAGCCACAGGGGAGGGGACGCAGCTGCGGTGAGTGCCACGGAAACAGGTGCCTGGTGTTTTGTTCAGAAGTTCTCTGAGGCAGAATGATGGATTGTAACAAATGAAAACCATAGTCACTATTTAGCATCCCAACGCCTCGTCCCACCAGATATATTTTGTTCCCAGCTTTGAGGCACTTCCTACTCACTAGCATCAGTTTAGATCATGGCAAGAAGTGACATGGGGGGAGGGGAGATAAATCGAGTTGACTAAAGAAGAACCAAAAACTTCATTTATTTATTTGTTTTAGAGCTTAGAAATAGCAGGAATGTTAAGTCCTAGCTTCCCTGTTTTGCTGGAGGTTTCCTTGGAGGACCGAGAGTGAAACAGTGTTTTCTTGGAAGAAACCAGTCCCATCGGCTGTGTTGGGTGAATTACTAAATTGCCAGGAGAGAGAGTAGGTTACTTAGTTGGGTCACACACATGCTCAAAGTGAACATGTCATCTGTTCACGCAGGCATTGAGCTGGGTTCGTACTTGCAGGAAAACCCTATCAGGACCATCCAGCTGCTGGAGACAGTGGAGCTGATGATTCACTACCCAGCCGCCTTCTCCCTGAGTCCACAATGAGCCAAGTGCCCAGACTAGCCCTAGTCTCCTGCTGGAGGAGAGAAGATGAGCCTCAGGCTGGAGGTCCTGACCATGTGTGGTCACTGGAGAACCTATGATGGTTTGTAAGAGTAGGAGTGTCAACTCTGATGACCTGGCTGAGTTCCAGTACAGCACATTACATTCCGCCTTCATCTATGCTCCCTGTAGTTTTCAGCTGGATGCAGTATTTGTCACTTCCTGCCCTATCCTGTGTATATTTAAAAACCAAAACACCACTACAACCACTGTGCCTGCTGCCCCCTCTGAGGAAAGGCTGGGAGAACAAACACCCACCAGCCGTTCACTACGGTTTCCTGGAAGGGATGAGTACAGAACAAGAACCTGTGTAGAGTAGCACTGGAGCCTCGCACTCCTCCGGAGTCAGTCTTCTCTGTTCTCTCCGGCTGGTCTCTCTCCGGTGTTCACCCCACCACACAGCTGACAGCACTTTGCCTATGTGTCAGAGTGAGCTGGCATCAGCTTTCCATTCCAGGGCTGGGATTTCTCTAGGAGGCCTCAAACTAGCCTCAGGGCTACTCTTAAATAGACAACGTGGCCTGAAGGCGAGGCCCTGGGTTATCCACTGGGAATGCACCCATTTAGCTAACCAGATGCTGCTGAACCGTGTTTGAAAAGACTTAGGGCTTGGACCCTACCTCCTGACATATCCGCAGGGACAATGCCCTTGGGAGACGCTTGGCTAGCCTTTGAAAGGCAGTAGTTCTCAATGGGGCAGTAGCTACAAGGACACCTATTGGACTCAATAAATACACCTGATCCTTGGCAAAACTTGTGCTGTTCCTGGCATCGTATGACTCCATCGACCCCTTCCTTTTACTCCCAGGTCACAGAGTCCCCTCTGCTTTCCTAGCAGCATGTGAGTCTCTTTCTCTCTCATCTCCTAACTGAGGGAACAGGCTAATCGTGGAGGAGGAAGATGTTCCCATTAAGCGAGGAATAACCTAATAGATCACCCCTGATGTATCAGCCAACGAGCCCTGGAAGGTAGGATCCTTCCGCTCCACGGACTTTATGAAGCTGCTGCACAGCTGGAAGCTCTGACAGAGCCCATGGTGCAATGTGAGGTGGCTGCACAGAGGCAGGCAAGGGGGCGGGGTGTAAGCTATAGATCTAGAAGACAAGAGCACAGAAGTGGGGAAGGGGGGGGAAAAGCAAGACCACGCTGCAGTACGAAGAGGTGGGAATAAGTCCAGGTGGCGAAGGGAATCCTAGATCGCGCATAGGCAGGGTGTAGCAGAGGCAAAGCCTCCCCAAACCTTGCGCTGCCAGGAGAGTGGGCAATGGTGGAGTTGGAGCCCTTGGAAAAATCTCTGCCTGCCATGGCCTCAGGAGCGCTCGCTCCCCACCACAGCCCTGTGGCCACAGTGGGGGCACAGAGCTTTTCCGGTCACGGGGCTGCAGCTGGGGTCGGGGGGGGGGGGGGGGCAGCGGAATGAGTGAACAGGGCCTCGGGGGGGGGTGGGGACAGGTGGAGTGGGGTGAGGCTGTGGGTGGAACAGGGGTGGGGCTGTGGGAGGAGGGGCTCCAGCCAGGGCCGAGCGCTCCGGCATGGTCCTGGCTGAGGCTGATAGCTCGACCCTGGCCGAGCTGAGCTCTCAGCACCCCATCTCCACTAACCCCCTGCCCCGGCCGGAGACATGGCGGGGGGAGGGCCTGAGCGCTCAGCCCCTTTCCCCCACGGAGGGTCGGGGGCATGGCCTCAGCCAGAAGAGGTGGGGGCCTTGACTGGAAGAAGTAGGGCACCAGGCCTAGTCTCCCCAAGGGGAAACGTCACCTGCCGCCCATGAGAATGCGGCGTAACAGCCCTGACCGTTAACAAAAAATGATTTAAACCAGACGCTGGGCGAAATGTTCCCAACAGGGCTGAGAACTGGACTAATGGAATATACTGGGGCGAGGGAGGTCCACAATCGACTGAAGGCGAGACTCCATTAAACGCCCCGGGCCCATGGCAGCTGTGGGCTGTGCACGCCAAACCCCATTGCCGGTCAAGGGGTGGTTGACGTGCAAAGCCCATGGGGTGAGTGTGGCTCTTGAGGGTGAACTGCTTATTTCAGTGCATGGGAGAGGCTGGGAGAAGTGGCAGGAAGGCGAGGAAAACGAAGGCCCCCAGGGCACCTGTTCCAGCACTTTGAGGAAGAGCTCTGTGTGTACCCGAAAGCTTGTCTCATTCCCTGCCAGCGAAAGCGATGACCTCACCTGCCTTGTTGCTCTCATAGCCTAGGACCTATTTTCCAGCGCGGTGAGCCAGGCAGAACTAGACCCCGTGGGTCAGTATAAGAATAAGATGAATTAGCAATAAGCCGTAGTGCAGTATCAACGCCCCAAGGTATTCGAACTCAACGGACAAGGGCGGGGGGGGCGGGAGTTCTTTAAATACCTTTGAGGCTCTGGACTTTAGCACATAGACGAAAATTAACATGGGCGGCACATGAACCCTCCCTTTGGGGAGGCTGCCACCCCCCTCGAGCCCCAAGACATCCCACCCCTGGAGCCCTGAGCGCCTATCACCACAGCCAGGGGAACCCTGGCCTACCCACCCCAGCCAGCCTGGCCCCTGGGCTGCTGGCCCGACTCCTTCCCCCCCCCAACCGGGTTCAGGAGAGAGGAGCCACGAGAGCAGGGCCTCGGGGAGGCGCATTGGCAGGGCCGCGGCCTGGGTTAGGGAAGGCTTAGCCTCCCCTGGCCTAAGATCCCTGCCCACCCATGTATGTTAGCATTTGTGTCTGTGTGTGCTAGTCTCTATCTACATGCTGTCCCATGCCCTTTTCCTCAGCTTCCTGCCCCCCGTGACCTGTATGGAGTTGATGGCCTGGCTACTCTAGTTGGGGAGGGGGGCGGGTTGCCTTGATGTCTGTGGAAGATGTCCCTGAATTCCTGAGTTCTCTGAGACACACCCCACACCCCCCCCCCATTTACCATGCCAGCATTTCTCCATGCAGGGTGTGTTAAGCCATTCGTGTGTCTGTGTGTGTGGGGGGGGATGGGGGGCATTACTGGCAGGGGTTACCCTCACCTTGCTTAGCCAGGGGTTGGCACTGACCAGCCTCAGCCATGCAAAGGGTTTGCCCCTGCCCCACCTCGACGTGCTGAAATGCTTCCCAGTTACCACCCAGCTTCTAAGTGCCTCTTTTGGGGGGAGATGGTGGCAAAGGTGGCAGCTGCAGGGCGGGCTGCTGTGCACTCTAGTACCAGCTCGGAAGAATGCCAGTATACGGGCGAGCATCTTTGGTGTGGGCCTGCTACCTTTACGCATGTGAGTAGACCAGCGCCTTCAGCAGCACGACTCATTTTGGTAAGGCCGGCTCACACAAGCCGGCTAGCAGTAGCCCCCTTAACAGCGCCATGGTCTAGCCCTGCAAAGTCACCATGCGTCAGCCTGACACTATTATAAGCTGCTCAGGCTGGCATCCTATTTATCCAGTGACGACACTGCCACAGCAACCCTGGCCCTTGTGACCACAAGATTTGATTGGCATAATTCCCTCTGAGCTGGGCAGCCAGCAGCGCCTCCTCCTTCCCCGCAGCAACGTGCTGGCTAGCGCCACCGTCCTGTTCTCTCGTGCCCTGTCTTCTTCAGGCTGGCTGCCTCTACTGTGTCAGAATGACTGTAAGGCGTGCCAGGGTCAGGGGCTGGGGTTTTTAGAGAGACAGTCTTGAGCCTCATCCGGCTGCAGAGAGGTGCGCCAACAGCCCTGTGGCACCTAATAGGCTAGTCTGCTGTGGTCTAGGTACAGTTGTTGGGTTTAGTGTGCAGCTGCTGGGTGGGGTTTAGTGGCCTGCGATACCAGGCGGTCATACTAGGTGATCTGATGGTCCATTCTGGACTTACATTCTATACCTGTGAGTCTCATTACCAGCTGATGCCTGGTTGATCACCTTTCATAGCACAGCACCAACCCCAGGCTCCCCTTGGTACCATGTACAGAACCAAAGTGCTGTCACTCCCATTCCCATGTGTCCACAGCTCCAAGGGCCAGCCCCTGCCATGGCTCTGGTGGGTGGTTTCACCAGAGGCCAAGGCATGAAGGAGCATAGCTAGGTGGATGTCCCCTCCAGGCAGGATAGTGACCTATCAGCAGAGTAGAGGGTGCTTATAGTCAACTTGTTCTGAGGGGCAACAGACTTGCAGGGATTGATTGACGGTTATTCTGCTCTGCTCTCTCAGGCGGGAACAGGAGAAAAGCATCTTTGAGAGACCTTGGCAGTCTCTTGATCCTGTGACCAGGCCCTCACAGCTGCTCTCTCTCACTCAGCTTCCCAGGGCCCCCGGCCAGAGATGATAGCAACAGCACAGCCTATTCTGCTCCTGCTCCGCCTCCTGCACCAGGGGCTGGCAAAGCCTTCTGGCCCAAGGGTATTCTCAGGGGGCCCCTGCCACCTCTTCTCTGGGCCCCGGACAGCTGAGAACCGGGCCACAGGCAGCAGGGCTGTAACCTCTCCAGCACATCCTGTACTTCAAAAAACCTGAAGCCAGAACAAATCCCACCGCTCATGGGGTTTAGTCAGTCACTTCAGTAGGGGCAGAGGTTCACCCAGGCGCTGCTACCCTTTTCCCCTCTGCCTGGCCCGAGCAGCTCTGCACCCTTGCCCAGGAAAAGAACCTTGAGTGGCCAGTACAAATAATCACTTCAGCTGGCTGCAACCCCCAGTGCAATTGATTTTTAACGAAAAATGAAACGTCGGCAGTTTCAGGTCAGAAGACTCTGGCGGCTGCTCCTGGGAGCATGGTGGGGAGATCTGGCAGGAAGACAACAACCCTGCTTGGGAACCTAGCAAACAATACCAAACAGAACATCTCCTCTTGGCTTCAGTGTGTGTGTACCTTCTTCTGGCTCAGTAGCTGTACCCAAGGGCAGTTAATGAAGTGCTGTTTACTCCTGTTTCAGGTCGTAGGGGAGGGAGTGCAGCACAGCCTGGAGAAAGGAACATAGGCTAGAGCAGGCAGAGAGCTCAGGCCCTCTGCCCTCAGCCAGAGTTCAATTGCCAGCGATGATTATTTAATTCCATGTCCCATAAATCCTAGAGGCTCGTATTAATCCTGTACTTTTCCTTCACAGCACTGAATTTGTCTGCACATTAGTTCCCTGAGCTAATTTCATTTTGTTGTATTTAACTGGCCGTAGGCTCAGGTAGGAGAACAAGTGCAGGGCCCACAAGTTCCCAGTCACTACCCCGGCATTTTGACACGTGTGTTTACTGGAGAAGGGGCGGGGTGGGGAAGAGACACGCTTGATTTACCTGACTGGGGCTCTGTAAATCCCTTGCTAAGAGGGCACATGCTCACACCGATGCATGGCATAAAAAAAGCCCACCTCCGTCCATGCAGACATCAAGCCACACCCCTCCAGGGGAAGGATTCCTTACAGTTCCCTTTGCCTGACAGACAGATCAGCAAGAGAAAAATAAATTGGTGTGATTCTGAATGTTCCCCACGTTTTTGAAAGCAGCTGCACTCCAGTCGAGGAGTGGGAGCTAGGACTCCTGGGTTCTAATCCCACCTCTGCCAGTGACTTCCTGTGACACCCCCCTCTCTGCCCAGGAAAGGGCACCAGGATCAAGTGCTGAAGAGGGCTAAGTAGTAGCTGCATTTATTATGTCCAGGAAGATGAGTTGGGCTCCTTGTGCAGTTGCTGTGCTGAGAAGCCTGCCTGCTAGTTGCCGTAGATACAACATTTGAGGTTAGTACACGAGCCACACGGAGGCAGGGATGAGACTAGGCCTGAAGCATCTTCATTCCAGCAGCAGCCCCCAGGCAGGGCAGCAGCCGTGATCTCTTTCCGCACAAAACCCCTCTCTGTTCTTTTGCCAGAGTTGGGTTTCTCTGCTCCCGTTACACACAGGACTGGGGGAGGTGGCAGCTCAGCAAGAGAAGGCAAATGAGGAAACACATTCGTCAGGCCAAGCCTTGGCTATCTTGTGACAGTAAATGAAAAATTAGCAGGTAGGTGATGTCTCCTCCTGAGGCCTTTGATCCTGCTGTGACTATAATGAGACCAAGTGACTGAACACAAGGGAGTTAATAGAAATAAGATACAGAATAGCAAAGGGCTTTTTCTAAACACTTTGGAGTTAAATTAAATACACTTCTGATTTCTATTCAACAGCTCAACTCTCCTCGCATCAAGCTTTGTTTGGGTGTGAAAAAAGGCCAGGCAGTGCCTGGACTGAATTATCATGTTAACCAAACATGGGCAAATAGACTGTGCCTGTGAGGATTTACACGGAGTTAAAAACCCATCCATCAGCGAGTGTAGCATCTCCAGAGGAGTTCCCCTCAGGGCAGATTTACCAAGTGAGCCCAGATCTGGCAAGTCGCACCCAGCAACACTATTGCACAGCTTATAGGCGCCAACTCCATGGGTGCTCCAGGGCTGGAGCACACTCTCCCCCGCCCCCCCCCCCCCAGCAATCCCCCCCTACATTAGCTCCTCCCCCAGCACCTCCTGCCCACCCGTGATCAGCTGTTCAGCCCCGTGCAGAAGGGGCTGGGGAGGAGCCAGGGTGGGGCACACTCGGAGCAGGGGACGGAGCCGGGGCAGAGCACCCGCTGACAACTCAAAGACAGCACCTCTGGCACAGCTACCACATCATATCCCACTTACCACTTCACACACACCCTCCCCCAGGAAACCATAGACTTTATCCCTGCTCCTGAAAGTCAGTGGAGGTAGGTGCAGGCCCAAGGGCCTGGCGGGAGAGACTCATGTGCAGGATTCTAGTCGGAGCCTCAGCTTGTGTGCATGAGTAAACCAGAGTAAATCCACTGATTTCAATAGAACTCAGCTGATTTCACAAGCTGAGAATCTGACTCATTTACTTAACCATTTGCAGGTCTTCCGGATGAAAAGGCGGCTCTCTGCATGTTAGATATCAATAGAAACCTTGGCAAAAATAACCCTGAGTTTGGTTCAGAATGATGGCAGAATTAGAGAAATAAGATTTAAAACGTCTCTTTAATCACCTGGGCATGGCATTGTGACTTTTTGCTTTAAGAAACCAACATGTGAAGGAAAGTCTTGAAACTATCCTAGGGAATGTGGGTGTTCCTGTCCCTGGTGTGGTCCCCATTCATTAGCGGACCATATAAAGCAGTGCAGCTTTAGAAGCCGGACAGTCACAGTTGTGGGGTGGGGAGCAGGGCTGGAAGATGTGCCCATCTTTTCACAGAGAGCAGAGCTGTTGGCATGCGCCCCAAGTTCACTGGAACCAAAAATAAATGATTGACATTGTACTGGATACTTTATAGCGAGCCACAGATGACTGTGAGCATTTCAATTGGACAAGACACAACCAAGAGCATCGCACTGCCCATGCGAAGTCACAGTGCCCAGGAAATGGAAGACTTCAGAATTCACACATTAAAGTGCCTTCTACAGTTAGGTTTGTGCCCCGTATCAAATAGCTGTGGCTTTATTATTTTTTGGTCCATCAGTAGCTGAGGAAATGGGAAAAGATCTTCCTGCTGGTGCCAAAGAGCAGGGGAAACTCATGGACAGATTTGAGAGCCTCCCTTATGGGATCAATCCCCAGGAGTCACACCTGAATCTGTTATCTCCAGATGGTGTGTGACAGCAGTAACGTGGATATAGGCCAAGTAACGATAGCCCTAACCCTGCCCCCCTCTCTACCCTCACACCTCGGACTCAAGGCTAGAGATTCGTCTCCAGGACCGGGCAGCACAAGGACTGTTCATTCTCTGGGCTGCCAGGAGGTCCCTCCTCTCCGTATTGACCATCTGGAGGAAGGACGGCTCCGCTCTGCTTCGCTCTGTACAGTCTCTGTACACGCTGTCAAAGTACATGGTCCTCCGGCTGTCCTCCTGGACCAAGTAGTCCCTGCTCCTGGGTGCCCAGGGAGCCCGAGTGACACAGCTCTGGCTGGTCCTGGAGTGTTCGCAGAGCGGGGGAGGCCCCTGGTAAAGCCGCCCCAAGTACATGGGCAGGTTCATATAGGAGTTCATGTAGGCGTACTGTTTGTGCACCACGGTGGAGGAGGCCCGGTGCACGCCAGTGGCGTTCTGCAGGCACGCCTCCCCGTAAGAGGGCAGCCTCGCCGCCTGAGAGTGCAGGAACCGCTGGGCTTTCCAAGGGAGTCTGGAGTTTGCCTCCACACGTTTTCTGTTGCACATAGCACTGGACCTGAGGGCTTCCATGGGATAGTACATTGGTGTCTGCCTCAGTGCCACACCAGCTTTGGGGAAGAGATCTGGCACATCCCCTCGGGTGGAAGACTTGCCGTCGTATCTCCGGATGCCTAGGGAACGGTACTTCTCGTTCTGCTCCCAGGCAGACCTCAGCAGGCTGGCTCTTCTGTTCAGCTTTTCCTTGCCCAGAAAAGGTAGCTCCACTGGTTCTGGTTCCTTGAACACAGTAACTAAGCGTCTGCAAGGCCTGTCGGCTTTTGAGAAGGAGCCATTCATGCAGTCGGGAGGCAAGAAAGGGCTCTTCTCGGAAGTGGAGAACAGCTTTGCCAGCTGGGCTGGGTCCCTGTGTCCTCCTTCCCCATACACCAGGTGGACATTTGGTGGAAGCTTCTCCTTTCCCTCTCCCCTGGACACAGGGTGCTTGTGCTCTTTGTAGATGTCTGGGAGGGGAAGCTCCCTTTGAGTTTTCAGTGGTGAGAGGGGAGTGCTCAAGTGGTTTCCCAGGGGCATGTGGCTCCCAAAATGGGATGGAGGCATGGTCCTCACCAGGAGGTGCGGAAAGCCACCCACGGTGGAACCTGGAAGAACTTTATCCCCAGAATAGCTTCCTCTAAACTTTAGGGGGTGAAGTACTGGAGGTTGCTCATTTACCGCCCTCCAGTTTTCATTAGCTGGCAGCCTGGAATCCACAAAGGGCTGTTGGGGAGCAGGGATGGGTGGTGGAACAGCCCTCTGGGCACAGTCCCTCCCAAGCTTCTCTGTTGCAGCCACATTGGAGGAGTAGGGTGGCCTGTTGGACACACTGGTGTTCTGGACAACAAGCTGAGGAGTTCTAAGGGAGAACGTGGTCTGGAGGTTTTCACTCCGGTTTGTCCAGTTCTCGATGGTGCGCGTGGCATTCTCAAGGGAGCTCCCAACACTGGCTGTTGACACCATGTCCTTGGCAGCCTGCAGCATCTTCAGCACATTGGCTTGGGCAGAGTTAGCGGTGACGTCGGGAGTGCGAACACGAACAGGGCTCTCCAGATTCTGGACTCCACTGAAACAGCTATAAATGCCCTGAAAAGCAGAGAGAAAAAGTGGCCAGAGCAACCCTGAGTGCAGGGGACACAGGGAGGGAGATGAAGAATAATAAATCAGTGCGCCTTGGGTCCTGGGAAGGGATGAGCCAGGGCAATCCCTCATGTACAAGCTCCATGTTCATGCAGGATAAAGCAGATAAATACTACAGAACAATGATAAACATCCATAGTTGAGATGGAGAGCAGCCCAGGACTGGCCTGAGATCACATTGCTGTAGGCCAGGAATATCGTCTACTGTGCCAAGATCTCTGCATTACTTCCAAACACCATGATTCCAAACATCTTCCCTTTTTAGAATAGTTTCCTCCCACTAGTGACCTAGCGGACTCATCTCCAGAACAAGCGCTTTGATCATCAGTGGAACTTGAGGGCAGAGAACCATCCATCCCCGGCCAACAAGCATACCTCCACGATGGTGCTCTAGAGTTCCTCCTGCCTAGACAAACCCAGAACTTAGTCTTTCCCTCAGTTCTCCCATTCACTCATCAGCCTCGCTTTGAACAGCACACCCATTAACTTTGGTTTCACACCAGATGAGGTGAGAGCTTGCTGGAGCACAAGCCATATACTAAATTCAAGGCATTTCATGTGCGATAAGCTGTCTTGGCTTGGGAATGTGAAAGTGACAAGGCCAGGAACTGGTGCATCCATTCATTATTCATTTCCTTGGTGCGCTTTTAATTGGTGCTCGATTGTTTCATGTGAATTTAGGGCTGGGAAAAGGCTCCCATCAGAGAACCCCACAGCCCTTCAGACAAGAGGCTTGTTTTTATCCACAGAACACTGACACTGTGTGGGCAGCACAAGCTTCCTCCCTCCTGCCATATTCTGATCAGTAACCTAGAGGCAAAATACTCAGCATCCCATTACCAGACATATCCCCTCAGCCCTTACTCCTGGTGACAAACTAGCCCCTCCTGAATAAATAAGATCAATAAAGAGTGACTTAGGGGGAACATGATCACGTAGTGGAAACATGTTGGGAAAGCACTTACCCTGCTTATGGCCAGAAGGAAGTCAAGTTTGTGCGACTTGGGGACAGAGTGGCGTAGTTTCCAATACACCAGGTGCTCCCAGGCAAAGACCAGCAGGCTCAACCCCATGGCCACCAACAGCATGTAGAAGACCCCAGCCATGTTGTCAATGTCTAGCTTGCTGCTCATCACCTCATTCTTCTCATTCTGGCAGATCCCCGACAGCCACACGGTCTCCAGTTTCTGGGTTTCCCCTGGGAAACAGTTACACACAGAGGGACAGACTGAGATTCTAGTCAGGAGCTTCCTGTGCCCCTGCAGCGTGAGGGACCAACCCTCTCACTTCACAGTCTAATGTCTACATTGTTTTAGGAGCAGAAAAAAAATCCACTGCATCCCAGAAGTTATTAATAGAATTGTCCTCTATTCAGCCTTTAGGATTTCTCCCCAGTTTGTGCCTTCACCAAACTCTCCTGGATTTGGACATGTGATACCCTTTTTCCGACTTCTTAATTTCTTCCCCTTCACGCCCATCTCTTCTCCCCATAATTCCCTTCCTCTGTCCTGATCTGCCTCTTTCCCCCCTCTCCTCCCCTCCTTAACTCTGTTACATTTTACTCCTGAATGTCCTGCTCCTCTCCCCCGCCCATGCCTTTATACTTTGCACACAGATCACTTAAGATCTCAAAGCTGCCAGGAGAGGTTTATTGCCTATTAGTGGGAAGAGAGAGATTGCAGAGAGAATAATGTCCAGGAGGGGCTGGGCCCGATTGAACGTTAACCACAAACAACCTGACAGAGAAGAACAGCTTTCTGAATACTTCTTGATGCTTCCCCTAATGCACAGCGCAGACTACAGACTGACTGCTTGACTACACAGAGTCCAGCTGGGGCTTCCTAAAGTACCAGGAGACCAAGAGATTCAAAGTTGCATGCCATAGATGACTTCCATGTGGCAGGCGGAGGAGAAAGCTAGGGCCAGGATTCCCAGATGGTTTACATTTACACCAGCTGAGGATCTGGCCCCTAGATTACAGGGATGGAGCCCTAGATGTCTGGGTTAATTCGCAACATATGTGCTGGTTTTGATGGACTGTCTGATCCTCTTCCAGTTTTAACAGATAAATACATTGTAAAATAAAACAGCAGCATGTTTGTGCGAGAGAAAGACAGGAGAGGAAAATGGAAGATCAAGCAAGTAAGGGAAGGTGAGAGATAGGAGAGCCACCTTTGTGCGTGTCTGATTCTTGGGTAACGCAGTTTCCCCAGCTTTGCAAGGAAAGAAGTACAAGAAGGGAAGGGCTAGGCTAACACTGTCACCCAGTCAGAGGAGGGACACCGCTCCCCAGGGCTGAGCAGGGAAAGAAATACCCACCATCTCCCAGGAACTGCAGAAGGGCCAAGTCAATCGGCCTCTTCCACTTGGAATCCTTCTGCAGAGCAATGCCATAGCCGGTGGTAGCAAAGACCTTCCCACTGCCGATGGTCACCAGCTTGCAGCCCTCGTCCTTGCCAGCCATGTAATTCAGCACAGCGGCATCGTAGATAAAGGCGTCCAGCTTCCTGGAATCAAGCAGAGAGAGTTCAGGGCAAGGACGGCAACAGAGGAGATGGGAAGGGAGCGGCTGGGGCAGGGAAAGGATAAGGAGATACCAGGAAGGGAAGAAACAGAGTATCCAGAGAGCTTTGGATTCAACATCTCATCTCAAACAGCCAGGGAGGAAACTTGGATGCTTCCCTTTCTAAACAAGGAGGAGCTGCTGATGGTATTGAGGCTCAGCAGCTATATTGTCAAGAAGCCCAGACTCAACTAGAGTGTGGGCTCCCAATGCCCCAAATGGGAGAAGGCTACCCCCAACAAAATGCTTTCCTCAGGCCAATATAATTTTAAAGGGAGTGACATATCTATACAGATCACTTTGCACACCAATGAAAGGCAGCCATCTCTGGCAGCTGTTTAACATCACAGAGCAACACTATACAACAATTTAGGACACAAAGTGAGGGGAAAAAACCCTCTCCTCCATTGAAATTGAAGAGGTGATCTAGGGGATGTCTACACTGTAATCAGAGATATGACGGCAGTATGTGTAGACATACCCCGACGCTAGCTTTGATCTGGCTAGTTTGAAGAACAATCATAATGAAGCCGTGGGAGTAAGGGCCAGCTGGTAGAGTTACATACCCAAGGTCCCAGGCAGACTTGTACAGTCATTGTGTCATGGCTTCACTGCTATCGTTATTCAGGGGAGATAGATCAAAGTTAACTTGGGTGTGTCTATCTGTGCTGCAGTCACACCTCTGACGGCAGTGTAGACATATCCTCAGCTGAACAGCCTGTAATCGTCAGAGGCCTGGTCTACACTAGACAATTAGGTCGGTTTAACTATAGCGGTCAGGGGTGTAAAAAAGCCACACCCCTGAGCAGCATAATTCACGTGACCAAAGTCCCAGTGTAGACAGCGCTAGGTCAACGGAAGAATTCTTCTGTCGACCAAGCTACTGCCTCTCGGGGAAGTGGATTACCTATGCTGATGGGAAAACCCTGCATCTTGGCATAGGTGGTGTCTGCACTGAAACGCTGAAGTGGTACAGCAGTGCCGCTGTGTAGACAAGCCTGAGCTAAAATTTGGCAGCCTGTGCTCATGAGAAGAGCTATAGGCTCAGTAAGGACCACAAGCGGTCAGGACCTCAGTCTGCCCTCTCATCTGGCAGTGCTGGGAGGGAATATGTACTCAGGAGATTACTCAAAGAGAGGGTGGATTTCTTACCTGATGTGTCTCTCTCTCTCACCCCCTAGCTTCCTACCTGCTCATCCCCTTTGAAAGCTAAACGCTCTTATGCAAAGGGATGGGGCATTCTTAAATTACTTGATTTGCTATCGAAAACGCACACACACCAGGTGCTGGATGGAGATCTTGGGACAGCTCCTTCTTTACTTCTGTGGAGCTCCACCCCTTCACAGCAGCGGAGGACTTGGCCCTGTATGCTTGTGTTAGGTGGTGGGAGCTCTTAGCTGGAGCAGTCTCCTAAAGTCAGGCAAGTTTATCTGACTTAATCTCCATCCCCCCATGTTTCTGATCATGTAAATACAGAATGACAGTCCCTTCCTGCCCCAGCCCAGGCATTTGGGGGTAGAAGCCTGCGCACGCTCCAGCTATGGAGGCGCACTCCTGTTTCAGAAGAGTTGCTCTTAAGGGAGACGTACCCCATTTTGAGGCTGGTCAGGGCGTCTTCCACCGAGCGCTGGTTGTATTTCACCATGTGCGTGTGCATATCTGGATAGTTGCTCCGAATGTTTCTCTCCGTGCTGCCATTGGGAACGGTGCCGAAGCGGAACGGGGGATACTGCTCCTGGGGCCTCTGGAACTAGAACGGCAATCACCATGAACAATAATCAAGTGCCTGGTCCAACACACAAGCCCAGCACTGTGCTCCAGGCCTCCTCCTGGATTTTCCACTTAGCCCAGTGATAGAACCAGGCTGTGTTTTCACCCTCACCTTGAGCCCAGCTTCCACTCCATTTCTATCCCTTCTATCTATTCCCACCTTGTCACTATCAACCTGTATCAGCACCAGCACTGGCTGAAAAGTGGGATGATGCTGCCACAAAAAGTTTCCCACTTTGTCAAAATTAGTTTGATTTGGCCAAAGTGGCACAAGTCCATGGGAGAGCTGGGAATCAAACCCAGGCCTCGTGACCCTTGGTCCCACACACCCTAGCCACTGAGTGTAGGAACCCTGTTTCCTGGCACTTGCCCCCCAAAGGCATTAGATTTATTAATAGGTGTTCCTAGCTGGAGGCCTGCCTGTGCTCCGTTAGCAAGAGCCTGGCTTAGTGGGGAGGAGAAAGGGACACACAGGAGAGCTACTGGGTCCACTTCTACCACAGCACACAAGCATCTCCTATTGACCTCTGTGGGCAATACCTGTATGCTGTGGTGGGCACACAAGTCAGGTTCTGCATTAGAATGTTGCTCCCCCTTCTCTGCTCTGTTCTTTGGTTTCAGTCTCTCTCTGCTGATCACTCTGCTAGCTCTCCATCTTGGTTTCTCCCAGGTTACTTCTCTCAGCCTCTTTTCTGTTCCTTCCCCTTCCGCTCCACACTCCAACCATTCAGTCTTCAAGTCTGTTCAACCTTAGGCAAAGGAGTTCTCCCCTCCCTCAAGACTGTGATTTCATTAAACTCCTCATCTTCAACATAACCACCATTGGAATAGTGCCCTAACCCCATCCACTTGCCTTACCCTCTCAGCGCACACTTATCCCACCATATTCATCCTGCCCAGGATGTACACCATGGGCTCCCAGTCCCTCTCTGCCGTGGAGGGATGTCACAGCTGTCAGACTGAGGCACACACATTCAGAGTAAGCAATAACCACCCTTAATGGATTCTACACATTGCTCCTTATTGTTGGTATCCACCAGCAATCCATGCTATGGAAGTCTGACTTGTTCAGAAGGCAAAGTAGGTTAGCTCTCTTCAGTCCTTACTTGGTTAACCTAATGTACTCACCCTACCCACTGTGTGTGTTCTATACCCAGCCATGGTTATCCCCCCATGCTTCCCTCCCAAACTGTGGTTATTTTCTGCAAGCCCTCCTCACCTTCTTGTCACTCAGCCCAGAGACGGTGTCGATATATTGCTCCTGGATCATAAAGGCTGCCAGGTTAGCTGTGTAACTGGCCAGGAAGATCACTGCGAAGAAGGCCCAGATCAGCACCATGATCTTACTTGTGGTGCCTTTTGGATTCTCAATGGGCACCGAGTTATTAAAGACCAGGGCCCACAGCAGCCAGACAGATTTGCCAATGGTGAAGGAGGGCCCGCCGGACTCTGGGAGGAGAAAAGGAGAGAGGCTTTGGGTAGCTTGGAATGAACTTGGGCCTTTTGATAAGCAACACGTCTCTCCAACCTCAGGCATGCTGCTGTCCCAACTTATGTTTCCTGGAAAATGACTAGGGACGATTCCTCCTGCCTTTTAGCCCTGAGCTGTGGATAAATGGGCTTTCCAGTTATGCTGCTGCCATTTTACACTTGTAACTCACCACCAAACAACGTGGTCCCGGGTTTGCTTTTGGGGAAAGTTATTTTTTTTTCTTCCTTAATTCCTGCATTCATTGGTGGGTTCGGTATATGGAGAGAGGAAGTATTGCCTGAAGCCCAGACACCACAAACAGGGTAACCCTTTCTGGGCCCACATCCTACCCCTAACATGGAGCAGGTGAGTCTGGCTGTGTTTCAGGGACCTTCAAATGACTGTCAGAGATTCCCTATTAATGTAAAGATCTACCTGCTTTATTGAGTGGAGCCAATTAAAAGCTGGCTGTGCACCTAAAACTAAAATATCTCAGGGCCATGTCCCAACAAGCACCGGTTCTGTCTTAACAGGAGTTGGTCTGAACACGGAGCTTCTCCCAACATGCTCGTGCTGAGATGCTCTGTGTCTGTCCCGACATCTAATCTGTTGTAGATATTGCTATAGCGCCAGTCCTTGCAGCATCCAGGCACTGAGTCTTATAGAAAACCTGGTAGAGATTCTTTGGTGCTTGTTTTCTTCCAAAGTCCTGGTAAGAAAGAGAGAAGAATCTTGCCAGGACAGGGTATGTGGCCTAGGCAGGTTCTGGCTGGGCTGTGAAGGAAATCTGCCAGACCCATATCTGGTGAGGCTCCAAGACTGGCCTTCAGCACAGAGACAGAGACCTATTACATAGCAGCTTTTCTGACTTCACCTTCAGAAATAGCGGGATGGTTGCTGGAGATAGTGGAATGGAAATGCATTTTGCTGCCCCACCAGCTCCCAACAATGTACCAAAAAATTAAAACTGGGGGAAAGAAGGAGACAAAATGAGAAATGAGGCACGAGATTCAAGAACAAACCAGCGCTCTCTGGTGAGAGGATTGGAGCGGCAGGGTTCTGGCTGGCTGAGTTCTGCTGGAGCCTTTGTTCTATTTTTAGCTTTCATCTTCCAAATGATTGTGTATTTTTACTGTGGGCTCTAGGCTATTCTCTCCTGGAAGATACCAGCTTCCTTCTGACTCTCTTCTTTCCTCCCAGTGTCTGATCCCTGACTGAACGGCAAACCCTCCAAGGTCGACACTGAGAAACTGTCGAGGGTCTCTGAAACTAGAGCAGGGAGAGGTTTGGTCCTGGAGTGCACAGGGGAGTCATTGATGCTGCTTCAAGAAGCATTTTCATTATGCACCTGTCAGGATAGATATGCTTTAACGAACATTCATCAAGGGCAAAGATGGTACCCTGGCCTGGGGCTGACAGCTCCTCAAAACAAATGTGAGAAAAATCTTCTCCCCAGCTAGCTCGGATGTGGGAGCTCTTAGCTAGAGCAGACAGCATAGTAATAGGCTGATTGGTCCTGCTGGTGACAGCCACCGCGGGTCTGGAAGAAATTGGATTCACTAGATGGTCACAATGGACCCTTCTGGCCTTGGAATTTATGAACCTATGTCCACAATGGACATTGGCAAAAATCCCATGTCAACTTGAAGTGGCCCGAGGAATCTCCAGCTGGCATCCTGTATTGCAGAGCAATCGGGGAGGGGATGGAAGCATGTGCACAGTTAGGGGGAGGGGTATTTTATGGCTTTTCAGTTCCCCATGTTGATGTTGAAGTGGAAGACACTGGAGGCACCATTTTGGTACCTGGTGCTAGGCAAAGAGGCCCTGCTGAGGAAAGGAAGACTCCCCCAATAACAGAGGCTGGGGAGTGGATGAGGACCTGCTGATGGAGGTTGGGGTCTGCTTTGCAAAGGCTGAAGCTCTGCTGAAAGAGGCTGGGAATCAGTTTCCACACACCCTGCTCACTTTAACCCATGGATATGGCTGGAAACATGACCCTGGGATGAGCCCATGCTTCCCCAGGACATGAGGGGCTGTAAGAATCCAGACCCGTTCCCATGGAATTATTATGGTGCCTTCACTCTCATAAAGCAGGGCTCATCAAGGGCAAAGGGGAGGGGAGGGGTGCTTATGACAAAGGGCACCATCCCATTGCACAACATTTGCTCATAGTTCCTTTAAGCAACTTACTTTTTCCGCTGGTTAGATTCTGGTTGTAGCCAACGGGGCTGAAATATTCAAACATGAAGACAGTGATGGCAACCACAGTGAGACACATCACGAACATCATCACCCACACCGCTGGGCTGTAGGGCTCTGCAAGGCAAGAGGGAGGCAGTCAACTCCAGCTGTGCTGCACCTGGCCACATGCGTGTGTCACTGTAGGCGACTGGACCCTCCCACCGAGTAATACAGCAGGACCCAAACCTAGAGGCTAAGGGAAAAACCCCCTCAAGCTTCACGCAGGATCATGCGACCCTATAGAAACAGATATACCCTTCCCAGCACAATACATTTGTGGTGATCCTATTAGTGCCCTTGGATCTAAAGGGCATCGGGATTACACTGAAAGATGCCCGATAGCTACTGGGTGTCCTCATCTACAGACTGAGCACACGCTAAATAGTCCTGTCTTGCTATTTATTAAGTAACTCAGAGTGGGAGAAAGAGGGAAGTAAAAGGGAGAGTCTCACTCACAAAAAGAGCTAAATTCAGACCTGATGTAAGCAGGTTGAGAAATTAGCCAAGGGGGGCTGGGAGAGAGAGAAACCAGCCGTGTAAAACCGTCATGAAAATTTACCAGCCCAAGCACGAAATCTACTCACCTGCCCTGACATAATATAGTGACAGAGGAAAAACTAATGAGACATTACTCACCTATCAAAAAGTTTTCAAGTAGTATCCACCCCCGGTAACAGGTCTATGTTTATTTGTAGTAGTATTGTTAAGGCCCTACTTCATTTGCGATATTGTGGATCCCGCAATATTAGGCTTCCGCTGCAATTTGACAGTGAGCGGCCAGGGCAGCTGATGGCAGAAAATAGTGGGAAAATATTTGCGGTAATAAGGTCCATTATTACTTTTCCATGATTTTCCATGGCTTCTCCCAACTCAGCTGCAATTTTTGGACAATCATCCTGTGATTCAAGTAGGGCCTTAAGTATTGTTTATTATTTGTGTTACTATAGGACCTAGGAGCCCTACTCAAGGGCCAGGGTCCCATTGTGCTAGGTGCTGTACAAAGACAGAACAAAAGGAGTTCACAATCTAAGATTAATCTGAGTGGAATAGAATCTTGCAAGGCTGAGGTTAGAACTGGGTGAACATTGCAAACATATGTCCATGAATATTTGTTTTGAATAAATGATGCATTCAGAGACAGTGTTCACATCCTGTTTGTGTTCATTTTCTCATCAGTGAATGAGCTTCCAGGCAAGAACATTTGTGGAAACAAAACATTTTAAGTGGATATTGCAGAACATTAGCGAAAAGTGAATTTTGAAGTTGTAATCACGAGTATTCACTCCAAAAACCTGATCCTAAGAGTTACTTTAATCCAGCCAGGGAACAGAAACATGCCGTGTAACCTACATGTCCAGTCAAAACAGCTCAGGAAGCCAATACTTGGAAGGAATTGCTCTCACACCAGCTGCAGATTGAGAATGATTATTTGCAGAAATTGTTCAGGAAAGAGTTCCAGACAAATCAGCAATCTCGTGGCTGAAAAATTCACCAACAGAAAAAGGGGCAAAATACATCAGATACCTTATTAAATTTACTGAGCCAGGGCAGAGATATATAGAGATATGCGTTACCTAGGGAGGTGGTGAAATCTCCTTCGTTAGAAGTTTTTAAGGTCAGGCTTGACAAAGCCCTGGCTGGGATGATTTAGTTGGGGATTGGTCCTGCTTTGAGCAGGGGGTTGGACTAGATGACCTCCTGAGGGCCCTTCCAACCCTGATATTCTATGAGAGAGGGAGAGGCAAAAAGGAACAGAGAGAGGGAGAGAACGGGATGTGGAGAAAGAACAAGGCAGACACAAAAGACGACACAATTAATTGATCTTTAAATATTCATGGTAAATAGGCCCAATGGCCTGTGATGGGATGTTAGATGGGGTGGGATCTGAGTTACTACAGAGAATTCTTTGCTGGATATCTGGCTGGTGAATCTTGCCCATATGCTCAGGGTTTAGCTGATCGCCATATTTGGGGTCGGGAAGGAATTTTCCTCCAGGGCAGATTGGAAGAGGCCCTGGAGGTTTTTCGCCTTCCTGTGTAGCATGGGGCACGGGTCACTTGCTGGAGGATTCTTTGCTCCTTGAAGTCTTTAAACCACGATCTGACGACCTCAATAGCTCAGACATAGGTGAGGTTTTTCGCAGGAGTGGGTGGGTGAGATTCTGTGGCCTGCGTTGTGCAGGAGGTCAGACTAGATGATCATAATGGTCCCTTCTGACCTTCATATCTATGAATCTAAGAGGAGACACTAAGAGAGGGACAGAGAGACAAAGACATCAAGAAGGCAGGAAGAGGTGTGAACAGAAAGAGGCACTCAAGGCAGAGAGAGACCAAGTGGAAGAGACAGTGGCAGTTGCTGGGTGACAGCAGCAAACACCCAGAATGATAGAGCTCTGTCATTAAAGGGCAGGCTGAAGGATGGGATTAATTCAGGCCCTCAAAATACAGCAGAAGAGGCCCATTTGTCAGCGTGTCCTTCCCTGTCAGAGAGGAGAAAACCTTTATCTGATGGCATCAGATGCATTTCATTAGCATGTGGAGGGAGCTGGGCAAGCAAGAGGGTGGAAGGAGGAACCTTTGACCCTGGCTTCCCCTGGGCTTAGCTCTCCTACACACATTTTCTGGGGAGATGACTGTGCAGTAGGAAGAGAAGGCCCAGATCTGAAAACTGCAGAGAGTTAAAGTCCAGGGGCATGATTCTTCAAGTAACTGAAATCAGAGAGGGCTACTCGGCTGGAGTTGGGGGAGTTAGGGGACAGCAACACTTTTCTGAAGGGGGGCGGGGGGGGGGAAGAGCCAGGGTGGCTTGTTGCTTCTCTGACTCCATAAGCTCACCCCAGTGTCCTGACACTGAGCTATCTGTGCTCCAGTGAAGGTGGTGACATTGGCTCCCTCTGGAGCAGATACACTCTACTATGCAGTGCCGGGGAGCCTGTACATTTCTCCTGCAATCCCACGGCACAGGAGACAGGAAGCTCTGGGGAGGAGGAGACACTCTAGCCTCTGGCAGCAGCATGTCTTTGACTTGACAGTGCACAGTTTAAAGAGGCCTTCAAAGCATATACAGGCTTATGCCAATATGTGTGTGCAAACATACAGAACAAGGACAAGCTCAGACATACGGACAAACATATAAGCAAGCTGCTCGCACACATTGTGCTACACATGCTCTTTCGTAGATGTATTCTGTACACACACACACACACACACACACACTCCGACATGCATCCACACATGCAAGCTTCTACATACAAACAAACATACATATGGAACAGTTCACACATGCAGCTAACAATCCACATGTTCACACACGCACTTTCCTAACAGCAGGTACTCACATACAAAAGGTGCATATGTACACACACACACACAAAGCAAATATACCCTCAGCCACATGAAAACATGAGTTTTGTCATGCACACTCAGATACACCACCACAGATGTACCCATACATGTAGCAACATCTAGTTACACACACTTATTCACAAACACTTTTAAACACACACACACAACCAAACTCGCACATGCATTCAACACACACTTATCCGCATGTCACATACACGTACTGAACACAAACACAGACACAGAATCATAGAAATGTAGGGCTGGAAGGGACCTCCAGAGGTCATCTACACAAAACCACCTATGCTGAGGCAGGATTAAGTAAATCTAGACCATTGCTGACAGGTGTTTGTCTAACCGGTTCTTAAAAACCTCCAGTGACAACGTACCTAGGTAACCTGTTCCAGTATTTAACTATCCTTATAGTTAGCAAAATCTTTCTAATATCCAACTTAAATCTCCCTTGCTACAAACTAAGCCGATTACTTCTTGACCTGCCCTCAGAGGACTTGGAGAAAAAAATTGATCCCTGTCCTCTTTATAAAAAGAAAAGGAGTACTTGTGGTACCTTAGAGACTAACCAATTTGAGCATAAGCTTTTGTGAGCTACAGCTCACTTCATCGGATGCATTTATAACATCCCTTAACATATTTGAAGACTTATCAGGTCCCCACTCTGCCTTCTCTTCTCAAGACTAAGAATTGGGCATGTTTTCAACCTTTCCTAATATGTCATGTTTTTTTCACAACTTTTATCATTCTTGTTGCTCTTCTCTGGAATCCAGTTTGTTCGCATCTTTCTTAAAGTGTGGTGCTCAAGACTGGACACAGTACTCCAGCTGAGGCCTCACCAGTGCCGAGTATAAGAGAACTATTACGTCCCATATCTTTCGTACAGCACTCCCAGTAATACACCCCAGAATGACATTTGCCTTTTTCCAGCTGCATCACACTGTTGACTCTCAGTCCATTTGTGATTCACTATAACCCCTAGATCCCTTTCTGCAGTACTGCTGTCTAGCCAGTTATTCGCATGTGAATACATGCGAATCACATATGCAGATACATGCACATATAGAGACAGACTCAGACAACATGCACTGCAAACACACTCATCCTCATGTAAACACAAACATGCAACATGTATTGCTAATCAAATTCACAGACACTCACATTCAGCATTAAACATCCATCCACACACACAAACTTTTATCTTATTTAAACTTACAGGTTATTTTTCTGGAAAGTACTTTAAAATCATCTTAGTGGTTTTTTTTGTTTGTTTTTTGTTTTTTTACACACACACCATAATTACAAAATTCAAGTGCAGAAGAGGCAAGAACTGGATTTGTGGAATGAACCTCCCTAAGAACATGCTCAGCCTGGCCTCCACCTAACAAGTCCCTGATTCAGTTTAATAAAATAACTATTGAATACAACCTCAGCCACTTGCTTAGAGCAAGAGAGGAATTCAGTCTTGGGGCCTGTCCAGACCTTAGGCTGTAATGACACCACCAGCAGGGAGACTGATCAGTGCCAATTTGTGAAGGTGACTTTTGTGACATGGACCCTTGTACCCTGGGAACTTGTTTGAGACTCACCAATTCATTTCACAAAGGCCACTGAAAAACCACCAGCAGTGATGGGCTTGGACTTCCACTGATCTGGCCCATAGTCAAACCAGCCATAAAAGTCTCTATAGTAGTTTAGCCCTTAAACTACCCTGCTCCATTTTAATCACTGGTTCATTGAACTTCAAAGTTTCCTGTTCTTGCGAGCAGTGTCCCATCTACAAGACCCTATAACACAGGCTATAACACCAATATTAAACTCCAGACAGTCTCCCCTAGGTTCCAGGGGGAGCCTAGAGGGACACAGAGAAGAAGGCCCATGCGATACAGGAAATGAGCACAACCCGTCAGAATCTGGAGTGGAATCTAAGCTTGTATTTTGACACTGACTGAAAGTGATGCTCTCAATCAATGCATGGCCAAGCAGTGACTTTGTATGCAGAGGACACTCTTGGCTTTGCCAAGATAAAATGAATTGCATCTGATAAGTTAACTCTTTCATTGCTGATCCTACGTAGAAAATGCAAGATAGCCAATGTCCTATCAAAATCACAGGATGTGAAGTTCATCTGGCAGCTGTCAAGGAGCTCAGCCACCAAAAAAAAAGTTTGGGAAGCTATTCCTGTGCATGGATAGTTAGGACAGTTCTTTGCACTTTTATAGCACCTTTCATCAGAGGAACCCCAAGTGCTCCATCAGACAGTAAGTTCAGCCTCCCCAGACTCCTGTGGGGTTGGTGCTATTATAGTCATTTTACAAATGGGGAAACCAAGGCAGAGAGATTGAGTAACTTGCCCAAGATCACACAGCAAGTCTGTGGCATAGCCAGGAATAGAATCCACAAGTCCAGAATGCCCCCAATCTCCTTACCTAGCAAGAGACAGGTTAGAATGGAAATACCCCGACATGACGGGGAGGGGAGTTGAGCCCAGACAGGAATATCAACCCTTTGTTGGCATCAGCAGCAAGTCCCATCCCAGAGAAATCAAGCACCTCTCTGGCTCAGCCTTGCTTCCGAGTACTCCTCACCACCTGAATCCACATGACAGGCACATTCCTTGGTACAAAATGGCCCACAGCCACCACATTTACACAGAGCGGAGTCCAGGCGCCCCATGGCCTCACCAAGCCCAGACACACTGAGATTCACCCCAGACTCCAGAGCCGGGCCTGCCTTAACCCTCCATTTTCACTCTGTGCTCTTCCCCTCCTCGAACGCACCATGCTCACCCGCAGCCCCGCGCATAGAACAAGCATCCACCCGGCACCAGGCTGGCTCTGCTCACCTAGGAAGGCAGAAGGCGAGACAGTCCCATTGCTTCTAGCCACCATGACACTAATGCCCGTCTCCACGAAGGGCACAGAGAAGTCCACAATCTCAGACCGCTCCTCGTTGATGGTGAGGGACCCTATGGCCATGTCCGCTCGCTGGTAGTACACCTGGAGGACGACAAAGGAGGCAGCCAGGTGAGTCTGGAGCTAAGCAAACCCACACGCCAGCAATTCACAGGGGACCCAACCCCAGCATGGCTAACCATCATTCTCAGTCTGATCCCACCTCCCCTTGCTGGCGGAGTGGCAGAGAGACTGGCCTGAAGGTGACCCACTCCCCCTTTCCCTGTCCCAGCTTCAGACACAGGCTGCACAGGAAAGACACCTCCCTTCCCGATTGGTTCTCCCCTAAGAAGCTCAGGGCCTGATGCTCAGTGACCCCCCACAGCCCTTTGACTCCATTCTGGAAACACAAAGTAGGTGGATACGGCCCCCACAGGCTGTTGCAGAACTGGAATAAAGGCCCTAGGCCAGCCTTGAAACCATTCCCAGACACAGGGGACAGATTGGGGGCATGGCTATAGCGCACTGCATGACAGCTATCCTCTGCTGCCGGGAGTCTCAAGGGGAAGCACAGCATAAGAGTTAGAGCAGCCAATGGTACCACAGGCCAGCAAGACCCCTGCACAAGCTACCTTTGCCCCTCCCCAGCCCTTAGCACAGAAATGGAGTAACAGACTCAGGTCCTTGGCCTCTAGGTCAGACTCACACTCCCAACTACCTCCTTCCTTCCTTCCCACTCACTGGATTCCTGCCTTGCTACACACTGGGCCCAGCCCTGGTCCACTACAGTCAAAGTCTGGACTGAATGTACATAGTGACCTCTGGCCCCAGGTAAATTACTAGAGCTGGTCAAAAATCGGAATTTCTGTTTTGCAGGAAATCTCAAACATTTAAAAAAATTAATTTGTTCCAAATCACAATGACTAAATATTTTTGAAACTTCCCAGGAAGCAGAAATTTTGAATTTTTGCTTGAAAACTAAAATTAAGAACATAAGAATGGCCATGCGGGGTCAGATCAATGGTCCATCTAACCCATTATCCTGTCTTCTGACAGTGGCTGGTGCCAGATGCTTCAGAGGGAATGAACAGGACATGGCAATTATCGAGTGATCCATCCCCAGTTGTCCAGTCCCAGCTTTTGGGAGTCAGAAGTTTAGGGACACCCAGAGTATGGGATTGCATCCCTGACCATCTGGTCTAATAGCCATTGGATGGACCTATCCTCCATGAATTTATCTAATTCTTTTTTGAACCCAGTTATATTTTTGGCCTTCACAATATCCCCTGGCAATGAGTTCACAGGTTGACGGGGCATTGTGTAAAGAAGTACTTCCTATGTTTGTTTTAAGCCTACTGACTATTAATTTCATTGGGTGACCCCTGGTTCTTGTGTTATGTGAACAAGGAAATAACAACACTTCCCTATTCACTTTCTCCACCCCAGTCATGATTTTATAGCCCTCTATCATATCCCCCCTTACCCGTCTCTTTTCCAAGCTGAGCAGTCCCAGTGTTTTTAATCTCTCCCCAGATGGAAGCTGTTCCACACCCTTAATCATGTTCCAATTCTAATATATCTTTTTGAGATGGTGCAACCGGAACTGCATACGGTATTCAAGGTGTGGGTGTACCCGGGATTTATATAGTGGCATTATGATATTTGTGTCTTATTTTCTATCCCTTAATAGTTCCTAACATTGTTAGGTTTTTTGACTGCCGTTGCACATTGAGCAGATGTTTTCATAGAACTATCCACAATGACTTAAGATCTCTTTGAGTGGCAACACTTAATTTAGACCCCATCATTTTGTATTACATTTTTGACATTTATTTTGTTTGCGCTTTTCCATTACTTTTATTATTTTGACCTTATGTCGGGACATGTCATATTATGCACTACTATGCCTGACATAGTGTCAAAATAAAGAAAGAAATGGAAAAACAAGCAAACAAAATATATTTTGAAATGCAATTTTAGCTTTGACATAACATTTAGAAATTTTTCCTAAACATTATTCATGGAAGTTGACATGATTTTGCAAAAAATTTCCATCTTCTAAAAACAGCATTTTCCAACAAAACTATTTAGACAAAAATTTTCCCAAACAGCTTTTTCAAATAACACCTTTCTGGGAGAAAGGGAGCTTATTTCCTGCTAATGCAAAAATGTCCAATAAAATAAACAAAAATACATGAAAACAACACTGCTCTGAAAATTAATAAGAGCACAACATTAGCGACTCATGGCTGCAAAGCTATACAATTAGTCAGCCTCAATTTACTGACCACCACCTCAGAGCTCCTCCTGCTTTCTCACTGCACCAGAAAAAATATAGGCCATGTGCACCAGCATGCTCTGGCTGCTTGGTGCTGCTTCAGTGACACATATCAGCTTAAATCTATTTTAGCCAGGTTTACAACTGCTTGGCCTTGCTGGATCAATGCAAAACAGCTCAAGCATACCAGGGAATCTGGCCCAATAAATGTAAATAGTACACACACATACTATGTTAAAGAAAGTTAAGGTTGCAAAATTAAGCACGTAAAAGTTAGGAAATGCCACAGTTAAGGTTACCTGTGCAACCTTAATTTAGCCCCCTTGTGCATATGCATTATGATACTGTGCTTGATTATGTAATCATATCCTATTTTCCCACAGAACTCCTGCCTCAGTCAGTGAAATGCTCAGCATTTTTACAGCAATTTGTATATTCACAGCACAGCTTCAATCTATTTCAGCTGCAGTTGTGATTACTCAGCACTTGGGCAAATCTGATTCTAGGTGGCCTGCCAGGCACCCAGAAAATCATGAACATACAGTGACCAACTATGAACATTTTGGTTTCAGTGGCTTGCCCAGCATCAGAGAGGCATGGAGAGAATCCAGTTCTCCAGCCAGTATTCAACTTTTTTAACCATGAGACCAGCCTTTCTCTTCCTTCAATTCCCTGCCTCATTCACTACACACCTTCCAATGTCTGCAACAAACACAGCAGAGGTTCTACCGACAACCTCATTCACTACACAGCCTGCCTCCTGTTTCCCTCTGTCACGGAGTGCCCGGGCGATGCTCTGGAACTGCTCCCTATGAAGCCAGTCAGGACTCTGGGGCAGTCGCCTTCCGGTGAGCAGCCTGTCCGCAGGGCAAACAGCTCACCCGGCTTCCACCTTCCTGGGTCTGACCTCGGAGCATTCAGCATCCTCTGCCCCTCCGTGCGCTTCCCACAGCGAGTCCGCTCAGGCGGGGCTCCTGGGGAAGCCAGAGGGTCCTGCCCCCCAACTTCGCAGTCAGACGTGACTCTCAGCCAGCCAGTGACACAGAAGGTTTATTAGACGACAGGAACATGGTCTGACACAGAGCTTGTAGGTGCAGAGAACAGGACCCCTCAGCTGGGTCCATTTTGGAGGGCAGTGAGCCAGACAACCACGTCTGCACTTCACTCCATGTCCTAGCCAGCCCCAAACTGAAACTCCCTCCAGCCCCTCCTCCTCTGGGCTTTGTTCCTTTCCCGGGCCAGGAGGTCACCTGATTCCTTTGTTCTCCAACCCTTTAGCTCTCACCTTGCAGGGGGGAAGGGCCCAGGCCATCAGTTGCCAGGAAACAGGGTGTCGGCCATTCTCTGTGTCCAGACTCCTGCACACACCTGCCCTCTAGGGCTCTGCAATGATCATACACCCTTATCGCACCACCTAGATACTTAAGAACTTCATAGGGGAAACTGAGGCACCCCCACACTATTCAGAGGAAACATTAAGAACAGTCCCACTTCGTCACATCTCTCCCCCCTTCGAGATCGAACTGAGCAGGGTCACTTTAGCTGGTGACCTGGGGAAGTTCGAAGCCACCAACGTTCCCATGGATGCCCCAGCATCTCTCCCATTCCTTGGTAGGAGTTACACCAGGACCTTCCAGTTTCACGCCCTCCCTTAGGTCGGGGGTGGTCGATAGCACTCGCAGGCCGCATGTGGGAAGGTTTATGCGGCCCGTGCCCTTTGGCCACCCCAAAACCCCAGTGGGTCAAACTGGGATTGGGTCTTCTCCCCATCAAGCTGGCCAAACACAGCCACTTGGTTATAGGACGGTTTAACTTTCTTAACAGCTTTCACTTCATCTGAGACCTTCTCAAAGCTCTCCACACTGGGTCTCCCTTACATCCAGAATTACCTCTAGCCCATCCGGCGGATTCCTACACAATCCCCTTTCAGGCAAACTGACAGACTTCCTAGAGAAAAGGTCAGAAGCATTCTCCTTCCCTTTGCCACACACAAGTTCAGGAATCTTTTCCTTCTTGCTACAGGTTTCCACACCCTCAGTAGGTAACACAATCACATCACCTTCATGCTCTCCTTGTGCCCTGGCTAGGATCTCACCCTGATTAGACAGAGTTGCGACACCCTTTCCCAACAACACACTAGCAACAGGCAAAATACAAGCACCAGAATTGTCTGGGCTCTGGGATTTTACATAGACACTAACTGGATGTGACCTAGTTACAGGGCCATTCTCCCGAGCAGACACAAACTTAGGACCCTTCCCTTCCTGGGCTTTAGCTGAATCCAGAACCAGCTCTGAGACAACTGCACTACCCTCAACCATCACAGGCGGAAAGGCCCCTTCTGTCTGCTGCACAGACAAAGAAGAGCCGGACACACTTTCTCCTTTCCCAGACACACAGCTTGGGATCTCTTTCCCCTTGTCCCAGCACACAGGGCTGGTCACAGACAACTGCTTGGAGATCAGGGTAGCTCCCTCCATAGGCAAGTCAATACCCCTGACAGACACAGACACATTTCCTTCACTGTCCCAATTCTCCACCCAGCTAACAGGTAAGGTCCAGGGACACTCATCTTCCACTCTCCTCGCCTTCCCACCCTGCTGACTAGACAAAGCCATCAGATCACAAGGCTGCCTAGGCTCATCCAAACTTTCCTTACCCAGCACCTTGCCACTCCCAACAGATCCCCTGCCCTGCCTGTGTCTCCCCTCACTCAGCTGGGGTCTCAGCTCCCATTGTGCTCAGCGCTGCTGTCCCAGTGGGGGTAGGCAGTGAGCTCCCTGCTTTCCTCACTGCATCAGAGCCAGTGTGAGCCCCCTCTCCAGTGTGCAAGGGGGCGGGGAGCATCTCTCTGTCCCACCCAGACCCAGGGGTCTGGTTACAGGCAGGCAGGTAGCCTGAGCTTAGCGGCTCCCCCCACCTGCCAGCCAGGTTATCTGCATTTTCACTGACCATTTCCCTCTCCGCTGATTGGTTCCCTGGATTCAAATTCAAACCCTTGGCAGTTACCGGAGCAGGGCCTGGATCCTGTCCCAAAGAGACACAGTCCCCCCACAACAGGGTCTTGCAGCCGATATCCTGGAGAACCCCAACAACCAGCCAGCCCCACCCCTCCTGGGTCTGCACAGGGATCTGGGCCATAGGCAGGGCGAGGGGCTTCGTCCCTGGGACCCTCACCCAGCTCACACAGCCCCTCAACCTCTGAGGCTGCACCACCCAGGGCCTGACAACAGTTCTCTCTGTCCCAGGATCTCGCCACCCCAGGAATGTCTCCCCATTGACCATCACCTTCCGCTCCCACTGGGGGTCCGAGGGGCCTGGCCCCAGGAAACTCCACACAGACATATAGGTTGGGGTCAGGAGTGGGAGCCTGTCCACCTCCCCACCCATCTGGCCGACAGAGTCTATGGCCTTGGGACCCAGCAAGGGAGCTAGACACCGGGGCTTTTCTGCAGGGTCCCCCTGGTTCAGATCTCCAGCCTGCTCAAAGGCAGTGAGGTGGGCATCCACATCCCCCCCCCCTTAACCAGGGGCAGCAATTTAGTCTCGAGGTTCCCTGCGGAACTGGCCCCCCGGGGTCTATCCCCACTCACCCCGGGGAGGTTCCCTAGGCCTCTCCGCTCCCCCACCGCCAGTTCATGCTGCTGCTGCTTCTGCAGCTCTTTCTCGGGCTCTCGCTGTCTCTCACAGTCCTCTTGCTCTCTCGGACTCAGCTCCAATCCCGTCCATCTCCGATCCCCGGATGGGGAACCCAATCGTGAAGACCCTCGTCTGGTCAGGGACAGGAGTCTTGGGGATGCCTGGCTACTACTCCAGCTGCTCCCAGATCCTGCTATAGCCCCATTTGGGGTCAGGAATCTGTCCCTTAGAGCGGTCATCCTCCTCCAGCTGCACGATTAACTGTGCTTTGGTGAACTTTCCAATGCTCAACCCTCTCTTTTTGCACAGGGTTACAATGTCCTTCTTAAGAAGACGGTGACAGACCATCACTCCACTCTTCCCAAGTTGTTGTGGACTCACAGGCCTGTGTGCTCGCAGCTCCCCACGGTTTCCAGGGAAAACCCCTAGTGTGCCAGCCCTTCTCGAGGTCACCACCTCTTTGCCAGGGTCGAGCTGCAGACTCCTCCGCCCCTGGGACCGCTCGCTGCAGTCCCCCGGGGGACCCTGTTACTGCAAAAGTCCTTTTCTCTGGTCACACGATCCTAGGGGTTAACCGCCCCCTGAAACCGTCTCTCTCTGCATCTTCAGCACGCCTAGTCCCCATCAATCCCCCTTTGTTTTACTGCTCCCCAGTCACTTACTGCAGGAAGCGCCATCCACGGGGTGCAGTAGATCCCACCGCTGCCACCAGTTGTCACGGAGTGCCCGGGCGATGCTCTGGAACTGCTCCCTATGAAGCCAGTCAGGACTCTGGGGCAGTCGCCTTCCGGTGAGCAGCCTGTCCGCAGGGCAAACAGCTCACCCGGCTTCCACCTTCCTGGGTCTGACCTCGGAGCATTCAGCATCCTCTGCCCCTCCGTGCGCTTCCCACAGCGAGTCCGCTCAGGCGGGGCTCCTGGGGAAGCCAGAGGGTCCTGCCCCCCAACTTCGCAGTCAGACGTGACTCTCAGCCAGCCAGTGACACAGAAGGTTTATTAGACGACAGGAACATGGTCTGACACAGAGCTTGTAGGTGCAGAGAACAGGACCCCTCAGCTGGGTCCATTTTGGAGGGCAGTGAGCCAGACAACCACGTCTGCACTTCACTCCATGTCCTAGCCAGCCCCAAACTGAAACTCCCTCCAGCCCCTCCTCCTCTGGGCTTTGTTCCTTTCCCGGGCCAGGAGGTCACCTGATTCCTTTGTTCTCCAACCCTTTAGCTCTCACCTTGCAGGGGGGAAGGGCCCAGGCCATCAGTTGCCAGGAAACAGGGTGTCGGCCATTCTCTGTGTCCAGACTCCTGCACACACCTGCCCTCTAGGGCTCTGCAATGATCATACACCCTTATCGCACCACCTAGATACTTAAGAACTTCATAGGGGAAACTGAGGCACCCCCACACTATTCAGAGGAAACATTAAGAACAGTCCCACTTCGTCACACCCTCCCACTCTTCTCCTATCCAACCTCCTGCACCCCCACATTGCCTGCCCCCATCCCATGCTGCTACCCATCCCTCTACATTGACTCCTGTCCCCCACCCCATATCACCCTGGGTCCTACCCCTCCTCTGATCCTACTCCTCCATTGTCCCCCCACCCCTCTGCATTCCCTTTAGGTACATCCTCCCCCACGCTGCCTGGGCACCACCAGGGAAGCACTGAAAGCACATGCAGAGTCTCCTTACTCTCACTTCCTGTGCTTGGCACCACAGCGGCCTCTGGCAGAAGGGAGGAGCAATTGCAGGAAATGGAGCCCCAGGTTGGAGCATGCTCAGTACAGATGGAATCTTTGGAGAATTTAGCTGCCAAACGAACAGGTCTCCTGTGAGCATGTGCTAACTGAGATTTTTTTGGAGGTTGATAACCTGGACCAATTTGGGTACATTTTTATGGGAACACAAGGCATATGCCTGATACTAGAGCAAATGTCTTGCTCCAAAGCACACAGGCACTAGCACTTCAATGATTGTATGATTTTTTTAACTTGGACAAAACAATGTACTTTTCCCTAATCTCTGAAACATCCCAACCATTTTCGCGAAAATTTCCCCAAAAACATTCAGCATAAGGCAGACGCCCAAATTTCAGCCCACACGGTTAAAGTTTGGAAAAAAAGTTAACAACTGAAAACAGGGTCTTATAATGCAAAATGTTAGGCTGCCTTTACTATAGGCATCATCCATGTCACATTATGCCCTAACCAAGCATAGCCAAGGATCAGAAACTGAGTCCAAACACTGAAATTCTGACCCAACTCAAATGGGAGAATCCCAGTTCAGATCATGCCTTTAAGCATTTTGGTGAACTGATTGCAGGCATGGCCCTCCTTGAGGAAAGGTGCATTGTGGGAAAGGGTCACACCTGTCCCCCTACCTCGCCAATCATGCCATTCCAGATGCCACGCACTATCTTCCCATGTTTTCCATTGGTTACCAGGTAGAGATCATAGGAGAACTTCACTGCCTTGGCCAGCTTCTTCAGGATGTCGATGCAGAAGCCCTTGCAGCAGAGTTTGGTGTAGGGGTCCACAGGTCCATCCCCACTGAAACCAGGACATTAAAAATAAAAACCAACACAGACACCGGTCACTTCCTTCAGAGGATTTCCATGGTAATGCCAGGGCCATTCCACCACCTATGCCACCTCATGCAGCAATGCTGATATACCACTGTAGGCAAATGCAGGGCCTGACTAGTCCACAGAGTGCTCAGGAAGCAGCACTAGGGTTGCTGAGCCCTGCATGTTGGGTAGTCATTCACATCCATGCAAAGCGAGTGTAAAATGCTACCATGCCAGAATTCTCCCCTCACATGCCACCAGCCATGGGGTTTCAAATGCACTTTTCACAAGAGCAAAATGCCAACATAAGCAGCTTGATTCTCTGCTGCCCTGCCCCTCATGTAGAGGTTAAAACTGATGCCAAGTAAGTGCAATATGCTACTGGTCTGGTCTGAGTTGGTAGCATTTTACACCCACTCTAGACTCAACTTTGCACTGGTGTATGTGACTGCACAAGGGGTAGGGTGTTGGGGAGTTAGACCCAATGTACAGTTAGGCAGTGAGGAATCAGGACCACAAAGCAAGTCCAAATTACAAGGAAAGAGGTGGCCTTGCCAGTCATCTGGAAGAATAACTCCACAGAGGCCTAAGAGGGTAGCTGCAGAATACCAGTTGCTCCCCTGGGAAAGGAGCACATGTCTCTCCACATGGGGGTGAGGGAAGCTGCTGAGTAACATCTGTGATCCCTTGTGTGGGGAAGCATAGCTGCAGAATAGCCACTCCAATTCCCAATGGGAGGAGGGTGTATCCTTCCGCTTGAGGAAGGAGGGAGAGAGGGAGAGAACTGTGGAAATGGCAGGGCAACAGGAGGGGCTGCTCCAGCCAGGAAGTGAGAGAAGTGTTCCAACAGGCTGGCTGACACAACCTTGATCAGAGAGCTGCAGAGGTCAGCCATAGGCAAATAATTAATGAGTGTGCACAGGCCTGCCTGGCTGCGTCCCTCCGGGTGCACTTTCCAGGCCAATCTCCATGGCCACCTTTTCAGAAGGCTGTCTCAGGGGAGTCTGGGCTGCAGCTCTGGATCGACAGGCTGGCTGTCCACACACACAGCCCTGGAACTGTAATTGATGGGCCAGGGCAGCAGCCAGTCTGGTGGGAAAACACAGCATTTATAGACACTGAACTGATGCCCCAGAGTCTGTTCCAGGGGCTGTGTTGGAACTAAAGTCTAGCATGAGCCAGAGGCTCCCAGCTCTGACAATCAGGACTGGACTGCAGCCCAGTTCTATGCAGCATCTCCCAGCTGTGAGCATGAGGCCTGAAGTCAGAGCTATTATAGCCAGGATAAGAAATCCTGCCTAAAATTCCTGTACCGAATCCTGGCACCACATTAAATCCACACCAGCCACATTCCTGTTTGCAAACACTCAGAAAGCACTGCCCGAGCAGAAAACACCATTTTATACTGAGGTTGCAGCCTGCCCAGTTCTGCTCCTTGCTTGGGCAGGGCTTGGAACACCTGACGCTCCCTTCTACCGACCTTGTGAGAAGCAGAGCACGTGCATGTCTAACCCTGCTCCAGCACACCTGGGGCAGCTGAAGATGAGGGCTGCAGCATGGCACCTCCAGCAGCCCATCTGCCTGCCCGCTTACCTGTCGGTGTAGTTGGTTTGCTTCCGGCAGGGGACGGTGTTGCGCACACAGACGCCAGAGGCCGGGTCCGTGTTCTCCACAATCACAAAGGGCCTCTCTTCGAGGGTGGCCACGGTGAGGTGGCGATTGTCTGACACGGGCTGCAGGAAGGAGCCATAGCGAGGCCACACTGGGTACTTCATGTGGATGATCCCCTTCTCCCATTTCCCCACCTGCCCGAGATTGGAGAACAGTGTTACTGTCCACACAACAAGGGAAATGCCCACGACTGCCTGGCAACGGTGCACGTGAGGTTATTCTGGGGGGGGGGGGGGGTCGTCAATGCAGGTCCTTTGCTTCCCACAATCACCACCTTTGCAACACTGCTGTTCAACTAGAGGAAGAGCCAGCACGTCAAGGAAGTTACAGGTGGGTCTGGATATCGGGGAAGCCTGGCCCTGGATGGACAGTAGAGCCCTGATAGGCAAACAGCACATAACAGATAACCCATCTTGCCTCTCCCTCTGCCTGTGAGCAGATGCAGACCCCCTTGGATCGATCCGCTACTACAAACCAGTCAGTGGCTTCACTCACCACCTCAGGGGCAGGTTGCAGCATGCAGCAACACTAACAGGAAGGGAGGGAAACACCACGTCCAGTTATCCTGCAACTTTACTTTAAGAAGGCTGAATGTAACTAACTACATTAGGTCAGAATCTCCAAGTTAATTCCCCGGCTCTTGCATAAAGATGTGTGGGATCTTTAGTGATCACTAGTGGTCCTTTGTTATACAGCTCATGCCAAAGACAGCATGTTCCCCGCCCAAAACCATACTGGTGCAGTGGCTCAGAGGGAAGAGCACTCCCTCCTAAATCACTAACGCCACTTACTGCAGCATCTCGGTTTTCTTAAGTTGCTCCACTTTCAGCTCTGATCCTGATCATTCCCTGAGAGCTCACCATGCCCCCTTGGGCTGTCGTCTGGTTTGCCTGAAGGCTGCTTCCTACCTTGGTGCTTTTCACCCTCTCAGAAGAAAGCAGCCTGTCTAAAAGAATATCAGACCCAGGTGCAAACACACTCCAGCGCTCCCAACCCCTGAATGCTGGGAACAGAACTCTCAATACTAATCACATCAAATGCTAGCCTGATTGTAAGCACTGCAGTTCAGAGTGAGAATTCCCCAGTATTCCAGCTGGTGTGAAATAAAACTTCAAACAGCAGCAGGAGGACTCAGGGTGGGTCTGGGAGGCCTATAAGGGGAGTCGTCAGTGGTATTTAATGGGAGCAACCAGAGAATGGGGATCTCAGGCTGCAGAAGCATAACTGGGAATAGTTATAGAGATGGAGCCTGTGTAAGGAGGAGGAGCACAAGGGGGCTCAACGGAGAAAATAGAGAGGGTTATCTAACAGGAGTATGGGGAGTCTCTAAAGGGGTGGTCAAGGTGGTGTAGGAGCCAACCGAGAGTCTGTGGGAGAAGTAAAAGCACATGGAAGCCTCCAAGCAGAGGAGCAGGAGAACATGGGACCTCTAAAGGAGCTTGGTGGCTAGTTTGTGGCAGTCTCCAGAGCACATGGTGGAGGGATCCTAAGAAGTGCATATAGATGCTCATGGGGATGGGGGTGGTAAGGGCACTGTGGGTGCCTAATGAAGGTGTTTGGATTGGTTGCAAATGGGAGCTTGTCACAGGTATTAGTGGATCTGGAACCTCGAGGGAGAGAAGCCATTGGGTAGAGAGTTTGGAGCTACTGAGGCACTGGGGATGGGCGGGTGTGAGCCCGCCCATTACTAAAGCCCCCCACCCCCACTGTAAGGGGAGAAGCCACAGAACCCAGACATGAACTAAATCCACAGGATTAATGAAAAACAGGGATGGGAATGAAGGCACCAGGGATAAAATCAGGGATCCAGAGGGAGACACGAAGCAGAGAACCCTGGACAGCTCCCGCTACTCCTCAAAGGCATCCAGGGAGGCAGAGGAACCCTGCCCCAAGACGTGACATGAGGAGGGCTCAGAAGTCGTAAAGAGTCTGGAGCAGACGGAGCAGCAGAGCGGGGCAGTTCCTACGTAACTCTTTAGTAGGATGTTCTCTCTGGACAGCCGCCTCTTCTCTCACCCACCCCTTCCCGTGTTGGTTTTAACCTATAGCGCCCAGTGGATGCTGTGCTTTGCAGGGGGAGGTGTTCCTGAGTGGCCATGCCTTAAAAGAGAGGGAGACGACTGTGGGTGCTGAAGGGGAAAGCAGCCCTTACCATCTCCCAGAGCCGATGCCGGTTCAGTGAGATCACCACCATGGTTGGCCTCACCAAGTAACCAGCTTCATTGAAGGAGAAGTCCCTGTGCTCCCACGTCACATTCAGCAGGTGCCTGTGGGGGGAAACAAGAAGCACTGTGACCCAGAAAGGTGGGAGCTTCCCAAACAGGGCTAGCAACCTCTCTCCCTCCCACAGACACCATCACCAACACGGGCTAACTCAGAGTCCAGATTCCAGCCCGGCCTCTCCCCCAATCATTGCCCCTAGGATCATCTGGCAGCCTGGTCTAGCAGGTCTAGGCTGAGGAGGTCTGGGTTCTATGCCTGGCTCTGCCACTGACTAGCTGAGCCACCTTGGGAGAGTCACTTCACCACTGCCTGCCTCAGTTTCCCCACCTGTCAAAGAGGCATAACAATCCCCTAACTTGGCAGCATGCTCTGAGATCTAGGGCCGGAAAGCACTATACAAGGGTGGAGCTTTGTTATCCTTTCCTCAGTATGGGCCACAGTTATAAGTCCCATGGGTAGGGTGCAACAAGGCTTCCCAGACAAAAGCAACCTGCAGGGAAACTAAGGCAAGGAGTCTGCATGGATTGGGACGGCAGGAGACCAGGGAGAGCTCCACCTGACTTACCCGTTTACACCAAGCCTATCACCACAGTCCCAAGATATTGGCAGTACATTACATGACCGAACAACAAATTAGCGCCCCCGCTCCAAGGTTTCACCCCGCTCCCTCAGTCCAGGAACCAGAGGAAGGCAGAGGCAAAGCCAGACGGTGCTCCAGTGATTTAGAGACACACGAAACGTAGCTGACGTCCCAGGATCTTAACCCCCCGCCCCCTTTATTTTCCCAACGAGTGTGGTCTGCCAACAGGCTAACGAGCTAAACAGACAGAACATTCCAAATCAGTTAACAGGGCGTGTGGGGGAGGGGAGCGTTGGGCATGGAGCGGCAGCAAGGTCACTGGCTTGGCACCATGCCCACGTGTGCGAGCCAGGTGCTGGCATATTCAACTCTAGCATATAAGCGCAGCCTGGTGACTGGTATCACTTGCCCTCGGTGTCATTCCTTCAGACAGGTGCCCTCCCCTCCATTTCCTTCCTCCCTTTACCCAGCTCCCACCCTCCGCCAGCGAGTCAGTGACTCTGTGGGACTGGATCACCCAAGCAGCACAGGGTTTAACCAAACCCGGAGCCAAAGCCCCTTGCTCAATTAGCCAAGGGTCACACTCGGATTAAAAAACGTTGCACGGAGACAAGTCCTTCAGGCTTTGACAAGCTCCCATTTGCAACCAATCCAAACACCTTCATTAGGCACCCACAGTGCCCTTACCACCCCCATCCCCATGAGCATCTATATGCACTTCTTAGGATCCCTCCACCACGTGCCTGTCCCTCCCTCTCCCCCCCTGGCCCTTTGTGCCCGCTACATCCTGCGCTTTTCCTCTATCATCCTACTCCTTTGCGCCACACCCCACGTTGGCAGTGCCAATGCTGCCGCTTTCACCCTGAGCGAGCCCTTGGAGGAAGGGAAAAAGAGAGAGTTTTCCCTCTATGCTCATCTCGCTCGGGTCTATCTGGCAGTGGGGTGCAATGGGCAAGTCACTGGCCTTGGAGTCTGGACACCTGGGTTTTCTTCCTGGCTCTGACCTGGTCGGTGACCCAGGGCAAGGTCACATTCCCTGCTGTAGGTCTATGAGGGGCGTGGGGAAAAGTGAAGGAGGCAGAGTTCTCTCACCCCCAGGAAAGGGCAGTCCCGGCAGCTCAGAGCTGAATAGGAAGCGCCCCTCTACCAGCCAAGAGGTGGAGCTTAGCATCGTTAAGCTAATCAATTTACTGGGCCCTCATGCTCTCTGATGCGGATCCCCCCCCCACACACACACTTTCAGGAGGTCCAGGGCGGGGATTTCCCCAGTTGGTGGAGTTCAGTATCTCTCTGAGCGGATACTGCCAACCTACCCCTGCCCACGGGAGGGTACCTCCAGGCTTCTCTGAGAGCTTTATCCCCTTCTTTCCTGATCCCCACTATGCAAGTTGCTAAGTCCAGCACTGCTGGTGGCTACCCAGGAGCAACTTTTCCAGGCTGACCTGTAGAAAGTTCTGTTGGCGGTGGTGGTAGGTGGCGTCTTACAGTCCTTGCCCACGTCTGGGAGGTACCCATGGGTCCTGAAGTAGCTCTCAGCCCCCGTGGCGATGATGGCCATGCCATCCCGAACCTTCTGCCTCAGGCTCATCTTCCAGCTCTCGGTCACCACGCTGATGAGGCCGACGGGGAAAGAGGCAGGCGGGATCTCCATGTTCCCCACCGTCAGGCTTGGCACAATCCAGATGTAGCCGGGCCCGACCAAGCCCGCCTGCTCCGCCACCTGGAAGAGGTACACAGCCTCCTCCCGCGAGCAGTACACAATCATCACCTGGGCATCAATCTGCCGTAGCAGCCGCTGGGTTTTGGAGTTGCTCCCATCCTGAGTCATCTCAAAGGTCAGGACATCCTGGAGTTCCCAACCAAAGTAGCTGGCGTCCGTGAAGGAACGGATAACATCCACGAAGATGTTGTACCCTGGGTACAGGCTGGTGATGACCGCAAAGGAGCCCCAGTCATATTCCTCCAGGACTTTGAAGATCACCTGGATCTGCTGCTCGATGGAGACTCCCAGCTGCAGGAAGGCAGAGTCAGGCTCCTGGAAGAGAAAGCCACCCACCATAGAGAGGAGAATGGATTAGCAACTGGTTAAGTGCAAAGAGCCCCAGGATGCCAATCTTCTCCCCTTTCCTCTCTTAGAAACCTTCACAGGCTGAAGAGGTCACCACCAATCCAGCACCCCAGCTCCCAGCCCTATGACTGGCATGGATAAACTGCCCAGTCTTGTGCTCACAGTTCAGGGCTAAGAGTCAGGAAACTTGGTCTGTCCCCACCTGTCATTGGCTTATTGGGTGACCTCAGGCAAATTACTTCACCCTGCTGTGTCTCAATTCTCCCCCACCCCCATGCTGTAAAATGGGGATAAAAACTAGCTACATAACTTCCAGGGCTGTTAAGAGGATGAATTAATTAATGTTTGTAAAAGTGCTATCTAAATGCCGAGGATTATTATTGCTGCTATTTTCAGTCCAGCATCAAACACTCTTTTCCTTTATCTGCTATTCCAACTCAAGTATTTTCCACTCCCACCCCTCTCTTCCCCTCCCCCATTTCTTATCCCAGTGGCTCTTCAAATTGCTTCGCTCTGCTGAGCAAGGGAGGACCCCACAGACCACTGGTGGCCTACAAACAATAGTCTGAGCCTTATCCCATACTTGCTCAGCCCAGTCCTTATATACCTTTCCCTGAGATCATATCTTCCGTGCCTTATCACGCATCTCTCCTCCTGATTCTGGATGCTGAATATCTGTTTCCCAATCCAACAACATGATCAGGGATCTCAAACTTTCATAATTCCAATTCCCAATTATATTTCATTCCTCATTTTGTACATTCTGAGCCCTTCCATTTTCAGCTCTGTATCTCCCAGACTGCCCATTCCAAAAACCTACATTTTACTTATGCTCCCATAGGCCTTCAAGTTTGCCAGTATGAAGAGATCATCTGAGCAGTGCCAGGAGGTGGTGGAAACTCCATCACTTGGGATATATAAAATTAGCCAGTTTAGGATTCCCCTTGTTTTTCCCTACCCCCCCCCCCCCCCAGACGTTCTTGTTAAACCCTGGATTTGTGCTGGAAATGGCCCAACTTGATTATCATACACATTGTAAGGAGAGTGATCACTTTAGATAAGCTATTACCAGCAGGAGAGTGGGGTGGGGGGAGGTATTTTTTCATGCTTTGTGTGTATAAAAAGATCTTCTACACTTTCCACTGTATGCATACGATGAAGTGAGCTGTAGCTCATGAAAGCTTATGCTCAAATAAATTGGTTAGTCTCTAAGGTGCCACAAGTCCTCCTTTTCTTTTTGCGAATACAGACTAACACGGCTGTTACTCTGAAACCTTATCATATGTTCACTGATACTTTATCCTGTCTGAGAGGGATGGGCTAGATTACCTAAAAGGCCTTTTCTGTTCCTAATTTTTATGACTAACTCTTCCTTTGACCAAAATTCATCCTCAATTTAATTTTTCTGCAACTTCAGAAGAGAGAAACATTTTTCTTTACAATTACGAAAAAATGAAACATTTGAGTAAAAAAACCTGCCGGGTGAATTAATGCCGTTAAACTTCATTTACACATGCCCCATACCCACCTTGCCTTTTCAAGAATCGCACTGGCCATCTCCCTCTCTCCCACACCACCCCAACCATCTGTCCCACTCATTAGCAAATCTTAATTGATCTGATTCCATCTTAAATGGTTTACAAAATGGAATTTACAGAAGGTCACAGAGAAGGCAGGGGGATTTTTTGGTGCAAACTGCCATAATCTCCATTGAATTGTTTTTACAGGGAAACATCGATCAGTCCCCCTGGAGATTAATTCCCAGGTAAACTCAGAGTTGTCAGGTAGATACATTGTCTTGGGGGAGACTACCCCAGATTTGAGAAGCCTGTTGTAGAGGAGTTTGCAACCAAGAGACACACAGCTCCACGAAGGAAACGGAGGACATCCCTGCAAAAGAGTGAGAACTCCAGCACCGCTGCCAGAATTAAACCCTCTGTAAAATATAGAGAGAATCCACTGGGAGGAGATGGGAAGAATCAGAGAAAGTGCTGCAGCCCTCTGGGTCCAGAGCACTGCAAATTCAAAGCGCATTTGTAATCATTCGGAGCTTGATTCTGATACCCTGAATCATGAGTAGTACCTTACACTCTAGCAGTCCTATCAAGCTCAATGGTTGACGATTTTGTGGGCCTAAATTTGCACCACAATTAACTGCAGGGGCGAGTTACACACACCACAAGTCAGGTAGCCACACATGCAACCAGTGTCATTTGGTCCAGGTACAAAATGCCAGGCCGTATTATTTACAGGCACAAATCTGCACCCACGGAAGTGGAAAACAGGCTAAGGACCTTTTGAACATCAGGCCCCAAAAAAGATTCCAAACTGCTAACCAAAATACATGTGAAGGGTTAGACTAGATCAAGACCCAGCTCCAGGGTTCTGTGTTTCCCACTTAATACAATGTATTTTTAGGGGGCAAATCCTGCGAACTCTCCACACACAGAACTCTTACTGAAGTCACAGAGAAGTCCACTCGCAGAGGGCTAGTAGGATCAGGGCCTGGTTTTGCACAGAGATGGCGTTCACACAAACTGCATCCCAACACACCTTCCAGACTTACATGGGTAGGATAAACACGAGCAGAGGGGGGCTCAGAGGTGCAGCTGGCAGAGAAAGGGGTTTCAGCAGGGAGTTGTGAAATCAGCTGAAGCTCAGACGAGGCAGAGAGATGCAAAGAGGCTGTTTGACATGGAAGGACCCTTGAAGGAGACTATTGCACCAGGAGCGGCCAGATTGCATGCAGTGGAGCAGAGAGGCTGGTGCTATGAGAAAGGTGATAGAGATAAGGTACAGGAGACAGTTTGGAACAGGGCCATGGAAGGTTTGGAAATCAGCTCCACGACGAAGAGGATTAGATGGGACTCTGTTCATACTCTGTTAGTACAGCTCCTTAAAACCAAATGTCAGTAAGGTCCAGTTAGGGGACCTACACATCCCTGTCCGAAGAGCTGAGCCCCTCCTTTTGCAACACCCAATGTCTTGGCTGCAAGAGTAATAGAACCAGTGCTGAAAACTGGACTGGGTTGTCTTTTGTCCCAAATAAAAACCAAAGGTAAATCGTTGTGATCTCCCCACACTAAAAACAGCATGGGGGGCATTCTTCTTATGTGCCCTAACCCCCGCCCCCACCAAAAAAAACCAAAACCAACCTATTCCCCGCCTCTAAGGCCCTGCATCATAGTGCCACTTCCTCCAGTCAGGGGTCCTGGCAGCTCATTGCTGCCTCTCCTGAATTGGCTTGTAGGTCTCTCCCAGATGGAGCTGGGCATGTTAATACCAAACTTCAAGCTCACTGTGTCTGGAGAAGGGGCTCAAGATCTCGCTTTTAGGCATTGCTTCTGGGCAGGCCAGGCTGGCACCCGTAATGTACAGTGTTTCCCATAAAAAAGCATTTGGGAACAGTCTCCTCAAGCTCTTCCTCCTCCCCCAACCCTTCGATGGGATGAGGTTGTATTTTTTATTGGATCTTAAAGATTTGCCAATTACATAAACTGCCCATGAGAACCTGGCATCAAACTTTCACAAACAAACACAATCGCATCTGCAGCGAACTAGGCTCAAGGAAATCTTTACACATTTCCCTGCAAGCAGATGACAGTAACAGCGTCTGACACCCAGCGATGGGCAAACAAACTAAAAATAATTACCCAGTATGCAGTCCACCTGTAAGAAATTGCAGCGCCCTGCAACTTTCTAGGCAATGCATGTTCAGGTGGCTTGGGCTGGTGATTTAAGACACAACGGCTGCTGGCATGAAACATGGGGCTGGATTCCATCCTCACCAGCCTGAGCTGAATCCCAATGTGCCTGGCGGGGACACCATCAGTCTTGGGAGCCTTTGTGTTGACTGTGGTGACTTAAGACCACATCCTGCGAGGTGCTGGACACCTTTAACTCCCACTGGAGTCAGCAGTGTGCGCTCAGCACTTGCAGGACCAGGATCTTGGCAGGAGAGCTTCAGGGACCAGTGCCTGGGACTGTCCTGCCTTCCCCCCGCTCCCCAGGGTGCAGAGATACACCAACAGGGTCAAGGGATGGCCTTGTTTTCACTCAGCTCTACTCAGCACCTTCCATTTCACATCTCCTACCAGCTCGTGTGTCACTCAGAACCTCAGTTCCCTCTTCCCAGCACTTCTCCTCACCCCTCCAATGAATTCTGCCTTCTTAGCACACTCCCCTAATCACACATAACACACGGCGTGTATCCCTGTTAGGCCCTCTCCACATAGCGTACATCTACACTGCTGCTGGAGCTGTAGCGCCCAGTCGAGCGGACACACACACACACAAGCTCTGATCAAGCTACCATGCTAAAAGTAGCGGTGTGGCCACACCTGCACCGGTGGCGGCTCAGGCTAGTCACCCGGGGACATGCCTAGGGTCTCACAACTGCGCTCAGGCAGCTCGATCAGAAATAGCATATATACCTCTACCCAAGCAGGGAATTACACCTCCCAGCTGCAGTTTAGATGTACCCATAGAGGATACAACACACCCAGAGAGGAAACCAGCCTACTACTGCTGCCAGTTAATTGAGTTCCTCCTTTAGTTCAAGTGAGGGAGAGTCATGCTTTAGTGCTGAAGTTCCCAGATTAAAACTCTGTTGACACCCATGGCAGGCCAAGGGGGTGTCATTACTTATACATAACCTGAAAGAAGGGACTGTAGGGCCTGATCCTGAGACACTTCCGTGGGGCTCAGTGACCATTTCTCAGCACCAATGTCCTAAAGGAAAGCTGCACTAGTTCAGTGGAGCCCCGCACTCGGTGTGGGTAGGGTTGGCCCTGACTTCCCCACTTTGAGTCAGAGGAGTTTCATCTGCTACTATCGCCAGGCTCCAAGCTTGCCTGGCTGGGCCTGCTTTGCCTGCACTGCGAGAGTTACATTCCGAGAGGCAGCCACCTACACAGCCACTGAAGGAGTTCTCAGAACCGTGTTTAACAAACCCCTCCAACATCCTCACAGTCTCCATTGCGGTGAGTGTCCCGGGGCAGCTGTCACTTCCCAGCAGGAGTTTCAGTTTGAAGATGCAGAGCTGGACTCAGGGAATGGAGCTCCCATGTAAACACATAAGAAAGCAGGGATGTTCACAGCTATCACAGGGTAAGTGGCACTCAAAGGAGTGGGGGAGGACAGTGAGAGTTAACTAAACAGTGGCATTTGACATAGATGCTTATGCCCTAGATCAGGGATCGGCAACATTTGGCATGCGGCCCGTCAGGGAAATCCGCTGGCAGGCCGGGACGGTTTGTTTACCTGCAGTGTCCACAGGTTCGGCCGATCGCAGCTCCCACTGGCCGCGGTTCACCATTCCAGGCCAAAGGGGCTGCGGGAAGCAGCGGCCAGCACATCATCAGCCCACACCGCTTCCCGCAGCCCCCATTGGCCTGGAATGGGGACCGCAGCCAGTGGGAGCTGCGATTGGCCAAAACTGAGGACGTTGCAGGTAAATAAGCCATCCCGACCCGCCAGCGGATTTCCCTGACCAGCTGTGTGCCAAACGTTGCCGATCCCTGCCCTAGATTGTGAGCTAATCGGAGTCGGAGCCATTCTTTTTGAATATTTGAAGAGCACCTTGCTCATAGAGGGCACTACCAGAAACTGATAATTAATAATACTAGATCTTCTCTTACCATCACCATGACACTCTCCTGCTTCCCCATGCATTCAAACGTTGGTCTGCATTTCTTGTGTCTTAAAATACAAGAGAACGGCCATACTGGGTTAGACCAAAGGTCCATCTAGCCTAGTATCCTGTCTTCTGACAGTGGCCAGTGCCAGGTGCCCCAGAGGAAATGAACAGAACAGGTCATCATCAAGTGATCCATCCCCTGTCACCCTTTCCCAGCTTCTGGCAAACAGAGGGTAGGGACACCATCCCTGCCCATCCTGGCTAATAGCCATTGGTAGACATATCCTCCATGAACTTATCTAGTTCTTTTTTGAACCACATTATAGTCTTGGCCTTCACAACATCCTCTGGCAGAGTTCTACAACACCAGATAGTTAAGAATACAGCTCCTTGCCTATTTAGCATTGCAGACACTTTAGACAACATTGTAGTGATTTGCTCCTCCCTGAAAATAAAATGATTGGAAATTTACATATGCACATTATAGGCCAGATCCCCAGCCGATGTCAACTGACACAGATTGGTTGACTTCTATGGAGCTGTGCTGATTTACACAAGCTGGGGATTTGGGCCTATATATTTAAAGGATTTCATGAGTCTCCCTAATTTCCCCCTCTGCCTTCCATCCACCATCTCCAGAAATAACCAGTGAAGAGATTTCACCTTGGGGGTCAGGACCACGGCAGAGCCCCCACTGATACTGATGATGGGGACCTGGGTCTGGGAGGATATGAAGTCCAGAATCTGTGCCACAGCCTCTGTGCCGATGTTGTCCTCAAAGACGATGCCGTGGATCTTGGTGCTGGCGAGGATGTTGCAGATCTGGGTCAGGAGGGTGCTGGGGTTGGTGTCATTCACAATCACCGTGACCGGGTGGATCTCCAGAGGCAGGTCCAGGAAGCTCTGGTGAGTCAGCCGGCTGCGGACGTGGAGAGGGTATGAGGAGCCCCCAAACACCACGGCCACATTTACCACTGGCTCCCCAGGGCCCGGCAGCAGGAGATCCAGTATGACAGCTGAACAGCCCAGCACCATGGACAGTACCAGAGTGTGCGTCAGAGCTCTGCCCATGTCCACCACCGAGTTCCTGCAACCCAAAGCAAACAGAAACCAGGGTGGGAATGGGCAACAGACAGACCTGAGTGCGGATGGGGTGGGAGGCCCAGAGAGGGAGGGGGAAGGGGAGCAGGGAGAAAGAAGAACAAATTAGCAGGAGAGGGGCTTAGAGCCTGGCAGCAGGGAGAGAGGGGCTTGCCATCAGGGAGCCAGCAGAAGCCCTGGCAACAGGGCGAGGAACATGGCTAGCACCTGGGATCCTGTGCTCCATGAGTGACCCCCACTCTTGCAGGCCAGCTCTTCTCCCCACAGCTCCATATAGCCCTGGGTCCAGGGCAGCACACCGTGTTATCAGCTGCTTCTTCATAGGAACAATCAGGGAATGAAACAAGCTAGGCACACAGTGATCCCCCATTTCCAGGTCTGCAGGCCTCTCCTGCCCTTCTCTCCAACAGCTCCTACTCTGCATCTCGCTGCCTGCTGACCTTACGTTTTTCTCCCTTTGATCCCCAGCCCCTCATCCCCCACCCTACTGCGTGCCGCATACACCGGTTAGCACGATGACTCAGTTACCACCAGCCCCATGCTCAGCCTTCGAGGGGCAGCTCCTACACGCAGGGAGCCTAAGCTCAGGAAGGTCTGGATCCTTCTGTTCAGAAGTTTCAAAGCCAGGGGCCTGGACTTGGCTTGAAGCATTCCCAGCTGTGGAGCACTTTTGTCGAGCTGACACACAGGGTGTCCGTCCCGTGGCTCTGATAAGTGCTCGGAGGAGATGAAAGGCTGAAGCCCCACGCATTGGGCTGAGCGTATCCCCTTCAGAAGTGAGGTTTTCAGCCCCTCCCTGCTTGGCATGCTCTGCACCCCGCACACCAAAGCCAAGCAGAGACTCAGCAACAGTCAGTCACAGCACACCCCTTCAAATGCCCCTCTTTGGGCACCGTCCGGCCATAGGGGATAGAGGCAGCTCCTGAGGAAGCCTGTCAGCTCAGCTCCTGGGATGGGCAGTGAGGGAATGGGATGGGGGCAAGGGTGTCACTCAAGGTCAACACGGGTGCCTTCCCATCAACCCTGGGACAATACCCCACCACTGGCTGAAGTCAATAGGAGGTGTGCATACAGAATGAATGGATGATCAGATCCGTGATATTCAATGGCCCCTGCTTCCCACTGCCCCCCCCAGCCCAACCCCCCACCATTCCAGTGCCCCCTATCTTCCCACCACTCCCCCTGGCCCAACCCCGCACCCATCCCAGTGCCCTCTACTGCTCCCTCCAGCCTACTCCCTCCCCCAAAGCTCTAGTGTTTGCCAGCTCCTTTCACTCTGGGTGCAGGCTCCCTAGCTGCTCTCTAAGCTACTATTGCTGTGAAATTCCTTTATTTCCTTTCACTTCCCCAGTTTTTAATAGCTGTTTTATCACACACGAAGAGGGGGTGGACAAAGAGGCAGAAGTTGCAAAGAGTTGGAGGCTACACTGCCTGGCTCTTTGTAAACCTGACAATCACTTCAAAATTTAAAGTCACCATTCTCCCATCCGATCCATCCAGCGGCTCTTTTATCTGCACTGCGGGTCTCTATGGCACTTTCCACACTCGCTGCCACTGCTGGCAGGAGAATGGTGCCCTTAGCCGCACAAGGTGCTGGGGCTTCCTCTCCCCATACTAGATTGAGTGAAAGATCAGATTAAAAGCCCACTATGACAGATAGGGCAATTTCCTGCATATTCTTGGGAAACCTTATAGATTTAAGCTTAACTGTCTTTGGGGATCCATTGTATTAATTGCAAAGCGTATGTATTATTGTGGGCCAGGACTGCATGTGACCTCTCTGGGGGAGATGTGAGGTAAGGTCTGGGAGTCCAAAAGATTACACTGAAAATGTGCCAGACGAGAATGGACTTTTGGGACAATAAGCGTGAAGTGGATTTCCTGGGGAATGCCTAGGGAGAAGTTAATGCAAATTCCCCCACCTCTAGTTATGTCTTTTAAAGCTATGCCCTGAGGAGTGGATCACTGTCTGCAGATTACCTGTACCTGGAGATGAGATCAAAGGTCTGAGTTGTAGAAGAAACTGATGAACTGTCCAGCCTGGGTTCTGGTTCTGAATCTGAATCTGAGACAGTCAAACTTTCATGGGGAAAACCAAGTTTGCAGGGTTTGAAGGACTGACACCTGCTCTAGGTTGGAATTGGGGTGACCTCTGCTAAGCTTTTTACTATATGTGTAAGTTCTTCTGCTATTTTGAATATGTTTTTTCTATAATGCTTTCACCTTAAGAATAAATGTGCTTGCTTACAAAGAGCTGTGTGGTAACTCATAACTGCAGGCAATACATTAGGCATAGCCTCTGGAGAGAAAGCAAAGCGCAGACGCTGGCCTGTTTAGGCAGTCTGGCTTGCTGGGAATATCACAGCATAGGCAGGGAACTGTGCAGCCTTGAAAAACCCCTCATCAAGAGGGAGAGAGATCCGGGTCTCCGCCCAAGAGAGGTGATGGCTGAGGAGCCAGGAGCCTACAGTGGGTGCCCTTAGTGGGCCACAGAAGAGGAGTACAGGTGCAGCTGCCCTGAACTTGGCACCCACAGAGAGTGTAAAAGCTCTAGCACTGTATTACTCTGAGCTAGGCAATACCTGCCACAGGGTGGCTGGCCCTTTAAGGGGAAGTTGGACCCAGCCCCACCTATGATGGATCAGCTGGAGATCAGATGATTATACAAGTCAGCAAGGAGAGCGAGCTGCAGGAGATACAGGGAGAAGGAAGGTTTGCCCAGTGACAGGCCCTGGAGCAGGAGGGTTCCCAGGCAGATTACCTGGAGGAGCAGGGAGGCTGCAGCAAGGAAACCAATGGCTCTAGGGAAAGGCAGCTGTTGGATTTACATGGAACTGTTGTATTTGGGGTACACTGAAGACTGTTGGGCAAAAGGGCCTGAACAGCCTCTGGGCATGGTGTTTATCCTTGCTGGGCTGGGGAGGCAGGCCTGCAGACTCCAGCCTCGTTAGTTGCCATGGCAGAGATCTGAGTTTGGGGAGCTCAACACCTCAATTTTTAGCCCTAATGCTAGGTGTGCAGTTGGACTGGTGCCATATATACAGCATGCAGTCACACGCATTACAGCCACACAGTCCTCATGTCCCTTGCATGGAACAAGTCTCCTGGAAGCTCTCGGAGATCTCTCGGACACACTGCATAGGCTCTACTCTATGCTATTCCTACCTAGAGCATTGCTGCCTTGGCGATGGTATGCAGGAACACTTAACACTTCTGTAGCTTTTCATGGGTCGCTCTTAAAGCGCCTTGCAAAGCTGAGCAGGAACCATCATCTCCATTTTGTAGAGAGGGAAACTGAGGCACAAAGAGGGGAAGGGACTTGGCCAAAGTCAAGGACTCCCCATTCAGTGCCCTATCCTCCTGCAGCTCTCTGCTTGCTGGCTTTTATAATCATCTGATCCCCCCTGCTTCCTTGCTATATCGATACATCAGAGCCCACCTGCGTGGAATGAGTTTCATATTTCAGTCTGACAATAGACTACATTACCCCCTGACACACCCACACACCTGTGGCATATTTTGCATGTGGTTAGAGAATTCAGAGGTGAAGGGGTTAAATAAAAGCACAGTTCTCCTTGTCTCCATCCTTTCCTCCTGGTGCCCTTTGTTCCTCAGCAACTCAGGCTCCGGGCGCCCTTGAACGTTTTTATATTATTTTAAATGATCTTCAGCAGCAATATTGTCTCCACTTTCCCATTCTCCTCCCCTCCCCCCCAGCTCCCGCCATCCCTGGGCTGTCAGTTACCAGAGAGCAGCTTGCCTTCTTTTTTTTAATTTAAAACGGAAATGTATTTCACAGGCTGATAGGCACCTTCAGTTCCATCAACTCAAAGATTAAGTACCCAGGGTAATAATAAAATATTTAAACATTTGAGGGGGGGAAAAATGAGCTGTAAGTATTTTGGAGAAGGCAGAGGTTTAGGCAGCTAATCCCGCAAAACAACGACATGTGACAAAGCCCTGCAAAGTTCAGGGAGATTCTAATTACTGTGAACTTCAGCTCAGCTGAAAGCTGGACACACCCATTAAACCCAGGGAATTTATCAGTGAGGACAAGAAGCCAAGTATCCTGCCCCCAAAACTAGCCACCCCTTGCTCTAAGGGCCCATGAATGTGTGGCAGGGACTACCTCTTCCCTTTCTGCACTGTGTATGTCAGTTTCATTATTTTTTGCCAAATAGATTTTGATTGGCACCAGATCCGGCCAGTGGTCAGCCTGGTGCAGTACCCTGTTTGACAGTAGCCAGAAACTTTTGAGGAAGAAATTCCAAAGCGGGGAATTATAAAATAGCCTGTCCAGAAAGGAAGTTTCTTCCAAACCCAGTCACTTAAAGATCATTTTATGCACTGAAACAAGAGGGATAAGAAGCATCTTCCACCCTACACAGGGCTAGAACCCACAATCCTCAGCTCAGGAGACCAGTGCCCTTTCCATTAAGCTCCCAGGGCTCCACAAAACATAAGGCTGAGTCAAAAGAGATCAAAATCTGAACCTGCCTCCTTGGTGCTGGTCAGCTCTGGGGCTTTTGTTCAGAGTCTTCTCTGATTCTGATGCACTATTTACCTTGGTCCCTTGTTGTTCCACAATGTCCTCCCCCCCCTCCCCCCCACAGCATCACACAGACAAACCCAAAGATTCTTACAACTGGCAGTCTTAGTGTGGGGAGACCTCTGGGCGATGGCAGCTCCCCCCACCCCTCCAAGCATTTCCAGGTTGAAGCTGCTCTTGGGTTTCCATCTGACATAGAACAATAATTCTAGGCAGCAGCTTAGCTTATAAGGGCCCAGTTCTGTTTCCAGTGAAGCCACAGGGAAAAGCCACATGGCTTGCAAAGGGAACAGGGTTGGGTCCTAAGTCACTGAGGGCCCCAATTATGCCTCCAGGTTCCATGCCTAGATCCACCTCTCAAATAGCAAGGAGCTTCAAACACACCTGCAGCAGCACTCACCCACCCGCCCCTTTCACCAGACTCTGGGGAAGGTACTCGGGGGTCCAGGAATCACACCAGGGGAGGAGAAGACTGGCTTTGGGGGGAAAGGGGTGTGCATCATTTCCCACATCAGCCCTATAGTGCTCAGAGTGGAAATTCCCTGGCTGGAGGCTACATTACATACACTCTCTGTGGCAGGGAATCACGGCTTAATGGGGGTCCCAAAGGCAGCATGGTGCCAATGCAGCTGCACTGCAGGGGAGCAGTTGAGAGGCTCTGGATCTCCAGTGCCATCTCCATTAACCCCTCTCTTCCCACCTCTCATCCCCCATACCCATGTGGATCCAAGGGGAGCCACAGGGTTTGGGGTCTGGCCCCATAGCCCATCCTGGGGGGTTGGGGCAGAGATTCTACGCTGCACCCCCAGCAGAATGGCTGGAGAGAACCTTGCTGAGCTTTCTGCCCCCACTCATGGGGCAACACTGCAGGCATCTGGCCTCAAACTGCACTGTCCAAAATGTAGTCTCCTGCTCCCATGCCGACAGGTGCTCCCTGGTGCATCCTGCTGAGAAGTGGCCCCATGTGGGGAACTGAGCTCTTAGGGCAGGCACTGTCTTTGCAATATGTGGGTGTATTGTGCCCATCCCAACCGGGCCTATGACCTGCAGGCCAGACTCTGATAGAAACAACAGACGCCAGCTCGTGACTCAGCTAACCAGGGAGGGAGCTCTGGGCCCAAGGTCATTACACTAGAGATAGGCCCAACTGCCAACATTGCACCCAAATTGGGATTCTCTGCACCTCAGAGTTGGAGTGGGGGTTTGTTGGGCCCCATGTGCAAAGTTTGGATTTGGATCTAGATGCCAGATGTCTTCCCCTCCCCCGATATATTGGGGTGTTTGGATCCAATTATGTCACTGTTTTATTTATAGGGTGGTAGAGCCTAGGACCCCCAGTCCTGGGCCAGGACCCCACTGTGCTAGGCACTTTACAAACACAGAACAAAACACAGTTCCTGGCTCAAAGAACTTCCAGTCTCTGCCTTCCTATAGCACTTTCCATCGGAAGATCTCAAAGTGCTTTGCAAACCTTAGCGAAGACTCTTACCCTCCATTGCAAAGTCAGTCGGTAATATCATCCTCCTCACACAACGGGGAAACTGAGGCACGTGGCAGTCGATTGACTTGCCTCAGGTCACCAGCAGGTCAGGGACCAAATCCCTGTGCCCTATGCTTTAAGTGCAAGACTGCCCCACTGAACCTTTCCCTTCCACATGCAATGCCAACTGACCAATCCAGAGAGGATCGTTAATGGCTGAGTAATGAAAAGGAGATGTTTGACCATCCTCTGATGTTAAGAGCAGGAACGGAGCAAGAGGGAGGCTCCTTTACATGGTGATACCGGCCTCCCACCCTGCTACTGACACAAACGTGGGTGTCAGCAAGATGTTGGCTGCCAGCAGGAGTCTTGGAAATGCCAATTGTAATTAAAAGCTGTAATTCCAAATGCATCTTTGCAGGGAGGAGCACCTCCCACAAGGGGACCTGCAGCCTGCTGGGCTGCACACGCTGTTTCACATCCCAGGCCCTTTCCTCATGCTTTTACTCCGCTCCTTTTGCACTCCATCCCTGCTCTGTTTCATCGCTAAGAAAGGCGGGAAGCGGAGGCTACAGCACAGGCCTAAAAGACAGGACCTCCTGAGTTCTACTCCTAGTTGTGACACTGGCTCCCTCTGCAGCCCTGGGCAAGTCACTTAACCTCTGCACTGCCTCTGGAGAATGGGAATAAGACTATGTAACTGCACTTTCTCCCTCCAGCTAAGGGGGATGAGTCAAGTTACAGAGGATGGCTGGGAGGATTCACGTTTGTAGAAGAGCTCCACATAATTGCAATAGCTAATAATTAAATAGCTAATTTAATTAAGAATAATTAAAGCCCAACTGGAAGGTTTCTAGCAGAGGAGGAGCCATCTTTAAAGGAGGCACTTATTGAATTGCACCCCTGCTGCACAGGCTGTTGGTCAAGATTGTCAGCTCCTTGGGGCAGGGACGGTCTTTGTTCTGTGTTTGTCCAGCACCTAGTACAATGGGGTCTTGGGCCATGCCTGGGGCTCCTAGGCCCTACAATAACACAAATACTGTAGTGATGAGATTTCATCTTCGTTCTCTTTCTACAGGCTAGAGCAGGGCTCATCTCCGGCTCTTACAGAATAACACTTCCTTCATAATGCAAAAGGTCTCGCCCCCTGGGACTCTCCTGGATCTCCTCTGGGAATGAGAAGCCAGGTCAGCTTTACGCAGTGGTAGGACCGTGGCCCCTGCAGCAACCTGCACAGTCACAACCCTGTCCTCCCCACCTAGCAGGGGGACCTGGTGTTCTGTTGCCAATAAGCATAAGGTCCTGTGTAAAGAAGCAACACTGGTGCATGGCCTGATCTCACAGCCTGGCAGCGAGACCAGACAGGGAAGCCAGTGATTCTGTCCTTAGGCTACAGTGATGGGCACAATTATCCTCATCCAGTGACCAGGGGGGGAAGGCCCTGTGGTTTTTTCCTTGCTAGGGAGCCAATGAAGCACAGGAGAACATCAGTTTGCCTCAAATCTGCTTTCTGTCCTCAAAGAGAAGTTTAGGTCAAATCCAACAGGATAACCAACTCACCCACTCAGCTTTCTTCAGCATCTGCTCATATTTGGGCCAGGACTGGACTGGATCTCCAAACCCTCTCCAGATAACCCGCAACACTCAGCAGCAGCTGACGTTTAAGGGTTAAGTGGAGGGAACGGCAGGAAAAAAGTGATGCCTTAATACCTGGATATGGCAACCCTGGACTCTCCCACAGTTCTAGGGTTCAGCATTACACTCATTGCCACAGGAAAACAGATAGTTGACCCCAGCCTAGCACACAGCACACCCAGTCTCCCCACCCACCCGCCTGGGCTGGGCTGGAGGAGGAAGAATCTCTTACACTCTTGCTGTGAATTTCAAAGTATTTTTAGTCCTGCAATAAATAATTCATAGGGAATATGGCCTCAACTACCTGAGCCGAGGAAAAAACCTCTCTTAAAAACAGTGATTTGCCAGTTTAATTTCTCCTCAAGGACATTTAAATATACTTTAGACAGCACTTTGTCCTCACAGCTGCTGATCAGATTTGTTTGCACCTGACACATCACTAACACATAATCAACTTCTCATCATGGCTCAACCATTAGCAGCTCCACAGCTGGTCGAAGTCCCCTCCATCCAGTGGGCTGGCTGCAATGGAAGGAGTCCTCTCTCTCCTTCCATGGCGGATACCCTGCCTGAGCTGGTAACAGACCCCTTGTTGTTGTTCCAGCATCCTCCCCAAAGCCAACATCCTGATTGGCAAGCTAGCTGAAGACTCAATGCCACAGGGTGTGCCAAGCACTCTAATCCCAATCCAGCAAAGCACTTAAGCAGGTGGGTTAAGTATTGATTTTAAACGGACCGTTCACCTGCTGAATGTGCTAAAGTGCTTTGCTGGATCGGGTCCAAAATGCTCAGTGCCTTGCAGGAGGGAGCCCTAAAGTGGCAAATGTTCCCACCACCCCACAGCTAGCACCCTGACTGAGATGATAAAGGTAGGTAGATTGACACAAACATAGGAATTAACTCACTCACTGCTGAAATGCATCCAGGGCTAGGCTGGAACGTAGCAGCTGCTTAAAAGCCAAGGACAGACTCTGAGTGAGAATACTCTCTCCAGTTCTGATTGCAGGGGGAAACTGAGGTCAGCAGAATACAATGATTTCAACTGGAACTTGGCCAGACCCTTACTCTTACAAGACAAGTGCTATGAAATCTTTAATTGCAGTCAGTGGCAGGACCTCCCTCCCCTCTTACATCTTCTATGAAGAGGGGACCTCAAGCACCAAACTGGGATTCAGTTCCGACATGGGAATGGTACATGCCTCCTTACACTGTGAAATTGATCCTCTCCTGACCATTGACTGGAACACCTGGAGTTTGCAACACCATGTCACTGCCATCCTTGACGTTTTAGGACCATTGGCTGTACCATCCATCTTCGATGCCAAGGAGAAGGTTCTTCCTGTAGGCCCAGCTGAACCAGTGCAATCTGCACTGGTTTCTCCACAGCATGAGCAGCATCCCCTGACTCTTGCAGCTACCCCGGTTCAGCCACTCCCCTCAGAATCCAGTGCCTCCTGCTTGGAAGTCACCCCAAAGCCCCTTCTTCCCAACAGTTCTGGAGAATGACGGGATTGGTGCTTCAGGAGTCTCTGAACGCACCCGGACAACCATGGCAACAAGGTGCCTGGAGGAGGTGCTGGAATGGATCTATCAGGAACACGTCCTCGTCCGGATGCACTAAGACATCAGGAGGGTGAGCCACTGCACAAACCATTTCAGAAAATCAGGTAGAGGAGCATCCTCTAGCGAATCACCAGGGGAGGGCTCCCCTCCAAGTTGTGACCTGGGCCAATGCTGCTTAGCTTGCCAGAACTCCCTAGAACCCTATTTCCAACGGTCTGGTAGTGCAAACAAATGAAAACAACAGCAACAGTCCCTAGGCGCCTCCACCAACTACTATACATCTCTTTATCCTTTATCTTTATCTTTAGCTTATGGTGCAGTTTCTCAGTCAATAGCTCCTGTCATTCCCTGGTGATCACATATATGTCTTCAAAGGAAGGGAACGGCCATACTGCTACTTTGGAGAAGTGTCCAGTTACAAGGATGCGGACGTGCTGTTGGCTGTGCCTGCCAAGCGGAAGGGGGCTAACCGAATGGATGCATTCCTCCATCCAGAGGTTTCAATGGGCATGCAACCTGCACAGGACTGCAGCTGAGACCCTAGGCTCTGAGGCAGCAACTCTCCCAAGTAAGCCAAAAGGGAGCTCTCTCTCCAGCCAAACCAATGGGAGCCACTGAGCGAAGCCTGTCTCATCGGGGAGCCTGTCCCTGCAGATCTTACAGCCATTGCCAGCAAAATTAATCTCACTTAGTTCAAATCTCACCTGAAAATGTATTCGTTTTAAAAAAAAGCAAAGATGTGCCATCTCCACTGGCCCTGGGAGGGGCAGGTTATGGAGGTGCAAATTCAGTCTGGGGCAGAGTCGGGGGGAGCAGTCCAGGGGACTGGCTGGTGTTGCTCAACAGCCACTTCTCTGGGTGATAAAGTAGCTGCACTGATAAGCTACATTGACTTCAGTGGCTGGATTGAGCGTAAGGGTATAGCAGGGTTGGCACAGCAGGGCCTTGGGGGTGGGGGCAGTTGTGGAGCAGGGGATACTTAAGTTTCTGACCAGGGCACCAAACACGCTCCCCCACCCAAAGCCAACTTTGTGTAAACTTAGCAGATGCCATAACTGTATCCCAGGAAAGACAATTTTTAAGCAAAAGGAGTAAATTAGATGAATCTCCGAAATCGCTGGATGATCTCAGTGGGCATGAAGGGAAGGAATCAGGACTCAAGCTCTATGCCTGGTTCTGTCACTGACTCACTGTGTGATCTTAGCTTCTGTCTCAGTTTCCTGATCTGTAAAATGCAAAAAAAATAGTAATACTGTAAAAAATAGTAATACTTCGATCTATTATTATTCACTATTATCAAGATGTCCCTATCAGGAATTAGGGCTCCTTGGTGCAAGACACTATCCACATACAGGACAGTCCCTGTCCTGAAGAACTAGATCTCTTCATCCCATCAATACCAGCGTGTACCTACCTATTTTACAGGGATGTTGCAAGACTTAATGATCATAAAGTGCTCTGAGATTCTCCATATAAGGAGTGAAATAAATGCTAATTATGTTTATTTTAAACAGGAAAGGGGTCAAACCCACCTCATTTGGTTTAGTTTTAGTGGTACGTACTGCAGCATGAGAGGATGTGGTGGGGGGAAATATTGTTGGAGGGGGAGAATGAATTAATAAAAGAAATCAGGAATGGCACACAATAGAAAGACTGATGGTAAAAAAAGGGGGAGGGGGGGAGAAATCAGGCGAAGCAAAACTGAACTACCAAAAAACAGCATCGAAGCAACATCTAGGGCTGCAGCAAAGCTAAGAAAAACCCAGGAAATTAAAAGCTAATGTTCAGGCCCTGCTCTTTGGCACTGGCAAGACCCTGGGCTTGGGTATTTACATCCCAGCTAGATCTAATTGCATCCCTAAGCACAGAGTGATGAATACAAGGATAGTTTCCCATCTTGGGTCAGCTTGTGCCTCATCCTTATGGATATTTACACTGGGAGGAGAGGTGGAGAAGAAAAGAGTCATCTTTGCTCAGTTGGCTAGTTTTTGGTTTGGTGCAAGCTGCGGATTTTCTGTTAGTACTAACCCACCCCCCTCCACACACACACCGTAGTCCCTTTAATCCACATTTTAAAAAGCCTCAAAATAAGCATCATGTAAGTACTTATTTAGGGAAATTATTTAAAAGGCAGATTATCAGCCTGAGGGAGGCTGGCTGCTGCTGTGTGATGGGTGGCAGGTCAAAGCATGTGGCCCATTTGTGGACAAGGTAGAGACTGGGAGACCAAAGAATAAGTGTCCCCATCTGTAAAACTGGGATAGTAACACCTACCTCCTGCCGGGGAGGGGAGGGGGAGAATAATAGCCCCGAGTCCATTCCCGTGGAAGCCAACAAGAGGTTTGCCACTGATTGAAACGGGAGAAAGACTGAGCTTAATGCACTTTGAAGATGAAGACAAGTATCACAAACACGCAAGCTCTGGGTCCTGTTTAAAGTACTGATGGTGCCTTTGGAGATCCGAAAGCTCGTTCAGTGTATTCTGCATGATCTGTGGATCCAATAAAAGGTGTCGCATTATCTCTCTTGTCAGCTCTGCCTTAAGAAACAACATGGCTCCAAACATTTTTCCAACCCACTCATGCAAACAGTTGCTCTATGATCACGTTATTGAGCTTAAAGTCCGCAATGGTTATTTCCTTAGGGTCTGCCATGAAAACTTGTATTTACCATCCTGTTAGAACACAGTGTGATTGACTACAACAGAAACTGAAATAGATGAATGAGGGAAGGGCAGCAAATGAAACATGTTCATGCTTTGGGGTTTGCTTTTAAACTAGCAGAAAACAAACAAACAAAAAAATGCCTTCATTTCCTGCTATAGACCAAGTGCCTGCAAAATGTCATTTTAAAAGCAACACCCTACTGAGTTTTCCCTATACTTCCACATCCTTAAGCCAGCCAGGTTTGTTTGTTTATTTTAAGAGATGTGATGTGTGAACATTACTGGTATTTTAAGTGTCTCTGTTGTCCCCGTTCCCTCCCCCCCCCCCCCAAACGCTGAATGCTGGGGTCTGACGTGGAGAAAAGCTCTTGCAGACATTTTGACTTTAGGGATTAAATAAAAAAGGGTCCTGCTGCTTAAAAACATCTTAACTAGAGAAACCTCCAAACAGGAGAATGCAAGTGAAAAATGTGCAGTGTTGGGGAGGGGGGGGGGGGAAGAGTTGTTGATATTTTTAAGTAATTAAATCAATGCAGCCCTCAGGTGAGAAATACTGAGCAGAAGCATGACTGGAGGAGGAAGAGGAGAAGGGGAAAGCCAGGAGGAAGGGGAGACTATTACTATATGCTTGTGGTCATTGCATGGATGAGCGAGAAGGAGCTATCAAGCAGAGCAAATGATGGGAGTCTAGACTGAGCCAAAAAGAGGGAAAAGCTGCAATGGATTGTAAGTTTTCTCAAAAGGAAGATATTCTAACTTCTCCTCTGCCCCCCCCCCAATTTCCCCCCTTACTTTCTTTGCCATTTTCTTCCAGCTCCCCCCTTCTCCCCCCCCCCCGGCCCCTTTTCCTTCTCTTGGGACTCCAGATGGGAAATGAGTTGCAATGCATAGACTCCTCTCAGTCAAGCTGCGTCTCCTTTCAACCTTGATCTGGTATACATTTTCCCCCTTTCTTGCCTAGCTCCTCCTGCAGCAACAGTTGGAGACGGGAAGCCTATCGATAACAATTAGAACCCGGAGCAATAATCATTGCCAGGCAAATGCCAAGAGTGCAGAGGCAACATGGAAATATTTCTCCCCGAGGTTTGGAGCCTCAGACATGCCTCCTTTGCATGGCTCCGGCTCAGACACACGCAGAAATAGGCAGCTTAAAAAGGTCAAATGTGGATTAAGCAAAAATAAATGCGAAGTGTCCTGCCTCATGCTATGTTACGCAAGGTGCTAGATGGGGATGTAAATACTGACAGCGGGATCCATTTTTAAAGGACACATTAAAACCTCATTTTCTGCCACTTAATCGCCTCTTGTCAACGCATTCAACATGGTGCGAGGGATTCAGCCGAGGAAGGGAAGCTAGCCCAGTCCTCCGGAGTGCCAGGCAAAGGGGACCCGAACAACAGGGATGGGGGCGGCTGGAGAGAAGAGGTGAGGGGGAATCACTGGGGAGGGACCACCGGCCTTGCAGGCTAAGTTCCGCGGACAAAAGTTGCGTCCTCAGGTGTCAGTCCCCTTTGCAGGGCTGGAGCCCTCCCTGTCCGCCCCTAGACGAGCGATCGCTCGCCCAGCCCCAGCCCCGCTTGCCCACCTGAGTCGAGGCAAGAGACCCGGGCCGGCTGGGGCTGGTAGAAAGGCGTCGCGGGTACTTACTAGAAGGTGACCGCGGGCAGCTGCAGCCCCGGCTGGCCAAGGCAGGTCTGGGCGCGCCAGCGTCCCGGGCGCTGTCCCCGTTGCTCGGGCTGGGAGCTTCCAGCTCGTCTCCTCCTGGGCTGGGAGCAAGTGCCGGGCTCGCCGTCCCTCCTCCCCAGCAGGGGCTCAGGCGGCGCGGGCTGGCGGCGGCGAGGGCTCGCTGGGGCGGCCGCCTCCCCGCGGCGGAGCAGCAGGCGCAGCCCTCGGGGGGGCCGGAGGGCTCCTCATGGCGGCGGTGGGGGGCGGGGGAGCCCCACGGCTCCACGTGCAGGGACGGGGGTGGCTGCGCGCCCCGGCCGGTTGCAGGGGTCCCCGCCCGAGCCGGGGGCGATGGGGCGGGGCGGGCTGACGGACGGGGGCAGATGTCCTGCCTCCAGCCCTCTGCCGCTGGACGCTGCCCGCCTCCGCCCGCGCGGGACCCGCTCCAGCCCCCGCCCCACGCGCGCTCGTGTCCCGCGCCCTGCCCCGTGCGCCCCGCGAGCCACGAGACCGGCGCCGTCAGGGGGCGCGAGGGGGGGGGCTCCAGCTCCCCCGGCTCTGCCCCCTCTCCGCCTTCACTTACTGTTCCCTGCCCCCGCCCCTCACTCCCTCTGCCCCAGTCCCCCCCACCAACTTTGGCCCAGACTCCACCCCGGCAACTCAGTGGAGTCCGATGGGGCAGGAGCCTGGCCCTTTAAGGGAGCCCTATTCCCCTTTCCCTGGCCGGGGGAGGGGGCGGGGCCGCTAGCGGGCGGGGCTTGGGGGCAGCTGGGGCGGGATGACAGGCCGCGAAGCTCTGGCCGCCCGCAGCCTCCAGCTGTCGCTGGGGCCCAGTATTAATGGTCAGCTGAGCGCGTGGTGCATAGCCGAGAGAACATTTTACAAAAACACCTGCAGAGGAAGGAAAAACCCCACTGGGGTGGGGGGTTAAGGGATCTCTTCCCCAGGGCTCGGGGTTTGCATGGCCCCAACTTTCTGGTTTAAAAGAGCTTTGCTAGGCTACGAAATGAACCCTGCTCCTCTGCGTGAGAGGGGCAAGGTGCAGTTTTAGGCAGGGGAGGGGGCTTTGCCAGCCTACACAGCATCCCTCTCCCCCCTGTTATTCCCCACACCAGAGCTGGAGCAGTGAGGCGCAGAGAGGCTGTGGGCCAGAGTCTGCGAGCACCCGCCACCTCGCAGGGCTGGCCCTAGGGGACCAGTTTCCAGAAGGCCTGGCTCGGAGTGGTGCTAATGCCAACAGGAACAGAGGGTGGGCTGCCCCTCTCAGGATCAGATTGCAGTGAATCCCTGGCCCAGGAGGGTGTAGAATTTAGGAGCCCGTGGACCCCAGCCTGGGGTTCAGCCTACAAAGGAGTCAATATAGTTTTTCACTTGAGGTACTAGCCTGGAACTAACGAGTTCTGGGGTCATGTGGTGGTTCTGCCATAGGCTTGCTGTGTGGGCAAACCACGCAAGGCCACCTTTTCGCAAGAGCTCAGCGTGCAACATGCACTACACCTGCTGAGCGCTTCTGAAAATCTGGCCGTTTATTTGGGTGCCTAAGTGGGAGCTGAGCTCTTTTGAAAATCTGGCCCCAGTTGTGGGTGCAGAGCTCTTTTGAAAATGTCATCTTTAATCTCTCTCTGGGCCCCAGTTCCCCATCAGTAAAATGAGGCGAATACTTCCTTCTCCGATCCTGGGTGTGTCTCATCTATTTATATTTGTACATTATTTAGGGCAGGGACTACATCTTACTATGTATTTGTACAGCACCTAGCACACTAGGGACTCATTCTCACCAGAGGCCTGAAAGTGTTATCAATAATGACCCTCATGCCCTTCTGAGAAAGAAAGCTAAAAATAAAAGGTTAAAGCCTTGAAGCAATGAAATAACTTTTTAATATCTCAAAAGATGTACAAAGATTTCCAATATTCTTTATTTCAGTTTTTTAAAATCCACCCACTGACTCATATACGTGAAGTCTGTGACAATAAGAACGTACAAATACGATGTAATATGATCAGGTTCATAATCTCAGCTGGTATTGTGCACAAGCCAAGCTTCACTTACATTTCTCAGTCACACACCAGTTCATAAAAATGAGATTCTGTTCTGGTTAAAACCGATAAGGAAAACACACAGAGAAGACTACTGAGAACATCATTGGGTCCTGAAAGTGACACCTGGCATTTCAAGAGAGACAGCAGCTTATGTAATGACCCTGACTCTGTTAGTTAACTATTCGCTGTCTAAACTAGACTCTGACACTCTAATAGGAAACGACCTATTCCTGGGGAATTGTTGCTGTAACAAAACTGCTTGTAACAGCTGGAGAAACTGTGACTAGCCACAGTGACCTTTGAATGGTTTCAGGACTTTACACTAGCCAACAAGTTAAAAACAGTTATTGTGGCATTAAAAGCTCTGAGCTAAAACCATCAACACCAAGAGAAATAGCATTCACTCCATCCTTAATCCACAGCGCTGAACCAGGTGGTGTTGTAAAACATCTCACTAGGCATCTTTGAGTGCCTTTGACACTCTGGCTCACTGGGCTTGATCCCATTGAAGTCAAAGCGATGGTTTGTATTATCATACTACCCAGGAGCCCTAGTTATAGAGCAGGACTAATTTAAATTCTTTCACTTTAACAATTAGCAGGAATATAGAAGCCTGTTATGCATATTACAAGTAGCTATTGCAGGGGCCTGGATTCCTCTAACTGAAACCATGAGACACCCAGATTAACAGATGCCGCTGCATCGTATTTTCTTTCTTTACTTTTTAGGGAACAAGCTTTAAAAGGGTCATTGGTGCCTAAAATCTTTGCAAAAGTAAAGGGTTTTACAAATGAAATGGTTTCATGATTTATTTTATTTCAATGAAAACACTGTTTCTATTGGCTGGATTTGCTCTCCCCCGCAGCGTTGGCAACCTGGACATCATCACGTGGTGGAGTCAATCCCAAGGGTTTAACCTTCCCAAATAGCATATCCTAGGAACTGTATGTTGTTAGTATATACCAAATATTTACCTTTTCCATATCAGATTCCCCTTTTCTGTACCAGAAAGCCAGGCTCCCCATTTAGTAATATGGGGTTGTTGTGACCCCCTGACATCCGTTTGCAGCCCCTTGGTTGAGAAGGCAAGGCATATACAATCAATACATTACGGTCTACATTTAAAAAAAAAACGAACAGGTACAGAAACTGCTGCTCGTGATGCTACATGGCAGAGTAAATATGGGCAGTTCTGGAATCCCCAGTCCTTTGTTAATTTCCCAGCCTTCACATTAAATGCAAGTACCTTCCATTAATGCAATGTCATTGGTGTGTTTAACTGCCTGTGCTTTATAGGGGCAGATTCAGTGCAGCTCTGTACCCAAAATGGACAAGAGCTCAGGTGATCTGAAAGGGCTAAATTCTCGGCTAGTGCAAATTGCCATAGCGAGGCACCAATTTACACCAGCAGAGAATTTGGCCCAAAGTCTGGCTCTGTGAGGAGAGCCCACTGTCCAACCCATTCCCCCTAGAGAGAGGGTGAAAGAACAAACCACATCACAGATGTTAGTCCCATTGCTTAACAGAGTACTGGAAGGCACTCAGATGCTACACTGATGATCAGTCACAATATAAGAACCTCTGCAGAACAGAACAGCGTGAGGCAGCTAGCAGACAGACGGGGAGACCAAGGCTGCAACAAAACTAATTGTCACCTCATCTCTCTTGCTAAGGGTATGTCTACACTACGAAATTAGGTCGAATTTATAGAAGTCGGTTTTTTAGAAATCGGTTTTATATATTCGAGTGTGTGTGTCCCCACAGAAAATGCTCTAAGTGCATTAAGTGCATTAACTCGGCGGAGTGCTTCCACAGTACCGAGGCTAGAGTCAACTTCCGGAGCGTTGCACTGTGGGTAGCTATCCCACAGTTCCCGCAGTCTCTGCTGCCCATTGGAATTCTGGGTTGAGATCCCAATGCCTGATGGGGCTAAAACATTGTCGCGGGTGGTTCTGGGTACATATCGTCAGGCCCCCGTTCCCTCCCTCCCTCCGTGAAAGCAAGGGCAGACAATTGTTTCGTGCCTTTTTTCCTGAGTTACCTGTGCAGATGCCATACCACGGCAAGCATGGAGCCTGCTCAGGTAACCGTCACCGTATGTCTCCTGGGTGCTGGCAGACGTGGTACTGCATTGCTACACAGCAGCAGCAACCCATTGTCTTGTGGCAGCAGATGGTGCAATAGGACTGGTAGCTGTCATCGTCATGTCCGAGGTGCTCCTGGTTGCCTGTGTGAGGTTGATCAGGAGCGCCTGGGTAGACATGGGCGCAGGGACTAAATTTGGAGTGACTTGATCAAGTCGTTCTCTTTAGTCCTGCAGTCAGTCCTATTGAATCATCTTATGGCGAGCAGGCAGGTGATACGGATTGCTAGCAGTCCTATTGCATCATCTTCTGCCGAGCAGGCAAGAGATGAGGATGGCTAGCAGTCCTATTGTACCATATTCTGCCGAGCAGCCATGAGATGTGGATGGCTTGCAGTCCTTCTGCACCGTCTGCTGACAGCCAAAGATGTAAAAGATAGATGGAGTGTATCAAAACAAGAAATAGACCAGATTTGTTTTGTACTCATTTGCAAACCCACCCCGCCCCCTGTCTAGGGGACTCATTCCTCTAGGTCACACTGCAGTCACTCACAGAGAAGGTGCAGCGAGGTAAATCTAGCCATGTATCAAACAGAGGCCAGACTAACCTCCTTGTTCCAATAAGAACAATAACTTAGGTGCACCATTTCTTATTGGAACCCTCCGTGAAGTCCTGCCTGAAATACTCCTTGATGTAAAGCCCCCCCACTTTGTTGATTTTAGCTCCCTGTAAGCCAACCCTGTAAGCCGTGTCGTCAGTCGCCCCTCCCAGCGTCAGAGCAACGGCAAACAATCATGAATCTGAGTTGAGAGTGCTGTCCAGAGCAGTCACAGTGGAGCACTCTGGGATAGCTCCCGGAAGCCAATACCGTCGAATTGTGTCCACAGTACCCCAAATTCGACCCGGCAAGGCCGATTTAAGCGCTAATCCACTTGTCGGGGTGGAGTAAGGAAATCGATTTTAAGAGCCCTTTAAGTCGAAATAAAGGGCTTCATCGTGTGGACAGGTGCAGGTTTACATCGATTTAATGCTGCTAAATTCGACCTAAAGTCCTAGTGTAGACCAGGGCTAAGTCTCCCCCCAGCACCGGGATGTCAAGCAAGTTCTGAGATGAGGGCCAAGTTAATCAGTGTCAGTCAGGGGCCGCGGGGTAGAAATGAGGAATTCACTGACAACAGGCACTGTGCAGCCTTGCCTGGCTGTAGAGTGTGTGTCCGTGAGTCCCAGAGTTAAACGCTGCAGTTAAAGACAATTAAGGGCTTAGTAACTAGAGATGGGTAGGAATTTTCCAGCGAAACATTTTTTTCCATGAGAAAATGAGAATGCACCAAAACTAAAACCATTCATGGGAAAGGGCCCGTTTCAACAAATCTCTAAAATAGTCTAAAATATTTTGACACTCAAAATTGCCGAAACAGAATGTTTTGACATTTTCAAAACAAAAGAGTTCTGGTTTTCAGGTCAAAATGACTATTTTTTCATTGAAAATCCCCCTGCCCCCCTCCAAAATTTCAGATCAGATCAGTTGGCAAAAATATGAGATGGACTTTTCCTCCAGATTCAGGATTGAGATTATTTTTTTAAAAAAATTCTAATTCTCCAAGGGGAGGAGAACAGTTTCCTGGCCAGCTCTAGTCATTACCAAATAAATGCATTTGAGACCCCCCCTTTCCCCCACATCACACCCCTCTATGCATCCCACATGGCCAGTCACCTCCCTTCCTTTGGTGAGTTTTCCCTACACCACTGCCCCATTTTGGGCATACTTTCCCCCTTCTCAACATTGTTTCCCCCTCTGCCTTTTGGGGGTTCCCCCCCTGTGGATGATTTCCATCCCTGGGAGGGGAAAGAAACAGCCCTTTCCTGACACTACGGGGCTGGAAAGAAGTTCTCCCCTCTTCTCGGAGCCCGTTAAAGCAACAGAGACAACAAGTGAGGCAGGAGAGGACGGAGCCTCCTCTGGGCCCCGGGATGCTGTGTGTTATGGCATTGCAGCCTGGACAGGGAGGAGCTCAGGTGCCTGGGCCCCATCAGGTACCAGCTCCCTCCTCAGCTCCACCCACTCTAGCTTCTGCTCCTTCCAGGCTGTGTTGCAAGAGGCTGGCACTGGCAGGTGCAGGTTGGATCCCTCTGTTCATTCCAAAGGGAGCTCCAGAGTGGAGGGAAGGGTGCTGGGTGTCAGATCCAGACTCTGGGCTGTAGGTTTGGCAGCCCAGGTCCTCAGCTGCTGCTTGTGCGCCTGCTCCCTCTACCACCACTCAGCTGCTGACCTTGCCAGAGCTGAAAACAGACTCTACTGTTGTTTTGCCAATTGCAGCTGTTCAAATATTCATCAGCCCCCCTACAATCACGAAAATGGCTTAACATAATAAGCTTTGTTTTAAATATATATTTGGGGCTCTTTTTCTTTGCCTTGTGATTTCTAAGCCTTTAAGGTGTACCCAGGTCACATTTACAAACTTTTCTCCACCACCAGGAGAGCTAAAAACTTCCTTTTTAAAAATCAGAGGAAAGCAGAGATGCACATGTAGTCACATGACTCCTGGAGCTGCAGCTTCAAGAAAGACCAACCTCAAATATCCTGAGACTTTTGATAAAATGGTCAGAGTTGGCAACACTGCCAATGGGCCCTTGTACTGCTCCTCCTCCTTGAAGGGAAGAAACAGAGGATCACCCAGGCTGTGTAATACAAGGGAGCAAGTGCGGGGGGTGTGGGGAAAGCATACAACAGCCAAAGTGCAGAAGCAAGGAGAGAAGCAGCGTCATCATCCAGCAGCCAATGTGCTGAAAAGGACATTGCCCTCCAGGACCCAGCAAGCAAGCAGGTGGGGCAGGGAGGGATGGGCATGGGGGTGTTTAGCAGCCAGTGACCAGAGATGGGGGAGAAGGGAGCAGTGACAGAGCGAGTGGAAAGGAGATTCATGGAAGAGACCAAGGGGTGGGGGAAAAAAATAAGGAAGGAGCAAGGGCCAATGAGGCAGAGAAAAGAGTAGATGGAGAAGTCGAGGAAGGAAGGAATTAATGGGACTGGACAGACACGGAAGAAGAGAACGAAAAGATACAGGGGCTGGAGAAAGAAAAGGGGCATTGAGAGATCAGGAGAAATTAGACTAAGGCCTGGTCTACACAACCCGGTTAGGTCAACCTAAGTTGCCTTGCGTCGACCTAGCTATGGAAGTGTCTTCACTTAAATTTGGCTCCTGTCAGCATAAGTGCCTCTCTACGCCGATTTAACACCACCACCTCCCCAAGAGGCGTAGGGTCACAGTCAATATTGTTAGGTTGATGGAGTGTCAGCGTAGACACTCGACTGTTACCAGCTCTCAGGAGCCGTCCCACACTGACAATACGATCCATACAAGCGCTCCTGGTGAAGCCAACTGTGTGCACACACAAGTCACGAGCAATTTAATCACTGTGGTGGCTGTATGCTGACATACGTTAGGTCGACGTAATTTTGTAATGTAGACATGGCATGAGAAACAGATGGGGAAAGGTGGAAGAAAAGTAAAGCCAGGTCATATACTGCAGTTGGGAAACAGACCCAGACCCGATGGCAGAGTCAGGAATAGCACCCAGGTCTCCCGACACTCAGTTGAGTGCCTTATACACTAGGTCACGCCACCTCCTTGCTGCCTGCATAACTCCTAGTGACCCCAATCAGCATTATTCACTTACCAAGAGGAAAATATGCCCCTTTCTTGCAAAGTGTTGTCCTAAAGTAACACTTTGAAGGTGTGATTTTTAGCAGGGGATTCTAATGGAGACCCTTTATAGATGGTCTCACGGTGGTCCCTTCTCCTTGTTACTGTGAATACAGTGCCCGAGTCCCTTAGACAGATGTTTCCACCAATGAATTCAGAGAACTTGAATTTTAAATGACTGCTGCTCTGTGTGAGCTGGGGAAGGAAGAGGATGGCAGAGGTGAGAGCGTAACACACCCAGTTTGGGAATGTAATCAAAACAAAAACATCAAGTCACTTTCAGAGTTCTGTGGCCTGTGTTATACAGGATGTCAGACTAGATCAGGGGTTCTCAAACTTCATTTCACCGTGACCCCCTTCTGACAACAAAAATAACTACACAGCCCCAGGAGGAGGGACCGAAGCCTGAGCCCACCCAAACCCTGCCGCCCTGGGCGGGGGTGGGGAGGGGCAAAGCCAAAGCCCGAGCCCCACCGCCCTTAGGGCGGGGGACAAACCCAAAGCCTAAAGGCTTCCGCCTCAGGCAGGGGATCTGTAAACTGAGCCCTGCCACTCAGGGCTTGGGCTTTGGTCCCAGGCGGTGGGGCTCGGGCTTTGGCTTTAGCCCCAGACCCCAGCAAGTCTAAGCCAGCAATTTGTACCCACCTGCAGGAGTGAATCTAGTCTGTGAGTAGCCAGAACCTCCAAATGCTTTATCTATTTTATGCTGTAGCTGTGTCATCCCGGAGTATTAGAGACACAAGGTAGGGGAGGTCATATCTTTTATTGAACCACCTTCTGATGGTGAGAGACAAGCTTTCGAGCAACACAGAGCTCTTTCCCACATGACCCATATAAGCTTGTCTCTCTCACCAAACAGAAGTTGGTACAGTAAAAGATATGACCTCACCCACCTTGTCTGTCTATCTTAGGCACTTGTAGGGCATCCATTACCATATGTGACAGGGTCGGGCCAGATGGCTCTAGGAGAGTAATTTTTTTTTTTAAGCAAAAGATGTTTTTATTTGCATAACACACTTACAAAGTAAAAACAGCAGCATATGCAATGTGTAACACAGCAACCAATCACAATTGTTTTCTCATTAGCTTCAGGGGAGGGAAGTGTTCAAGCTTGCCTGGGCCCAGAGCGGGGGGCTTCCTCGACGCTCGTGGTCTTCCACCCTTCCAAGTTACCTGGCGCCACGCCCGAGTGTCACCAACAATTCCCTCCTCTGAAAGCACCCAACAAGAGGGGCAGGCTGTGGGGTGGACAATCCGGGGGGGCGGAGGGGCACGTGCACCCACGTGTGAAAGGACCCCTCTAGGGTGGTGGTGTCCGCAGCAGCAATGGCTGGGGCTGGGGTCCCTTACTCTCTCCCCCAATCAAAGGGTCAGACAAAGGGAGCCGGATGGGGACACCGAGCAGAGAACCTCGGACAGCGCCCACTGCTCCTCAAAAGCATCAAGGGAGTCGGTGGACGCCGCCCAGAGGAACTCCGCCCGGATACGTGAATGGACCGAGGGTCGGAAAACGGCCCCACAGTCACAGGAAACTCCATCAGCCAACCTCCTCTCTCTGGTTTTATAGATGGCCGTTTTAGCCAGGGCCAGGAGGAGGTTAACTAGGAGATCCCGCAACTTTGTGAGGCCATGGATGGGGAAGTGCATAAATAAATAGGTGAAGGGAAAAATGCAACCAAAAACGTAATAGGAGATTTGTAATAGGAGCTAGAACAGGGGCTGCAGCCAGGCACACTCCAGATATACGTGCACCAGGGTTTCCCTCACACCACAAAAGGGACAAGTATCTGGGATGGGGGTGAACCGCGCCAAGTACGTGCCCGTGCTCACAGCTCTGTGAAGGAGCCGCCAACTGATGTCCCCGACGGGCCTTGGAACTAAGGTGGAATACAGGCTGGCCCACTGGGGCTGCTCACCCTCCAAAGGTGGCAGAAGGTCTCGCCACTTTGTGTCGGGGCAGGACACTAGGGTGAGGGCGTGAAGGGTGTGGAGCGCGAGCGTGTATAGATGTTTCCTTGGCGCGGTTTGGAAGCGTACTGGCTGCAGTTCATGCAGCTGGCTCGCAGTGAAGGTGTGGGGGGGGGTCAATTGGATCTGCGGGGCAGGGGTCCAATTAAAAAGTCCGGTGGGCCTGGGGTAGAGGGTGGGCGGGGCGTGCCCTCGAGCAGGACCTGGTCGAGGTAAGCTCGAGCAGCGAGCGGCAAAGCGGCCTTCACCTCCTGAAGTACGCGCCAAGGGGTATGAGGTCTGGAGAGCCCCATGCGCCGGGCAAGCGTCAGGGGATCCAGCCAGTCTCCCTGGTCGTAGTCCAGGAGGTCTCTGACTCTCGTGACTTCTGCCAGGATCAAGCTCTGGCACACCGAGCGGGACTCTGCCACCTGCACACGGAGCTGGGGGTTGTGTAGCAGGGGCACCGCGAGGAGATCTACCCCCTCGGTGGCCGCCACGGAGCTGGTCGTTAAAAACAGTTTCCAAGTCCGGAGGAGGTCCTGGTAGAAGACCGGCAGCCTGGAGAGGTCTCGCGGAAGACCTCCCGGACAGAGATAAAAGAGCTGCCAGTCATATCGGAGCCCTTGGATGCGGAGCAGGATGGCGTGCGCCAGTGTGCTCCACGCCGAACTGCCTGCACCATAGAGGAGCCTCTGTAGGGCCTGGAGGTGGAAGACATGGACCTGAGTATGCAGACACTTCAGGCCCTGTCCTCCTTCCTTCAGGAGTAGATGAAGGACCCCTACAGGGGCCCAGTGCGTTCCTGACCAAAAGAACCCCAGAATCGATGTCCGGAGGTTGGTCAGGAAACCTGGGGCCGGGACCAGAGTGTTGAGCCGGTACCAGAGCATGGACAGGACTAGTTGATTAAGCACCAGCGCTCTCCCTCAGAGGGAGAGACATCGGAGTAGTCCCGTCCATTTCCGGAGCCGCTCTATCACCCCGCCCTCTAAATTTTGCCAGCTCTCTGGCGGAGAGGGATGCGTGGCAGAGAGGTAAACACCGCGGTAGAGCAGCGGACCCGTGCTCCACCGGATGGTCTGAAGCACGGGTGGGAGGGAGCTCGCCTGCCACCAGTCTCCTACCGCCAAGCCAGAGCTCTTGACCCAGTTGACCCGGGCAGAGGAGGCTGCCAAATAGATGGCCTGGCAAGCCTCCACCCGCGCCAAGTCGCCGGGGTCCTGGATCACGAGGAGCATGTCATCAGCGTACGCCAACAGGACCAGCTGCAGCTCTGGCTCCCGCAGCACCAACCCTGTCAACCTCCTGCGGAGGAGACAGAGGAAGGGCTCAATCGCCAGAGCGTACAGCTGGCCCGAGAGGGGGCACCCCTGCCGTACTCCTCGCCCGAAGCTGACCGGTTCGGTCAGGGTCCAGTTGAGCTTAACCAGACACTCTGCGGAAGCGTACAGCACCCGAAGAAAACCCACAAACTGGGATCCGAAGCCAAACGCCTGCAGAGTGCTCAGGAGGTACCCGTGGTCCACCCTATCGAACGCCTTCTCCTGATCTAGGGACAGGAGGGCGAACGACAGACCGTTTCTATGCCCGAGTTCCAAAAGGTCCCGAACCAGAAATAGGTTATCAAAGATACTGCGGTCCGGGACGGTGTAGGTCTGGTCTGGGTGGATCACGTCCGCCAGCACAGACCCTAGTCGCAGCGAGATGGCTTTCGCTACCATTTTGTAGTCTGTGCTGAGGAGCGAGACGGGACGCCAATTTCGTAAATCGCGGAGATCCCCCTTCTTCGGCAGTAAGGCGAGCACAGCTCGCCTGCATGAAAGAGGGAGGACCCCACTCTGCAGAGACTCGGCCCAGATGGTGACTAGGTCTGGGCCGAGGACGTCCCAAAACACACGGTAGAACTCCATGGTCAGCCCATCCATGCCTGGAGACTTATTAGTCGGCATACGACAGAGGGCTTCCGAGAACTCGGCCAGAGTGAGAGGCAACTCTAGCCGGTCTCGGTCACTCGCGCTGACCGTAGGGAGCTCCTCCCAAAGCACTCTGCAAGCGCTTGGGTCGGTCGGATCCGGGGAGAAAAGACTTGCATAGAAGGCTCGGGCCCTCCCGCACATCTCCGCCGGTTCCGTGAGGGGGGTGCTGTCTTCTGCCAGGAGGCAAGTGACGTGTTTCTTGGCCCCCCTTGTTTTCTCCAGGGCATAGAAGAAGTGGGAGCCGCGATCTATCTCCCAAAGGAGGCAAATGCAGGATCAAACAAAGGCGCCCCGGGCCCGATGGTCCTCGAGGGCCCGGAGCTCCTCCCTCTTCTCCCAGCACGCTCCGCAGAGAAGCAGGTCTTCGGGGTTGGCGGCTGGATGCCTCTCCAGCTCTAAGACCTCCCGTTCCAACTGCTCTATCGCCGCATTTCTCCGTCGGCTGGTGCCCCGGGTGTAGTCGCGGCGGAAAAGCCGGGTGCGCACCTTCCCCAGGTCCCACCATTGCCGCGCCGAGGGAAAGGCACGCCACTGCCCTCCCAGGCCAGCCAGAATTCCCGGAAGGACATCACGAAGCCCTCATCCTCCAACAGGCTGTTGTTAAAATGCCAGTAGGCCAGCCCTGGCCTCTCTGCACAGACGGAGGTTGTCACGGTGGCTAGGTGATGGTCAGAAAATGGGGCCAGCCGAATGCTGGAGGAGTGGGCTTGTGAGAGATGGAAGCGTGATAGATAAATGTGGTCCAACCGGGAGTGGCTCGACCGATGGGCTTCCACCTGGACAAAGGTGAATGTGGAAGTGTCATCCGGGTGGTGGTCACGCCAGATGTCCACTAGGGAGTGATGTTCAACTATCTCCCAGAGGGTGTCTGCGGCGGCTGGGCACTGCTCAGTCCCCAAGCGGTCTCGCTCCTCGAGGGTGGTATTAAAATCCCCTCCCAGGACCAGGCACTCGTGAGAATCTAAGGTGCCAAGGAAGGCGGACGCCTGCTGATAGAATTGCAGCGGCTCCGGGCCTGATGTCAGGGCATAGACGTTAATAAGGTTAACCACGAGCCTCTCTATACGGACCCGGAGATGCAGCAGGCGACCCTGCATGGCCTCGGCGACCCCTAGCACCTCAGGCCGTAGGTCGGGGGAGAACAGGGTCACCACTCCAGCCTGCCGAATCGTGGAATGGCAAAAGTAGACCTGTCCCCCCACTCCAGCTGCCAACTATCTTCGGTGGTCGGATCTGTATGGGTCTCCTGCAGGAAAATCACAGAGTACCCTCCCTCCCGAAGGAAGCAGAGCACCTGGGACCTGTGGAGAACCATCCTACAGCCCCGGGTGTACAACGCTGCGATGGTGAGAGGTGTCATGGGGAGGGCCGGGGGGGATCCTCACTGGCAGGGACGGCTCGCATCCCCCAGCGGGCCACGCGACAGTCCCTGACCCATCCCGTAGGTGAGTAATTGGTCACGGAAGATGCGGACCTGCCAGTAGGCGGTGGCATCCTGCTTTCCCATCCCTTTACCTTCCCCCATGAGGGCCCTTGTGGCCCGGAAGATTTGAAAAAAATCCCCCCATTGCTGGAGAGCAAGCTGTACCTTGTTGTGGGAGCCACGGACATCCTCTAAAAACTTCCGCAGCTCTCCTCGCAGCTCATGGCGGGGTGGGGTTACGGTTTCCCGGTTGTTCCCTGGCGGGGCCTTGGTGCAGCCCCGTGGCCCACTAAAACGGGCAAGCAGGGTGCGGACCCCCACAGGGTGCCTGATGGGCTGGAGCTTCTAGGCCCGCCTCAAACCCTGGGGCGATAGGGGATGGTGGAGGGAAAATAGCAGCTCCTAATGGGTTGGGGCAGGAGAACACAAAGGCAGCTCCCTGGGGGTCATCAGTTGGAAAAGGGAAGGAGACAGCCCCGGGGGCGGCGATAACATTGCAGGAGGTAGACTGGATAGGGGTAGGTGCAGGGGCACGGGCAGAGGCAAGGTTCTGGGTTTCGGGAGGCAAGCAGCTGGATGGTGGCGCCTCCCGATCAGGCTCGAGGGTTAAGTGGGTAGGGAGGGAGCTCTCAGTGATACCGGGCGCGGGCTCTATGGTGGATTTAGCGGCTACAGCATCAGGAGGTGGATTATCTTCTGTTGGGCCCCCGCCCAGGAAGGAAATCGATTGCTCCGCACCAATGGGGGGTGCCCCTGGCAGCTCGTGTCCCAGCCGCATGGCGCCAGCTGTCACCTGAGCAGGCTCGGTGGTCGTCAGTGGGGTGCCATCAGCGGCTGGGTCGGTGGAGGAGTCCAGGGGCTCCTCGGAGGTGGGAGCAGAAACAGCAGTTAGGGGGAGGGAGCATGGGGAAAAGAGGGGTGGAGTGAGGTCGCCCAAATTGAGGTTTGCTGGCAAAAGGTCGTCCTCCCCCTGGGCGACCGGGGTCAGATTTAGGGCCTCGATCTCCTCGAACTTGGAGGAGAGGACACTTTCTGTCGCCCCGGGGTTCTCCCCGCTGGCACCCGCCACGATGGTTGCCTCGGGTTTCACGGGGGCTTTGGGTAGTGTCAGGACAGAAGGGGCTTCCTCAAGGGTCTCGGAGGGGAGGGTCTCCCGTGGAGGGGAGACACTACCTTCCGGTGCTACCACGTCTTTCCCAGCTGACACCGGTGGATGGGACGCACTCGTGGGCAAAGTGGAAGGTTCGGCATCGGTGCCCCCCTTCCTGGTCTTCCAGGGGGCCTCCACCTCGGGTAGATGAGGCGCAGCTCGAGCCTTCCGCTTGCCTCGTTTCCCCTGGACTAGGGCCCAGCCCTCCATGGCATCATCTGGGGGCTGGTTAGCAGGGGTCGTATCAGGGGGTAAAGGCGATGGCTCAGGGGCTTGGGGGGGGGACGGTGGGGCGGCATAAGGGAGGGAGGATTCTCCCTGGAGCAGGCTCTCTCCCATGCCTGGTGGTATCTCTGCCACACCCTCCTCCATAGGCCCCGCCAGATTGTCAGCAGCGAGGGCGGGGCTCTCCCGCTCGTCTGGGCATTGTAGGGGAGGTGCCCCTTGGGCCTGAGCAGGAGAAGTGGTGGTCCGAAGAGGAGGGGGGGCAGGTTCAGGTATCGGGCGGCCAGGGGCGTCGGCAATGACGGGGCCAATGTCCTGCCGTGTCTCGGGGATCCCAGGTGCCCCTCCTTGCCGGGCTAAGGGGCAGTCCCTCCGGACATGCCCTGACGCCCGACAGAGGTAGCACCGGGCTTCCCCCGTGGAGAAATACACCCGGTAAAGGGCCCCCTGGTGGGGGACTAGGAAGGACCCCTCGAGCGCCTCTCCGTCACGCGCCGCCGACGGCAGTAGAAGCTGCACTTGCCGGCGGAAGGAAAAGATGTGACGGAGGTTGGGGTCCTTGCAGCCCAACGGAAGAGAGCTGATGACAGAAACAGATTTCCCCAGGGTGGAAAGGGCGGGTAACAGGGCAGCACTGGGGAGAAAAGGAGGGACAGAGGTCAGGACCAGGCAGATGCCCAGGTCCTCCAGCGGCTCTAGGGGGACAAACAACCCCCCCACTGCCAGGCCCCTCTCCACCACCTCCTGGGCGGCAGCCTCCAATGCTAAGAAGATGATGACCTTTCCATACATTTTGGAGGCCGCCACAATGGCCGAGGGCCCCACCATCCTCGCCAACGCCTGCACGTAGGTCTCCACGTGGGGCGAGGCGGGCACCAGGAGGCATTGGACACCATGCTTCCTTGTCATGGTGGGGAAGGGGCCCCGGCCACTGTTGATGGTGGCGGAGGCGTGGGCGGGAGAGATGACGAGGCGGCAGGCGGGGGGGCTGCCGCCGCCCGGGCATATGTCCTGGGGGGTGAGGGAGGGACTCCCGCAGAGCCGGTGGAGGGGGCAGCGGGGAGGGACGCCGTGGTCGGTGGCGGGGCCGCAGCAGTGGGGGTGGCCCCTCCCATGGAGGGCCTGGTGGTTTTAGCGGGGCCCTTCCCCTTCTTCTTGCCCTGGCCTTTCCCGCCGGCCGGGGGGGCTCCCCTAGAGTCTGGGGAGGCGGTGGGCATGGCAGCGGCGGACGTCACCCCGGTGCCCTCCATTGCCGATGCCCCAGCAGGGGCAGTGGCAGGTGATTAACAGGAGTTGGGGTCAGGTAGAAAGGGACAAGCTGGGGGGTGGACAATTTGGGGGGATGGCACATGAACACCGTACGCTTGTCCAGAGAGTCCTGTTTGGTTGGCTGGTGCTTCTGGCCCACGAGGTGGAATCACGGCGAGCAGCTGAGTCCAGAGGCAGATGTTAGACAGCCAGCAAAGATGGTGGAGTGGGGGGGTGAAGATCGTAGTGTGGGGGTTGGGAGGACACAGATGGATCGGGGGGCAGCTCCGTGCCACACCCCCGTGTCCCTACAAACTCAGTTAAGACACAGTCAAGGCCTCCCCCAACACGAGAGCACAGTTCGAAAGTTACTCAGTCTTAGGCCCCCTCCACGGCGATTTGTAGATTCCCCGGGCGGTGTTCTTCCAGTGGACAGCTTTTTCTCTGTCTGTTCCGGGCTTTCTTTTTTGCATTCCAGAAATGCCGGAGCAAGTGATAAGAGTCCTCTCTACCGGAGATAGGTCCGCAGACAAACAGCAAGTGGCTGGGGGCTGGGTCCTTCCACTCCCCCCCTCTTGGGGGGGGGTTCAGCTGGAGTGGCAGCAGCGTCCAAGGGCGGGGGGGGGGGCAGGGGAGCAATGGAGAATGGCGCTGAGACTGGCCAGGCTTCTGCACCAGTCCCAGGCACCTCCACTCTGGGGAGACAGGTCGGGCCCCACAGGTGGTGGGAAGCAGAGACTGCCCGGAGCTGGAATTGCACTGGGGTCTGGCCAGGGGGAGTGGGGCCGAGGAGGCAGCAGGCGGGCAGGCCAAGAGGAGCAAGTGGTGGGTGGGGGGAGCCGGCGGGGTATCGGGCCGCAGTGCAAGCGGAGCAGGCCAGGGCTCCTTCTGAGCATGGGCCCAGCTCCATGGAGCCACTGTAAACCCGGGACTGTTTCTAGGTGCCTTTCATCCAGGCGACTCCAACAGCATTTAAAAAACGTAACAGAGCTCACTGATGCGCAAGCCACTTTGGGAATGCAAAGCAGCTGCTGATGAACAGGACAGGAGAGTTTAGGACCACAAGGATGCTTTGTTCACCTGAAAATACGGGGCAGGCATAGGTAGGGAGGATGTAATTACCAACAGTAGAACTTGGGCAGGACACCTAGGTTACTCTTTCAGAAAGGTGCCCTGGGATGCTCTAATTAGAGCAAGCAGTCAAGTTTCTGCTTCGCATCAGAAACACACCGTCTCCAGCAGCACAGTGTTCCCTAAAACCAAGGTGGCTAGTGATCCAATACTGACTCCAAGGGTAGAGTGCCACTACCTCACTTCTCTCATCTGACAGGTCTTCCCAGAGGCCTGCCAGCCAAGTAATGTCCCAGTCCTGCTAGCTCACAACCTAACACGAAAGGGCTGCATTCACACACAGCATCCCTCCCTCGGGAAGTGGTTACATTCAGGGTTTAGCTGCATCAGACAGACCAAACCAGGGACTGGCTTTATAATGTAATATTTTATATTTGCAGTTATTCACAAAGCAAGTGCAGGCACCAGACAAGTCTTTCTAGAAAACAACAGAACAGGTTCCAGAGGTTCAATGACATTAGATCCTCTAAACATCTGAAGCAGGGAACCTTGAAATGGAAAGGTTAGCAAAGCACCCTTCACTTTTCTTAATCATTCCCTTTCCCTCCGATCAGACATGCCTCCTGTGCAGAGTCCTGTGTGCGTCAGAGTGCAATTCAAACACAAGGTTGCTTTCATTCGTTTAGAAAGGATGCAGTCATGTTAAAAATCGTGGGCCAAGGTTCGGATCTCCAGCCCAGAGTGTAAATCCTGAGTAACTCTGCTGACATCAACAGAGGTGCTCTGTACGGACGCCAGGGGAACTGAGACTGGAATCTTGGCAAATGATTTTTAACCCCACTACATCCTAAAGCAGGGGCTAAAATTCTGCTTTCCATTTCAATCAGTGTATAGCTGGAAGAGCTCCAGCAAAGTCTGGATTTACACCACTGGGCCTGAGATGAGAATCTGGCCCATTACTTAAAACCAAAATGCTATTTCACTTGTCAGTGTTTCTAACAATACTCAAGAATTAAACCAGATAAAACGTTTAAAGTCTAGTTTAACATTTCATCATTTATGCGGTTTGGTTGTTTTTCGCAATTCATTCAGCATGGACAATGAAACTAGACTATATAGTCAATTTCGCTTTTGCGGCCAGTTCCAGCTTTTGGGTTGCAAATCCTGCAAGGGTTCATTTAAAAAAAGAAAATCCTTTTGATTGTTTGGTTTTAATCTATGAAAATGTTTGTTAATATGAGGTTTTGTAGGCAAAAATACTTGCAAGACAGAATCCTCACCTTTTGGGGCTAACCTGCCTGCATAGTGTCACTTTAAAATACTTTCAGTCTTATCTTCCTGGTCATGAACTGCTACCTACAACAGCACAGCCTCATACTGCCAATTCTTAATCAATGCCTCCAAGTGCCAGCTTGAGTCCTAACGGAGGTAGCAGGCAGCCTGTCAAATCCTTTCCCTTTGATTCTTCCTTCTCTGGCAGGAATGGCAGATACGCCACAATGATTCCCCCCCACCTCATCCTGTCCCTCTGACATACTGATGACTCTGAAGCATGGTCCTGACCAGTGTGCCAACCCCAACCCTTGGCACAGTGACAAGCAAAGCATGCTGGGTGAAATTCTGGCCCTGTTGAAGTCCAGCAGAATTTTGCCATTGACGTCAATGGGGCGAGGGTTTCACCCCCCACATCCAGTCATTGCTCCTGGAGAGGGAAGTGTGAATTGCACCCTTGTCTCCCAACAAATCCACAAAAATATGCTATAGCTGCTCATGTGGGATTAAGTGAGGGAGGATGATCCACATAAGGAAGGGCCAATGCTTATGTAAACGCCCCTCATTTATAACTCCTGCAAGCCCCAAAATGGAGTAGATTGTCCATGACCCAGCAAACGGCTCAGCTGTGGCAATCTTCCACTAAGCATAGCATGGAGGGAGTGCCAGCTGGTGTTATCAGCAGAAGCAGGTGAGCAGACAGGCCGCGTATGGAAGGTGAACACGGAATGGAAATGTAGTCCGGAAACCCAGGAGAGAGAACAACTGAGGCAAAAGAGAGGAATACCAAAAGAAATGTGCCCCTGACTGAGGTCTGAAAGGGTAAGTACCATGCCCTTACAAGGGCTGCTGTACCCGGGCCTCTCTTTCAGCTCTGGAATGGTGCGCACCTTATGACACAAGCTGGAAATGTAGTGTCTAGTTACATTAATTAAAAAAAAGAAATGAAAGCGAAATGAAAAGGGACCATCTGATCCATGGACACAGTGCCCTGCATTCATTTATATTCACCAAAAGATGGCTGGGTACGCTGGGGATGAGGCAACTAAAAACAGTAAGGGAAATTTCCCACAGAGGGAAGAAATAACTAGTTACTCAACAAAAATAAGCTACTCCAACCTGGACTACTTTATTTGTTGCTTTTCATCACGTCCCTGAATAGCTCCTCAAAGCAGCTGCTGCAGGTTTACATCTCACTCTGTTCTATTCCCCTTCTAGCCTTAGGAAACCTGTTCAGGAGGCCCTGTTATGCCAAAGTAATTAACACACATGAAGAAAAAACCTACAGCCAATTATGGAAATTGGAGCTATGGAGCACTCCTGCCTGCACCTGAGAGCCAATAGCGCCCCCTTCCTCTTCCATTTGGGATTTCTCCAGGAGAGAAGAGATTTGATAAGGAGTACAAAGCACTTTCACTGCCATCAGAGTAGAGTATGGAGGGCTTTGGGCATCAGGCCTAGGCACAGAGAGAAGCTGAGGCATTCAGCCGTACTAGGTGCCTAGAACCAAATATATATTGATCTGATAGAGGGTTTTAGCTCAGAGTTGTAGCTCCACTGAAAGCCAAAGGGATGAAATTTTCCTAATGGAAGTTTCTCCTGACCCAATAGTGCTACAGGTGTGTTACACACAGGGCACTAAGCTTCCCTCTAGCGTGGTCCTCAACCAGCTAACTTGAGGCTAAAGTTGTTAACTTAGAGATTGAGGTTAGCTACCCCTGACCACTTTAGCCACATCCTGGGGGTGAAATCCTGGCCCCACTGAAGTCACTAGGAGTTTTGCCATTGACCTGAATGGGGCCAGGATTTCACCTTTGGTGTACAGTATAAATTCCTGCGATGGAACTAGTAACCCCAAGCTATAAGTATAAAGGAGATGCTGACACAGACCCAAACACCTAGGTGCAATAGTCACAGGAGAGCAGCAAGCATCTGGTAGAGAGCCAACTGGTGATGTGGAGGATGCAAAGGGAATGTGGAATCTTCCTTCCTTCCTCATCCCCTCATGCCTCACCCCCTTCCCCCACACTCCTCCAACTCAAAAGTGGCTTTGACCCTTAAATCAAAATTTTGCATCTAGTTAGTCCTGCAGATGGCCCCATTTTGTAAGACTTCGGGACAGGGTGGTTGGAAGCTTATTTTAGGGTCAGGTTGGCCATAGGCCATCCCACGTCCCACATTCTGAGAGAGGTGGTATAACTCCATGCACAGCAAGTGATTTTTGCTTAAAAAAAAAACAAACAAAAACAAACACACAAGGTTCCAAAAGGACAAGTAGGGTTTTGTGCCTGTGTCCAATGTTCTCAGAAAGTTTTGCTGTTGGAGTCAGCACACTCTGATGCCATCTGTTCCCAGACCCAACAGCCATTAAAGACAGAGTCACGCAGACTCAAAGAAGGGATGCCGCCCTGGGTGATTCATGTGTGTTAACATCGGGGGAACTTTCAAAGTGGGACGTTGCCTTGGCCGACAGAGTAATTGAGGAAATTCATCTAAATCCATTTTTATGATTTCATTAAACAAATAGCTTTTTAAACAATGCCTCTCCGGTCTCGCTAACTCGCTCTTAAATTATGCCATTCCTCTTCCCCACTGGAATGTAAATGTAATGCGGGACCTTTCCCTTCGGCTGTAATGGATATTAAATAACCAAGTTTCAAGGCAGCATTGCCCTCAGGTGGTTCAGTCACTTTAAATACACATTTCGATAAACAGTACGTGAGTTAAGCAGGCAGGAGGCTGCCCAGTTGGTGCTCATGAGAAAGAAAATGCATTTATAAACACAGTGCTAAGAAAGTGCCAGACTGAAGTGCCAGCTGACAGTTCCATGCCCCACCATGGAAAAGCACAAGCCTAGAATGGCAGGAATGCTACCAGGACAAACAGGGGCAGGAGTTTCTGGGAACCTGCTTGGATTTTTTCCTATGCTACGTCTTTATCAAATTTGCCAAGCAGCCCCCTGACAAAGGAAAGACCAGCCTCCATGGGAAGTGGAGTCACTTCCTGGGCACTTGGCACGGGTGACAGCGTGTCTTCCGGGGGACGATATCAGAGCCACACATCCCTCCTGAGGCTGAAAGCAAGAACAGCTCGAGAATGCAGGCCCCCGTCTAGATGCTGCCGAATGGTAGAGGAAATGTAGCCGCTTCCCCATTTCACAGAGGAGGAAACTGAGGCACGGAGAGGTTATATGACTTGCCCAGGAGCACTGAGGAATAGCAGCCAGCTATCTTGACCTGCTCTAACCAGTTGTTTTTCTCCTCTATTAGAAAAGCGACATTATCTTGACTACATCCCAAAACACAACTGAGTCAGGGGACCAGGATGCACCATCTTTAAAATGTACAGCATCTTGCAGGGAAGGGACTTTTCACTAGTGTAACCGAGCCATGTAATCTGACTGAACCCACAACATGCCCAGAGTGTTCGCCAGTTTCCAGAGCAGGGCCATGGTTCAGTTACATAACAATGGATGTGGTGTAACTGGGTGTACGGACCTGGGCCATGTAGTCTAGATGGGCTCTTAAAATAAAGGACATTTCTCACCACATTCCAATCTTTTTATTGGCCTCAGCTGTTTTATACTGTTTCACTGAGGCTAAGCTGTGACACAAATCATCAGGGAAATTTAACTTAAAGGCCAGTACTGTCTTTACTTCAAGCTCTTCAGTTCTCTCCCCCTTCAGAAGCAGGAGGGGAAAGGCAGGTGCGTCATGCTCAGCTTTGCATTTTCTGGCTTCTTATCCATTACTCATAACTGTGACAAAGGAAACTGAATTTTTGTGTATTGGTAGCTTCTCTTGCTATCCCCAATGCCACTTTCAAGAGAGGAAGAAGCGGGGGCAACTCTCCAGCAATGTTCACCATCGCCACCTGCTGGACAAACATTTCAAACAGAGCAGCAGGATTTCTTACTGCTCATGTCACGCACATTTCGGAACCGCATTGCAGCAAGGGTGAGAGGTAACTGAATCATAGAACAGAACTGTAGGTCTGGAAGGGACCTAGAGAGATCACCTAGTCCAGCCCCCTTTGCTGCTTGCAGGACCAAGTGAACCTAGACCAACCCTGACAGTGTTTGTCCAACCTGTTCTTAACCTCCAGTGATGGGGATTGATTCCACAACCTCCCTTGTTGCCTATTCCAGAGTTTAACCACCCCTTGCTGCAGATTAAACCCATTACTTCTTGTCCCACCCTCAGTGGACATGGAGAACAATTGATCAGAGTCCTCTTCAGAACAGCCCTTAATGTATTTAAAGACTTATCAGGTCTCCCTCCCACCCAGTCTTCTTTTCTCAAGACTAAACATGCCCAATTTTTAACCTTTCCTCATAGGACAGGTTTTCTAAAGCTTTTGTCATGTAGCCCCTTCCTTGAGGTGTAGCTCAAGCCTCCTCCATGGCACTTGCTACTTGGAGCGGCAAGCATCTGCAAGGTTAATTCTGCCCAGAGTCAGTAAAAACAATTCCACATGGCACCAACCCACAAAGGGAACACTGCTACAGAGCTCCACCCTGTTTAGAGCACAGGGAGGAGGTGAGTGAGTCTTCAGTCCTCCATCCCCAGCAAGTGAGAAACACCTCCAGCTTGTCTCCTATCCTTCCACATACACACTGC